>NW_027507791.1:87935313-89135313 GCF_037356315.1 Lithobates pipiens
AAACAAAAAAAAACAAAAAAAAAAAAAACCTTTTGACTTAAATTGGATTTTTTTTTTTTTTTTTTTTTTTAATACAATGTTTTGGAGTAAAAAAAAAATCAATTTAAAGAGGAAGTAAAAGGAAATAAAAAAATAAAAAAAAAACACACCCTGCAAGGCAAAGGCATAATCGGCTAGTATGCATAACTTACCTGAGAACCTGCCCCCGAAGCGGTCCTCTGTCTTCCTCTTCGCCGCTGCCATGGATCCCGGAGCGACTTCCGGGTCTCGCAAGCTCCGGCGCTGTGATTTGCCGGAGCCGCGATGACGTCACTCCCGTGCATGCGCACGGGAGCCGACACTCGCGGCATATTGCCGCGACCTGCCCAGTGCGCCTGCACCGCTGTCTGCAGGTAAATATCTCCTAAACCGTATAGGTTTAGGAGATATTTCTTGGACCTACAGGTAAGCCTTAATCTAGGCTTACCTGTAGGTCAAAGTGGTTTGTAAGGGTTTCCAACCACTTTAAAGATTTAGTTTTCTATTTAAGATATATAATTTTCTCTCACAAACATGAGTACGCCCTCACATTGTTGTAAATATTTTATTATATCTTTTAATGTGACAACACTGAAGAAATTACCCTTTGCTTCAATGTAAAGTAGTGAATGTACAGCTTGTGTAAATTTCCATGAGGACATCACAGAGCTGGTGGATGTTAGAGACCTTGCACTCCTCCACCTTCCATTTTTGAGGATGCCCCACAGATACTCGATAGGGTTTAGGTCTGCAGACATGCTTGGCCAGTCCATCACCTTTACCTCAGCTTCTTTAGCAAGTCAGTGGTCGTCTTGGAGGTGTGTTTGGGGTCATTATCATGTTGGCATATTGCCCTGCGGCCGTCTCCGAAGGGAGAAGATCATGCTCTGCTTTAGTATGTCACAGTACATGTTGGCATTCATGGTTTTGTCAATGAACTGTAGCTCCCCAGTGCTGGCAGCACTCGTGCAGCCCCAGACCATGACTCTCCCAGCATCATGCTTGACTGTAGACAAGACACACTTGTCTTTGTACTCCTCACCTGTTTGCCGCCCCACACGCTTGACGCCAACCAAAAAGTTTATCTTGGTCTCATCATACCACAGGGCTTGGTTTCGGTAATCCATGTCCTTAGTCTGCTTGTCTTCAGCAAACTGTTTGAAGGCTTTCTTGTGCATCATCTTTAGAAGAGGCTTCCTTGAGTGACAGCCATGCAGACCAATTTGATGCAATGTGCGGCGTAGGGTCTGAGCACTGACAGGCTGACCTCCCCACCTCTTTAACCTCTGCAGCAATGCTGGCAGCACTCATACATCTATTTCCCAAAGGCAACATCTGGATATAACGCTAGGCGTGTGCACTCAGGTTCTTGGTCGATGATGGCAAGGCCTGTTATGAGTGGATCCTGTCCTGTTGAACTGCTGTATGGTCTTGACCACTGTGCTGCAGCTCAGTTTCAGGGTCTTGGCAATCTTCTTATAGCCTAAGCAACAATTCTTTTTTTTTTTCAGATCCTCAGAGAGTTCTTTGCCATGAGGTGCCATGTTGACCTTCCAGTGACCGTTTTTATATTCACATTGCCTAGGTGGATGCTGCAGTGTCCCCCGGCATCTCTGCCCTGAGAACTGAGCCCCTGAACACTGCCCATTGCTCAGTTCTCACATCTCTCCTGCTCTGATCCTTCATGCTCATTGGAGGCTCTTCTACAATGACCATTCATGTTAGGGGACACCGCTATTTTGCTGTCTGCATTTTTCTCCTTTTTTATTTATTTTGCAAGTTTTACCAAAGAAGTTATAAAGAGCAGGATGGTGTGAAATGTTCTAGCGAAATCTTTTTATTTATTACATTTTGATGGGTTCTACAGTTTAGTGATCATGTTGATGTACAACAAACTGTAGGAAACCATTATTTTTACAAGGGTTCCCCAAGACCAGAAAATATTTCCAGGGTTGAGAGACTGCCAGCCATAGACGCCCAAATCTCTAATGGGCATTAAGGGTATAACAGATCCATTGTACAGATACATTTGCGCTTGGTAATGTTGTACTTGACATTCATTTTTAGCATGACAAACATTTTTCTGCTTTGGTCTGTGTGAGCCTGTGGTTTGCAGAAAACCTGTAGGCATCTGTTAGGAGCAATTGAAGTGCTGCTAGAGTGTGAGCCTGGTCACTTGTGTGTATGAGCCCTAAAAACGATTTTCATCTTCTACATTTATAGATAGTAAAGCAGTACAACCAGCTATGTTTGTGTGCAAAGTGCACTAAACTAGGGTGAATGCTGCTGTTGGTTGCTGTGCTTCTCTCTCTCTCTCTCTCTCTCTCTCTCTCTCTCTCTCTCTCTCTCTCTCTCTCTCTCTCTCTCTCTCTCTCTCTCTCTCTCTCTCTCTCTCTCTCTCTCTCTCTCTCTCTCTCTCTCTCTCTCTCTCTCTCTCTCTCTCTCTCTCTCTCTCTCTCTCTCTCTCTCTCTCTCTCTCTCTCTCTCTCTCTCTCTCTCTCTCTCTCTCTCTCTCTCTCTCTCTCTCTCTCTCTCTCTCTCTCTCTCTCTCTCTCTTCTCTCTCTCTCTCTCTCTCTCTCTCTCTCTCTCTCTCTCTCTCTCTCTCTCTCTCTCTCTCTCTCTCTCTCTCTCTCTCTCTCCTCTCTCTCTCTCTCTCTCTCTCTCTCTCTCTCTCTCTCTCTCTCTCTCTCTCTCTCTCTCTCTCTCTCTCTCTCTCTCTCTCTCCTCTCTCTCTCTCTCTCTCTCTCTCTCTCTCTCTCTCTCTCTCTCATGCTGTGGGTAGCATTGAAGCGCACTTCTGATTGTGTCCCAGCCTTTTAATATGTGCCCGCCACACATTTTAACTGCTGAAATTCTATGTCCTCTGGCATTGTACTACTAGCTACTGTAATTCCTTTTTCCTTAGAATTTCCTAAATGATTGACTGCAAAAGAGTGGAATTGATGTTTTCTTTGCCACAGTAGAGTTTGGTGTATGTGGGGTCCCCCTCCCCTTCTTTTTCCAGCCCTGAACAAATCTACAGTGTATGTATGTATGTATATGTCCTGATGCGTTTGCAGCGCATCTACATTGACCTCAGTGGAAATGTTTGGGAGCAGTTAAAGCCTGGCACATGTCAATTTTAAGTCTTTAATTTGACCATGTAAATAACATTGGGCACTGCAATGAAAGCTGTTTTGAAAGATGGTTGTGGAGCTTCGAAAAATGCTCATAAAATGCCTTCTTTTGAAGCTTGGGTAAACGTAGCCTTATAGTGGAACTTCACTCTCCCAATCAGCATTGATTATTTTTTATCCTCATGCTTCTAGCATTAATAGCTGAGTATATCATATTTACTTGTGTTAAACTTTTTATATATATATATATATATATATATATAATTTTTTTTTTTACATTTCTTCAGTTACTTGCTAGTTTTTTCCTAGGTACATTTTATGTCATGCAGGGGTCCTCAGGAGGAGAGGTTGGAGGAGGTTTCTCAGCTAAGCACACTCTCCTGCATGCTTTCTTAAGCTAAGGCAGTGTTTCTCAAATCCAGTCCTCAGGCCCCCCAACAGGTCATGTTTCAGGTTTTCCCTCAGATGAAACGGCTGTGGTAATTGCTAAGGCAGTGAAACCGATCAAATCACCAGTGAAAAATAATGGAAAACCGGAAAACATGACCTGTTGTGGGGGGCCTGAGGACTGGATTTGAGAAACACTGAGCTAAGGGCAGATGGATTCCAGGAAGTAAATGCTACATGAAGAATTTTTAATGTGGAGTTTCACTCAAAAGTGGAACTTCCTCTTTAAGCACTCCTGCCCCCAAATAACTACATTTTGGCATTTAGTTATTTTTGGGTGAGTGGGTACCTGGTTTTGACAGACACTTCCTGTCCCACTTCCATCTTATCGGCGCCTAAGCAGTGTCTCCTGTCCCCCTCCCTCTCTGCAATATTCTGTGACACGTCACAGATCCCAGAAGATTGCCTGGCCACTAGGAGAGTGCAGTGTGACATTACGTGCCCAGCTGTGAAGATGTAAGCTGTCACAGCTGGGTGCCCACATCTGCAATCATGGTGGAGAGGAGCGAGGCTTCGGGTGGTCACATCGCTGGAGCGTGAAACAGGTGACTGTCTGTTTATGAAGTCAACAGCTTTTTTTTTTTTTTTTTTGCTGACTTATAATAAACTAAAAAACAAGTGGCACTGTGCTTTAAGTTGCCCAGAAATATTGGGGGGGGGGGGGGGGGGGGTTCAGACATGGATGTATGGGGGAGTTTGCTTTGAATAATTCAAATGAATTAAATGGCGCTTTTGCTTTGTGGTGGTTGGATGCAGTGCTTTAAGCCTAGTACACACAATCAGAAGAAATATACTGGTGTTCTAAGCAATTGTACGATCATCCAATCGTTGGTACAGTTTTTGAGTCGATCATGACAGTTTCATGTACGATACCAAAAGGAACAATTCCATTAAGACTGGGTTCACACCGCTGCGGCTGGGAGACCCGGATGTGATTCGCACCGCAGTGCAAATCACATCCGATCTCTGCGCATGCGAGTTCAGCCATACAGATAGTATGGCTGAATTTGCATCGCACCCGCCCCAAACTCGCACGGTACCCTTTTTTGGTCCGCAGCAGAATCGGATCGCATGGGTGTTCACACCATGCGATCCGATTCCTGTCCGAGTTTGCAGATCGCACTGCGATATGCAAACTGATCTGGGGGTGTCATTAACATTTCACTGACACCCCCAGCAGTCCGCATAGGGCAGTGTGAACTGCCGGCGGGAGGCATGCGATGCGGGAACCCGCCGCGGATTCACGGCGTTCCCCCCCCCCCCGCATCGCTTCAGTGTGAACCCAGCCTTATTCAGTATATGGTCAGCTTGGCAAGTTAATTCACTCCTCTGTTTGTCCTTATCTCGGAGAGACTGAAATTGAGGGGTGGGGGGGGGGGACCAAAATTTAGGTTGTCATTAGAATAGGAAGGGAACCTTCCAATGGGGAACATTTTTCTGAAGACCGATGTCTAGGAGGGGATTTCCTTCACTTTGATATTGATCTTTCCCTTCCATCTGTGTACTGGACTGATGGAGAGCGGAGTGACCGAGATTAGCCAGTCATTGTGCTGCTTATTATGCTATCTAGTTCCAAGATGTGGGTGGGGAGGAGACCTGCAAGTGAAAATGAAACCGTGTCAGGGAAAGATCGGGTCCCCTACTGTGCTGTGTAGATCGCAGTACTGGATAGACAGCAGTACAATCCTTTAGCAGGTAAATGGCTCCCATACAATTTATTTAATCTTTAGTATTTTAGTTTTTTTGCCTGAAGTTCAAGCTGTATTAAGCCCAAATCTACAAATGTATTATATTGCAGCTTAACATTAGATGTAGTGGTTCCATCAATTATTTATTTTTTATTTTCGTTTGACTTTTCTCCTCTGTTTTCATCTGACCAGTAATACGCATCCAATATTAGTGAGATGCAACTCTGGAGCAATGAGCATAGAAACAGCACTGTCAGTCTTGGGGATGGTTATTGATGTATTGGCAAATTTAGCTACACTAACAAATGGAAACCAAACTCCAGCTAATACTTTATAATCCTGTTACAGCAAACAATTTTTTTTAATTTTTTTTTTTTTTCCTTTTTGGGATAAAGATTTTGCATGAATGAATAAATGCTGACCACTTTAACCACCTCTACTAGTGTTACATGGTTTCTCTTCTATGTAAACTAATGCATTATGCCAGAGAGTTTGTGCTGTGAAAAACACTTGCTGGCTAGATCACCAGATGAAAAAATAAGACTAAAGAAAACGAATACAGTCATTACTTCTAAGAATTGGTAAGCTGCAATATGTTTTACTTTTGGGTTTATTGCTGCTTAAAATGCTTTCTCATTTTTTAAAGTGGAGCTCCACCCTAACGTGGAACTTCGCTCATTGGAACCCCCCCCCCTCCAGTGCCATAATTGGCACCTTTCAGGGGGGAGGGGTTGCAGATACCTGTATAATACAGGTATCTGCACCCACCTCCGGGCATAGATAGCCGCAAATTCTGTGGGTATTTACACCACTTCCTGTGGGCCCCCGCTGTCTGCTGGGAAACACAAGGATCCCAGAGACAGCAGGGACCATCCTTATTGCGCAGCGCGATTCGTGCATGCGCAGTAGGGAACCGGGAAGTGAAGCCGCAAGGAATTCACTTCATGATTCCTATACCGAAGATGGCGGCGGCAGCACCCTAGAGCCGATGGAGAGATTGGCTTCGGGTGCCGACATCGCGGGCGCGCTGGGCGGGTAAGTGTCCTTATTTTAAAAGTCAGCAGCTGCAGTATTTGTAGCTGCTAACTTTTAAAAACAAAAAAAGGCAGAACTCCCACTTTAAGCATGCAGTAACTATTATATTTCATACTGTATTAACCTCCTTAATGCCAGCAGCTTCTGGCCCTTTAAGGGGTTAAGAGCATGTGACCACTGTGATTGGCTGTCACGTGATCCGAAAACTGCATGCGATCGGGAGCACGCACTCCTCGCGCTCTTGGCACAGCTGTATGGACAGCAAGTTCCACAAATATGTAGCCCCTCCGTTCCAAAAGGCCGCATATTTGCGCGCGGGGTTAAGATATCTTTGTGAAATTACAGACCTCTTTAAATTTGTTTTACCTAAGTTTAGCAGGGTTTGTGACCTGTAAAGAGAGCCATTTCATGTATACACTTTTATATTGTATTCTGTCCTGGTTGACGAGGAAGATAATATTAATTGTATTGAGTGGCTGTCTTCTTATGCTGACATAAACTTTCCAGATTGTCTTTTTGGCAGCAATGAGTTTAAGAAATCGCAAGACTAAAGATGGCAGTGTGTGTTGCCCAATCTTGGCCCAGAAGTTTTTCCGGCATCAATCGGATGAGTAACTCTTGTTTTAGGAGTGATAAGTTGTTGGAATGACTTGTTATTGCTCACAGAGATTTTCAGGAAGTACTCTAACTTGCCTGTTGTATGCCGTGGATAGCTAAAAGCACATGAGTGTTCATGAGACTTCTGTTCTAAGGATACACGGTTCAAATCTCGGCCAGTGCAGCAGGAACCAGCAGAGATCCCGGCAAGAGGAATTTCCCTGTCGGCACACTGTCTGTTGATTGGGGAATTTGTGTGAATTTCTTTCCTGCAACCTACGGTTGCAGGAAAGAAATTCGCACTGTGTATGACTTGCCTAATATTTTAAGACCACCTTCAATACAGTAATGAAAAAATGGGAAAAACAAGCAGGACTATGATTGTGATTCTAATTTTGAATGTAGGTCATATAAACGCCAGCAACTTGGTAGAATAAATATCTGTCAGCAGTAAAAATAAAGGCTGGGTTCACAATGGTGCGATGCGGGAAACCCTGTGAATCCTGTGCGGGTCCCCGTATCACACCTGAATCACTGGCGGCTGACACTGACGTCTGCGACCCACTGTGGGTGTCAATGTAAAGTTAAAGGGTTGTAAAGGTTCCTTTAAGCTAGTGCATTGTTGGTTTACTTACCTTTTTCCTTTGATTTCCCTTCTAAATGTTTTTTTTTTCTTTGTCTGAATTTTCACTTCCTCTTCCTCCTCGGTAAGCTGTTCTGGCTGACTAAACACCGCTCGGATGATGGTGTGAAGTTTACGGAGGAGAAACAGGAAGTGAGAAATTCAGACAAAGAAAAAAAACATTTAGAAGGGAATTCAAAGGAAAAGGTACGTGAACAACAATGCACTAGCTTAAAGGAACCTATTTAGAAAATAAAAAACAAAGCTTTACAACCCGTTTAATGACCCTCCCAGATCGGATCGCAGTGGGAACTGTGTAATGGTGCAGGAATTGGAACACATAGGTGTGAACACCCATGCGATCTGATTCCAGTGCAGACAAAAAAAAGGGTCCTACAACGTTTTGGTGCGAATGCGTTTTCAACCATACAGTGTGTATGTCTGCAATTCGCATTACATAGACATTTGTGACAGACCGATGCGAATCACATGCGATGTCTGATGCACAAGGGTGAACCCATCCTAAAAAGTTAATTTTGGCGGATTACATTCTTTTTGAAATTACTGGTTACTCTGAGGCTGCATTCATACTGTGATTATTGCATGCTGTCATGAAACATACATTTTGTGGGGGGGGGGGGGGGGGGGGGGGGTTTTGGTGGTGGTTAAGGCATACCCGCATCACTGCAGTGGAGAGTGAGGAGTAAGGTACGGTAAGTATCCCCTACAAAGCCAGTATTTGACTTTTAGTAGGAATATGTGCGGTCATGGCGGGGGATTTAAATTAAGGATGCCTGGAATTCAGTTCTCTTTTGGCTCAGGTTTTTCAGGTCCAAGTTCGGCGCCTCCACATGGGAAGCCGAGGGGATGGATTGGCTTGATGAGGACATCGCGGGCGCCCTGGACAGGTAAGTGTCCTTATTTTAAAAGTCTGCAGTATTTGCAGCTGCTGATTTTTTATTTTTTCCCAAAAAATTTTTTTTTTAGGTGGAACTCTTTAAGAAAAAAAAAAACATGCAGCGAATGCTAAAAGGTATACTAATGTTTGGCACATTGTGTGAACTGTACTCTACATGTGTTGGGACAGATGACGTTTGTTCAGACACGAACACACCTGCAGGGTTAAAAGCTTTGGTCTATGTATGCAAACTTGCAGTTTGGATTTAAAGAAGGGATATTGCACTGAAATGTATTGGTGCCCTTATTAATAGAGAGAGAGAGAGAGAGAGAGAGAGACCCAAATCCTACAAGACCGTGCTTCTCTGCCTAGGCCAGCAAGCCAGAAGCCAGGGTCTGCATTAAGTATCTTTAATGTTTTTACTGCAGATTGGATAGCCTATCTAATAATCTAGTTACCATAAATTATAGTGAGATCCCCCCTTGACGTTCCAACTTAAAGCTTGTATACATAGGACAACATTTCTAGCCCTTCAGGTTTTTTTGTCAAGTTATCTGCCCCAACACATCCAGTGTACAGATAAAGAATGTGCCCGACTAATTTTACATTCTGAAAAAGAAAATTAAGTATGTGACCCTAACAATGATTTCCTCTTATTTGCTCCCTTTGGTCTGCTAAATATGCCTTAGGCCCCTTTCACATGGGACGGATCCGTAATGATCCGCCCTGTGATGATCCACTTGCTCAGCGGGGATCGCTCCGTTTATCCCCGCTGAGCCGGGGGATGATAGGGTGGTCATAGGGACCGCCCTGTCAGATCTCCGCTCTCCTCTATGGGGGATCAGATGAACACAGACTGTCTGTCCGTGTTCATCCGATCCGCTCTGCAGACGGATAGAAAAATAGGATTTTTCTCCGTCTGCAGAATCGGACCATAGCGGAGACGCATGATATCGGGTGTCAGCGGATGTTCGTCCGCAGACACCTGCTATCCCATAGGGATGCATGTATGTCTGTATTTCATCCGCAAACGGATGGATGCAATACAGACATACTGTCCGCATGTGTGAAAGGGACCTTAGGAAATTTTATCTGTTTTGAGAAGTACAAAATTGCCAATTGACCTTGCCAGAAATCTAGCGATTTCCCCTGGTCCCTTCAGTGTTCTCTCCAGTATTAGTTCATCTGTTAACTACAAATCTCTGTCCTCGTCTGTTGTTGAGGGAAGGGGGGGAGGTGTTCTGTAGCCCAATTCAGAAGCAACAAGCTGGGGGAAACTGCTCCTCAAATACTCGTACAGTGAATGAGTGCTGTCACCCTAGAACAGAAATGTTACTAGCAGCATTGCCAAGTGAAAATAAAGGGTGGGGGGAGCGTCAAATAAAACAAAAATAAAAAAACAATGCAGCCACCACTTCTAGAGACTTTTGAACTAAAATGTTTAGATGTGTTATAAATACTTACTAGCCCGGCTATGGCTGCAGGTGTAAAGGTGGCCATAGATCTGAAATGCACATCCCCAGATACAAGGCACTAAGGTCTAATTCACACATGTCGCAAGAGGGGGTAAAAAACAGGTGGTTCAGTTGCATGCCATCAACCACACACCAGAAAGATAACCTGCAGCCAGAGGGTGGTATTAACACATGGCACAGCAAATTTTATTTTGGTTTGTGGAGTTGGCTAGGTGGCATTGCCTTTCAGCCTCACCCATTGAAGTTGCTTGGCTTGTGGTTTCGGTGTGGTATTTCAGTACAAAATCCAGCTTTGGCTGGGAAGTGGGGGGCAAAAACAGGCACACACTGAACCCTGTAAGCCACTGCCCTTCCGCCTTCTCTAAGGCAGTCTACCGCAGATCGCATTTCCGATGTAAACAAGGTCTTAAGGGGATGCGTTTACTATAGACTGAAATTGAATGTCCCATTTTTTTTTTTGTCCAACTTTTACTATAAAGGTTGTATTAAACATTAATGTTTTCAGTACTGATAAAGCAGTGAATGATATTTTCACCACAGATGTCACCATTAACATTTTCTGCTGAATGTAGGGATTTCTTTCTAGAGTGCCAGCATGCACACTGCAGATATGATGGCCTAAAGTGGTTCTAAAGCCCAAACACTTTTTTTTTATTTATTTTTTTTGTATTCCATTAAGGTAAAAGGTATTTGGGCATAAATTACCCCCCCCCCCCCCAAACTTAAATGAGTTCTCATTTGATCCAACGTTGTGCACATCTGCAGCTCTTCTCTCTCCTCACTCCCTGGCCTTACTGACTCCTGCTGCTGTCAATCAAAGCCCGGGATATGTGTCGACAGAGAATATAGTGAGGCTCAGGAGCCCCCATAGGAGGAGGTGCCAGGAGCGTGAGAGGGGTAACCAAAAAGAGGAGGTTCAGGGCCGCTCTGTGCAATTCCAGAACATTGCCTCTAAATGCCCCTCCATGTTGACCTATGTGTCCATGCACACATAAACTTTTAGAGGCAATAGAAAAAGACAGCCTGTGTGTGCGGGAGCAGAGGCTATTAAAGCGGGAGTCCGCCGGGACTCCGAGTTTTTTTTTTTTTTTTTTTTAAAGCCAGCAGCTACAAATACTGCAGCTGCTGACTTTTAAAATAGTGACACTTGCCTGTCCAGCGCGCCCGTGATGTCGGCACCCGAAGCCGATCTCTAGATCGGTACTCGGGTGCTGCCGCCGCCATCTTGGGTATGGGAATCAGGAAATGGAGCCTTTCGGCTTCATTTCCCGGTTCCCTACTGCGCATGCGCGAGTAGCGCTGCGCAATAAGGACGGTCCCCGCTGCCTCTGGGATCTGTGTGTTTCCCAGCAGGCAGCGGGGCACTTGCGGAAGGGGGTGGGCACTTGCGGAAAGGGGCGTAATCTACGCCCCTATCCGCAGAGAGCTATCCCGGAAGTGGGTGCAGTTACCTGGATTATCCAGGTAACTGCACCCCCCTCCCCCCTGAAAGGTGCCGATTGTGGCACCGGAGGGGGGGAGGGTTCCGATGAGAGGAAGGTCCATTTTAGGGTGGACCTCCGCTTTAAGCTGTAAAAACAAAAAAAATAATGCCAAATGCTTGTAGCTTTTTATTTATCAGGTGTTTTTTACATTATAGGTAGAGGGTGTTTTTTGCAAAAAAAAGTCCATAAACACGGTTAACAGCTTATTTTAAAAGCTGCTTTTTCCTGCCAGCGGCACTGGCGTTTTTTTAAACGTCCTGTGTGCATGAGGCCCAAAAGGCACCTGTTCTCTACAGCACCTGAGCATTTAGAAGTTTCAGATGTTTACAAAGTTGTAATGGTGATCTTTTATCATTTGTGTGATTGTGAATTCACCTTTTTGAAGTTTATACTGGCAGTTTGTCTGAACTACTTCTAGAGTAGCTTGTATGTTTTCCTATTTAACAGTTGCAGAATGTGATTCAAATTAGATCATTTCCTCATGTAAGTGACCCCCTCAAATCAGTACACGTTTTGTTTTTAGGGTTTAAAGTCTTTATTACGTCATTTGGTTCCTTTGGCTAGTATTTATTGGTTCGTTCTGCGGATGATCTGTCTTTAGAAAATGCTGACAAGGTGATGCGTTGTTGGATTAGGCTTTTATGTTTTTTGAACTTCAACCCTTTTTAGACATACAATGTGTGTTCATAGAGGCACTGAGCCAAAGGCTACATTTTTATGGTAAACTATTTTTTGTTAAAAGTGAATCTTGAACTTCCATATGACTATTTATTTATCCAGTACCTGTTGCACCCATGTGATTGGATAAAGATACAGAGACTCTAGTTTTCTTGAATCCCCTGTAGGACACTGCGTGTAAAGGTCTAATATGTTCTTTTGCTTATTTTTTGTTTTTTGGTATGTTTTTTTTTTTTTTTTTTTTTTTTTTTTTTAAATCTTCAAATAAACAATTTCACAAATGATATATTCTAACCAAGATTTTCCTGTGGACTAATTTTAACATTGCAGGCCTCAAGTATTAAGTTTAATGTATTTATAAAGGCAAAAAATAATGAATTCTTTAAAACTCCTGACTTTTTTATTATTATTTTACCTTCTGCACTATTGGTTAGAACCTTTTACTTCTGTCCCAGAGGAGGAAACCTCTCCAAATTGAGAGAAATTCTCCTGGACAGTATGGGTTTAAAATAAAAACTGTTTTTCAATGGAGACTGTATTACGCTATTGTGGAGCTTTCACATGCATTTGAAAAGTACAGAATGTTGCTTTTTTTTTTTTTTTTTTTTTTTTTTTCCTGCACCTAAACATACCGGAATGGACCACAAATACATGTAGCTGCAACTGTTAAGAGGAGAGAATAAAAAAATCTAAAAGCAGCACTGCAAAATACAAAAATGCACTGCAAGAGTAGGATAAATATGCATGTGGAACTGCAGACCTAATGCAGCGTAAAGAAGCTTTTCAAAAAGTTGTTGTAATAGTAAAAAACAGTATAAAATCCCTAATTTTACTACACTAAACTAATATCTGCTTGATGTGATCTTCCTGCAGTTGGGCAGTAAGCTTGCAGTTGAGAGCTGGGGGGGTGCATGAGGCAAAATCCAAGACCTGTGTGCTTGCATATGTTGCTGCAATTTTGCAGATGTTGCCGGGTCTTACAGTATAACTGAAGTGAAAGTGGGTTTTGTGTGTGTGTGTGTGTGTGTGTGTGTGGGTTGTTTTTTAGAGTGAAGAGGGATTAGAATTTTTGTAAAGTGTGTTTTTTTTTTTTTTTTTTTTTTTTTTTTTTTCCTCTATTACTGTCTGTGCCCCTGTTAGGGAGATTCACTCTCTCTCTGTTTTACCATTATCACACTCTCGCACTCTCTCCATTTACCATTATCATAGAAAATCCCACATTTTGGGATGCCCCCAGAAAAGTAAGAGGGGAAATCTTCCAATGGGTATACGTGTTCTGGTGACCTAGGGATCCCCAAAGAATTCTCTTGATTTGCAGGGATTTCATCTCGCTTCCTGCTTGGCTGTGAAACAGGAAGTGAAGGGAAATCTCTACAATAGGACACAGATCCAGAAAAAAAAAATTTGCCATTTTTATATAACCCTCCTTTTTTCCTATGCAAAAAAAAAAATATTGCTTATAGTTCTATTTTAAGCCTGGTACACACTATCTATTAATTATTTATTTTATTTTTATTTCCCAGTGAAGAGCTCAGGAGGAGCCGCGTTACTAACTATCCATTGTTAGTACAGCGACCTCCCCAGCTAAGCTATTGTGTTCTGACAGGGGGATGGCCCCCACGAGAGCAAATCGGTCAACACTCTCAGCCAATGGCATTTTTTCGAACAGGTTTCCTTGCACACGGGCCAAATGTCAGTGGGTTTCTATTGAAACGGCCAATGCCACCCGATATTCATCCTGTGTGTATGGCTCTTTAGTCTGCACTTGCTTAGAGTTCTGCTTGGTTGTGTATTCCACCTACAGCTATGTTAATTTTGACAATAAAAATGTACCTGTGTGTGTTAAAAAAAAATGTATTATTATTATTATTTATTATTATTATTATTATTATTATTATTTATTTTTTTAGCAGCCCCCCCCCCCCCCAACAGGGCTGATATGTTGAGATATCAGGGGTCTTAACAGACCTCTGACATCTCCCATTTGAGACAGAGAAAGGGACTGGGGACGGAGATCCAGAGTCCCTTTCTCTGCAGCCTCTGCTGCACTGATAATGAATGGAGAGAAGACAGCGGCTTCTCTCCATTCATTAACTGGGACATCGTAATCACAGGCGGTTACAATCTTTCAGTTATGTGAATGGACAGTCAGTGGTCAATGAAGGAGCCGGGTTTACCGGCTTCTACCTCCACTCTCCATCCTGAGATACCGAGGGGGGGGGGGGGGTGGCAGCATGGAGGGGGAGAAGAGAGAGGGGGGCGGCGCCACGGAGGAGAGCGGGAGACACAGAGCAGTGTGACGCATCAACGCCCTGCACGCACGTCGACGTATTTTTGTAATCGATTACGTTGACTCGTCGTGGCAGCTCTTATTTATATTTATATCTTCTATATATACATACAAACATGCGCTGTGTAAATTTGAGTTGGTACGCATTATGATATGCACATAAAATGCTTGAAGAGGTTAAAATTGCATATGGAAAGCTAGCATTTATTTTCATTTTGTACGTGCAAACATCCGCAAATGCATGGAAAATAAAAGCAAGAAAGTACTGGGAAGGTATACCACAGTTTTGTACGTAATGTATCTTTTATATTCGTGCTTTTGTTACTGAGTAGTGGTCAGCTAAAAAATAATAAGATTGACATTTTAATTCCTGACAATGGTACCTTATTTGTATATCATAGGTCCCTTTTCACACGAGCTGTCCGATCAGGTCCGCCTGTTAGTTTTTCAGTGGTGACATGTCCACTGACACATGCTGCTATCCGATCTGATCCTGTCCGTGAAATCCAGACGGATCGTGACCTCATTTCCCATCTGTCTGGCGGATCAGATGAAAATGGACAGGTCGGATCTCCCCATAAAGGAGAGCGAGGTTTTTTACAGGTCTGTCTCGGCTCAGTGAGTGGAGACTGACCTGTCATCCGCCTGCTCAGTGGATCGATTCCCCCGCTGAGCAAGCGGACAAGCCTTTGTGAAAGGGCACTTACAGAGGTTAGCTCATCAGCTACATGGAAGTGGCAGTGGAGTTAGACCTTTGGACATGGTTATGTGCCTGAATGTCGACAAGCATTATTTAAAGTGGCCATGCCTTGAGTATGTATGTGTGTGTATATAAATAAGTTAATAATTATGGTTTAAATCGAGTTCATTTAAATCAAGCCTTTTTACTAGTGAGATAATATAAATATATATATATATATATTCTCACTAGTAAAAAGGCTTGATTTAAACCATAATTAACTTGATGCTGACCGCCGGCTGTCAAATGACGGCCAGGCGGCACACCTATTGTGGCGGGAGGCCGTCATATGACGGCCTCCCGTTTAAACAGGGAATGCACGCGATCGTGCGCGCGCATCCCTGTTTCTTCAGTGGCGGCGTGTCACGGAGACACCGCTCGCCACCGAAGGGGGTGAACAGCCATTGGTTATGGCTGTTTACCACGTGATCGGCCGTGATGAAGTCACGGACGATCACAGATGGTCACACCCCCACTGTGCACGGCGCATGCGCGCGATCGTGAGCGCGCTGCGCGTGCACGTCGGTGGCGGCGTGTTCCCCGGGAACACTGCTCGTCACCGACGCTGGTAAACAGCCATTGGCCGGCTGTTTACCCACGTGATCGGCTGTGATCCTTTCACAGCCGATCACTAAAATGTAAACAAACCGCGGTAACGAGATGTTACCGGGTTCTCCTCCTCACACACCGATCGTGTGTGAGGAGGAGATTGCGGTAACCTCTCGTTACCGCCTACAGTGTACACCAACACACACTGATTGCCCCCCCCCCCCAATAAAGAGTACCTGTCAATCACAGTCCATCAGAGTACCCGAGTACCTGTCACAGTCCATCAGAGTACCCGAGTACCTGTCTTGGCCATCAGAGTACTCGTCACGGTTCATCCGAGTACCCGGGTACCTATTTGCAGCCCATGTCTCATAGAATATACGTTGGGGTGTTTGCTTTCCAAAATGTGGTCATTTTGTGGTTAATTTCACTGTCCTGGTGGTCCAGGACCTTCAAAAGTGTGATGGGTAGGAATGAAATGAGATGTGTCATTTATGCTCCTAGAAAACCTGAACGCACTACTTCAATGTTCGGCCTCTCTATGTGACCAGGCTGTGTAAAAGTCCTACACATGTGGTATCGTCATACTCGGGAGGAGTAGCAGAATGTATTTTGGGGTGTAATTTTTGCTATATACATGCTATGTGTTAGAAATAGCTTATAAATTGACAATTTTGTGTAAAAGAAAAATGCGTTTTCATTTTTTTCCACATATTCCAAAAACTTCTGGAAATAAATTAACCATTCAAAAGACTCATTATGCCTCACAGATTATACGTTGGGGTGTTTGCTTTCCAAAATGGGGTCATTTTATGGGAAATTCTATTTTCCTGGTACTCCAGGGCCTTCAAAAGTGTAATAGGTGGTTGAGAAATGAGATGCGTCATTTTTGCTCGTAGAACGTCTGAAGGTACTACATCAATGTTGGGGCTGTGTAAAAGTCTCACACATGTGGTATCGCCGTACTCGGGAAGAGTAGCAGAATGTATTTTGGGGTGTAATTTGTTGTATGCATATGCTGTGTGTGAGAAATAACCTGATATGAAAATTTTGTAAAAAAATAAAAATAATTAAAAAAAAATCTTCATTTTGCAAAGAATTGTGGGAAAAAATGACAACTTACCATGCTACTTACTTAATACCTTGGAATGTCTACTTTGTGAAAAGGGGTCATTTGGGGGGTATTTGTACTTTCCTGACTTGTTAGTGTCTCAAGAAATGAGATACACCTGATGTACTGAAGGCCTGATCAGAAGTGATCAATTTTCAGTGATTGGCACCATAGTTTGTAGACTCTATAACTTTCACAAAGACCAAATAATATACACTAATGTGGGTTATTTTTACCAAAGATATGTAGCAGTATAAATTTTGGCCAAAATTTATGAAGAAAAATTACTAATGAGCAAAAAATTATGACAGAAACAAAGGCATTTTTTTTTCACAAAATTTACGTTTTATTTATAGCACAAAAAATAAAAAACCCACTAGTGATTAAATACCACTAAAAGAAAGCTCTATTTGTGTGGAAAAAAGACGCAAGTTTCATATGGATACAGTGTTGGATGACTGAGTAATTGTCATTCAAACTGTGAGAGCGCTGAAAGCTGAAAATTGGTCTGGTCAGGAAGGGGGTGTAACTGCACTGTACTGAAGTGGTTAAAGAGGGATTCCACCTACAAAAAAAAAATATTAAAAGCCAGCAGCTATAAATACTACAGCTGCTGACTTTTAATAAATGGACACTCCCCTGTCCCGGGTTCCAGCGATGCCTAGGCCGATCGATCGCTCGGCTCTCGGCTGCTGCCGCCACCATTCTAGGTGAGGGAATCGGGAAGTGAAGCGAATCGGCTTCACTTCCCGGTTCCCTACTGCGCATGCGCGAGTCGCGCCGCGCAATAGGAAATCTCCGCGCTGTCACTGGGACCCGTGTGTGTCCCAGCAGACAACGCGGCAGGACAGGATATGACATAGACTCCCACGGGAGTCTATGCCCGGAAGTGGGTGTAAATACCTGTCTTTCACAGGTATCTCCACCCCCCCCCCTCCCCCCTGAAAGGTGTCAATTGTGACACCGGAGGGGGGGAGGCATCCGATCAGCGGAGGTTCCACTTTAGGGTGGAATCCCGCTTTAAAGAGCAGCTGTCCTCTCTACCCTGCTGTTGACTCACCGACAGCCCCATTCACTTCAATGGGGCAGCTGGCGATGCAGCAGTAACACAACAAGGTGAGTGGATGCCCACTAACAGGAGCTGCCATGAAGGATCTGAAATGACAGGTGCTCTTTATATGTAAGGACTTATTCTTGCTGATAGTTAAAATCTTTAATATTTGCAAACAAAATGAAGGTTTCCTATTTAGAATAAGCTGTCAGGTTAGTAAAACGGCGATATCGGAACTAATTCAATCATACAGTTTGTAGTGTATGTAGATTTGCAGAAACAATGGGATAAAGGAATATTCCTTAAAAGGGAAGTAAACCCTTCCAAACAACTTGGACCTATAGGTAAGCCTAGATTAAGGCTTACCTGTAGGTCCAAGCAATATCTCCTAAACCTATATGGTTTAGGAGATATTTGCCCGAAAATGGGCACCGCTGTCTACGGCGCATGCGCCGTAGACAGCGGCGCGCAGGCGCACTAAATGCGGCAAATCCAAGAATGGATTTGCCAAATTTGTCGACTCCCGTGCGCATGCGCGGGAGTGACGTCATCGCGGCTTCGCCGTAAGACAGCAACGGAGCTGCGAGGCGCGACTCCCGTGCGCATGCGCGGGAGTGACGTCATCGCGGTTGCGCCGCTGTCATTGGTCGGAGCTGCGAGACGCCACCAGCAAGATGGACGCGGCGGACTACAGGGATCAGCGGCGACTTCGCTGGCTCCTGTGTCAGGTAAGTGACACATAATGAGCTACTATGCGATGCATAGTAGTCCATTATGCTTTACCTTTGCAGGGAAAAAAAGAGGAAGTAAACCCATTAGGGTTTACTTCCTCTTTAACTTTGGTTTAGCTCATGGTTACTGTGAAATTGTGTGAATGCATCAAAGCTGTTCATGTTCTCAGCTTGCAGAGTTTGGATTCATTGAATTAAGTTTACCAAAAATGTAAATATTGCAGAATATATAGCCTCCACGTCAAGCTGAATAAACTAAATTAATAATGTATCTTAAATGGAAAACTATCTTTTAGATCGCGTGCGTGTGTGTTTGTTGGGGGGCGGGGGGGTTTGTTTCTTCTTGATTTTGTGTTGAACTGAAATACATTGTCGTTTTAGTAAACCGTTTTATATATTTTATGAATAAAAGGCTAGTAATCAAATTGGGCATAATCTTGTCGTTTTATCTGAGCACTGGATGACTTTGCGGGTTTTTAATATCCATACAGTATTAATCAAGTTTAGCACCCTGGTAAACAATACAGACATGTAACAGAAACCGATTTACAGTGACAAAAGGGCAAAATGAACTTTGAAAAAGATTACATTTCCTACCTAATCCATGTGAATTAAAATAGAACAGAGTTGCCGAGCAGATTACAACACAATTAAAATCAATTTTTATTAACTGCTGCTATTGCAAAGTAATCGGCCATGGAGACTGGACAAAATTTTTATTTTTTTGTATCTGTTTTTGTCTTCAACTTGGTGGCAGAAAGCTCTATAGAATTGGGAACCGTGGGCATTAATTCAGAATGGCTGCGGTGAATCTATTAAATTAATCCAAGCACAACAGACTGTAGAAACATTAATTAATGAAATGGGGTATATCAAGCATTCTTCTCTTGGAGAACAGTTTGCATTTAAAGAATACTCAGGTGACTGAATAGTTTTGCAAAAAAAAATTCTAGGTT
Organism: Lithobates pipiens; assembly: GCF_037356315.1. Taxonomy (NCBI): domain Eukaryota; kingdom Metazoa; phylum Chordata; class Amphibia; order Anura; family Ranidae; genus Lithobates; species Lithobates pipiens. Next base: position 87,954,800 of record NW_027507791.1, read on the forward strand.
TGAATAGCTATCATGGTTTATAGGATTTCGTTAACTTCTGTAGACTGACCTATAAAGATTGCTATTGTTGACTTGACTTGTTTTTAAAAAGTAAGAGCCCCAGGGGTTTCATCCTGATGCTGACTTTACTACTTCTTGAGACGCTGTCTAAAAACAAATGTGCAGACAGAGTGAAATGTCTGAACTCTTGTCCTGCATAGTTTTATCCACGTAATTTCTCTAATACAGATGCATCTCATAAAATTTGAATATCATCAAAAAGTTAATTTTATTTCAGTAATTCAATGCTGACTTTGGACTTGATAAAACACAGTGGACCAACACCAACAGATGATATGGCCCCAAAATCATCACTAACTAAGGAAACTTCACACTGGACCTTATGCTACTTGGATTCCGTGCCTCTCCACTCCAGAGTCTGGGACCTTGAATTCCAAATGAAATGCAACATTTTCCCCTGTCATTGGTGATTTAGGGAGCCATGCAGTGGCAGCCCGTCTATAGGGGACGCTGTACATAATGACAATGCTTTGCATAAGCCCTGTGTATAATGGGCAGCCTGGTATATGATGTGCAGAGCCCATTGTATAATGTGCAGCCTGGTATATGTTGCAGACCAGGTAAAATCTTGTAGTGGATCGGATGTGGTTCTCATGCCATAGTTTGGAGACCCCTAGTCTGCACTTCATTTCAAGTGTGCAATCTAAAGGGAATTACCCCAAAATAACAACCGATAGCTATTGTTTTTTCAAGATAAACTGAAAATTTCTGGCTGTGTTTTTCGCATGGCAATATTAAATAAACATGCATCCAGAACAGCTTGAAAAATGTGGTGATCAGGTTGAACCAACATAGTGTACCCTGTACACTTGTTCTCTGAAGTCTATTGCCAGTATAAAAGCCAGCCACAAACTCAGCACAGGGATAGTGGGAACTAGGACTAATCGACAACTAATCGATTTCTGAAATTAATCGTTTACTATTTTCATAATCTATAAATTGGCCAGTAACATAATGGGTTTAAAAAAAAACGAAAATGAGCCCTTTATGGTACAAAAAGAGCAAATAATCGCTACTGTAAATATTTCACTGTTCTACAGTAAATAAACCCCTTACAGTAGTGATTATCTGCTTTTTTTTTTTTTTTTTTTTTTTTTTTCTACTATAAAGGGCTCATTTTAGTTTTCGTTTTTTTTTTTAACCCCATTATGCTACTAAACTTAGTCTTAGACCTGGTTCACATCTATGTGTTTCTTGGTGCTTTTTGCAGAAATGCACTACAGTTCATTTCCATGGTTTTCTATTGGACACATTCACATCTGAAAGGGTCAGGGACTTTTAACGCAAAACGGTGCTTTATTGGTTCAATATACTTCAATGGAGAAGCTTCAGAAAAGCATGTAATGCGTTTTTGCAGCAATTTGTGTTTTTTAATCTGCCCCAAAAAAAAATGCAAATTGCAGTAAAATCTCATGCGCAAAAGTAAAAACATACAGCAAAAAGCACTGCAGAAACAGATCAAAAGCAAACTGCATAGGTGTGGCACCGAGCCTTATGCTGGTCACACGGATCCATTTTTAGATGAGAATATTCAGACGAAAAATGTGTACGTTTGCTGAATGAAAGAATTTTGTTTGCAATTTTCACTTGGTTTTTAACATTCTGTTTTTAAAATGAATGTAATTTCTCAACGAAAACCATGTACACTGTCTGCAAATTCCTTTGACTAAGAAGTTTTCTATTACCGTATATACTCGAGTATAGGTCGACTCGAATATAAGCCGAGGCCCCTAATTTACCACAAAAAACTGGGAAAACGTATTGACTCGTATATAAGCCGAGGGTGAGACATGCAGCAGCTACTGTTATAGATTAAAAGAGTGGAAAAGAGGGTCAACAATGCCCATCTGCAGCTGCATACATCCCTGTGTCCATCCCAGCCTACCTGTGTCCTGTGCATGCCTCCGTGTGCCAATCTGCAGCCTCTTTGTCCTTCTGCAGCCTCTTTGTCCTTCTGCAGCCTCTTTGTCCTTCTGCAGCCTCTTTGTCCTTCTGCAGCCTCTTTGTCCTTCTGCAGCCTCTTTGTCCTTCTGCAGCCTCTTTGTCCTTCTGCAGCCTCTTTGTCCTTCTGCAGCCTCTTTGTCCTTCTGCAGCCTCTTTGTCCTTCTGCAGCCTCTTTGTCCTTCTGCAGCCTCTGTGTGCCATTTTGCACCGATCTGCATGTATAAAAAACATACGGCGGCCATGCCAGGTTTCAAAAGCCACACCTCTCCTCCTCGTCTGTGACAGACGGCGGCCATTCCACTGTTCAAAAGCCGCGCCTCTCTGTCTGTGATAGGCGGAACACTCAATTTCCCAGCAGTCAGTGTTCCGCCTATCACGGACATCCTCACGTCCTCGTCCGTAGTATGAGGATGAGCAGATGTCCGTGATAGGCGGAACACTGACTGCTGGGAAATTGAGTGTTCCGCCTATCACAGACAGGGAGGCGCGGCTTTTGAATAGTTGAATAGTGGAATGGCCGCCGTCTGTCTGCACGACACGCTGATCAGGTAGGCAGACGGCGGTGACTCGAGTATAAGCCGAGGGGGGCACTTTCAGGCTAAAAAAAAGGGGCTGAAAATCTCGGCTTATACTCGAGTATATACGGTATTTCCAAATTGTCCCATCACTGTAGTTGAAAATGAACGTCAATTTGACTTATTATTATTATTATTTTTTTTTTTTTAAGGTTATTTACAGATTAATTGAAACAATTATCGGCCAACTAATCGATTATGAAAATAATCGTTAGTTGCAGCCCTAGTGGGAACCCCTCATAATGAGCACAGCGGATGTACAGGCATGGGGGGAACCCCTCATTATGGGCACAGTGAGTCTGCATATGATGTTCACAGTGAGGCTACTTTTGATGAAATAGACACTTGGATTTGGCAGCCATACCCATCTCTTAATATTACACTAAACAGTGTAATTTTTCAGTTTGTTTGCACCCATCTCTAAGGCTGCGCTCTATACCGTGATTTGTGATGCTGGGGCTATATACTCTGTCCTGTGATGCTGAGCTGTATACTCCTGACACTGTGTGGAATACAGGGGATGGAGTGGGTGAATTCTATAAGGGGTGTGGCTTATGAGAAGTGGGAGGGACCAAACGTGGAGGGTTGGGGTCTTGCCCCCCCCATCCTAAAACTTCACCAGCCGCCATTGGAGCCATGTCATCTGCTGGTGTTGGTCTGCTGTGTTTTATCAAGTTCAAAGTCAGAGCAGCCCTCTACTGGGAAATTCTAGAGCACTTCATGCTGCCTTATGGAGATGCCAATTTAATTTCCCAGCAGGACTTGGCACCTGCCCACACTGCCAAAAGTACCAATACCTGGTTTAATGATCATATCGCTGTGCTTGATTGGCCAGGAAACTCGCCTGACCTAAACCCCATCGGGAATCTGTGGGGTATTGTCAAGAGGAAGATGAGACACCAGACCCAACAATGCAGATGAATGAAAGCTGCTATCAAAGCAACCTGGGCTTCCATAACACCTCGGCAATGCCACAGGCAGATCGCCTCCATGCCATGCTGCATTGATGCAGTAATTCATGCAAAAGGAGCCCCGATCAAGTATTAAGTGCATACTATACTGTATATGGATGACCTTTTTAGCAAGACAACATTTCTGTATTAAAAATATTTTTTTTTTTTTTTGTCTTATGTAATATTCAAATTTTCTGAGATACTGCGTTTTGGGTGTTTCACTAAGGCCGCGTACACACGGGCGGACTGTTCGCCCAACTTTGTTCGTCAAACAGTACGACAAACAGTCCGCTCAAAATTTGCATGAACGGACTTGACCACACACGATGAACGAACAGTCCGCTGAAAGCGTGCGCGATGACGCGAACGGCACGTACGACGGGACTCGAAAAACGACGTCCAATACACTGCAATGCAACCTTCGCCGTGTAAATTCTTTCTGAGCATGCGCGAGACTTAGTTTGTCGAACAAGCCTACACGCGAGCGGACTGTCCGCTCAAACCAAGTTTCAGCGGACTGTCTTACGGGAATTCCGAAAAACTTTGTTCGTCAGATTGTCCGCTGAAGCCCACACACGAGCGGACTGTCCGCTGAAACACTGTTCAGCGGACAAAGTTGGGCGAACAGTCCGCCCGTGTGTACGCGGCCTAACTGTTAAACATATTCATCAAAATGAAAGCAAGAAATGCTTGAAATATATCACTCTGTGTAATGCATCTATATAAAATGAGTTTCACTTATTGAATCACTGAAATTACTTTTTTTATGATATTCTAATTTTGAGATGCACATGTATGTTTTCGCAAATTCACTTTTAAAGAATACCTTTGTCCGCCAAAGCAACAGCGCATCTGCATGCAGCTCTGAACATACACATTGATGACATTGACTTTGTATTGTAAAATACCATCAGTTCTGAAGACTTACGTTTTTTGTGTTTGTTTGTTGTGGTGTGTTTTGGGGTTTTTATTTGTATTTTATTTTCCTTTCTGTCTTCACCTCCACTTGGTGATGTAGCCAGGGCTCACAACTGTCTCCAGGGACGTTTAGGTCACCTGTGACTTCCAGTAAGCTCTCATAAGTGTGTGTGTGTGTGTGTGTGTGTGTGTGTGTGTGTAATTTTAAATTTTTTTTTCCTGTGTACACATTTCTGGGAACGCAATGTAAGACTGTTTTTTTTTTTTTATTTTTTTTTTCTATGTTTAACTGCTTGCTGCCTGCCCACCCTCCAAATGATGGGGTGGTGCAGCACTCACTCTGGAACGACGTCATATGACGTCGGCTGCGTTTCTGATACACTGCGTGACCCCCGATCCCTGTAAAGAGCCATGTCTGTGGCTCTTTTAACCATGTGATCGGCTGTGTCCAATCAGAGTGAGGAGAGCCAATCAGCAGCATCTCCTCACAGGGGGACATGTAGGAATGTAATCAGGGCGCTGATCATCAGTGCCCTGATTACAATAAGAAAGTGTCACCAATCAGTGCCCACCAGTGGCCACAAGTGCCATCAATCATGATGCCCATCAGTGCTGCCTATTTGTGCCTATAAGTGCGATATATTGGTGCCACCTCATTAATGCCCACCTGTTCAGCCTATCGGTGCCGCTTTATCAGCGCACAGCAGTGAGGGCGAAAAATTACTTGGTTACAAAATTTACTGACAGAAAACTTAAAAAAACAAAAAAACAACAACCCAGCATTGATTAAATGCCACCAAAAAGCTCTATTTTATGTGAAGAAAATCATTAAAGAAAATTTTAGTGTAGCACGACCGCGTAATTGTCATTCAAAGTGTGACAGTGCTGAAAGCTGAAAAATGGCCTGGGCAGGAAGGCAAGTAGGTTATTTGGTGCTTGTGAGTCAGCTTTACTCTCCAACAATATACTAGAAAATAGTCAGAGTGCAGATAGAGATGTAGTGAAGATTAAATGGGCCTAGGGTTTGGGGAGTACTTATTTAGGTAAGGTTCCCAGACTTTAAGAAATCTCAAATGGAAATTGAGAATGCTGGAAAGTTTCTCATTAATAAGCAATGCGTTTTAAAAAAGAAAATTGGAAAGCTTTCATTTTATACCCCTTTCAGACTAGTGGTTTGGTTGTGTTTGCCTGTTAATTTTTCAGGCTGACCTGATCGTATCCTCCATTCTCCTCTATGGAGTGTCGTGTGTTAACAGGAGTTCTGTTTACACCCGCTTACATCCTCCTTTTTTTTTTTTTTTTTTATTCGCTAAAAGCTGACGGATGGGGATCTATTACCCTTCGATCAAATGGCACTTGGGTGTAAACAGGTGGTCCACTTACATCCGACAACCCCTAGAGGCCATTGCAGAGTCTTTTGGTGGTAGAAATGTAAAACTGAGTGTGGATAAGACCAAAAGTTCTGCATCAGAAAGAGCTCAATTTTAGACAAAATGACCAGATATGGAAGACATTGCCTTTTTAGACCACAGCCTCCTAAAGCATTGATCTTCATGGCGTGATAGGTTTTCTACTATCCCTACCGGTACCCAGCTCCATTGAAGAACTTCGTAAGCGGATTTAAGTATAGTCATATTGAAGGAGCATTTCACTATTCTGAACCATGCCTTATTCCAGTGCTCAAGAGGAATTGAGTATTTAAAGTATTGTTCCCAGAGTGAAACATAAGAGGTTTTTGGTGAGTGGGTGTTCATGGCCATCTATAATAGGGATAGTGTTTGTTTGTGTTGTGTGTTTTTGTTTTTGTTTTGTTTTGTTTTTTTTTTGTCTTGGCTTAAAAAAAAGTTTGGTACCTGGCAACTCCTTTTTTTTATTTATTTTTTTTTTTTAGGAAGTCTAGCATCTGAGAGGCTCCTCCTACAGTAAACTCAATGTCCATTCATAGACCATGTCAATAGGAGAGCTGACAATAGGGTGTGTTTTTTTTTATTTTTTTATATTTTTTTTATTGCCTTATTGCAGCGAATGTAATAATGTGGTTGTCAACCCTATGCCAGTCCCTCTATTAGAGCCTGGCATAGCACACGGTACCTGTCATTTTTAGAAAAAAAAAAAAAAAAAAAACATTGTAAATACCTGTTTAGAGCTGGTCACTCCCGGCTGCTGTACAGCTCCGATGGATGGCTTTTGCAGGAGGTGCCATTATTTTCCTCTGAGTCAGGTCAGGAGATCACATGGCTGCTCAGCCCCTCCTGCAGTAGCCCAGCAAACCAGCCGAGAGTCGGGTGACTGTCAGGAAGAGTGCGCTAAACAGGTATTTACAAGGCAGTGATCATTTCAAATTTTTTACAGTGGGGGGCTCAGATTACACAGCACAAGCACTGTGCGGTTTAATCTGCTTTAAGGGGCCAGGATCCATTTGTTAACCCCCAAAAAAAAAACACCTTTTCAGGAAAACCTTTTTTAAGTTTAGCGCACACAGGGCCGAAAGTCAGGTGGCATCAGTCGGTTCAGAAGAAACCGCCCGACATTCGGCCCACGTGTACTGGAGTTGGTGCAACACAAGCCATCCATTCAGGGGGCCATTCGTTCAGCAGACCTTTTTTTGATCATGCCCCTTCGGTGTTCCCTATTCGAACACCAATAGCACAGCAGGGGAGATCGCTATACTAATGTCAGATGGTTAGTACAGCCGCTCCTCCTGAGCTATCAGCTTTTATTTATTTATTTTCAGCCCTGCTGGCCCTAGTGTGTACGAGACTTTAGCCTTTACAACCACTTTAAGGAGGACTGGAACTGTGGAAGTTGAGCCCAACAAAGGGCAGATGGAAAAGGGCTATTTAGCTCTATTGTCTGCGGTCTCCAGCAGCTGATCTCAATCTATGACTTACCATGCCTTGTTCACCACTATAGAACAACATACTAGGAGGCGCTGGAAACTTTTAGGCTTGCACATGTAATCAGAAGAAGGAACATTTCAAACAATCACCGTGATGGGACGGCCTCCACGCAGCAAGGCTTTCCTCGTTGGGCACCTATCAATAGCTGAAACCATGGAAAAACAGAAAAGAGCACCAGACCCAAGCCAGGTGAAAGTGTTCACCATACAGTAAGGCCTCATGCACACTGGACGTTTTTACAGCTGCTGTGTGGTGGTTTATTTTTTCGTTCTACAGTCAAACTCCCCATCATGTTATCCTATGTCCATACACACATAGGCTGTTATCAACTGTTTTTGGCTCTAAAAACGCTCTAACGTCAAACACTCAAACGCAGTTCAGAGTTTAACGTTTTTGATTGGAGGAAAAAAAATATTTTATACAATTTTTCAAACGGGTAATCTTTTTTTTTCTCCATTATTAACGCTGATAGGGTGCCACTGGTTGGCGGCATTGCTATGCACTGGCAGGTGGCTCTAGTGGGCCAGATACTTAGGTGATGTCTCGCCCTCTGGGCTGCTGTCCCTCTGACGCAAGCCGGGAATCTGCTTTTCTTTTTCTTTTCTTTTTTTTTTTTTTCTGCTATCAGCGTGAGCAGAAAAAAAGCCATTTATCGGTATATCGTTTTTATCACATGATCAGCTGTCATTAGCCAACAGCTGATCACGTTGTAATGGGTCGGGATTGGCCCCTTGCTCCACCAACTCCTGCTTTCACCAACTCCTTGGCATTGTTGACCCCCTATTAAGGCTTGATTCACACCTATGCATTTTTGGTGCATTTTGCAGATTTTCTCTACAGAACGTGTTCCATAGGAAACCATGTTAAATTTGGCTGTAGCGCAAGTCTGCAAAATGCAAAAAGCACTTAAAATGCATAGGTGTGAATCCAGCTTAAGAAGCAGGACATGTGCATTAGGCTTTTTTTTTATTTTTTTTTGGTTGAATAATGATTTGATTCGGTATATTTTTGGATGCATAGAATGCACTTTTTGGTTAAGTTCTATTGGCAGATAGCATGTCTAATATTTTTGTATAATTTTTTTAATGCACAATAAAAAAAAGTGGAGGCAGTTACATTTAAAAAAAAATAAAATGTGACATTTAACAAGGGACACCAACATAGTTGTAACGTTGATCCTCAAAACTACGGGATAATGGTGTTGTGGTAACTTGCACCCAAAAAAAAGCATAATTCTTGATATCGCTAGAAAAAAGCCTTTTGAAAATTTTTGTTTGCAATAACTCCATTAGTATCACCAGCACAGCAGCTTCATTATCCCATTAAAGAAAATGTGCGCTGCATTTCGAGTTTTTTCATAATTTGCTGTGTCACAAATATTCTCCATTTAAATCTAGTGGGATTCGTGTTTCAGTCAAGTAATACCATTTTATAGACCCAGTGGAGTCATCGCTAGGTCTGTCTGCTGTCATTTTTACTCTGTAGCAAAATAGTTTGGTGGCAAGCTCCTGTAAACATCACAGTACCCTGCCTAATTCCGGTCATACACGGTTTGAATTTCGAAAATCGTATCTAAAAATTTTCGGATGAATTTTGCACCATTAGTGGGCTGCAGCAACAGCCAATTTTCGTGCGGAATAAAAATTTGAGGAATCGGACATGTTGGAAATTTTTTGAAAAACAAACGATTTTCTAATCAATGATGGGAGAATCGTGCGAGAAATGTAATAAGAAAAGAAAATGTACAGAGATAAAAGAAAATTTACGGAGAGAAAAGAAGATTCCCGGCTAAGAAATTTGTTTTCTGTAGCAACATGAGGTGAAATTGAAGGCTTGGTCGGCCGAATTTCAAAAATCAATGGTGGCATCATCGGATCACAAAAAAACGAATTTTCTGATTTGGAAAAGAAAATTCATTCTAAATTTTGAGCGTGTATGGCCTGCATTAAGCACTCCATGAAAGAACACATCCCGGGTTTTGTTCTATTTGAGAGCAGGCAAGTAACTGATTAGCAGATTGCACAGCTAAAGTCTGCACCACCAAGGGTTAGTAGGAATTGGACAGTATAATGTTTAGGAACAGTAGTAGAGTGACTGGTGCCATCCCTAAAGATTATACCTTCAGATGATCATGGGACTGTTGCCATTGGCTTTGTTAGAGGGCTTTCACACTGCAACTCCTAGGGCGTTAGCGTTAAAGCATCACTATTCGGCCACCAGCGGGATGGCTTTAACAGCAGCCGAAAAGGGGTTAGATCTGCCTGCAAAACGCTGCTGGTATCGCAGCGCTGCCCCATTGATTTCAATGGAGAGGAGCGGTGAGTTCACAGCTCCAAAAAAGCTGATGGCAAGACTTTTTCTGACGCCCTGCCAGCGCACCGCTCCAGTGTGAAAGCCAGAGGGCTTTCACACTGGAGTGAATGTAGACCCTTTTTTTTTCAGGCACTATTTTTAGCGCTGTAGCGCCTGAAAAATACTGGAGGTGTGAAAGGGGTCTGACTGATTGACAGCTTTGGAACTACAGACATCTAAAAGATGGCAGGAATGTATTTCTACCATGCTCTTTTTATTCCTTCTCCTTGCTGCACCGGTCTGGTATCGGAGCAAGAGAGCACTGGAAATACCGATGAGGATGCTTTTTCACAAGGCCCAGCAATCTTTTCAGCCTTTAGACCTTTGTTAGTGGTTTCTGTGGGGGTGTTGCTGCTGACCATGCTTCTTTGAAGGTTTTTTGGCTTTATATCTTCCCACCCTCCCTTTTTGTGATTTCTTAAAAGGAAAAAAAGTATTCTATGCATTGTTCTCTATTTCAATCTTGATTGATTTGAGGTTTAAAGGAGCAGGAGGGACATTGCATGTTCTTATTAATTGGTTATGTTGTCCCAACATGGTAAGCTGGAACCGCTCCCTCCCTTTCCCAATAGGTTAAATGGGAATATTCATACAGCCTGCCTTCTCCTTATTTCTTTTGTAATGTTTTTATGAATAGTTCACTCAACTCCTGGCAAAATTATTTTAAATTTTTTATTTTTTTTTCCCATGCAGTGGGGCTGTGCTCATGTAGTGCACAGGTTAACCACTTGTTTTTTGTCTAGGGAACTTCCCCAATCCTCCCAGCACAAGACCGTTTTAGCACCCTAACTCAACCCAGTTGTCTTGAATTGTGGACTGTACCCGACATCAAACTCCGAGCAGGATTCATGGACCAAGAACAGTCCATTGCTGGACCGTGGTGGAGCACTGCCTTCTGATTAAAACCAAGTTGACAAAATGAGCAGTTGACTCTCTCAATGTGGGCACAGCCCCGCTGCATGGGAAAACTTTATTTTTTTTTCTTCACCAAGAAATGTCTAATATATATTTTAGCAGACACATACAGTACATTTGCAACTTTGATAAAAACTGATGCTTACACTGGTATAATGTTGTGTTGCTATGTACAAGGGTTTCGTTTACTGGGGGGGAATTTTTTTTATTAGCTTTTATTTTGAGTTGGTTGGTTTTTGTGTGCTGGTTTCTTTCTGCATGGATAAACATACTGTGCTACACTTTGTTGCAAGTACAAATAGAAGCTCTCTGGATGGACATTGTTTAGTTTGGATTCAGCTGGAGATATCAGGGTGTTGACTTTAACCAGCACTGTATTCTTCCTGAGGCATAAAACAGATCTGCCTTTTGCAGTGTTCTCTATAAATGTTTACTAAGTTGTATTATATGTAAATGATCTGGCATTGTATGTACTTTTTTTTTTTTTTTTTTTTTTTTTTCAGTTTAGACACTGAAAACCTATCAGATCTTTGTTTAGACATTTCCTGGTTTTATGACTTCAATTGTCACTGGTTTACTTTTTTATATAAAGCTGACTGTAGAGATATGCAGGTGATTGTGTCTCTCAAACAACTGTTCAGCCAGTGCACCCCAAACTCTTGGAACAGGTCACTGTTTTGTGCTTGGGTCTATGGAGAGAGGCCTGGGGAGCCTATCGGCTTCTCAGAGAAACAGTAGCAACTGGACAAGGTTTTCTTCCCTTCATGCTTTCCACAAAAGCTGTGCATACATGGATCAAATCTTGGTTGGTTCAGCAGGGACTGGCGTGAGATCCAATCCATCTATGGGCAGGCTGTCAGATTTTTGGAATGCGATCGCTGCCCCCTCACCACCCCTTTACCCGCCAAAATGCAAGAGCGCTGAGGGAGGAATTGACTGTGATGGGGGGTGGAGGGAATCAAGCAGTTTTCTATCAGTGGAAGGAAAGAAAATTGTTTAACCTCCCTGGCGGTATGATTCAGTCTGGAATTAGGTGCTGAAAGCGGTACAATTTTGCACGGAAATCTGGCGTTTTATTTTGTAGTCCCTGTAATTCTTAGGAATAATGCTCTTAAATCTGTTCAAACCAGAGTCTAGCAGACATCCCGGGTATGATTAAAGTTTATAATATAATAAAGAATAATAAAAATGATTCAATAATGTAATAAAATCCTAAAACACTGAAAAATTGACACTTTTTGGTTGCTATGGACAATCTCCAAATTCCAGGCTGTAAAAAACAGTATTTATAATATAAAAGTGCATGCAGGGCATTGCACAGACCACTAGGGACAAAGGGGATGTGTATTTTTTAATACAGCACTGTAATCTGTAAGATTACAGTGCTGTGTGTGTGTGTTTAGTGTGTTTTAACTTTTTTGAATTTGCCGCCGTTCTCCGCTCCCGTGCGCCGTAACGTCGCAGGGAACGGAGCTCGGCGGCATTCGGCACTGTGAATCGAGCGGAGGACGGCTCGATCACACAGAGCGGTGGACATCGCTGGATCCAGGGGACAAGGTGAGTAACGCTCCCTGTGTCCTCCCCTGCATCGAGCGAAGCCATCCCGAGTCTGGCTTGGGGTTACCGCTCCTGTCAGTATATTCCTACCCCGAGCCAGACTCGGGATTACCGCTAGGGGGGTTAATCAATGCCTTGCCTAACCCACAAAACTCCTGTTAGTGTATTGTGATATGTAATATTTGTGAAAGTACCATCAGGTATGGGCTCAGTGCTTTTTTTTTTTTTTTTTTTTTTTTTTTTTTTTTTTTTTTTTTTTTTTTTTTTTTTTTTTACAGGCTTACCTGTAGGTCCAAGAAATATCTCCTAAACCTACATGGTTTATGAGATATTTGCCAAAAGACAGGCACCCCTGTCTACGGTGCATGCGACATAGACAGCGGTGCACTGAGTACGCCATTGTTAATGGCGATATGCTGCGAGTGGCGGCTCCCGTGCACATGCGTGGGAGTGACGTCATCGCGGCTCTGTCAAATGACAGTGCCGGAGCAGCAAGACCCACCAAGAAGATGGAGGCTCCATACACAAGGACAGCGGTGACTTCGCTGGCTCCTGTGTCAGGTAAGTGACACATAATGGACTACTATGGGATGCATAGTAGTCCATTATGCTTTACCTTTGCAGGGAATCAAAGAGGAAGTAAACTCATCAGGGTTTACTTCCTCTTTAATACCACGTAACCTCAATGACAGCTTGAAGTCTTTTGTGGATGAGGCTCTTTATCTTCTGAGATGGTAAAGCTGCCCATTCCACTTGGCAAAAAGCCTCCAGTTCCTTTCACCATAGGCCTTGTTGACTCCTCTCCAAATGTAGCGTTTATGGTTGTGCTTTTTGGCGTATTGTAAGCGGGATACTTTGGCATTTGTGTAGTAATGTCTGTCTTCTGGTGACGTGACCATGCAGCCCATCTTTCGTCAAGTGCCTCCTCATCTGGAAACAGCCTCACTACATGTTTTCAGAGAATCCTGTATTAATATTTGAAGTTATTTGTGGGTTTTTCTTTGCATCCAGAGCAATTTTCCTGGCAGTTGTGACTGAAATTTTAGTTGGTATACCTGACCGTGTTTTGGTTTCAACAGAACCCCTCATTTTCCACTTCTTGATTAGAGTTTGGCATTCTCAGTTGCTTGGGTATCTTTTTTATATCTCTTTCCTGTTTTTTGTACAGTTCAACTTCCTTTTCTGCAGATCCTTTGACTATTCTTTTGCTTTCCCCATGATTCAGAATCCAGAAACGTCAGTGCAGCACTGAATGAAGGATGCAAGGGTCTGTCAGGAGTCAAACACATTGACCTTGTAAACACACTAATTACAAGCAAATGGATCACAGATGAGGATGGTTACCATTCAAACTCCTTTGTGTCAACTTGTGTACATGTTATCAGGCCAAAATCGCCAGGATATGTAAACTTTTGATCAGGGGCATTTGGGTAGTTTCTGTTGCCATTATGATAAAAAAAAAAAAAAAAAAAAAATGTAAACATGGTTGATGATAGATGACTTCAGCCAAACACAAACCGTGAGTGAAAAAAAATGTTTGTTATTCATACTCTGTGGAAAATAGACAAGAAATCATAAATTCTGCCAGGGTATGTAAACTTATGAGCACAACTTTGTGTGTGTGGGGGAGGTGTGGTGGGTTTTAATTTTTTAATTATTGCCGCTTCATACATATAAATATTACTGACCATTTCTGCTTCATATGGTGGTCCACCCCCCCCCCCCCCCCATCGTGTTTGTTTATATTGCATTCTTTCTGGTAATTATTGTGGTAATCATGGCTCTGATTCCCTTTGTTCGTTATGTGCCTCTGCGTATAATTGGTCCCTGAGGGATATTTCTGTTTTAAGTAATTTGGTATGCAGTGAAATGAAGACTTTACTGAGCTGCTTGCACAGTCTCGATCCCCTGGACACCATAGTACAGAGCCAGTGCTGTGAGGGCCCAAGCAGAGGAAGGGATTAGCTGGTCTCATGAACCAGACTATGGGAAGCCCATAAATGGACTTGCATAAAATGTGTAAACAAGGTTTCTGAAATCATTGGTCTGTATTGACAGCAAAGAAACTCACAGAGGCATATTGGGCAAGTAAAAGCTTACTACATTCTGGTAATATAGGCTATAATGTGTTTGCTTTTTGGTAAATTTACAGATAAGTATAGTTCTCACCGTGGCTGGTCCAATAATTGGAGACAAGAAGCCAGAATGCAATTCTGGCAACAAATTTTTCTGAATTTATTAGGGCTGAAACAACTAATCGATTAATCGGCCAGTAACATAATGTGATTAAAAAAAACTAAAATTAACTCTTTATAGTACAAAAACAGAAAATAATCGCTACTGTAAATTACTTTCACAATTCTACAGTAAAAAAATGAACCCCTTAAAGTAGTGAATATCTTTATTTATTTTTTATTTATTTTTATTTTTTTATACTATAAAGGGCTCCTTTTAGTATTTTTAACCCCATTATGTTACTAAATGTCTTAGACCTGGTATAGCTATAATCTATAACATATAATCAGTGTTTTTTGCAGAAACTCACTACAGTTCATTAAATGTTTCCCATGGGACACGTTCATATCTGTGCTTTTATCAGCCGCTGCATATTTGGAAAGGGTCAGGGACTTTTAAACGCAAAACGGGGCTTCTTTGGTTCAATATACTTCAATGGAGAAGCTGCAGAAAAGCATGTAATGCGTTTTTGCAGCAAATGTTTTTTAATCATTTTTAAAATGCAAATTGCAGTAAAATCACATGCGCAGAAATCAAAAACGCACAGCAAAAAACACTGCAGAAACAGATCAAAAGCAAACTGCATAGGTGTGTACCGAGCCTTATGCTGGCCATGCAGATCCATTTTCAGATGAGAATATTCAGACGAAAAATCTTTGTACATTCGCTGAATGAAAGAATTTTGTTTGAAATTTTCACTTGTTTTTAATGTTCTGTTTTTAAAATGAATGCAATTTCTGAATGAAAACCACATACATTGTCTGTCTGAAAATTCCTTTGACCAAGCGGTTTTCTGTTTCCAAATTTTCCCATCACTGTGGTTGAAAATGAACGTCAATTTGACCCACTTTTTTTTTTTTTTTTTTTTTTTTTTTTTTTTTAAGGTTATTAACCGATTTTAATCAACAATCGGCCAACTAATCGATTATGAAAATAATCGTTAGTTGCAGCCCTGGAATTTATCTTATCCGTGGATGCATTCTTGCTCCTTTTGAACTGGCATTGACTGACTGTCAAACATACTTTATCCCACCCTGGTTATCAAAATTGTCTTCTCCCTCTTGTAACTCCTGTAGCGGAGTGTCCATTGACTCTCCATGCTCTGATGTAGGCGCAGACCCCTTTAACTCCATCTCCCACATATCCTTGGGTTCCTGGAGATGCCCAGGGAAGTGAAATTTCTCTGCTTTCTTCCCTCAACAGCCCATACCCTCTTCTACACCCAGTGAAGAAAAATAGCCTCCGATGATACACAAAGATGAAACAAATCTCCCTATATAAGTTTTATTTGTATATCTGCTGTCTTTCCCTTTCTACACTCTCCTGGAAAGGGCAGATCGTGTTTAGAAATCTTTCTTCCTCTTTCAGCAGTGGGTGTGGAGTATGGGCTTACACTGCGTGAGAGCTGATTGGAGGAAAGAGAAGCACCCCCTCTTCACAGACAGATGAACATGTAGAGCTGTAGTGTGAATATACATGATCTCTGCTTATCTACCTCTAAGCTCCCTCCCTGACACAAATTTTCAGCTGCTGTTCTCTCATGTCGGAGAACTTGTCAGAAGTGACTCTGCTGATGATGAGGAATGGCAGAGTGTTGGCCAGAGCAGCACTGTGGGCACTACACATCCAGCCCGCAGCGCTGCTGCCATCTCTCCCCTCTCACTGTACCGATCGCTACAGAGAGGCGAGGGAGGAACCGGCATCATGACGTGACGCCGGATTGTTTACAAGTGATGGCTCTGTCAAATGATGGATTGATCACGTGGTAAACTGGCGATATCAGCGGTCACGAATGTTCCCGGGTGTGCGCCCCAGGGGGCACTCGATTCTGTTTTAACTGACAGTTGTGCGACGACGTACCCAAACAAAATTGATTTCCTTTTTCTCCACAAATAGAGCTTTCTTTTAGTGGTATTTGACCTCTGCGGGTTTTTATTTTGCGCTATAAAAAAGCGACAATTTTGAAAGAAAAAAATGCACAATATTTAGTAGTCGTTGCTATTATAAATATCCCAATTTTTTTTTAAAAATTTTCTTTAAATAAAAAAATTTCTTCCACTTTAGGCCGATATGTATTCTTCTTCTATGTTTTTTTGTTAAAACAAACACAATAGGCGTGATTAGTTTGTGCAAAAGTTATAGTGTCTACAAAATGGGGGATAGATTTTTTTTTTTTTTTTTTTTTTTTTTTACTAGTAATGGCGGCGATCAGCTGTTGTATTTTAAATTTTTTTTATCATTACTGCGATATTGCGCCGGTCACATCATACACTTTTGACACTATTTTGAGACCATTGACATTTAGTAATCAGTGCTATAAATGGGCATTGTTCGTTTTGTCGTATAAATGTCATTGGCAGGGAAGGAGTTAACACTAAGGGGCAATCAACGGCTTAACTGTGTTCCCTAGGTGTGTTCTAACTGTAGGAGGGTGTCCATACTAAATATGAAAACACAAACTCTCCTCTCCCCTGAGAGAACCGGGATTTGTGTGTTTTACACACACGCACATCCTGGTTCTCTCGCGAGTGATCGTGGGTGCCCGGCAGGCATGTGCATTGGCTCCAGAGTGTGCACTTGCTGTAATTTTTTTAAAGAAGCGACGTACAGCTATGGTGATTTGCTGAGCCAACCTGCCACAGTTTAAGTGCGGCATCTGGTCGACTAGTGGTTAATAACCTAGTTTCTCCAGAAGACCCAGCTACTGAGAATGACCATTTCTGGTGGCCACCAGAGTGTTGCTGTTCCAGTGGGGATGGCCCTTTTGTTCTCAGGCCTTGTATCCCTTCAGCTGTTCTCCTGTGTTACCAGAGCAGCCCTGGAATTCAGAGAGGGACACCATCTATGAGGTTAAAAGCAAATGGCTGTTTGTTTTGAACTGCTTGAGGCTACATTTCACATTAACAGTTATGCCTTGTACAGACGATCAGACTGTCAGGCGGACAAACCGCCGGACTTTGCAGCGGAGGCCCGCCGGACTTTCCGAACAAGCGGACCCGCCCACACACAACCGGACTTTTGAAATTAATGGACTTGCCCACACACGGAGAAAAGTCTGTTCATTTTGAACGGTGCTCCAGGTAGACGGAACTAGCGAAGGAAGTGAATGTCGCCGCCTCCATCGGCGAGATTGACACCTTGCTGGCCCTGTCACCTGGTATGGACTTAAAGGGGTAGCCCTACGCCAAAAAAAAATGGTGTGGGGGTCACCCCAAAGTCCATAGCAGACCCTTATCCGAGCACACAGCCCGGCCGGTCAGGAAAGGGGGTGGGGACGAGCGAGCGCCCCCTTCCTGAGCCGTACCAGGCAGTGTGCCCTCAACATGGGGTGCTTTGGGGAAGGGGGGGCCCTGCTCCCCCCCCCCCCCCCACCCCAAAGCACCTTGTCCCCATGTTGATGACAAGGGCATCTTCCCAACAACCCTGGCCGTTGGTTGTCGGGGTCTGCGGGCACGGGGCTTATTGGAATCAGGGAGCCCCTTTTAATAAGGGGCCCCCAGATACCAGTCCCCACCCTATGTGAATGAGTATGGGTTACCATGTACCCCTACCCATTCGCCTGGTGAAAAAAAAGTGTAAATAAAAAAACACAACAAATGTTTTTAAAATGTATTGGAGAGCTCTGGTGGTCTTCCGTCTTGGGGGGGGTGGGGGGGGGGGTCTTCTCTCTGGATTCCTCTGCTATCTTCTGCTCTTTTGCTAGCTCTTACTAGCGGAGGAGCCCGGCTTTCTTTTTCGCCACCGTCCAGGAATCTATTTTCAAGTTGGGGGTCTTGTCACCTTCTTCGGTTCTTCTGCCGGGCCTCCGTTATCTTCTTCCAGCTCAGCAATTTTGAGTCAAAACTTCTTTCTACGTCCGCCGAACTTTTGGAAAGGAAGTCCACTGGAGCCCACACGGGCGGATTGTCTGGTCTGCCGGATAGTCTGATCGTGTGTACGTGGCATTAGGGGCATACAGTGACTTTCTGCTGCTTGCTATAATATATGTTAAAGGCCAGCCATATGGATTTTTATTTTTTTTGCCTCCTTTAGGAAAATCCAGAATGCTCTGCAAGAATAGATGTCATGGGTGAACCTTGATCCTAAAGCATTCTTTATAGTCCCTACAATATGTTTGACCCACCTAGACCTGGCTTTTGTTGAGGTTTTGGCAACTGTTGCAATTAACTTTTTTTTATTTATTTTTATTTTTTCTACATAGCGCTGAGTTTTCCTTGATTTGGCATTTGAGGCATTACACGGTTACCTGTGAAACATGAGGCTCTGTATAGGACTCTAGGAAAAATTGGCTATAAAATTGTCCAGCAATAAATGTTGCTTTTTTTTTTTTTTTTAGCTATCATTGCATTTCTAGTATTCCTGTGCCTCAGTTTCTGTTGCAAAATGAGAATTCCTTGACTGTAACTCTGCCAGATGCTATCTTAGCAAAGGATGATTTGTGAGCTATGTGTTTACTTTAGAGACATGCCAGCAACATAGACTGCCAAATGCTTTTAGAGAGCATAGTCAGTCCTCTAGTTTCATGCCGGTGTTCTGTCGAATAGTGCCTCTTGTCGAAAAATGCCTCCGATTTGGTCTGAGCATGCGTGGTACAGAGCGTCACTTCAGCTGATATGTTAAGCTAGCAGGACCTATACACGGCGAATGCGTAGATCATGCACAGCATTATCCAATGCTATGCAAACAGTGGAGGGAGAAAGTAATTGTCAGATTGTGCCCCGGCATGTTTTGTGTGTTGTAGGGCAGCTTTCATGTGTTGAACGGCGGGTTTTGCCTAAGGTCGTATTGCAACACACATAAAACCCGGCGTTGAATGCACAAAACACACCCCCCCCAGCAGCGGTGCATAATCTGACAATTAAGTTCTCCCTCTGCTGTTTGCATAGCTTGGATAATGTTGCGGATGATCCGCGTATGCGATATGTTCAGGTCCTGCCAACTGATCAACATATCAGCTGGTGTGACGTTCCATACTGCGCATGTGCAGCCCATCGGAGGCACCATTTGTCAGAACACCGTCACACTTGCAAATACACCACTGTGAAAACGTTTTAAACAGGTTTGAAATATACCATAAATTAAGAATGATTCTACAATAGAAGCGTATTATTATTATTATTATTATTATTATTATTATTATTATTATTATTATTATATTTTTTTTTTTTTTTTTTTTTCATTTCATCAATTAACAAAATAGAAAGTAAATGAAGACTCCCTCTTCATTGGCTTACCTCCTAAATATGCTATTCCCCCCCCCCCCCCCCCCTTCAGTCCTTCATGAATTCTGACTTTACAAACCGCTTGGCACCTCCTGCCAATCCCTCCATTGGCTGCCACTTAACCAACAAATTCAATTCAGGATACTAATAGTTAGGGATGCACCGAATGGGTTTTTTGGTGCCGAAACCGATACCGAAAATGAAAAATACACTAGGCCGAAAACCGATACCGAAAATGACTGTTTTAAAAAAAAATATTTTTATACAGGAGGTGGTCAGAGACTGGGGACACGGTACAGGAGGTGGTCAGAGACTGGGGACACGGTACAGGAGGTGGTCAGAGACTGGGGACACGGTACAGGAGGTGGTCAGAGACTGGGGACACGGTACAGGAGGTGGTCAGAGACTGGGGACACGGTACAGGAGGTGGTCAGAGACTGGGGACACGGTACAGGAGGTGGTCAGAGACTGGGGACACGGTACAGGAGGTGGTCAGAGACTGGGGACACGGTACAGGAGGTGGTCAGAGACTGGGGACACGGTACAGGAGGTGGTCAGAGACTGGGGACACGGTACAGGAGGTGGTCAGAGACTGGGGACACGGTACAGGAGGTGGTCAGAGACTGGGGACACGGTACAGGAGGTGGTCAGAGACTGGGGACACGGTACAGGAGGTGGTCAGAGACTGGGGACACGGTACAGGAGGTGGTCAGAGACTGGGGACACGGTACAGGAGGTGGTCAGAGACTGGGGACACTGTACAGGAGGTGGTCAGAGACTGGGGACACTGTACAGGAGGTGGTCGGTGCCTCATTGCAGCCAGTGTGCCTCATTGCAGCCAGCCTGTGCAGGGAAGAGAGCCGCCTCCGCCGCCTGTTTGATCACAGCGCCGGGAACATCACAGCTTTCATTTCAATAGCTGTGTGTTCCCGGCTGCGCCGTCACACACAGCCCCTCCCCCTTGTCCGGGCACTTTGATAGACAGATCATCCATCCAATCCTGCGGGTGATCTGTCTATCAAAGTGCCCGGACAAGGGGGAGGGGCTGTGTGTGACAGCGTGCGGCCGGGAACACACAGCTATTGAAATGAAAGCTGTGATGTTCCCGGCGCTGTGATCAAACAGGCGGCGGAGGCGGCTCTCCTGCGCTATGCACCCCCCATGATGGGCGGCACCAGGGGGCGGGAGGCGGAGCCCCGCCCCCACCCAGGCTACGCCCCATTTTCGGCTCCATTATCGGCCGTTTTTCTCTTTCTGCAAATTGCCGAAAAGGGCATTTTCGTCCGATATGTTTCGGCGGCCGAAATTTAGGTGCATCACTACTAATAGTACTTGCAAAGCCACCCACAACCTGGCCCCCAGCTACATTTCTAACCTGGTCTCGAAATACCAACCAAATTGTCCTCTTCACTCCTCCCAAGACCTCCTGCTCTCTAGCTCCCCTGTCACCTCATCCCATGTTCGCCTCCAGGATTACTTCTGAGACACTCCCATCCTCCTGGAATGCTCTACCCAATCTGTCCGACCATCTCCTACTTTGTCTACTTTCAGACAATCCCTGAAAACTCCCCTCTTCAAAGAAGCCTATCTGGCCCCCACTTAACAACTGTACATTTTATTTTTATTTTCTCCATCAGCACATCCCCCTACAGTTAGAGCTTACAATCTAGGGAAGGAGATAAGAGTTACTAACGAGCAGGGCCCTCTGATTCCTATTGTATTAAAGTGTTTTGTATTTTTACTGTCTACCCTGAAGTTGTAAAGTGCTGCATAAACTGGAGCTATATAAATCCTGTATTTATAATAGAAGAGAAAATCAATATTTTGGTGTGACCACCCTTTACCTTCAAAACGGCATCCATTCTTCTAAGTACTCTTGTACACAGTTTTTGAAGGTACTCGGCAGGTAGGTTCCAAAGATCTAACTGCAGATCTTCTATGAATGTAGGCTGCCCCTTCTGTCTCTACATGTAATCCCAGACTGACTCCATGATGTTGAGATCGGGGATCTGTGGGGGCCAAACCATCATTTCCAGGACTCCTTTGTTTGTTATGCTGAAGATGGTGCTTAATGATTTTGGCTGTGCGTTTGGGGCTGTTGTCCTGCTGCAGATTCTATTTGGGCCAATCATCCACCTCCCTGATGGTATGGCATGATGGATAATTATCTGCCTGTGTTTCTCAGCATTGAGGACACCATTGATCCTGACCTCTCCAAATCCATGTGCAGAAATGCAGCTTCAAACTTGCAAGGAAACTCCACCATGCTTCACTGTCGCCTGCAGACACTAATTATTGTACCGTGATCCAGCCCCTCGGCAAACAAACTGCCCCCTGCTACAGCCAAATATTTCTAATTTTGATTTCAGTGGTGCATCTGCTGCCATTTTTTTTTTCTGCACCCCAGTTTCTATGTTTTGTGCTTAGTTGAGTCGCTTAGCCTTATTTCCATGTTGCGGTATGGCCTTTTGGCCGCAATTCTTCCATTTAGGACTATTTCTGGCCAGATCTCACCAGACAGTAGATGGGTGTACCTGGGTCCTTTTTGGTTTCTACCAGTTCTGTGCTGATGGCCCAGCTGGACATCTTTAATGTCAAAGGGAAGTAAGCATGATGTGTTTTTTTTTTCATCTCTGCATATTCCTTGGCTGACCATTGTGTCTCTGGTCTTCAACGTGTTTTATTTATTTATTTATTTATTTTTTTTTTTTTTTTGTTGTGCTTCTTCAAAAGCTTAAACCACACATCTTGAAACCCCAGTGTGCTTTGAAATCTTTGCCTTGGGGGACCTTGCAAATGCAGTATAACGGCCTTGTGTCTTGTTGCTGTTTTCAGTCTTGCCATGGTATATGACCTGTGACCTTTAAACTGTCTTCTTCCACAACCTCACCTTAGTAGCAGAGTTTGACTGTTCCTCATCCAGTTTTAAGCCTCCTACACAGTGGCAGGGGCGGACTGAGCATTCGGCACTGCCCGAGGGCCCTGGGCCACTAAGGGGCCCCATCAGAGTTGCCAGCCTCAGTAAAACCAGGGTCATTATGAAAAAAAAATCTGTGGGTGTTTTTTTTTTTTTTTTTTGTAGACCTGTCTCTGAAATGTCCCTTACCGGCATCCTTTTGGTCTAAAAATCCTGAGATTATAGCTGCCCCACCTCTCCAGTACCTTCTGTTTCAACCTGCATTTGAAATTGATGATCATTAGCACCTGCTTGATATAATTGCTTAATCATACAACTGACTAATCCTACAAAATCCCTGCCTTGTGCAAGTGTACAAAATATGTAAATGTAAGAACTGATGCTGGTTTGAAACCAAAGTCTAGTCATACCAAATATTGGTATTGCGATGGCAGGGCGGCATTAAAGATTGGCCGTTCCTGTACGCCAATATGCCTACCCGTGCCATTCTGCCGATGTACATCGGCGTGCGCCGGTCGGGAACCGATTAAGATGCACTGCATCCGGTAAGTATTCACAGCACTTCACTTTTTCAACATTTTATGTTATCTTCCTCAAAACATGAAAGAAGTTTGACATCTTTTCAGATTTATTAAATATAAAAAAAACACATGTACCTAATGGGATATCAATAAGTATTCAGACTTTGCCATGCCACTCAAAATTGAGCTCAGGTGCATTCTGTTTCTACTGATCATCCTTGAGATGTTTCTACAACTTGATTGGAGTCCACCTGTGGTAAATTCAGTTGTTTGGACATGATTTGGAAGGTACACACCTGACTATATAAGGTCCCACAGTTAACAGTGCATGTCGGAACAAACCAAGCCATGAAGTCCAAGGAATTGTCTGTCTGTAGACCTTCGAGACAGGATTATATCGAGGTAGAGATGGGGGTACCACTGTTTCAGGCAGGTCAGCCGAAACAAAAACTTCTCCTCTAGAAATTTAGAGCCCCAGGTGCTGGCTAATGCATATAGCAAATGAAGATGAACAGAGAACTCTGGACAGCCGCACTCCAAAGGATTCTTTTTGCCTTTTATTGAAAAATCGGGATCACACTGTACAAGCCTCAGGAGCTGATGCGTCTCGCACTACGGCAAGTGCTTACTCATAGCCCGTGTCAGCTCCTGTTTGTATCACTTTGCTGTGGCTTGTACAGTATGATCCCGATTTTTCAAATGGAAGTTTTGGAACCACCAGGACTCTTCCCAGAGTGGGCCACCCGGCCAAATCGAGTGATGATTTGGGGGGGGGGGGGGGGGGGGTTAGTCCCTAGTCAGGGAAGTGACGAATAACCTGATGGTCACTTTGACAGAGCTTCAGCGTTTCTCTGTGGAGAGAGGAGAACCTTCCAGAAGAACAACCATCTCTGCAGCACTCCACCAATCAGGCCTGTATGGTAGAGTGGCCAGATGGAAGCCACTCCTCAGTAAAAGGCACATGACAGCCCGTCTGGAGTTTTGACAAAAAGCACTTTAAAGACTCGGACTGATGAATCGAAGATTGAACTCTTTGACCTGAATGGCAAGCATCGTGTCTGGAAGAAACCCAGGCACTGCTCATCACCTTGCCAATACCATCCCTACAGCGAAGCATGGTGGTGGCAGCATCATGTTGTGGAGTTGTTTTTCAGAAGCAGGATCGAGGGGAAAGATGAATGCAGCAAAGTATAGAGACATCCTTGATGAAAACCTGCTCCAGAGCACTCTGGATCTCAGACTGGGATGAAGGTTCATCTTCCAACAGGACAACGACCCTACGCACACAGCCAAGATAACAAAGGAGTGGCTACGGCACAGCTCTGTGAATGTCCTTGAGTGGCCCAGACTTGAACTGATTGAACATCTCTGGAGAGTTGAAAATGGCTATGCACCGAAGCTCCCCATCCAACCTGATGAAGCCTAAGAGGTCCTGCAAAGAAGAATGAGAGACACTGCCCAAAAATAGGTGTGCCAGGCTTGTAGCATCATACTCAAAAATACTTGAGGCTGTAATTGGTGCCAAAGGTGCTTCAACAAAGTATTGAGCAAAGGCTGTGACTACTTATGTACATGTGATTTTCGTTTTATTTTATTTTTTCGTATTTTATTTTTAATACATTTTTCCAAAGATTTTAAACCAATTTCTATCATATTGTCATTATGATGTATTGTTTGTAGAATTTTAAAGGAAAATAATCAATTTAATCAATTTTGGAACAAGGCTGTAATAACAAAATGTGGAAAGTGAAGCGCTGTGAATATTTCCCGGATGCACTGTAGTTTAACATACTTTTTCAAATCTTTCTAGGCCCTTTTGGGTTGCTTTGAGCATTTTTCAGAGGCTGGTAAAAGCCCCCATCTATTGGAACAGGAAGAGCTGTTTTTGTATGAAGTGTTTCAGGTGTGCCTCCTAAAAACGAAGTCTAGAATGTCCATACTGGTTGTTGTGTCAGTGTTTTATTTATTCATGACTGTGCTGTGATGCCAGGCTTATCAGCTGTACTTTAGCCTGCGAAGTTGATATGTGCTATTCATGGCATTGTGATTAATTCATTGACTAATTTCTGGGCACATTGCATTCTGCTTCTATTTAAAGAATGCCTTGCACTGGAATGATCTACCAAGCATGGGAATGCCTTTTTGAATTTCAGTGACCTAGTTTTTGATAGCTGAAGCATTCCTAGTTATTTATTTCAGGCACATGGTTTTGCTTATTTGAAGCATGTGAGAAAATGACATAGCAGGAAAAAAATATATATAACGTTGTATTGTGGCTGATTGGTTAATGTAGTTTTTGTTTTGATATTATTATACAGGATTTATATAGCGCCAACAGTTTGCGCAGCACTTTACAACATGAGGGCAGACAGTACACTTACAATACAAATCAATACAGGAGGGACTAGAGGGCCCTGCTCGTTAGAGCTTACAATCTAGAAACCTAAATTTTATTCAAATCGGGAGTCCGCCGTTTTTTTGGTATGTTTTGGTATCTTGGGTATGGGAATCAGGAAGTGGAGCCTTTCGGCTTCATTTCCCGGTTCCATACTGCGCATGCGCGAGTCGCGCTGCGCAATAAGGATGGTCCCCGCTGTCTCTGGGATCCGTGTGTTTCCCAGCAGGCAGCGGGGGACCCGCGGAAAGGGGCATACCTTCTGCTGAATCTACGCCGGAAGTGGGTGCAGATACCTGTACTGTACAGGTACCTGCACCCCCCTCCCCCCTGAAAGGTGCCAATTGTGGCGCCGGAGGGGGGGAGGGTTCCAATGAGCGGAAGGTCCACTTTAGAGTGGACCTCCGCTTTAAGTTACATTTTATTTAGCACTTTAAGACAGTCTTACAAAAGGGAAATAATGATGCCAAACACTTGCATCCAATTAATACCATACAGTCAGAGCAAAACGAATCGCAACATGTTATACAAAACACAGATAAATGGAGACAAAATCCAGCATATAATAAAATGGTGGCAACAAGACGAAAAATATCAACCCATCATGGGAACCCCTATCTTACACCCCCCCCCCCCCCCATAACAGTAAGTCATGTAGACATGCGATGACATGGTTTTCGGGTTTTCGAAGGAGACAAGCTGAAGCTGTCTTTCATACAGTGACCGGACTGATCATCAGCGTGCAGCTTCCTACATCTGCCAGGTAGCTGTAGAAACTTGTTCTGATCCATCACTACTGTATTCCAAAAAAAGTTTTGGCTATACATACACCTTTTAGCAAATGGTTATTCATTATGGATCTTTAGTCGTCTTATTTCATCTTCGTGAACTTTTTTTTATTTTATTTTTTTATTTTTTATTTTTTTTCACATACTTATGGTAAGTATACATGTGTATAACTGCAGTTCAATGTAAAGTTTCCTCCTTCCTTTTTTTTTTTTTTTTCGGCCTTTTTGTAAGTGCTAGATTAAATTCTTAGATTTAAGTGGCCGATTTTGCTGAAATGGCAACTTAACCTGGCCTCATAGGAAAATGTTTGGGTGGTGTGTGGGGGTGTAATATTTATTTATAATAATAAAAAAAAGATATCTATATAACACACACACACACACTAGGAGACTATTCACTGATCTATATGATAAACGTCCAAAGCTGCTTTGTAACATGCAGGTCTTTTTTTCCACCATTTGGTAAGGTAGGGTGGGTTTTGACAGGAATGTGTGCCCAGTAGAAGTTGGTGGGATAGAAATGGGGTCTTCCTGCTCCCTTGCCTTCACAATATTCTTTGCCTATGAAATGAGATTGGCTTGGGCAGCGAGCTGCTGAGTTTGCCACATTCCCAAAGCTGGAGCTGTGGAGTTGGCTGCATATAAGCTTAAGTTTACACATTTGACTATGACTCTATGCACAGAAATGCTATCAATATGAAGATGTACATGGGACATAATGTTAAAAAAAATATAAATATTATTATTATATTTTTTTTGTTTGTTTAGGACCCCTGTCAGGTGTTTATTTCTGTCTGTGCCCCTGTTGAGATTCACCCTCCTTTGCCATTGTCAGAAACTATGAAATCAGACCGAGACAGAAGTACAGTTAAATCACACTTGTTTAATAATAAAGGTAAATAGAACAAACTTAGTCAAAACAGCCAAAGTTCAGTAACCTGAATGAATAGTCAGCCAAGCCAGAATTCAGGGATCAATGTAGTGGAACAGCAAGCAGGATCTGGACCCAGAGAGGCATTTGGCTGATAGTTTAGTGGCCAGCTCAGAAGGAAGGGCTGAGCCCAGCCATGTTTACCATTATCGTTCAAAGTGAAAGAAAATCAACTTTGGGTTGTTCCCAAAAAAGTAATGGGAAATCTTCCAAGGGGGACACTAATTCTGGTGACCTAGGGTCCCAAAGGGATTCCCCCTAATTTGAGGGATTTCCTCACTTACTGTTTGGCTATGGGGCACAGATGGTGAAAAAAATAAATCTGCGGTTAAGAGTATACCTTCCCTTACTCTATCTCTACCTGCCTATAGTTCTACTTTTAACAGAAGTGTGTTGTTGCCCCTAGTAAGCAAGGATGTGTGGATTTTTATAGGCAAATTATGGTTTTAAAGGGGGGAGGGGGGTTGTAATCCGCAGTGATTAGAAAAGATTTTCTAACCAATGAAAATTCTTCCTCAAATAATTCTTTGTAGGGCAGTCTAAAACTTACATCTAGACATTGGATCGTTCTGTGATTTAGTTAAGAGAGACTGTCCAGGGGCACATTTTCCTGTTGTAGCAGGAAGTT
This sequence comes from Lithobates pipiens, assembly GCF_037356315.1. Lineage (NCBI taxonomy): Eukaryota > Metazoa > Chordata > Amphibia > Anura > Ranidae > Lithobates > Lithobates pipiens. The sequence goes on from NW_027507791.1 coordinate 87,982,611, forward strand.
GTGTTACCAGTTGTATATTAGGACATAAATTAAAATTCCAGCATGGCAAGTGAGACAAACTGGTGGTTGTGAGCCAAAACGTGAATGGCGTTCTGCTATCAATAGAATTCCTGTGAAGAAGGAACCAATGGGTGATTTTGCCCTCTAAGCAACTGCTGAAAATGGAATTATGGTGGGTGGACTGACATTTTTAACACATTTTTTTTTTTCCACCTGTTAAATGCAATTGTTATGACATTGGATTCGTGAAAAGTCAAAAACATTGGCACTGACATGGCTGATACCTTCCTGCCTTGTCCTTTTGTTCTGTGTATGTGCTCAGTTTACTGTGAAACATGGACTGATTAGACTTTGCCCCCTTCACAGACGGCCTGTGTTGTTGGCAGTGTAATCAGTAAAAGAGCTTTTCCTAATAGAGGACAGGAGGGGGTATGTATCCATCTGATTATCTTTAGGCCTCATGCGCACTGATGTATTAAGACCTAGTGTTTAGCTGGGGCCTGAAAGGCACAGGTGCTCTGTCTTTCTATGCTGCTGACAGCCTGTCAAACTTGGAGTCTGACAGCTGCTGTGGCAGGGCAAGGTGGGGCTGTGCACCTCATGGTATGTGTGGTTAGGGCTGCATGTGCCCAGGGATGAATGCATGCTGTCTGGGCTTTCATCCCTGGGTGCATGCTGCCTTAAACAGGAGTACCACTGTACAGCTGCAGCAGCTGCCACTCTGACAGGCAACTGGCACTGAGGCTGGACAATGCATCTGTGCCCTCCATTGTGCCTTCGGGTCCTTTTACACTTGCATCATCGGTTCAGTCATACTTTTTTTTTTTGCCAAGAAACTGACCTTTTAACCCGAATCCATATTATCCAATTAAGAGCTGCAGAAATGTCCTTGGACCCTTTGGTCTTTAGATGTAAATGACCGAACACGTCATGGGGTACGTATGAAGAGTGAGAGGTCAGATAATCACCACCGGCACCCAAACACACTGCCTCTTAACCTCCTCTTTGGACCCTTATCATAGGAGTCAAATGAGCAAATGGATGGAATGAACACCCTCATTCACTATCGTCCACAATCGGTCAGGCGAGGCAGATAACGGGATGGACAAAGGTATCCCAATCTCCACTCTTTTTCCAATGATCACACCATTAGATCCACACAAAATCTCATCCCATAAAACATAAAGGAAGAATCCTCTTGGTGTAGTAATTCTTATACAGGTTTAATAGTGAAAACAAGGGAATATTGCGCTCACATTTCCATATGAAAGAGAATTGCTTTGTTGTTTGATAAACATACAGCTCCTGGCTAACACTGCCAACAAGATGGCCGCCGCGTCCCTGCTCACCATATCTCAAGCTCCTCCCTACGTGTTTCATCATACGTTGACGATGTCAGGGGCATGGCTTGACATGCATAGAACTGTCCCTTGGACTCCTCCACTACCAGCTGGGACTCTCCATACAGATCGCTTTCAAATCATGGGCAGATTTGCTGTGAATCTGCCTGCGATTCAAAATGCCAAAGTGTGAATGCAACCTAAAATAATCTGACTGTTGGTACACAGATTTTACTGAAAATTTTCCAAAGGAACAAAACTGAAAATATTTCTTGTACGATACCAGATCGTACAATTTTTGGTTTTTAATCCGTAGAGTATTCATCCGAAAATACAAATACATTCCATCGCTTCCGAAATCTTATTGTCATATGAGAATGTTCATACTTTAGTAACCTATTCGCTTTCAATCTGGAAAAAACGGACAATCATTTGTCTGATTTTTAATCTCATTGTGTGTACCAGGCTTTACACTACCCTCTCCCCAGACTGACAATGCTTTTCTCCAGATGTGTCTGCTTTACTATCGCATCCAGAGTTTAGACATTCTGAGACAAGTGTGGTACTGGCGGGTTCCCCAGGTGAAATAAAGCTGAAACCTAAAAAAAAAAAAAAAGTGGGAATGCAGCCACCAAATCGAAGAATTTGTAAGCTGCAATATGTTTATTTTTTTTCCTTATACCACGTTCCCAAAAATCCAGCTTTTATTTGTACAGACACCTTTTTTGTTTGTGTATGTATGTACATTTCAATTTGTTCCTTCCTGCTGTCAGAGAAACAAAAACATTACTTTCAGGTCTGCTCTGCATATTAATCATGTATGTTGTCAAACACGTTTTCAAGTTGAAATGAAAACCTTGCTTGTTACGTTGTGGTGTTTTTGGTTTGAGTTTATTAATGTACTTTTTTTTTTTTTTTTTTCCCCCTGCCAAAGGATGGTGCCATTATCAATTCGTTCTCTTTGGCTTAATGGTTGTAGTGTGTGTGTGTGTGTGTGTGTGTGTGTGTGTGTGTGTGTGTGTGTGTGTGTGTACGTACATACATACACCAACAATGCGTGAATGACAAATCGCAGGACTCGCATTTGAGATGTCCTTCATCTGAATAACACCTAATGTTTCAGTGTGTGATAAATTGTGATTCAAAGCGCTGAAGTGTGAATGCAGTCTAAGTGTTAAATATGAGTGTTGTTCATTTGGATTTTATTAGAGGTAGTAACAGCAAATACTAATTACTCTTACAAATATTCCCTCTCCCCTTCTCTTGCCTATCCCGTATAAAAAAAAAGATTGTCGCAGGATGCTGCAGATTCGGGGGTGTGTGATCACTCGACCACTGCTGTGAATTCCCAGAGCTGTGACATCGCCCATAGACTTCCATTACCCTGCTATTCTCAGCACTCCCTCATCCCTCCTGCAGGAGTCCCTTACCCTGGGGGGCCAGAGCTCCTGGACATGTGACCCGAACAAGTTAAAAATAGGCATGTATACTTTATAATAATAATAATTATTTTTTTTTTTTTTTACTTTTTTTATTATGCAGAATAGGTGCATAAAAAAGGTGGGGGGGGGGGGGGCAGTTTTTAAGAGTAGTTAGTATTGACCTTATCTGTTACTTTTTTTTTTTTTTTTTTTTTTTTTTTTTTTATATATTGGTCGATGTAACTGTATATATACCACACTTGAAGATCCCCCTGAAAATCACTTGGTGATTGGCTGTCAAAGTGATCAGTCACTGAAGCCCACCCCCATGTCTTCTGTTTCTGTGGATGATACAGATACATTTGTATCTTTCTTGCAGAGGTGGAGAAAAAAGTGTAGAAAAACAAAATGTAACCACTTGCCGACTGGGCATTTTTTTTTTTTTTTCACCCCCTTCCTTCCCATGCCAATTGTCGGCTTTCAGCACTGTTGCACTTTGACAATTGTGCAGTCATGCAAGACTACCCAAACTAATTTTTTTGTTCCCACAAATAGAGCTTTCTTTTGGTGGTATTTAATCACCACTGGGTTTTTAGGCCTCATGCACACGGACGTTTTTACAGCCACTTTTTTGAGCTTTTTTTGCAGCTTAAAAACGGCTGTCCATGTTAGTCTATGGCTTCATGCCCACCTAGGCGTTTTTGAGCTGCAAATGGCATAGGCGTTTTTAAGCTGTAAAAAAAACCCAGGACCAGTGCGTTCCGTGGCGTGGAGCTAGAGCTGTAAAAACGCGAATCGCGGGAAAACGCGCAAAAACGCGCATAAACGCGCAACATATTTTCTTTGTTTTATGAGTGCTATAGCCAAGAGATGTGTTTTTTTTAAAACGCTACTTAACGCTAAACGCGCAAAAACGCCAATGCAAAACGCGGTAAAAATCACGTTAACGATTTTTCCAGGCATCGGAGCTAGCTTTCCAGCCAGTTTTTTAAAACGTCCGTGTGCATGAGCACTTATTGCGAAATAAACAAAAGCGGAGTTTTGAAAACAAAAAACGTTTTGTTATACAATTTGTTATACAATTTTGCAAACTGGTAACTTTTTTTTTTTTCTCCTTCACTGAGGCAGCACTGAAATGCAGCACTGTTGGCCACTGATAGGTGGCTCTTGTGGGCGGTGCCCTGATAGCAGTGTACATGTCCCTTTTTAGAGAAGCCAGTTAACGGCTCTCTTCTCATCTCCACGTGTCCACCGGTGGATTGCAGCTGCAGATACCAGAGAGGGAGAGAGAAAAGCACCTTGTACCATGTGATTAGCTATAGCCAATCACTAGATGTTTAGAAAATTATTTTCTTTTCATATGGTCAGTATCCCTGATCACCGCTGTACTGCACTGGTGACTGTATGTTAAGGACCAGGCCTCTTTTTCAGACTCTGTGTTTACATGTTTAAAACAGTTTTGTTTTTTTGCTAGAAAATGACTTGGAACCCCCAAACATTATATATATTTTTTTCTAACACCCTAGAGAATAAAATGGCGGTCATTGTAATACTTTTTTTTTCACACCATATTTGCGCAAGCGCACTTTTTTTTTTGAAAAATTAACTTTTTTGAATAAAAAAAAATAAGACCACAGTGAAATTAGCCTAATTTTTTTATATGTTGTGAAAGATAATGTTACGATGAGTAAATTGATACCCAACATGTCATGCTTCAAAATTGCGTGCGCTCGTGGAATGGCGTTAAACTTTTACCCTCAAAAATCTCCATAGGTGACATTTAAAAAATTCTACAGGTTGCATGTTTTGTGTTACAGAGGAGGTCTATGGCTATAATTATTGTTCTCGCTCTACCGATCTTGGCGATACCTCACATGCGGTTTCACTACAGTTTTCAAATGCGTTCGCTTCTGCGCGTGAGCTCTTCGGGACGGGGTGTATTTATTTTACTTGATTTTATTTTTTACACTGTTTTTTTAAAAAAAAAATCACTTTTATTCCTATTACAAGGAATGTAAACATCCCATTGTTGCCTAGTATTTATGATTATGTGCATACACCTCAATCATTGTAGTACTAGGGACATATACATATCTAGATCTGAGAGATCTTGTACAAAAGAGGTAGTTCAATCCGCAATACACATTTATTTATAGGGTTACATAATATATACAAATTACACACCAGACAGTATTTGCAACACAATATACAGTGTAGGTCCCCTGGCTTACATGATATTTACAAATTTACTCACAGAACCATATTTACAATACAATATAAGGTGCAAGTTTAGAGTTAGATTACCTGTTAACTTCAGGTCAGCCCATGGTGACTGCCGTGTGCTCCCACACCAGAGTCAGTTGGCTGCTCACAAAGCATTATATCCCCCCCCCCCCCCTACTTTCTGTAGGGTGGCTAATATAATTCTCCCTAATTGGTCAACGTACCAAGTAAATGTATATTGGGAACAGCCTGATTGGATGAGTCAAAGAAAGCTGTTGTTTACTTCCCAGGTGAGATGTTATCAGGGAAAACAAAAGGCCAAGCTTTGAAGTTGAACTAATTACAGTAACACCAACGCAACACTCAATACTTTAAATATATATTTCCCTCTAACTGAAATATATTTCTAATTACAATATTGTACAGGTATTAATGGAGGTTTCACATAAACTCATAAGGCTACAGATGGCCAGTTGAGAATATGGGACTCGGCCACACATAGAATAATGGTTTATGTGCAATCTTCTTTAATATTTGGAACGTTTGGCTTTGCCCTCTGAAATTAAATAAAACTCTTTGAGAAGGAATAAAAACTTTTAAACTCTCCATCTCTACAGTTCACATTTCTGGATCCCAGTATCGGTATTCATCACTTGTTCTGGATGTGATAAGTCTATAATAAAAATCATAGAATACAAAACCCACCAAAAAAAAAACCACGAAGGGGGAAAAACCCCAAAAACATGAGGATCCTTGTTCTCCACCGTCCAATAATAGTGTGAAAGTCAATAATGTCAATCTGGTCATGTTGCCCTTGCTTCTGGGACAGCCTTCCATGGTGATTCCAGTTGGATACAGCATACAGTAATGGCCTTTGGACCAGCTTTCCAGGTTTTCTAAGATTATACTTTATTAATGTGGACAGAGGTAGAGAAAGAAAACCACAAGTACATTTGAGACATATGCATTCAAATGAATGCTTGTCTGGTAAGTCTGAGCAGTAAGGCCCTTTTATTAGAATTACCATAGATATACTGCGACATACTAATGAGACCCCTTTCCCAGTGACATGTGTAACAATTTGGTTACGCCCTTCAGCCAGGTGTCTGATTTCCATCCCCCATCTTTCTTCCTCCATTGTCACATGCCTGCGAGTAACTCTGCCCTTCTGCTGAATACCCCTGTGTGTCTGTGTATGACCCTTCAAGTGTCCAGGGGGATCTTGTTGACATCGCAACTCACCACTAACTCCTTTTACTGAAGCTGTGTTCAGTGCCGGTGCCACCTTTGGGCATATAGCTCCGTCCTTGGCTACCATGTGTAGCTACTGTACGAGCCCTGCCTTTAGGAAGGGGTCATCACTTTAAGAGTTCTCATTGCAGATTAGGCAGTGTCGCCCACGCAGACAAAAATAACTTGATTTCAGAATACAGATAGGTGTGATGTCACTAGTGGCTTCAGGAAAAATCTAACTAAAATACTCTTAAGTACAAATGTACTATACTCCCTGCTATTTGCCAATCACTATGAGTCTCACAAGTCCCAGTATATCTATATGATATTCACGCAATGCTCTTTTGAACTACTTATGGCACAAAAAGGAAGAAATGAACAACATAAAAAAAAAAAAAAAAAATGATCAATGACCACATCTGATGACTGCCCAATATTAGAACTGTAGAGAGGATTGTATGTCACATATACACAGAAAATAGTCACATGGTTGTAGCTAAATCCTAATGTTACTATTGTCATAATAGCTACAATGACCTAAATTCATATAAAACACTTATCCAATGTCATAAGAGAAAAACACAAACTGTTGGAACTCACCCCATCCCCAAAATGCTAAAGGGAAGCTTTTAATATTCTGTATCAACATTTGTAATTGCTTTAAATGTTCTCCATATAATGTTCCCCATACTCCCCTCTTCTTCCTTTTTTTTTTTTTTTTTTTTTTTTTTTTTTTTTTTTTACAGTTAAAAAATAAATAAAAAATCACTTTTATTCCTATTACAAGGAATGTAAACATCCCATGTAATAGAAAAAAGCATGACAGGTCCTCTTAAATATGAGATATGGGGTCAAAAAGTCCTCAGATCTCATATTTGGACTTGCAAAAAAAAGGAAAGTAATTTGAAAAAAGTGTGTGTGTGTGTGTGTGTGTGTGTGTGTGTATATATATATATATATATATATATATATATATATATATATATATATATATATATATATATATATATAAAATTAGGGCTGTTGCTGATTTCAAATTTTCATGTTCGATTCATCAATTTTTTTTTTCTATTTTTTTTTATCGCTTAATCGACTAATTTTGATCATAAAGCACATAAAGATCCAACTACTTTTAGCTCATCTCCTTGCATTACAACTCTGCATTAGTCAGTGGTAAATGTGGTATACACTATATACAATCACTCGACACTAGTTTGTTTCCACAATCCATGACTTACCAGTTCACACAAATGCATTTTAAATTCAAACTGTAGCGCTGATGCAAGTCCGGTCTAACTAAGCACTCTCACCTTATGGCATGGACCGCTGTGCAAACAGGTGGTCATGCAAGTGGGTATCCAAAGTTAACGTGGACCATAAACTTCTCTCACGTCTCCTTAGATCTCAGCAAGGATGCCAGGTCATGGGTAGAAAGAAAAGATCTAAGTGCTCGCTGCTTAAGTATAAGATTAAATTTGTGTTCAAACACAGCATGTAAAGCCGACAATCACGTTAGTTCTGTAGGGCAGCAGCGGATGACGTCATACGTAGCTCCTCCCCCGTACGCGTTAGGTTCAATCAGAACGTCTCTGGACTCCCCCCACCCCCCCCCTTTCATTAGCAGACGGAGGCACTTGGGGAAGGAGCGCAGGGACGTCTGTCCGTGATGTCACCAGATCTCCGGAACTCCCTGAAGACCCGGAAGCCAGCGGAGAGGAGAGTACCGATCAAAAGAATTTTTTGATCAATGAAAAAAATCTGAATTTAATCTTTAATTTCCACAGCCCTAATAAAAATATATATTCTATTGTGTTTTCCTGCACTTTTTATTTTGCAAGGCAGCAAATAATTTCAATACAGGAAGGTTTGTACAACAAATGCAGAAATGTCATGAAACATCTGCTTGTCTGTGCAATTTAATAATCTGTGACAGTGTTCCCAATGGGTTCCCCAAAATAAACGGTCATCAGTCAGGCTTTACCCTCAGCAGCAAAGTGAGAACAGAGCCCTGAGCATCATTGAGGTTGGGTTTAAACTGATGGGGTCTGCTGCAACACATGTCATTTTATAGAGGAATCGCACCGAATTCCTGTACAAATGACATGCGAATTGAACCATACATTATGTATGCCTCAATTCGCACTGGATCTGCACCAAAAAAACCGGACCCTTTTATTTTTCGCACTGGAATTGGATGGCATGGGTGTCCAGACCCTTGCGGTCCAATGCTACCACAGTTGCCACTGCATTCTGCGAACATACTTGGGGTGTCTTTAACCACTTCCCGACCGGCGCCCGACTATGTACGCCGGCAGATGGGCACGGGTAGGCAAATTGGCGTACAGGTACGTCCATTTGAAATTGCTGCCCTGCCATCGTGTGTGCGCCAGTCGGGACCCCCGTCAGTCCGGTCGCGGTTCCTGCAGACTCGATCGCCACGGGGATAGCCGCGATCGTCTCACGGGGAGGCTGAATGGGGAGATGTGGAAGTAAACAGCATCTCCCCGTTCTGCCTAGAAACAAGTGACCCTGATCTCTGCTCCCTGTGATTGGAGCAGAGATCAGTGTTCACCAACACACAGCCACGCCCCTAGGACACACTTAACCCCTACACTGCCACCCCTGGTTAACCCCTTTTAGTGTCATTTACACAGGAATCAGTACATTTGTATAGCGCTGATTGCTGTATAAATGACAATGGTCCCAAAAAATGTCAGATGTGTCCGCCATAATGTCACAGTCGCAATAAAAGTTGCTGATCGCCGCCATTACTAGTTAAAAAAAATAAATAAATAAGCCATAAAACTATCCCCCATTTTGTAAACGTTATAAATTTTCCGCAAACTAATCAATCCCTTATTGTGATTTTGACCAAAAATATGTAGAAGAATACGTTTTGGGTCTACACTGAGGAAAAGTATTTTTTATATATATATATATATATATATATATATATATATATATATATTTTTTTGGGGGGATATTATAGCAAAAAGTAAAAAAATTTTTTTTTTTTCAAAATTGTCCTTTTTTTGTTTTATAGCGCAAAAAATAAAAACTGCAGGGGTGATCAAATACCACCAAAAAGCTCTATTTGTGGGGAAAAAAGGACGTAAATTTTGTTTGGGAGCCACGTCGCATTACCGCGCAATTGTCAGTTAAAGCGACGCAGTGCCGAATCGCAAAAAGTGCTCTGGTTTTAAGCCAGCAAAATGGTCCGGTGTGAAAGTGGTTAACAGATCATAGTGTCAACTGCCTGCGATTCTAATGCTGTGCAGGCGTGTGTGTTAGTTTTCCCCCTGTCTGGACACAATAGCTCTGCAGGAGAGATCCCCACACTTGCATTAGGTTTGCAAGTATGGCGATGTGTGTAAGTCTTTTTCGTTCAGCCCACTGGGTTGAATGCAGAAAAAGTGTGAACCCCACTTAATGACCTGTACTGTACTCCAGGGAAACAATTTTACTAATTAAAACGGTGTGTGTCCCCCCCCCCCCCCCCCATTTCAGTCAAAGCCTGCAGCCCTTCACCACCATTTTGTAGGTAAGGTGCCTAGGTAACACAAATGTGCCGTCTACAATCATGCCAGCCAGCTCTTAACAAAAATGAATTTATTTACTTTACAAACAGTATATGAAGTAACTAGGACATCACTTTCCTTTTTGTTATCACATTTATATCACTATCTGTGTCTACAATATATAAAAAATCTGCTTTCATGATTTTGTGCAATATTACAAACGGAATAAAATATGCAAATGTCGACACTCAACTAAATCCAATTAGCATTTTGAAAACTGCATTTTTACTTGGCCTAAGCACCTGAATCTTGAGTTTGGGTGCATTCAACTTGCGCTTAGGGCCTTTCTAATCACCTTTTGAGCTGCTTTTATCCCTCAGTAATTTGATCAGAAAAGAGATTCTGACACGATTGCCTGCGTACACAAGCCAGTATAAATGAAACCTTTCAGTTGCAAAAAGTGGAAAATGAATGGCAAAATGTTTCATTTTTATCTCTGTGCTGCAGTACACCTGGATTTTTCTGTCTGTTACTCAAAGATCCCTTTTTTTTTTATTTTTTTATTTTTTTTTAAATCCCTGTATATATTTTAGTAATGCTCCAGTTGCAAATTGAAAAGGCTGTGACAAAGCTTTAATCTTCCTTTCCTGTATTTTCAGCTTCCTATTTCTTTCCTTGCAGTGGGTCACAAGCATCTGAGGTTTTATTTTTAGCCAAATCCTTTCTACTTTCCTGCCAGCCACCACACCGTGCCTTTTTTTTTTTTTTTTTTTTTTTATTTTTTTTTTTTTTTTCCCCCCCCTTAACCTCACCTTCTTTTTTTTATTTTTATTTTTTTTAATAAAGCAAGAAGCCACAACGTCTTTAAGGCCTCGTGCACTGGCAAAAAAAAGCCACTTCTACAGGCATAAAAAAACAAAAACAAACTCTAAAACATACATAGTTTTATATAGTTAGTAAGGTTGAATAAAGACACCAGTCCATCCAGTTCAACCACCGATCTAAATGCATGATGTGGATCGCCACATTACTTCATCTTGAACTGCGTTTAGGGGGCATAAAAACAAGAAAAAATTATATTATATATTTTTTTTTCCTACTTTTTATGCCTCCTAAACGCAGTTCGAGGTTAAGTAATGTGGCCATCCACATCAGGCATTTAGATCAGTGTTTTAGAGTTTTTTTATTTTTATTTCTTTTTTTTCAGGATCTGAATGCACCTATATTGTCTACAATAGAGACATTACATTCACGCATCAAACACTGCATTCAGATCTGGAACACAAAATCCAAATATCTGTACGTATGTACAGTACTGTGAAAAATTTTAGGCAGGTGTGAAGAAATGCTGTAAAAGGAAATACAGATTTTTATTTAGTTTTATATATTTGCAAAGTGAGAACAGTAGAGACATCTAAATCCAATCCATATTTACTATGACCACCCTTTGGCTTCAAACCAGCATCAATCCTTATGGCCCGTACACACGATCCGAAAATCGGATGACAAATACCGCTTTCGACAAGATTGTCCGATAATCGGGTTGTTAGTACAAAGCTTTCAAGAGCCAATCACAATTCATCTGATATTATACGAATGGACAAGCATGAAAATTTTCCTCGTATGTTACCAGATCGTACAATTTTCATTTAGTCAGTACCGCTGTCGTCCAAAAATTCTTGCGACTATTGGTGAAGAAAGTCGTACGATATTCAAATCGTGTGTACGGGCCATTACATTTGCAAACAGTCAGGGATTTTGTAGGGTTAGTTAGGTGTGTAATCCTTTTATACCAAGCAGGTGCCAAAGATCATCAATTTTATGTATAGGTTAAAACCGTTATTAACAAATGGCTGTGAAGGAGGCTTAAAACTGGGTGAGGAGCAGCCAAATTCTGCTACTAAGGTGAGGTTGTGGAAAACCGTTTCATTTCACAGGTCATGGCAAGATTGAGCATAGCAACAAGACAAAGTAGTACTTTATCAGCAAGATCTCTCCCAGGCAAAAGATTTCAAAGCAGGCAGGTTTCAAAACGTGTTCAAGCTCTTTTGAAGAAGCGCAAAGAAATGGGCAGGGTTGAGAACCATAGATGCAGTAGTCGGCTAAGGAAACCTAATGCAGCAGATGAGACACCCCAGGCTTACTTTCCTTCAACATTGGAAGATGTTCAGCAGTTCCATCAGCACAGTCATGGCAGAAACCAGTGGGACCCAGCCCAGGTACACCCATCTACTGTCTGGAGAAGTCTCTACAGAAGTGGTCTTCATGGAAGAATTTGTGTTCTAAAAAGCCATACCTCTGACGTGAAAACAAGGCTAGGCAACGCAACTATGCATGAAAACATAGGAACTGGGATGCAGAATAGTGGCAGCAGGTGCTCTGGACTGGACAGTCAAAATCTGAAATATTTGGCTGTAGCAGGAGGCAGTGTGTTCGAAGAGAGCAGTACAATGCAGGCAACAGTGAAGCATGGTGGAGGTTCCTTGCAAGTTTGGGGCTGCATTTTGGCAAATGAAGTTGGAGATTTGGGCAGGATCAATGGTGTCCTCAATGCTGAGAAATACAGGCAGATGCTTCTCCATCATGCCATACCATCAGGGAGGAGTGAGATTGGCCCGAAATTTGTTCTGCAGCAGGACAACGGTCCCCAACATACAGCAAATGTCAATAAAAACTATCTTAAGCGCACAGAACAGAGTCCAAAAAGTGATGGTTTGCCCCCACAGAGCCATGATCTCAACCTCCCTCAAATCTGCCTGGGATTACAGAAAGACACAAGTATTTGAGGCAGCCTACAGCCAAAGAAGATCTGTGGTTAGTTCTCCAAGATTGGAACAACCTACCTGCAGAGTTCCTTCAAAAACTGTATGCAAGTGTACCTAGAGGGGTTGGTGCCGTTTCGAATGGTCACATCAAATATTGATTTTGAATTTCTGTTCTGTTTCATTTACTTTCCATTTTGTTTATTGATAAAAATGAACTATTAACACTTCTACGAGGGAATTCTTGACTGCTTCCTACCCATAGGAAGCCATATTGGACTTGAAGTGCAGATATCTGGATGCCTACATCTGATCTTTTTTCAGCCAGCAATTCCTTCTAACGCAAAAGCCATCCTAGTCACTGATTAGCCAGTAGCGGGAGGGGATGTCTACTCTTCGCCAATCGGCTCCTCTCCAGGCTCTTCCGGGTGATTGGAGAGCCCAAGATCCAATCCTGCAGCAGGTTACCACAGAGCTGACTGGCTGGTCTCTGCCCAGCTCTATGATCCTGGGAGGCTGCAAGTGACCTCATGACATCTTTTCTGGCTATTGTAGATGTGAACACTGCCTTTTTTTTTTTCTCCTCATTATTTTCAGGGTAGAGGAGTGATTTGGAGTTTTATAGACCACAGGTGTCTCCATACAGAGGACCTGTCTTATTTCTATAACAAGAGGTTTACGTTTTCTCATGATGGGAATAAGTGATTAAAAAAAGTACAGTGTCAAAAATAGAAAAAATCTAATAAAAAAAAAAAGAAATTGTAGGCACTCCCATTAACGCAGAAGGGAATGCATATATAAATGGTGTCTGTACCACACATGTTGGGTATCACTACGAAGGCTATAATTATTGTGCTAGACCCCCCTTTGTTAACCATGGGGTGACACTTTTAGAGGAGGTCTAGTGCTATAGTTATTGCTCTTGCTCATATTTTTGCGGCAATACCTTACAGAAATCTGGCCTTGTTTACATATTTTCCCAGTTAGTCGGTTGGTAAGCCCATATTTGAGAATATTGAAAATCCTTCCTTGCAGTGGTGAAAGCACTTTTCTAATCCTTTGCCTCCCGGCAGATGGCACTTCCCCACACTCAAGCAATGGACTGTCCCTCAGGGCCATTACATCGAATGCAGGGCTGTGGACCCTGAATTGGTATTGATGACCTCAGGACTTTACACCGCTGGAGCATGGGGGTGAAGATGCTGCAGGGACAGGTCTAGCAGCACAGAATCCAGTAAATCGATCATCTCCCATATCCCTTAGACATAAACAAGCAATTACAGTGCTGGTGCAGCCCAATTTCAAGGGATTCTTTTTTAAGTTTCCTATAGTTGGGCTTTAATTAAAGACCATGCACACCCTAGCAAAGTGACATTAAAGTGGAAGTAAACCCACTTTTTTAACTTTTACCTACAGGAAAGCCTATAATAAGGCTTACCTGTAGGTAAAAAAAATATCTCCTAAACCTGTACGGTTTAGGAGATATTCCCCTCGGTATGCGCCGCTGACTGCAGCGGCGCATGCGCACAAGGGGGTTCTCTCCGCGAAAATCCGGCAGCGCTCGTCCGGCCGGATTTAAATATGCGCGCGGGAGTGACGATATCGCGGCTCCGGCCACTCACAGCGCCGGAGCCGCGATACCCGGAAGAGACGCCGAGGGAGCATGTCGGCTTCCTCGGTGTGGATCGGGCGAGATGTCGGGGCCTCGTTCTAAGGTAAGTATTTCATAATGAGCTAGTATGCGGTGCATACTAGCTCATTATGCCTTTTGCTTTGCAGGTTTTTAAAAAAAAAAAAAAAAAAAATGCGGGTTTACTACCGCTTTAAGGCTGCTGAGCAAGCTTTGGCTGCAGTGCCTTGCTTTTATGCCACCAGGCACAGTTTTTTTTTTTTTTGTTTTGTTTTCCTCAACTCTCTTGAAATGTAGCAAGATGTGACAGAGCTTGGAGTGTTGCAGAATAATGCAGACATGTTAGACTTTTGTGCATGGCAATTCTCTGCAGCTGCCATCTGTGTTCCAGTGTGAAAAGGACACATAGAAACAGTTTTTCTGTGTGCCATTGCAGCGGACAGCATTTTTATAAATTTGTTTTTTTTTAGTGTAGAAAATGGCAAGGAGTGAACAAGCCCTTAGTTTGCTAATTCACTGTCGCCTTTTTTTATTTTTATTACTATTATTAAATGTTACTTTTTCATTTCCATGGGCAGGTTTTTGTTGATTAAGTTATCCTTGGTATGAGCATGTGATGTTCCCTGGTTGTAATTTTTTTTTCCCCCCTTCTCTAGGGGTGATGAGCAGTCCACTATGATGTAGAGCACTGTACTTTCCTTCAAACTACTGCTGATAAATGTTCCTTAAACTGGCCCATAGATGGATCAAAGTTTTTCAGGTTCAGCAGGAACCAACTGAACGTCAATTCATCCATTAGTTCCTGTTTGGGAGGAGTCCATCAACGCCTCATAAATGGGACTGTTAGCAAATTTCATTTTGGCTGCATTGCTGATCAGTGTGTTTGGCAGTGGAGGAGTCCTGCTATCAGAATATAATAGTGCAGTGGGAAGGATTTCCCCATCCAACTCGCATATGTGCATGGGGCCATCCGTTCAGTGTTTGATCAATTTTTTTCCATCAAAAAAACTATGTATGGCCTGCTTTACTCTCTAAACCAGGGGTAGGGAGCCTCTGCTCTCCAACTGTTTAGAAACTACAAATCCAATCGTGCCTCTGACTCTAGGAGTCATGCCTGTGATTGCTAGGGTCTCATGGGACTTGTAGTTACAAAACAGCTGGAGAGCCGAGGTTCCCTGCTCTAAATGATTCCTTTCCCAACCATGGGAATATACAATCGCCTGACATTTTATTGGGTAAACCTGTTCATTTGGTTGGTAATACAAAATGCTAGTCAGCCAATCATGCGGCAGCAACTCTCTATGCCTTTGGGCATCTAGATGTGGTGAAGACTACTTGCTGAACCGAGCATCAGAATGGGGACGAAAGGGCATTTACGTGACTTTGAATGTGGCATGGTTGTTGGTGCCAGACGGGTTGGTCTAAGTATTTCAAAAACTGCTGATCTACTGGTATTTTCACACAACCATCTCTAGGGTTTATAGAGAATGGTCCAAGTAGGAAAAAATATCCAGTGAGCAGCAGATGCGAGGATGAAAAATGGTTTGTCAGAGGAGAATTTTACCACAATTTATTTTTATTTTTTTTCCTCACCGTGGCTTGAAGCAATGCCTGTGTATTCTTGAGGTCTATGGACCTCAAGTCGCATCAAAGTGGGACCAAAGTAGTTCAGGGACTGCTTGAATTTGCTGCATTTTGAAGTCGCACAGATATGAACGGTACTCATTGGAAATCATGGGGTACGACTTGTCATGCGACTTTTCAGTCCCAAATTGTATGAAAAGTTGCACTAGTGGAAACCTAGCATAACTCAAACAACCACTCATTACAAATAAGGTATGCAGAATGCCATCTTTGAACGCCCAACACATTGAACCTTGAAGCAGATGGGCTACAGCAGCAGAATGCACCATGTCACAAAGCTCAAATTATCTCCCCACTGGTTTCTTGAACATGACAATGAGATCACTGTACTCCAATGGCCTCCACAGTCACCAGAACTTAATACAGTATGGCAGGGCTCGACAAACCCCAGGCGCCAGGTTGCTATGGTGACCAGACATTGCACGCTGGTGCCTAGGCTGCCACCAACCCGCTCACTAATGCCCGATGCCCCAGACATGCAGTGCATTAACATTGACCACTGTTCCTCCTTCCTTCTCCACACTCAGCGCAGTGCTTGATACTTGCCAGAGCCGCTGAGTGTGTGAAACTGACTAGTAACTGAGAGGAGAGAGGAAGATCTGTCAGATTTGAGCTTTATGTTGGGTGTGGGCGGGACCCAGCAGCTATCAAACACCAGCCAATGGGATCTGGGCGGGCCGCTACGTGTATGTGGCCCCACCCCTTTTCTCAAGCAAGCACAATCATTGGCTGGTGTTTGTTAGCTGCTGGGTCCACCCCAACATTAAGCTCAATTCTGACAGCTCCTCTCTGTTACTTGTCAGTTTCACAGTGTTACTGAGTGCTCAGTGTGAAACCTATTGGTGCCACTGCCAATCAGTGCCACCTGCCACCGCCAACCAGTGCCAAAAAAAGCTCCCACCTTTTAACTGGCTCCTAGATTCAAAGCAAATTTTGTCAAGCCCTGCAATAGGGGATGTGGTGCAAAGGGAGATTTGCATCATGGATGTGCAGCAACTGCTTAAAGCTATCATGTCAATATGTCCCAAAATCTGAGGAATGTTTCCAACACCCTGTTGAATCTATGCCACAAAGTATTAAGGCAGTTCTGAAAGTAAAATGGGATCCAACCCGATACTAGCAAGGTGTACCTAATAATAAAGAGGCTAGTGAGTGTAAATGGCAATGCACAAAGGAGCAGGCTTACCTATAGACAGCCCATTTCTCCTTAAGGGTACAACACACTAGAAGCCCAGTCATTGACTTTACAAGACAGCTGAAGGCTTCTAGTGTGTATCTGCTAGATTCATGCAGGTCAGAGCAGCTGCCAGCTCTGTGTAGTGGTTCATTTTTTTTTTATTTATTTTTTTTTTTTGGGTGGGGGGGGAAATTTGGTCCAAATGGGGACAGGTTCACATGGGCAGGGCAGTATACAAGGCAACACAAAGACGGCCCACGCCACACTTTCAAGCAAAAATAAAATAAAAACCTAATGTGTATCAACTACATGGGTTACATTGCATACATTAGAGGTTATAGTTGCATACGTTTGCAAATGTCTGTGGAAGCCACATTGCCACATCTAGGTATCTGAGTGTTTGTTCCATAACAAGTAAACTGATGCATTACGGTTAGGGAGTGCAGTGTTTCTTAACCTTTTTTCAGGCAAGGCGCCCCTTAAAATTATGCATGACCTTGAGGCACCTAATTCAACAATGTAAAAAAAGTGACTAAGTTTTATGTATCTCATCAGCATTCATCCAACATTAGAAGTGGTTTATTTCTCCACCTTTGCAAACGAGTACTGACTAGTATGCTAGAGTTTCCCCCCTTCGGTTTCTCTGAGCAGCCCTGAAGCACCCTGATTGAAAAAAGACTGCCCTAGTGTGTTGCTGTACCCCCCCCCCCCCCCCAATGTTATTTTAGAATGGATTGTGCAGTAATGTTACTTGTTTGTCATTGTTTAAAGTTTTAGACGTGGTTTTTATGTAGTTGCTGCAAAAATATACAAAAATTTTAAGTTAAATTGTAACCAGTATTTTTCCTGTTAGACATTTCCTGTTCTACGTTTTGACATTTTCCACTTTGCAAAAAATTGTCTGCGTGAGCTGCACAGGATTAAAGTTGTGGGTGAATTTGCAAGGTTTGCTCTGTCACCATCCTGTTGAGTCTGTTAGTTCGGTGATCAGACTTTTACTCTTCTGGAAACATGGCTGGAGTTGTCAATACACGTGAAGTTTGTTTTAACTTATCTGCTTGTGGTCGTGTGTGCTGAATCGGGATCTTTAAGCCCCATACACGCTATCAGTTTTTCTGCTGAGTTTTTCCTTCAGATTTACCAAAACCATATAATAGGAGGTCAAACCTTAGGAGTTCTTACACTACATGGTTTTGGTAAACCTGTTTTTTGGTTTCCTGTGGTTCTGTCCACATTTGTTTTAGTAACCAGGGAAAAAAAGTGTGCCCTATGTCTTGTTTGCCACCTTTTTGAGTTAACAGATGTTTTAAAGCAATATAAGCACATCTCAATTAGGGGCACCTATTCTGGTTTCAGTTGTGTTTATTATTATAGTTGTATAGCACCGTCAATTTACTACGCGTTGAGGGGATATCCCCCTATTTATTTATTTATTTTGGAAAGTTTTAAACATTGCATCCTATTGTCTCTGGGTATGGCAGTTTATGTAAAACTAAAACTAAATATCCAGTTTCAAAATGGCAAACATTGTGTGTGTGTGTGTGTGTGTGTGTGTGTGTGTGTGTGTGTGTGTGTGTGTGTGTGTGTGTACAGTACATCTGGAAAGTATTCACAACGCTTTACTTTTTCCACATTTTGTTATATTACAGCCTTATTCCAAAATGGATTAAATTATTTTTTTCCCTCATTCTACAAACCATAACCCCCATAATGACAACGTGAAAGACGGTTTTAAAACCTTTGCAAATTTCACATTTACTTTAATTATTTACAGCCTTTGCACAATACTTGAAGTACCTTTTTTAGCACCAATTACATCCTCAGGTCTTTTTGAGTATGAAGCTACAAACTCGACACACCTATTTTTAGGCAGTTTCTCCCTTTCTTTTTTGCAGGACCTCATAAGCTACATCTGGTTGGATGGGGAGCGTGTGTTCACAGCCATCTTCAGATCTCTCCAGAGATGTTCAGTTGGGTTCAAGTCTGGGCTCTGGCTGGGCCATTCAGACATTAAAGTGGGGTACCCCCTAAAAAAAAAAAAATTAAAAATCAGCAGCTACAAATACTGCAGCTGCTGGCTTTTAATAATCGGACACTTACCTGCCCCAGGGTCCAGCGATGCGGGGGAACGAAGCCGCCCCCTCGCTCCCCGCTCCGCTCGCGGCGCCGTCGTGCATACTGTGGGCACCCGGCTGTGGCTTCACAGCCGGGCACCCACTGCGCATGCGCGAGCGGCGCAGGGCACCGTGATACGCCGTACAGTCACCTGGGACACATGACAGGTCCCAGGTGAATGTGCGGTGCGAGGGGAAGTGATGTCACCAGCCCGGGCAATGAAGAAGGCAGACTACGAGGGACACCCTAGCAACCGGTATTTAGAGGTGAGTAAAAAAAATTTTTTTTGCCAATTATTTTTTTTGATTTTTTATTTTTTTACGAATTTTAAGTAGTTTTATTTTTTTGGTGGCAACACCACTTTAAGTTGTCCTGTAATCATTCTTTTGTTATCTTGGGTTTTGTCCTGTTGGAAGGTGAACCTCTAACGCAGTCTGAGGTCCTGAGTGCTTTGGAGCAGGTTTTTGTCAAGGATGTCTCTGTACATTGCTGCACTCATCTTCCCCTTGATCCTGACTAGTATCTCAGTTCCTGTCGCTGAAAAACATCCCCACAGCATGATGCTGTGATCACCATGAGTCACTGTATTGGCCAGGTGATGAGCGGTGCCTGGTTTCCTCAAGACATGACGCTTGCCATTCAGGCCAAAGAGTTCAATTTTTATTTCATTAGACCAGAGAATTTTGTTTCTCGTGGTCGGGGTCCTTCAGGTGCCTTTTGGCAAACTCCAGGTGAGTTGTTATGCCCTTTTACTGAGAAATGCCTCACTTCTGTCTGCCCACTCTACCATACAGACCTGATTGGATTGCTGCAGAGATGGTGGTTCTGGAAGGTTCTCCTCTCTCCAGAGAAACGCTGGTGCTCTGTCCAGAGTGACCATTGGGTTCTTGTCACCTCCATGACTAAGGACCTTCTCCCCCAATCGCTCAGTTTGCCCGGGCAGCCTGCTCTAGGAAGAGTCCTGGGGATTGAAAACGTTGTCCATTTATGGATGATGGAGGCCACTGTGCTCATTGGGACCTTCAATGCTGCAGACATTTTTCTGTACCCTTCCCCAGATTTGTGCCTCGATTTAAAATCCTCTCTCAGAGGTCTACAGACAATTCCTTGGACTTCTTGGCTTTCTTTGTGCTCAACTGTGTAGTATAAGGGCCTGCCTGATTGCACACAAACTGAAAGTGTTTAGATTTGACCTCCATATTATATGGTTTTGGTAAATATAAAGGAAATCTATAGAAGAAAATTGTATAATGTATGGCCAGCCTAAGACCCCTTTCACACTGGAGGCGTTTTTCAGGTGCTACGGCACTAAAAATAGCGCCTGAAAAAGCCTCAGCTGCAAGCCCAGTGTGAAAGCCCGACACACAATACAAATGGTATAAATTGAGTTGTGGTTCAGTGAGTAAAATTACGTACTTGATCCCCAAGCAAAGCATGACTTGGTACTTGGTGGAGAAAACCTTGTTTGCAAGCACAGAGGTAAGATTATTTTTTTTTTTGTTAATAGCTTTTTACCATGTTTCATCTCGGGATTTTGGTCCACTTTTCTTTACAGATCTTCTCTAAAACTGTTTCAGCTCCCTCTATACATTTTCTATAGGACTAAGATCTGGAGACTGGCTAGGCTACTCCATGACCTTCACATGCTTCTTCTTGAGCCACTCCTTTGTTGCCTTGGTAGCATGTTTTGGGTCATTGTCATGCTGGAAGACTCGCCCACGACCCATCTTCAGTGTTCTGGCTGAGGAAAGATGCTTCTCATCCAAGATTTTACAATAAATGAGCCCCGTCCATTGGCCCCTCAGTGCAGCAGAGTTGGCCTTTAGCCTCAAAGCATAAAGTTTCCACCTCTGTGCTTGACTGTAGGGGTGGTGTTTTTGGTGTCAACATTTTATTTTCTTCCAAAAACGGCGAGTCGATTTAATGCCAAAGGGCTCAATATTGGTCTCGTCTGACCACAGCACTTTCTCCCAATCCTTCTCTGAATTATTTAGATGTTCATTGGCAAACTGATGGTCCTGTACATGTACCACCTTGAGAAGGGGGGGCTATGTGGGCGTTGCAGGATTTCAATCCATGGTGGTATATTGTGTTACCAATGGTTTGTTTGGTGACTGTGGCCCCAACTGCCTTGAGATCATTCACAAGCTCCTCCTGTGTAGTTTTGAACTGATCCCTAACTTTTTCTCATGATCATCCTTACCCCATGAGGCGAAATCTTGTGTGGAGCTCCAGACTGAGGGCGATTGATGGTTATTTTGTATTTCTTCCATTTGCGAAAAATCGCTACAACAGTTGTCTCCTCCTCACCAAACTTCTTGCTAATGGTCTTGTGCCCCATTCCAGCCTTGTCCGGCTTTACAATCTTGTCCCTGATGTCCTTCGACAGCTCTTTGGTCTTGCCCATGATGGAGAGGTTTGAATGGAAGCAAGATTCTGTGGACAGATGTCTTATGTGTATAAAAAATAAATAAAATAAAAACTTGTTGTCATTAGGTGCACCTTCTTAAATTGACAGGACTAATCTGTGTACCACATGATCACATACTGTAGCCAATCTGTGGGAGCCAGAATTGTTGGTTGGTAGGGAATCAAATTAGTTTTACTCACTGAACTACAATTCGGTTTACAAAATTTCTGTCTATCATTTAAAATACTTTTGATAACCATGACCGACACTTTTTCTTTTTAAGTGGACAAACTTCCAATATCTGCAGGAGATCAAATTCTTTTCCCCACTGTGTGTGAAGATACTAAAACTTATGTTTACACCTGCCGACATCCAATCGTATTGATACCTCATCCATCTATTGGATTGGATGTAAACTGAAAGGTGGTCTGTTTTACATCTGACTGCCCATAGAAGAAAGCGGGCTGTGCGAGCCGATGTGAAAGACCCCTAAAGCCCCATACACACCAGATTTTCTGCTGATTTTGTCTTCAGATTTACCAAAACCATGTAGTGCAAGGGCCTGCCTGATTGCATACAGATTGAAACTCCTAAGGTTTGACCTCCCATATTATGTTGTTGTTGTTTTTGTTTTTGTTTTTTGTTTTTTTTTTTAAGTCGAAAGACAAAAATCAGCAGAAAATCTGATAGTGTGTATGGGGCTTAATAATACAAGCAGGTTGTGTTCTCAAGTAGAATGCAAATGGGTAAACTGACCACACTGGGAAGGATGTGATCCATGCCTTTTGCATGGGCAGTTTAAAATTTGTAAAGTAGGGGTACTGGAAGGGTCACCAGGTATTTCAAACTAAGGAAGCAATGCAAAGAAAATAGAATACTTTTATTAAAAAGTACATAAAACGCATCGAATACAAAATATCAGGATAACACTAATTTTAAGCCTTTTTCGCTGCCGTGGATGTATGGCATATGTCCTGCACAACTGGTTTTCCAACTGGCCATGATGGTATGCCATACGTTGGCTGCATTTCCCACACTGCTATAAGCTCGTGGTCCCTTCAGCATAATTGATCTTTGCTTTCAGGGCCATTCACCTGTACCCACACACACGTTAACCACTTGCCAACCGCCTCCTGCCGATATACGTCGGCAGAAGGGCTTGTAAAGGCAAACTAACGTACTAACGCACCCGCGGCAAGCTCCATCAGTCGGGTCGTGGGTCCCGTGGACTCTATCGCTGCGGGGATACCCGCGATCGTCTCACTGAGAGGAAGAACTGCCTAGTGACAGTGTCACTGATCTCTGCTCCCTGTGATCGGGAGCAGAGATCAGTGACGTGTCATAGGTAGCCACGCCCCCCCCCACCATTAGAAACACTCACCAGGTAACACTTAACCCCTTAACTGCCCCTTAGTGGTTAACCCCTTCACGGCCAGTGTCATTTACACAGGAATCCGAGCATTTGTATAGCACTGATTGCTGTATAAATGACTGGTCCAAAAAATATGTAAAAAAAAAAAAAAAGTCTGTGTCCGCCATAATGTGTAACGATAAAAATCGCTGATCGTGGCCACTAACTTTATTGGCCATTCACATTAATAGCATGTATTTTACTTTACATTGGTTCCTCCCAGGGAATTAGAAAGAGGAGTATTTTATAAAAAGTTTGAAAAATATTGTGTAGTGAGTGCTGCCTTGTATGCTTGTATCTGTTTCAGCAGCTTAATGGATTCCCTTCATGCTATCCAGCTGCTTCTCTGCTCATTGTTTTGGTTTTATTTTTAATTCTATCCCAATGATGCCTTGCTGCCTATAATAATGTGGTGTGCCTCCTAGGAACTCTTCTTCTTCTCAGCCTCGCCGTAGTTCAGACAGCAGGTGCTTTGAAATAGGTGACACAGCAGTGCATATTCACAAGGCATAGTGAATGTGTCACTGCATTCATGGCAGATTGGCAGTTAGGCCCCTTTCATACTTGTGTTACCTAAAATTTGTGCAGTTTTTTTGCCACTATTTTGATGTGAATGCCTGTGTAATCTTGAGGTCTATGAACTTCAAGTTGGACCAAAACAGTACAGGGAGTACTTTGAAGTCGCAAAGATATGAATGGTACAAATTGGAAGTCGCAGGACAAGTAGCACAAGTGTGAAAGGGGCCTCAGTGTTTGATTCTTGAAAATGTAAGTTTTCAAACGTTATGGTCATTTAGATTAATAGGAGCAGGCCAGAAATACTTTAATATTGAAATATGACTTTACATTTTGGCCACAGTTGCATACAAAGCTCCCAGTTGTGTATGAATAAAATTTACTCAAACCAGCCCCCGCCGCCTCTTTTTAAAACGGGGGAGGGGAGGGGAGAGTCCAGGCATTTCTCCCTCCTGTACTACGCGATATTTCACAACTGCTTTTATTATGCAAAATCCCATAATTAAACATTTTTCACCTTTTGAAAATGTGTGCCTTTTTTATACCACTCCTGAGCAGGATTAATCCATTATTTTCAGTGGTTGTGCATGATTTCTTTTGTGTTCTGGGTAGTTTTCTTACTAAATCTCACATGCCTGATCCTGAAAATAAGATTAAGTTACACCAAGCTGGTATTCATATGCATGTGGCCCGCCATTCCCCAAGCCTACTAAAAACGGTTAAACTTTAAAACCTGTTGACCTTGAGTCATGTCAGATGAGTGGTTTTGATGGTTGAGACAACTAGCCAGAGACAGAATCATTCAGACTACATATCTTTATTGATGGAGTCTCCTCCTCCGCTTACCAGACCAGCAAGATTTCATTCTTTCACTGGTCATCTGCTAATGAGTGAAAATTCTTCATCTGGCCAAAATACACCTTCCCTCTGCTACCGTTTTCTTCCTTGATTTGCGTCACAGGATTGAGATGGAGGACATTTTTGGTGATCTTAGTGGCACCAATTTGGCCTAGAAGGACTTGGCACTAGGATATCCTTTCGCCTCTTCAGCGATGCTCTGTGGACATTTCCAGACCTTCTCTTTTAAGGGACCTGTTTACCTGCCGGCTTCATGGTTACTGGCTTTGATGGCTTGGCTATTGAAACACAGGTTCTGAAAAATCCGGGTCTATCTGACTTTTATTTCAATATTGCTTAATGCTAGGAAATCGGCCTCTCGCAAGGTATATTAACATACTTGGAAGGCTTACTTTGCATGGCGTGAACCACAGACGTTTCATCCCAGGCAATACTTTGTGAGATGTATCCTGTCGCTGCTCCAACTCGAAATGGAGAGAGATTTGGCTTTCAGCACCCTGAAGGGTCAAGTCTGAGCATTGGCTTTAGACTGCTGGCCAATCATTCCCTCGATAAGGCCTTTGTTCAAGGGGTGGCTCATATCACTCCCACTTTTCATTCCCCTGTCTCTTTGGTGTCTCAATTTTGGTCCCGACAGCACTACAGAAGCCTCTTTGAGCCCATTTGAAATATTCGTTTGACCCTGTCTGAACAGTCGCTTGATACTTGCCTCTTATGGCCCGTGTGTGTGTGTGTGTGTGTGTGTGTGTGTGTGTGTGTGTGTGTGTGTGTGTGTGTGTGTGTGTGTGTGTGTGTGTGTGTGTGTGTGTGTGTGTGTGTGTGTGTGTGTGTGTGTGTGTGTGTGTTTTTTTTTTTTTTTTTTAAAGCCACTGCTTTGCTGCTACCTCTGTGGCATGTATGCAACACTTCAGTTTGGATGGGATACTTGCTCGCTAGCTGCATGCTGTAGTGCCTTCCTGCAGCTCGTATGTCACTACAGGATAAGCAAGCAGATTGGAGAAATCACAGCGTCTGGTTGGAGTAAAAGGTATTCGACACAAGCTGTTAGAAGGGGGAAGTACAGTATATTGCCTCTCTTTTAGCAGGTATGTTCTTGTATACAAGTGACCTTGCTAACATGGTCTCGGTTTTAAATTGTGAGCCCAGGGTAGGCAATGATGTGTACTAACCACTGTAGCGATGAGCCTAAGCATTTGCAAATAAGGTTATACCAGTAACACTAACTTTATTTTTATAGTTAGTATTTACCTGATGATGTACATTGTCCAGCGCGTGACCGGATTCATAAATACAGCACAGATGAAATTTTACCTTTTGCCTATTTGAGTGAATTGAGAAATGAGAGATGAGATTTGCCTAATTTACCAACTGATTTTGCTTATCCCTTTTAGCCAAGGTTTTGTATGAAGTATTGCAAAGTTTGTTGGTTTTATATGTATGTAAATTTTAAAAGGAAATATTTCAATGAGATAATGAATGTAGAACACAGTCTGTCTGGGGAAACTGCTAAAACTGAATGGCTTCAGCGCTTGAAGAAAAAGAAATTGCTTCTCTGAAGAAATTTAAAAATAGAATATCTGTCACGGGCAAAGAGAACATTTCCCCCCCCCCCCCCCCCCCATACATCTTTTAGTATTTTGCTCCTTTCTTGGGTAGATTATATCCCTTTAACCTCTGCGTTGTCTAATTACTGTGAATAAATATCCTTACCTTTTTTTTAAATTTTCCTTGCAGGGACAGAATAAACATCTTTGACATCGGTAGCATAGCGTGGACTGCAAAGGTAAATAGATGCATCTAATAAACCTAGATTGTAAGCTCTAACGAGCCCTCTGATTCCCCCTGTCTTGAATTGTATTGTAATGTCTACCCTAATGTTGTAAAGCGTTACGTAAACTGTCAGCGCTATATAAATCCTGTATAATAATTATACTGTAAATGTGCAAATTGGGCTACTTTTTCCATTGAAAGTCAACCTGTGATAGAATTTATGTAGGTTGCCATTACAGACCTTCTGGTAAAGCAGGCTGCCTGGCTGTTTCTAGCTTCAGTACTTTCTGTGTCACTGACCTGGAATAAACACCCAGGGAACCAAGGAACCAAAAAAAAAATTACAAAAAAGGCTTTATTTATATAAGGTAATAAAAACTTGTTATAAAATCCTAATTTTTCTTATTACCTGGGAGGAACCAATGTAAAGTGAAATGCATGCTATTAAAGCGGTAGTAAACCCGCAATTTTTTTTTTTTTTTTTTTTTTTAAACCTGCAAAGCAAAATGCATAATGAGCTAGTATGCACCGCATACTAGCTCATTATGAAATACTTACCTTAGAACGAGGCCCCGACATCTGGCCCGATCCACGCCGAGGGAGCCGACATGCTCCCTCGGCGTCTCTTCCGGGTATCGCGGCTCCGGCGCTGTGAGTGGCCGGAGCCGCGATATCGTCACTCCCGCGCATGCGCGCGGGAGATTTCAGTCCGGCCGCACGAGCGCTGCCGGATTTTCACGGAGAGAACCCCCTTGTGTGCATGCGCCGCTGCAGTCAGCGGCGCATACCGAGGGGAATATCTCCTAAACCGTACAGCAGTGCTCGACAAAACCCGGTCGCATTGGCGACTAGAATCAGCGACCTTGCGCCTGGGGCAGCATAGCTGGGGGTATCCCGTCTCCGTGGACCCCCCCCGCGCGATCGCGTCGGGCCGCGCCGCAGGCGGCCGGTAATTGAGCCCCCGGCTTTGAGGCCTTCTGTGATCCTATGGTTCCTTCTGGAATCTGGCGCCCTCTTGTGGTGGCCGTTGGAATTACAACCAACAATGCTAATGAGCCAGTCTTTCTCCATCCCTTTACTTAGAACCCCTAAACAAATATATATATATATATATTTATATTTATATATATATATATTTTTTGTATTATTTATTCTAACACCCTAGAGAGTAAAATGGTGGTCGTTGCAATACTGTCTGTCACACCATATTTGCACAGCGGACTTACAAGCGCACTTTTTTTGGGGAAATTTTTTTTATTTAATAAAAAAAAAAAAGACAACAGTAAAGTTAGCCCAACTTTTTTTTTTTATATTGTGAAAGATAATGTTACGCCAAGTAAATCGATACCCAACATGTCACGCTTCAAAATTGCGCCCGCTCATGGAATGGCGACAAACTTTTAACCTTTAAAATCTCCATAGGCGACGTTTAAAAAATTCTTCAGGTTGCACGTTTTGAGTTACAGAGGAGGTCTGGGGCTAGAATTATTGCTCTTACTCTACCGATCGCAGTGATACCTCACATGTGTGGTTTGAACACCGCTTTCATATATGCGTTCGCTTCTGCACGCAAGCTTGGCAAGACAGGGCGCATTTAAAACAATTTTTTTTTCTTATTTTAACTTTTATTTTTATTTTTTTCACTGTTCTTTTAAAAAAAAATAAAAATGTGTGTCACTTTTATTCCTATTACAAGGAATGTAAAAATCCCTTGTAATAGAAAAAAGCATGACAGGTCCTCTTTTTATATATGAGATCTGGGGTCAGAGAGACCTCACATCTCATATTTACACTAAAATGCAATTTAAAAATGTCCCTCTAAGAGCTATGGGCAATGACTTGGAGACAGGTGGGGGGCTGGGGGCTATCTTCCCCTCACTCGTCTCCATGTCAGGCCAGGGACAGGTCCAGATCGCCGTCACGGACCCGGCTCCTAACTTTTTTAGCTGGCTCCTAGATTCCAAGCAAATTTGTCAACCCCTGCTGTACAGGTTTAGGAGATATTATTTTTACCTACAGGTAAGCCTTATTATAGGCTTTCCTGTAGGTAAAAGTTAAAAAATTGACCATACTACCACTTTAATGTGAATGACCAATAAACTCTTGTATAACAATTTAATTTAGGAAAGCTGCAAACCAAGGAATACTATATCCAGATAATATTGCATCTATAAAGAAATAATAAATGGCAACTCCATATAAGGGTAAATGAACGAATAAGTCAAAAGCAAATACAAGGAAAAGGAGGAATAAATAAAGAAAATGTATGTACACATGCAGTAATCCAAACAGATCAGTAGACAGTAGATCAAACTGCTAATATAGACCCGGGGTGAATATGTGCAAAATAGTCCTAAAGAGGTAAAAAAAGGAGCTGCAAGTCGAAAGCAATCCAGCAGCAAAGTGCACTTGAAATTGCACTGCAAGTGCACTTGGAAGTGCAGTCCCTGTAAATCTGAGAGGTAGACCTGAAATGAGGGGAAGCTCTGCTGATTTTATCATCCAATCATGTGCAAGCTAAAATGCTGTTTTTTTTTAATTTTCCTTGCATGTCCCCCTCGGATCCACAGCGACTGCACTTCCAAGTGCAATTTCAAGTGCACTTTGCACTTGTAGTTTGCACTTGTAGTGCAACATGAATTTGCCTTTCATAAATCCCCTATATCTGCCAGTAACCAAGGCAGCATTAACACTTGTATAGATGAGCCATCGTGCAGGATCTGGGACATTATTAAAACTGCAGCAAACTATGTTCAAACCTAGAATAATTCACACCAAAGGCCTCCTCATTAATGCCTGGTATACACAATGAGATTATTTTACGAATAATCAGTGCTGTTTTTTTTTTTTTTTGTTGTTGTTGTTGCTAATCTACATATCAAACAGGTTACTAAAGTACAAAAATTCTTGTATGACAAGCATAAAAATTCATAAGTTATGTAATGTGTTGTAGTGTATTTGCATTGTATTTTCAGGGCAAACACTGTACTGATTAAATGAAAATGGTACAATCTGGTATAGTAGGAAATGGTTTTTTTTCCGCATTTGCCCCATCTAAAAATTTCTGATGACAGCTGTGTTCGAATGCTCTGATTTATTGTACGATGGCTTCAAAAGTGTTTTTTTTGTACAATATTCTGATCGTGTGTACTGGGCTTGACGCTTGCCAGGAGCATGAGACCATAGAATCCACTTATGCTGATCACAATGAGTTTCAATGGATAATTCGTTGCAAAAGAATGCAACATCACAAAAGTTCAACATGAATGAAAAGCTGAACTTTTTGTGAATATTCTCTACCTGGTGTACATACAAAATGCCCCAAGAAATCTCACGTATGCAGTGGGGTAACAAGCTGCATGGAGCTTGAGGTTAAGTTTCAAGCCTCCTCAGGTTAGTCTTTACTGCAGTGAGCTTGTCTTTCTTTGGTCGTGCTCTGCATTCTGAGCTCCCCTGCATGTGTATGGACAATGATTCTTTTGTTACTAAATTGGGGCTGATTATGAGAGCGATGGTGAGTTTAAGAAAGTTATTGTAATTAGGGCTGAAACAACTAATCAGGCAGCTGATTATTTCGCCTGCATACAGAAGTCATTATTTGTTTACATATCAGGAAATACAGTGCAGCACACATACAGCTCAGTACACCATCCATACATGTCAGTAAGTGCCTGAGAACTTGTAAATGTGTGAGAAGCAATGCCTCATGGGACATGTAGTCCTGGGCAGGAAGTGAGTGGTTGTAAAGGCAGATGTTTTCTTTACCTTGCTATTGGAGCACTCTATATACTGTACTTAAAGCACAGCAAAAAGCAGTGTAGAAACGCAAAAGCAAACTGCATAGGTTTGCATCAAGCTTTATGCTGGTGACATGAATCAGTTTTCAGATGAGAATATTCTTATGAAAAATCTTTGTACATTCGCTGAATGAAAGAATGTTTGAAATTTTCACTTTTAACATTGTTTTAAAATGAATGTAATTTCTGAACGAAAACCATACACTGTCTGTCTGAAAATTCCATTGATCAAGCAGGTTTCTATTTCTAAATTTTCCGGTCACTGTAGCGGAAAACAAATTTCAATTTGACCCCACTAACGATTTGAAAATCGAATGAACGTTCTTCAAAAAAAAATAAAAAATACCGTATTTGCTGGCGTATAAGACGACCTTTTACAGTAAAAAAAAAATTAGCAAAAAGCTGGGGTCTACTTATACGCCGGATATAAAGCCGAATACTCGCCGAGTGTGCGGTAATACTGTATACATACAATATACACCGCTGAGCCAATCCCGGCGAGCGATGTATTCTATTAATGAATACAGCGCCTGCTCGGATTGGAGTAACAACCTCTGCAGCCTGCTCGGATTGGCTGTGAGAGTCAGAGGCGCGGGCTGATGATGTAACAGCCTCTGCCAATCCGAGCAGGCACTGTATGCAATAATAGAATGCATAGCTTTCCGTGATTGGCTCAGGGCGGTATACTATATGTATACTGTGAGACAGCATGTTACCCGGCTCCAACTTCGTTTCTGAACATACGGAATTCCTGCACAAGGGGGTCGTCTTATACAATGAGTACAGCACAATACCAACTTTTTAAATTGAAAAGTAGGGGGTCGTCTTATATGCCCAGCCGCCTTATACGCCGGCAAATATATAAATATATATATAAAAAAAAAAAAGTGTATGTATGTGTGTGTGTATGTGTATATATATATATATATATATATATATATATATATATATATATATATATATATATATATATATATATATATATATATATATATATATATATATATATATATATATAATTTTAACTGTTTGCCGCCTGTCCACCGTCATATGACGGAGGAGCGGTGCAGCTCTTGTTTTGGGCCGCCATCATATGTTAGGACACAGTGTAACCCTGATCTGTGGAAAGAGCCAAGTTATCGGCTCTTTAAACAAGTGATCGGCTGTGTCCAATCACAGCCAGTCACACATAAACAAGGAAGTGCTGGTAATTGGCCCAGTTGCCTCACACTGACAGTGTATGGCGAGGAGAGCCGATCAACGGCATCTGCTCACAGGGGAACATTTTAGGAATGTAATCGGGGCACTGATCATTAGTGCACTGATGACAATAGTAAAAAAATATAAATAAATCGGTGCCCACCAGTGGCAGCAATCAGTGCCCACCACTGCCCAAAAGTGCCACCAATCAGTGCCCATTAGCGATGCCAGTCAATGCTGGCAATCGATGCCCATTACTGCAGTAAATCAATTCCCATCAGTGTCGTCCACCATTGTCCATCAGTGCCCACTAGTGCCGCCTATCAGCGCTCATAAGTGCGGCATATTGGTGCCTCCTCATCAGTGCCCATAAGTGCCACCTCATCAATACCCACCAGTTCAGCCTGTCAGTGCCGCCTCATCAGCACACATCGGTGAAGGCGAAAAATTAGTTACAAAATTTACTGACAGAAAAAAAGTGAAAAAACATTTTTTTTTTTTTTCAAAATTTTTGGTCTTTATTTTTTCCCCAAAAAAAAAAAAAAAAAACAGCAGTGATTAAATTAATGCCAAAGGAAAGCGCTATTTGTGAGAAGAAAATGCTAAAAAAAATTGTTTGGGTACAGTGTAGCATGACCGCCCAACTGTTATTCAAAGTGTGACAGCGCTGAAAGCTGAAAAATGGCTTGGGCAGGAAGGGGGTGAAAGTGCCCTGTAGGAAAGTGGTTAAGACATTGTTTTTCTATGGCCAACATATAACATATTGCAGCTCTGTTTGAAAATCTGCAAAACAGTCTAACTTTTCAAATTTACAAAAAAGGGAAAAAAAAATAAAAAAAATCGGAGTCTGATGATATTGATCAGATTCAACCTTTAATAGTATATACTGTATATCTCCTCTGATGGTATATACAGTATATCTCCTCTCTCTGTTTGTTTTTCTCAGAGTGGTTTAGAGATTTTGCTCTCTAACCATATACGGTAGTTGGTTATTTATATTTACCACTGAATAGATATTTAAGAATACATTTACCTTTTTTTATTTATTTTTATTTTTTTTTACTTTTCATATTTTACTAAATTATATACCACACTTTTTTTAAGGTTATTAACTGATTTAATCTAAACCATAATCGGGCAACTAATCGATTATGAAGATAATCGTTAGTTGCAACCCTAATTATGTCTTGGCATATTTAAGAGTGATGGGTCTAAGGCTGGCCATACATTCGTTTTCTTGTACAACTTTCCTTTTAGATTTATCAAAACCATATTATATAGGGTCAAACCTAAACGTTTTCCGTTTTTATGCAATCAGGCAGGTCGTGGCACTACATGGTTGAAGGTAAAGATAAAGGAAATTGCGAAAATTTTATAATGTGTGGTTTTTAGAAGCTGCAATAATGTGTCTCATTACCCAGTTTGTCAGTAGGACAGGCCGTACATGATGCAGTTTTCTTTCCCTTCCACCATGGTTGAAAGGAAATCCAATTGCTTGCTTCCCCCATCAACAGAGTCTCCCTTAACGATATTGTGTTCTGCCGGTGGAAGCCTTCCCTGCCAGCAAAACATGATTAGTGTTGCCGGCTATAGCCTGCAGCACTAATCATTCTGGGAAAAACCAAACCGGCTGGTTGTACACAAGTTAATCAAACCAGTGCATTCGGCCGGTCCCTGCTGAACCAGCCAAATTCTGATCCATATATGGCTGGCTGGAGTGTGGAATATTTCCAAGAGGGAGAGACCAACAGTAAAACCACCATTTCAGTGGCATAGTCCTCGGCCTCCTTACTATCTCAAAACAAAAAAGGACGCTTTGATAATGAAAACAACAAGTGCAAAGTACAGAGAATAATGCCAAGTAAGAACTGATATGTCAGAGCTGACTTTATTTCCTGATTGTAAGATACAGGACAACAAAGGCTTCTTTAACCACTTCCCATCCAAGGTGTGTCATATAACGTCATGGACTTTGAGTGGGGATATCTGGATGATGCCTGCATCTACAGGCATCATCCAGATATCATCTTTTTTAGCTGGAAATTTTGTGCACCATAGGAACAATCATAGTGGCAGTTCAGCCGCCCTCCTGTGCTTCTCCGTACGATCGGAGAATGAATCGGTCACCGCCAGAAGCTTACCATAGAGATTTTTGGTGACTAGATGGTCCCCAGTTCCTCTGAGGCCTGGGCCTTACATTATGACGTCACGTTCGGGCCGGTGCAAGTAAACAAAGCCGAAGATGCTGCTGGAAAGGCAGAAAGTTTATATTTTTTTTTAATCTCTCCGCCTTTCCAGCCTGGAGGAGAGATGTGTGGGGTCTTTATTGACCCCACATCTCTCCATAAAGAGGACCTGTCACGCACTATTCCTATTACAAGGGAAGTTTACATCCCTTGTAATGGGCATAAAAGCAATTTTTTTAAATCCTTTATTTTTTATTTTATTTTTTCTAAGTGTTAAAAAAAAAAAAAAAAAAAAAAAAAAACATTGAAAGCGCGCCATCCCCGTGTGGGGAATGCACATGCAAGTCGTGCCCCCACGTGCGTTAGAGCAATAGCAACAATTCTAGCCCAAGACCCCCTCTTTAACTCTAAACATGTAAATTATTTTTTTTTTTTTTTTTAAGATGGGGGCAAAACAACTAATCGATTGGCAGCTAATCAATTATGAAATTGATCAATTACTATTTTCATAATCGATTAATTGGCCAGCCAATTAGTTGGCCTGCATACAGAATGCATGATTTGTTTACATATCGGGTATTACAGTGCAGTACACGTACAGCTCAGTACACAGTCCATGCACGTCAGTAAGTGCCTTAGAACTTGTGACTGTGTGAGGAACAATGCCTCATGGGACATGTAGTCCTGGGCAGAAAGTTAGTGGTTCTAAAGGCAGAAGTTTTCTTTACCTTGCTGTTTGGGCAGTCTGTGCTATACATTGCAGCTTGCTATTGGGGCACTCTGAAGGCAGGGGGAGCCAGAAGTGTCGGGGGGGGGGGGGGACTCTAGAAGAGGAGTCTCAAGGCTGCTCTGTGCAAAACCATTACACAGAGCAGGCAAGTATAACATGTTTGTTTTTAACTAAAAAAAACTAACAAAAAAAACAAGACTTTAACCACTTCAGCCCCGGAAGGATTTACCCCCTTCCTGACCAGGCCATTTTTTTGCGATTCAGCACTGCGCCGTTTTAATCGACTATTGCGCAGCCTTGCGATGTTGTACCAAAACAAAATGTATGTCCCTCCCCCCCCCCCCCCCCCCCCCCCCCCACAAATGGAGCTCTTTTGGTGGTATTTGATCACCTCTGCGGTTTTAAATTTTTTTGCGCTATAAACATAAATGCGACAATTTAGAGAGAAACACAATATTTTGTACTTTTTGCTATAATAACCCCAAAATTAAAAAAAAACAAAACAAATTTCTTCATCAGTTTAGACCGATATGTATTATATAAAAATCGCAAAAGTGTATATTGTTTTTGTGCAAAAGTTATAGCGTCTACAAAATGGGGGATAGATTTTATGGCCTTTATTTTATTTTTATATATTTTTTTACTAGTAATGATCTGCGATTTTTATC
This sequence comes from Lithobates pipiens, assembly GCF_037356315.1. Classification (NCBI taxonomy): domain Eukaryota; kingdom Metazoa; phylum Chordata; class Amphibia; order Anura; family Ranidae; genus Lithobates; species Lithobates pipiens. The sequence goes on from NW_027507791.1 coordinate 88,017,220, forward strand.
GGGACTGCAACATTGCGACTGACACATTGGACACCTTTTTGATGCTTTTTTTTTTTTTTTTTTTTTTGGGACCAGTGACATTTACACAACGATCAGAGCTAAAAGTAGCCACTGGATACTTTATAAATACCAGGGGGCGATCAAGGGGTTATGTGTGTTTCTAACTGGGGGGGGGGGGGGTGCGGCTGACTAGAGGTGAAGAGAGATCTTTGTTCCTACTTGGTAGGTACGAACACACGATCTGTCTCCTCTCCCCTGACAGAACCTGGGATTTGTGTGTTTAGACCTGGCGAGCGCCTGCTACAGTGTCTGAAAGAGCCGACTTGCAGCTACGACGGCTCACCCAGGGAAGCCAACCTGCCGCAATATAACTGCAGCGGCTAGTCGGGAAGCGGTTAAAGACTCAGGTAAGATCAGCATCTGAACCCAGAGAAGGTGGCGTCTGATAGACTGGAGGTAATGAAAGGGATTACATTTATAGTAAATTTTTACCAGTATTGTGCATTATATTTAAAATGATTATATCCATGAAAATAAAAATTAAGTCTCCGCTTTTTAGTACTTCTTTAATATAATCTAAAAGATTTCTATTTCCCTTCCACCCTTCATATAGCTTCATGTCTGACTCCTAGTTAATATTAGCTAATCGTCTCCTCCCTCTCATACCCCAGCTCATTTCTCTCGATCAGGTTGGTTTTGTCCCAGGGAGGGAGGGTAGAGAACGCTATTAAGGTGCTCTCCATCCACCACTGGCTTTCCTCCTCCAAACAGAAGGGTTTCTTTCTTTCGTTGGATGCGGAGAAGGCGTTCGACAGAGTGGCCTTGGGACTACATGGCCGAGGTTCTCCGTAAATTGGGCTTTCCGGACAGGCTGTTTTCTTTTATTATGGCCCTATATGCCTCCCCCACGGCCCAGGTCCGCATTAACGGTCAGCTGTCGGACGCCTTCTCCATATCCAACGGGACGCGTCAGGGTTGTCCGCTTTCTCCTTTGATATTCATTCTTACATTGGAGCCCCTCCTCAGGAAAATTAACGCAAACCCAGATATCAAAGGCATAACGATTGGAGACACTTCACATAAAGTAGCAGCGTTTGCAGACAACGTTTTACTCTTCCTTTCAGAACCACATGTCACGATCCCTAACCTCCTCAAGGACCTTGATGACTTCAAGGTTCTGTCCAACTTGCAAATTAACTTTGCAAAATCTGAAGCCCTGAACATTTCCCTAAGTGCAGAAACAGTAGCCACATCCCAACATAATTTTCCCTTCTGTTGGAATAACAGAGCTATAACTTACCTGGGTATCAAGTTACCTACACGATTAGACGATCTTTACGCCCTCAATTATACCGCCCTTCTACAAACTATTCAGAAAGATCTTAAAGCTTGGTCGACGGGCGTTTTTTTTCTTGGTTCGGCAGGGCTTCAATTATTAAAATGAATGTCTTACCACGTTTGTTATACATTTTACAAACTGTCCCCATAAAACTTCCTCCCGCCTTTTTAAAGTTTACCAATCCTCATGTTCCAATTTCATTTGGAGTGATAAAGGAGCCCGGATTAGCTTTGCCAGATTGAGTTTACCCAAAACAAAAGGCGGCATCGGTTTACCTGACATCAAGAAATATTTTCTTGCCAGTCATCTGTCTAGAATAGTAGACTGGAATGTGCATGCCCACACCAAAGCCTGGACGCAAATAGAAAATACGTTTTCTAATACGCCGCTAAAATTTTTACCCTGGATAGATCCTTCATATGTCCCGCCAAAGTGCAAACAGAACCCTTTGATTGCGAGTACACTGTATGCCTTTCATTTAGCCTATAGTAATCATCGTATTTCCTCTCACCGCAGCCCGATGACACCGATTAAACATAACCCTGCATTCCCAGTAGGCCAATCGGATGCCTTTCTATCAGGTCTATGGCCATCCCCGGACATTAGAACGACGCTTTTCTTCTCGAGCAATAAGCTTAAATCCCTCCTAGACCTCCCCCCCCCCAGCCCTCGGGACGCCCATTCCCTCAATGGGTCTACTTCCAGATAAAACACTTTCTGTTTCATCAGGGGGCGAGCTCAGACTTCGCCCGTAATCTTACACCATTTGAAGTCCTATGCAATCTGACGGAACCACAACGACATGTCATCTCTACTATCTATGCCCTACTCTTTGCAGATATTAACCCCAAAGCAAATATGGCAACAGTCTGCTGGGAAAACGACTTGGCCGTCTCCCTGTCGGCCGATGACTGGTCGCATATCTACTCCAACTTACATAAGGGCTCAGTTAATGTCTCCGTACAAGAAAACAACTTTAAGGTATTCTCTAGGTGGTATCTCACTCCTGAAAGGCTCCATCATCGTGACCCTAATATACCCCCAACGTGCTGGCGCTGTTCGGAAAATGTAGGTACGTTTTTACACATTTGGTGGTCCTGTCCACGCCTCCAGCCTTTTTGGAGAGAGATTCACCGCCTAATAAGACACATTACCACTATCCCCATTGATTTCTCCCCTGCCCAAATGCTATTGCACCACTCTTGCCTTCCCAGGAAGCTTTACCATCGCTCATTGGCACAACATCTACTCAATGCAGCAAAGATGTGCATTCCTGTGGCCTGGAAAACCAGCTCCCCCCCCTTCCGTCGCTGACTGGATCAAACGAGCGTCTAAAATAGCTGAGATGCAAGAACTGATCCATCAATCAAATGATACCCCAACTAAATTTTGGGCGACCTGGTCTTGTTGGCATCACTTTCGAGGTTCGGATGAGTGTCTTCACCTGTTAACCGGTTCTCCACCGCCCTGAGGTGGGGAGCCCGGTAATCCCCGGTTTTTCTTTTTTCCTCTTTTTCGCTTACCGGTAACTTGTATACAGATTATCTTCCATAAAGACCTGAATCTTCTTCTGCCATATTTGGAGATTTCGGGACACTTTTCCCCTTCCATTGATTCTTATTATTTTCTCATCATTTATTTGAATATGACTTTGTTTTCCCTATTATTTGGATTACTATACGACTTGTGATTTCAAGCTTCTGTTTGCCTATGTTTTACAGTTTATGGTCAAAATTTGCTATACTTAATTCATTGTATTTTGCTCTTCTATGCAACCTTATTGTATACCATTGACTATTATCTTCAATAAAAGATTTTGGGAAAGAAAAAAAAAAGAGCGTCAATTTTGGAAAAAAAAAACGCATTCTTTTTTACATTTTACTATAATATTCCCCCCAAAATATATTAAAAAAATTTTTTTTTCCTCAGTTTAGGCCTATACGTATTCTTCTACATATTTTTGGGAAAAAAAAATCGCAATAAGCGTTAATTGATTGGTTTGTGCAAAAGTTATAGCGTCTACAAAATAGGGGATATTTTTTTTATACTAGTAATGGCGGCGATCAGCGATTTATTTATTTATTTATTTATTTATTTATTTATTTATTTATTTATTTTTTATTATGACAGACACGTCGGACAATTTTTACACATTTTTGGGACCATTGGCATCAATACAGCAATCGGTGCAATTAAAAATGCACTGATTACTGTAAAAATTTCACTGGCAGTGAAGGGGTTAACCACTAGGGGGCAGTGTAGGGGTTAGAGGTGTGTGTTTTTGGGGGTGGGGGGCTTAATTGTAGGGGGCTTGGCGTCTGACGTCACTGATCATCTTTCCCTATAACAGGGAACAGACTATCGGTGACAGCCTAAGCAGGAAGCACGAGGAGAGGTTTGTTTACACTTACCTCTCCTCATTCTTCAGCTCTGTGACCCAAGCGCGGGACACCGGCGGCGATTGGGTCCGCAGGTCCCGCGGCCATGGTCATGGAGCTCAGGACCGGGTCGCAAGTGCTAACATTCATAAACAAGTTGCTTATGGTTGTGATCTGTGATTGGTTACAGCTAATAAATGGTACAGGTAGCCAGGTACCATGTGTTTGCTGTGGGCCAATCTCAGATCACAACTGTAAGGAAGCCGTTTATGAATGGAAATCTATTCATGACAGTTTATACCATTGTAACCAATGTGATTGCTATGACCAACCATAGCAATCACATGGTCTGGAAGGATTAATGAAGGGATTGGACATTTCAGGTGGTGTCGTTTTAACTAGGCATCAGTGTCGTTTTATTCCCTGTGTCTTACTGTGTCATGCCTGATCGATTCCTATGTCCATGCATTGCTGCAGGTAGCCTGTCCCTGTTCACCTAAATCACGGGCCACATCTTGTTCTGGATTAGCATTCAATGCATAGTTTGTCATTTTCCTCTGAGTTGCATCACAAAGGTGGTAATGCTAATGTGATGAAAACGCATCTCTTCAGCATGGTGAGATCTCTGTTAATTGCTTTGTCTGTGTGAGATCTAATTACTGTGTAGTTCTCGCATGCAGAGCACTAAATTTGAGACCCCCAGGGATTGTGGAATATGTAGTATCTTCATAGGCAGTGCTAGTTCTCAGGCTACAGACAGATGTCGTGTATTAACCTTTTGCATTGCCATGCCACATGCCTCATGTTTGAACATAAACAGAAATTTCTGACAGGAATGTGAAGGATTTAATCCACTATAAACTCTGCGTACAGGGCAACAAAATGCAACATGAAATCTTGTGCCAGTGAAAAAGGTAGCAAGGGTTAGAATGCATTTACTTTTTAAGGCTTTTGCATCATATAGTAGCTGGATTTGAGACCTCTTTGGCTACCATGCTCATTTTGGGGACTAAAAACTATTGACCCCCTTTTTTTTATATAATCTCAAAGCATTCAGTGACTGGAACTCTACTCCAGTCTTTCCTTTGAACAAAATGCCTCTGTATGAGAATTCTTCAGTGACGTCAGCCTGGATTTGTCTTATGGGAAAAGTGATAGCATGAAAAGTCTCCTGCTGCTGCACTGACATGTAAAAATAAAGGACACTTCCTCTGTCGCATGGGAGCCATTACACTCTGAAGATGCTTCTGGTAGCTTGTTATAGGTGCGATGTAAAAATCAGCTTGTGAAACCTTTTTTCTTTTCTTTCTTCTGATATACACCGTAGTGTCATAGTAATTGAATGCGTCGATGGGTTGTGTGTGTTTGTTTTTTTTTTTTGTTTTTTGTTTTTTTTCTCTCTTCTATAGAAGCAATTTGCTGTCATTTTTTTTGAATTACTAGGACTTTTTTGTATAAAGTATTTTCCATCTCTTTTTAAACTTTCCACTAAACCATCTCTTGTACTGGTCAGTGGCCTGCAAGAAGGGGCACTTGGTGATAAGTAAGGAATGCGGCTTCTATAAGCTGTTGCTGAACATGGTGCCATCTCCTGAGAGGTAACAGCTGGCTAATTTTGTGGAATCTGCTGAAAAATGTTTGCAGCAGAAATAAAGTTGAAAGCCTATACTACAGCCCTGGCTTAAAGTTTTGAGACTGATAAATATAGATGTACACAATCTGCTGCCTCAGTTTTTCGTTTAAATATTTAATTGTGTTTTGCAAGATGCAATTAATTTGCATTGTAAGAACTTTTTATACAGTATAAAGTCAAAACCTACAACAAAGCTTCTCAGATGAATAAAGATTGGTCCGGTAAAATCATTCAGTAGTATATACCGACTGTATAACAAGTAATGCTTCCTAATATTGGCATTTCTACGCTGGCAATGCTAACAACTGAATACAGGATAGAGGTAGTGATCTAAAATCAATAAACAAGTAGGGATATAAAAAAATAGCTTGGGGACGGTGGTAATAATGGGATGACTATTGGAGATATTGCGGGTTAGTTGGTGGATAAGCTACTCAAACCAGGGCCAAGATCCGACTCTATGGCTTGGCTGTACCTGGCAAAAATAACTTGCGAATACCAACCATCCCAAGTGTCCCCATGTGTAATAGAACCTGTAGAATCTGGAGTAGGGGAAAGTTTGGCATAGGGAATAGAAAGGGGGAGAAGAGGTTTCCGAAGTATTATTTACTTGGATATTCAGAGAGTACGAATCAGTAAAGTAGGTATTCTGATCTTTTTTAGTTTATATTAACGTATTATCTTATACCGGGGGGTAGTAATGTTCGCTCTATGGTTTCCATAAAGATTCAGCTGCCTCCGTTTTTATGATGGCAGTTTGCGTATACTCCAGAATGCTATGAAGAGTGATCAGATTTATTTCAATTAATTGCAAAAGTCCCTCTTTGACATGAAAATTAACTTGATTCCCCCCCCCCCAAAAAAAAATTTGCACTGCATTTCAGCTCTACCACAAAAAGATCAGCTGACATGTCAGTGATTCTCTCATTAACCCATGTTCAGTGTTGAGGACAAGGCTAGAAATCACTCTGTAAGGCTGTTTTCACACAGGCTTTCCAATCGGGTCCGCCTGTCATATTTTTATTATTTTTTTTGGCAGACCCGATTGTATCATCCATTCACTCCTATGAAGCAGCAGATGTCAGTGGTGACATGTCCGCTGACACCCGCTACGATCTGATCCTGTCTGAAATCCAGACGGATGGTGACCTTAACTTCCATCTGTCTGGTGGATGGGACTGGATAGCGGTCTGTTTAAAGAGGAAGTAAACCCTGATGGGTTTACTTCCTCTTTCATTCCCTGCAAAGGCAAAGCATAATGGACTACTATGCATCGCATAGTAGCCCATTATGTGTCACTTACCTGACACAGGAGCCAGCGATGTCACTGCTGTCCCCTGTAGTCCGGCGCATCCATCTTTTCGGTGGGGTCTCGCAGCTCCGCCGAATGACGGCGAATGACGTCACTCCCGCGCATGCGCACGGGAGCCGACACGCGCGGCAGCTCCGTTGTTAGAAATGCAGCACTCGGTGCGCCTGCGCGCCGCTGTCTACAGCACATGCGCCGTAGACAGCGGTGCCTGTCTTTGGGCAAATATCTCCTAAACCGTATAGGTTTAGGAGATATTTCTTGGACCTACAGGTAAGCCTTAATCTAGGCTTACCTGTAGGTCAAAGTGGTTTGTAAGGTTTTACAACCACTTTAAATCTGATCTCCCCATAGAGGAAAGCAGGACTCTGACAGGTCCGTCTCAGCACAGACGGACCTGTATTCTGCCTGCTCAGTGAGGGCAGCAAAGAAGCTATATATATATATATATATATATATATATATATATATATATATATATATATATATATATATATATATATATATATATATATATATATATATATATATATATATATATATATATATATATATATATATATATATATATATATATATATATATATACACAATAATAATATATATATATATATATATATATACACATACACAATAATAGTATATATATATATATTATACACATACACAATAATAGTATATATATATATATTATACACATACACAATAATAGTATATATATATATATATATTATACACATACACAATAATAGTATATATATATATATATTATACACATACACAATAATAGTATATATATATATATATTATACACATACACAATAATAGTATATATATATATATATTATACACACACTCTTGTCATTGTGGTACAGTACTGATTACATTTGTTATACAGCCTTGTTGTTTTTATGCTGCCAAGGGCATATGAAATGAATATGTAATAATAAGACGGCGTTCAGAGAGCCAACTGTTTAGATATGGTAATTGTAGGAAAAAACCACTGGAGCACATAACTGACCCAGTTAATGATCACAAAGTGAAAAAATATACACTATGGTGTGGGAGACTGACTCTGCCCAAGGCCAGTGTGACTAAAATAAAAGTGATATTTGCCTTTTTATTGGTAGCTGCTAATCAATTCTCAGTGTCTCTCCTACACAGAAATGTCAGTATTTATACTCTAGCCATATGGAAAATTCCTGCATAATTTTTTATTTTTTGTGAAAACCTGCATAAACAGCTGGGAATTGTGTTTTTTGCTGATTTAGCCATCTCCCCCACTGAATGGCACTTAACTCATTATTATTACAGACAGCGTGCCAGTGTGTCCCAGTATTCATTGGCAACAAGACTGATTTGCGTATTAATTGTGATATTCGGGTACGTGTGAGTGTTGGCAGTGCTTATCATTCTTGGAAATTTCACACGTTGGGTATTCACTGTGATAATGAAATACAGTGCATCCAAAAAATATTCACGTCACTTCACTTTTTCCACATTGTTACGTTACAGCCTTATTCCAAAATGGATTAAATTCATAGTTTTCCTTAAAATTCTCCAAACCATACTCCATAATAACAACCTAAATGAAGTTTGTTTGAACTCTTTGAAAATTAAAAAGGAAAAAAATCACATGTATTCACAGCCTTTGCCATGACACTCAAAATTGAGCTGGGGTGCATCCTGTTTCCAGTGATTATCCTTGATGTTTCTACAATTTGATTGGAGTCCACCTGTGGTAAATGCTGTTGATTGGACATGATTTGGAAAGGCACACACTTGTCTATATAAGGTCCCAAGGTTAACAATTCATGTCAGAACAAACCAAGCCATGAAGTCCAAGGAATTGTCTGTTTGTAGACAGGATTATATCACGGTACAGATCTGGGGAAGGATACAAAACAAAATATCTGCAGCATTGAAAGTCCCAGTGAGCACAATGGCCTCCATCCATAAATGGAAGTTTTGGAACCACCAAGACTCTTCCTAGAGCGCTGAGCAATCAGGGGGAGAAGGGCTTTAGGGAGGTGACTAAGGACCCGATGGTCAGTCTAAAAGAGCTCCAGCGTTTCTGTAGAAAGTAGGCCTTTCAGAAGAACAATCCTCTCTGCAACAAAACTTTCACCAATCAGGCCTGTATGGTACAGTGGCCAAAAGGAAGCCACTCCTCAGTAAAAGGCACATGACAGCCCGCCTGGAGGTCTAACTGTCTAATGAAACAAAGATTGACATCTCTGGCCTCAATGGCAAGCTTCATGTCTGGAGGAAACAAGGCACCACTCATCACCTTGCTGGTACCATCCCTACGGTGAAGCATGAAGTGGGGATGTTTTTCAGTGGCAGGAACTTGGAGACTAGTCAGGATTGAGGGAAAGATGAATGCAACAATGTACAGAGACATCCTTGATGTAAACCTGCTCCAGGGTGCAGGTTCATCTTCCAACAGGACAACGACCCTAAGCACACACAATCTGACAAAGGAGTGGCAACGGGACAACTCTGTGAATGTTTGAGTGGCCAAGCCAGAGCCCAAAGTTGAATCGGATTAAACCTCTCTGGAGAGATCTGAAAATGGCTGTGGACCAACGCTCCCCATCTAACCTGATTGATCTTGAGAGATCCTGCAAAAAAGAATGGGAGAAACTGCCCAAAAATAGGTGTGCCAAGCTTGTAGCATCATACACAAAAACACTTGAGGCTGTAATTGGTGCCAAAGATGCTTCAGCAAAGTGTTGAGCAAAGGATGTGAATATTTATGTACATGGGATTTTTTTCATGTTTAATAAATTGGCAAAAATTTTAACAAACTTTTCATGTTGTCATCATGGGGTTTTGTTTGTAGAATTTTGAGGGAAAGCTATGAATTTAATCCATTTTGGAATAAGGCTGTAACATAAAATTGCTGATCGCCGCCATTGCTAGTAAAAAATATTAAACAAAGTCCCTAAATCTATCCCCATAGTTTGATTGTAGACGCTATAACTTTTGAATAAACCAATGTACGCTTATTCAGTTTTTTGTTGACAAAAATGTGTTCTAAAATGTTTTATAGCAAAAAGTAAAAAAATGTTCTTTCCCTGAAATTTGTCAGGGTTTTTTTGTTTTTGTGCAAAAAATAAAAGAAGCAGTGATTAAATACCAACAGATTTTTAGGAGGAAGAAAAAATCTCCATAGCACAATCTTGTGTGTTTTGGTTTTTGTGTATTTTTTTTATTTTTATTTTTTTAATAAAAAACTTTGCTTATTAAAACTTCCTTTTAAAATCACTCACGTTAAGCGTCAGCCCGACACTAGGGAACAATCGCATATTGAGAACATAAACGTTTGGCTGTATTCCAAAGCCACGATCCTGATCACGAGAAAGCCAGATGGTGTCAGCATCCTAGCCCCGCCCTACTTGCTTCCTTACTCAACGTCCTCACAGAGCGGTAGGACGCATGATGGCAGTACCACACCAACTTTATGCTAACTGGGCCAGCCCACATTTTTAACAGTATCAAATACTATGCAAACCTATACAACATACTATAACTATTTCAATACCCAATTCTAACTATATACATAGCAGCTATTATTTACTCAAAAAGTTCAGATTCTACCCTCTACAAGTGAAATATCAAGAGACAGGGACTGCATGTCCATTCCTAAGGAAATTGCAGTCAACCCTGTCTGGGTCAAACCAATGCCTCCTGCATTTGTAATCATTTGTACATATCTATCCAAACTTTATAATTTTAGAACCAGTGTCCCCCCAAACCCTATTTATTTATATATCTATCTAAACCTTATATTTTTAATGCTATAGCGTAACCCTACTGAACAAATCTGACTTCTGCTACTGGTCAAAAAATGCATCCCAAAAACAAATTCCACACGGGAAATCTCTTATAAACTATTATGCTCCCTGACTCAATATGTTCATATGAACAAACAATCGATAGGACAGCATAAATCTAAAGATTACTCTAAAAATAACTGACGTCTGTTTTCAGAAGTTGGTCCGGAAACAATTTGGATCAATATCTATGTTCAACCCATATGGATGCAGCGTACCCATCTCATATACCCAGTGGGTTTCTCTCCTAGATACCTCCCTGACCTTTGTCCATTCTTTTCCAGTGTCCCTTAACTCCTTTCTATCTCATAAAACAGGAGTAGGCAACCTTGGCACTCCAGCTGATTTGAAACCACAAAGCCCATCATGCCTCTGCCTCTAGGTGTCATTTCACTGGTTGTCAGGGTCTTGCATTGTCTAATGGGGCTTGTAGTTTCACCACAGCTGGAGGCCCGAGGTTGCCTACCCATGCCATAAAAGGTTAGCAAACTAGGATCCCTGGTGTTTTATTTTAAAGTGTCGGGAAACACTGTCTCTTTTGGTCTGTCATAGCACCTCCTTAATCTTCACCATTGGGTTAGAACCCCTCAGCAGGTGTAGGACTAGAACAAAAACACCTGGCTACTCCCATGGGCTGTCTTCAGTCGGTATAGAACGCCCTCCCTGCTCTAGGTATTCAGTTTTTCTCTCTAGTACAGGAGTAAGGACCTAGCTCCTTGCTGGGATCTTTTGGTCCTAGCAAATTTTTGCTTTTTGTCTTTCTTCCATGCATTTTCTCCTGGAAGTTCTAAAATCAACTGCCGGGCTGGGAAACAGGCTGGATAATCTAGCTCCAGTGATTTCCCCAGTCCAGCCAGTGAGCACATGCAGACCGCAGCTACGCACTAGGTCAGCCTTAATGGACGGGGACTGGCCCACAAGTTGAGCGTCTCACGAAGTCGCATACGATTGGCCTCTGGTCCAAGTCACAGTGGTCCTTTTGGCCAACGGCCCCCACTTCAGTGGCCAGGAGTGCTGTCTGGAGGGCACCATGGATCGGTAAGTACAGTCCCCCTCTCCTCCTTTGTGCGGTTTGGGGTGAACGCGGGTACCCTCCAGGAATGGTCGGACTTGCCTACAGAATCCCTCCTCCCATCTTAAAGCCCCTTGGTTAAGCTGGGCTTCCCCCTCCACCACAGATTGGTGGGAGTCCCAGGGTCGGCAGCAGGGACCCCTGGGGGTCTCCCATGCCATTCACCTTTTGGGTGTTGTGTCCTGCCCTGACTATATAAGGGGGGATCCAGTGCAGTGGAGACCCCTAGGTGCATGCCCTGCTGTGTGTGCAGTTTGGGGGTCTCAGTACTGAGAGCACAGCGGTGCGGAGTGCACAGCATTTTCCCCTTAAATGTTCACCCAGCCTGGTAGAGTACAGTAACTTTTTGGAGGGGCAATGTTTAAGGCACAGAGGATCCTGGCAGCATGCTTCAACATGTCAAACGGCCGGCAGCCGTGTTTGGGATGTCCGATGACATCATGGCGGGCATTTTCTTTTTTCTAATTTTATTTATTAAAAGGACAGAGGAACATGGAACACATCATCCAGATGTAACATCAAACCTAAACCAGTGTAGTAACAGGTGAGGTACACATCATATGGCAAGTGGGCCATCGACATATACATAGGGGAAGGGGGCCAGCTGAAACATCCTAGTTACCCAATTAATTCTCTCAGTTGCTCCATAACGGAGAGCCTCCCTAGGTGTAGGTCACCCTCCTCCTTGCTAAGAGGGGCAACGTCTCTCACCAAGGGTAGGCCCCATTCTCTGGACGGTTCCACAAATCCCGCCCCCGTTTTCAAACATATTGTGGTGTTAGGACGGCATGGGCATGGCAGACACTCCACCGGTCTCACCAAACCCACACCCACATTAGAGAAAGAAAGGGAAATCAGAGGGTAAAGCAAATAATGAGAAAGGCAGAGGAAGGAGGAGAGAGCAAGGACGAGAGGAAGGATAGGGAAGGGGAGAGGGGGGAGACGGGGCATAGGGAGGTAGCGTACACCCATTGCATTGGTCACCTGCCTATGAATACATAGCCTGCTGTTGACAGCAGAACCGCCCCTCCAGAAGCTCCCACCATGAAGAGAGCCTCACTAATCCAAGATACCCCTCTCCAGAAGGGCCCTACCTTCATTTGAAAATATATAAACCTGTTCCAGCCCAACCATGTCTTAGTGAATGTTCATTTTTGATTTCTTTTTGTGAGAACGAAATCTTCAATTTTTTTGATGTCCTCGACTTTTTTAAGCCACATGCCAATTGTCGGGGGTTGCGTGGACTTCCAGCTCAAAGGAATGCACGCTTTGGCGGCGTCTAATAGATGGCGGATCAGAGATTTCTTGTGTATGTCTTATGTGAGGTATTAGAGGCATGGAGCAGAAAAAAGGCTGGGTCATTTTGAATGGGACGGTTGGTAAACTTCTGAACAGTATCCTGGACTGTCTTCCAGAACTGCTCCAAAAGGGGGCAGGTCCAAAAGATGTGGAGAATCGTCCCCCTGTCTCCCTGACACCTCCAACATCGGTCTGACTATGTCGGGAAGATCCGTTGCAATTTTGCAGGGGTATTGTACCATCTGGTGACAATTTTGTAATTTAGTCTCCTGTATTCTCGTACAAATGGAGGATTTATGTGTAAAATTAAGGATATTTTGTTTTTGGCGTGTCGTAAATATTATGCACTGTATATCCTTTTCCCATGCCTCCAGACATGGCGGGCATTCTCCCTTGGTTTGACTGGTCTCCGGCCGGCAACAATGTTTGTGTAACTGATGTCATGGCTGCCATTTTCCGTTGGTCTAGTGCAGGGATATGCAATTAGCGGACCTCCAGCTGTTGCACAACTACATGTCCCATCATGCCTCTGGGTGTCATGCTTGTGGCTGTCAGTCTTGCTATTTCTCATGGGACTTGTAGTTCTGAAACAGCTGGAGGGCCGCTAATTGCATATCCCTGGTCTAGTGGGATGCCCGTGCTCCTCCCTCCTCCATCGCTGTCCTCGTCCTCCGTGGTCTCAGTAGCGAGTGAAAAAGCGCTGGTGGATGCACTTATTACTGCGTTGCAGGAGACTCTAAAGTCGGAGGATGTGGCTGTGTCCTTTGGTATGCATAAGTCACCTTGCACACCAAAGGGGTTTCCTTATCTGCCTTATTTTGATAGGTTTACCTATAAGAAATGGAAAACGTTACCCTTTGTGGTCCCCAAAAGTTTTTCAGTATGCTACCCACTTATGAGGAAGCACTAATATGCCGCCATTATGGGCACTGACAGGTGTCACTGATATGTGGCACTGATGGGCGGCACTGGTGGTCCCTAATAGGTGGCACTGGGCACTGATAGGTGGCACGGATAGGCAGTATTGATGGGTGGCACTGGGGGACACTGATAGGCATTGATTGCAGTAATGGGCATTGATGGGCAGCATTTATAGGTGGCATAGATTGCCAGCATTGACTGGCATCGCTGATGGGCAGTGGTGGGCACTGATCGTTGGCATTGGTGGCACTGTTTTATTTTTTTTACTATTATAATCAGGGCACTGATGATCAGTGCCCTGATTACATTCAAATGTTCCCCTGTGAGATGCCGCTGATCGTCTCTCCTCGCCACTCTGTGTGAGGCGAGAAGTGCCGATTACTGGCACTTACCTGTTTACATGTAACCGGCTGTGATTGGACACAGCCGATCACATGTTTAAAGAGCCGAGGACTCCACTCTTTCCACAGATTGGGGTCGCACCGTCTCCTAGTAACACGGCGCGGCCACGATCGCAGCGCTGCACGCCCCCCACGGGCATAGCTGTTCTGAGCCGCCATCCATATGACTGTGGCCCAGAGCAAGAGCTGCACCGCTCCGCCGTCATATGACGGTGGGCCAGGGGTTGACAAATTTGCTTTGAATTTAGGAGCCAGTTAAAGTTGGGAGCCAGTTTTTTTTTTTTTTTTTTGAGTGGTAGGGATTGTCAGCTCCCGGGGTAAGGCCACTCATTTTCACCCCCTATCCCTAACTCACAATGGAGCACCCAGTCAATAACTTGAAACGCTGTTACATCAGGGTTATGGGCTGGCCAGAAAGAGTAAGGCTGGCAACAGATGGAACTGGCTGGCACTGGCAGGTGGCACTGGTTGCCACTGGCAGGCACGTGGAACTGCCAGATGGCACCGGCAGGTGACACTGGTTGGCATTGGCAGGTGACACTGGTTTGGCACTGGCACATGGCACTGGCGGTGGCACTGATTGGCAGGTGGCACTGGTTTGGAAGTGGCAGGTGGCCCTGGTTGGTGGTGGCACTAGTTGTCACTGGCAGATGGCACTGATTGGCGGTGCCACTGGTTGGTGTTGGCAGGTGGCACTGGTTGACGGTGGCACTGATTGGTAGTGGCACTGGTTGGCGGGGGCAGGTGGCACTGGTTGGCGGTGGCAGATGGCACTGATTGGCCGTGGCACTGGTTGGTGGTTGCAGGTGGTATTGATTGGCGGTGGCACTGGTTGGCACTGATTGGTGGTGACACTGGCAGGTGGCACTGGCAGGTTTCACACGGAGCACTCTGTTACTGAAATTTAACAGAGGAGCTCTCAGAATTGAGCTTAATGTCGGAATGGGCGGGACCCTGCCGGGGTGTGAATCTGACAAGTAACAGAGAGGTGGATATGTCAGATTTGAGCTTGATGTCGGGGTGGATGGGGCCCGGCTGGGGTGGGCGGGACTTACCAGCTATCAAACACCAGCCAACGATTGGGCTGCTTAAGAAAAGGGGCGGGCCACATACACGTAGCAGCCCGCCCAGATCCCATTGGCTGGTGTTTGATAGCTGCTGTGCCCTGCCCACCCCGCCCGGGTCCCGCGCACCCCGACATCAGGCTGAAATCTGACAGATCCTCCTCTTTCCGTTGCTTGTCAGTTTCACACACTTAGCGGGGTGCCGCTGAGTGTGGAGGAGGGAGGACGACGGCAGTCAGTGTTCATGCTGCTGCATGTCTGGGGCATCAATACTGAGTGGGCTGGTGGCAGCTTAGGCGCCAGGTTGAGATTTCTGGTCGCATTGGCGACCTGGCGCCTGGGGTTTGTCGAGCCCTGCGGTGGGCAGGCAGCAAGCGGTTAAGGACCCAGCTGACAGGAAAGCCGAGGCTGTGACACACATCAGGTTTACTATGGCTGGTTCATCGTTGCATTCAGTCTTGGCCTTGGCCCTGGTGTCACAGACCCTAACTGAATGGGCCAAGCTTTTGCGGCAGGTTCCTGTTGCTTATGTTGATTTAGCAGACCAGTTGGTCCATGGGCTGCAGTATTTGTGATGCAGCTCCTGTGCTGTCCAAGCTCTGTTTCAGCGGTGGCGATTAGACGTGTGCTGTGGCGTGTGTGTGTGTGTGTGTGTGTTTGTGTTTTTTTTTTTTTTTTCCCTTTAATGATTTCTCGCCAGTTTGCAGCATTTACTGTACATTTTTACCATATTTACAGAATCTTTTTTTTTATTTTGCAGTTATTGCTCTTTTATCGCATATGATGTGTGATTGATTGTAAAGATATATCTGAAAAAAAAAATTGCAGCAATATAACCTGTCATAGCTTTACTATGTCTGTTTCCACAAAGTAAGCTAGTAAACTCCCATTGAAAACTACAAGCCATCAGTCGCAATGGTTGATGACATGGCTACATGGGCAGAGTGTTGCATGACCATGCTGTTTTGAAATCGTGACAATGCTGCAGAAAAGCAAAGGTTTGCCAGTCCGAACATCTACTTTGACAGAGATCACTTGCTTACATTAACTGTGTGCAAGTCTGCAAGAAGTTGGGAGCCGGTTTCTCTTCTCTTAGGAAAGGCAGCCACCCTCACCCACTTTTTTTTTTTTTCTCTGTTAGAGCAAGAATGTTTTTTTTTTTTTTTTTTTTTTGTGAACTGTGACGCAACCTATCCCCCACACTCCGCTTGAGTGCTTCCGCCAGTATACTGCTTCCCAAGTCCTGGAACACAAGTCCAATGGATCTGGCTATAGGAACCCCCAAGAACTAGACAACACCAGTCTTGAAGAACACCAGGAATAGCTTTTATTTGAGATCTCCCACAAATATATACAGTAGGATGGCTAAAACCTAACCTAATTAGCATGAGCTAATTATCTAATCATTGACCCAGACTAGTTGTCTGAGAGAGAGGACTTTTCAGGGTAAGACTTTGTCTCTTAGCTCACTGATTGACTATTCAATACACATTACCATAAACATAAACACAGGGTTAATTAGCACAAACAACAATGTGTGGAATACTCTTACAAGCCAGACTAGACTCCGTGGCTGGTGTTGATGACATTAGCATCTAACAGTTTGTGTCCCAACAGTGTGGTTCAGTCTACTGCTAATATGGCAACTACATATCCAGAGTCTGTGTGTCTTGGGGGGGGGGGGGGGTACAGACCTGAATCCAAGTAACACCACCTGAGGGGTCCCCAGGCATACAGCTCACAAAGAGCACTGTTCCCCCCCAAATGCCAGGGCCCATAATCGCAAGGCAAGAGGCTCGCATTCTGTCCCCTCCAACAGCCTCTGTCCCGGCTAGGTCTCTCACATTAACATTTGAATAGTGCCATACTTGGTTCTCGCTGACGGTAAAAAGTCTCAACCCAAGTTTCCAATTATGTTCCCCTTTGTCACCTACTTCGCCCTGTTGAGATGAGTGGCTGTGCTAACACAGCAATCAGGAGGCTGGTCGAGTTATGATTTGCAATCTGAAGCGAGTGCCTGTAGACAGGAAATTTTCTATTTAAAAAAAAAAAAAAGCTAGACCTGAGGATTTTGTATGGAGGTGGGCAGAGCCAGATGGGGAAACTGAGACTAGTCCTAATCAGGTCGGACTTACTTTTGATAGACCTTGCATGGTAGTGGCCGGATCCATAGCTTCTATTGAGTCCAATAGCGGCTTTTGATTCTGTCCACTGCAGTACGCTGCCAATCAAGTAAAGCAGACCTGATGGGAAACCGTTTTCTCGGTTCCCCATCAGGCTCCATCCACTCATTGACAAGTCATTTCTCGAAAATATAGGCATTTCCATCACCTTTTTCCAGTTTTTTACAATTCTCTTTTGACCAGGGAATATCTTGGCCAACAACTGAATGGGATAGAGGACTGTGCGGGTAGCTGTCACATACATGAGTTTCCTAACCCAGGCACGGCTCTGAGTACTAGTGTGCCTCTGTACGCCAGCTCAGTGTTTGATCTTTATTACTGCCAGTTTCCTAATCTAAGAACTGGCAGCAATGCTTTAAGAATCAGTGACAGATTGTTAAAGTAATGGTTGTTAGAACTGCATGAATTTGCTGAATATGTTGCTATTGTTACGGACACTAGTGTAAATGCTTGCCTGAATTAGGCTCAGGTAGTTCTAAAATTAATTGCCTCCAGTAAAGTACCAATAGAGCTGTTTTAGGTTCCCCTTATGGTGTTTTACCAAACTAAATTTCATTATATTGGGGTTTAGTTCTTGGTTGGTTCTGATTATTCACGCATTGTACACATGGCAGTGGTCCAGCGATGAATCAAATGTTCCTCTGGTGCCATATGGGTACTTTCTGAAAGTATAGCTAAATATTGAAACTATGGGTGCTTGGTTAATGCAAATAAAGGTTTTCCTTTTTATTGGTCTTTAGCAAAAGAAAATAAAAAAATCAAAGCAGAGGTTTATTACAACTTCAGTGAATCCCAACAAATTGTAACTGTTATCGGCTATCCAAAATAGATGATGTACACCATTAGCCATACACAATGAGCCTGCTGAGCAGTTCAGACGTTCTTGCGCAGTTTTTTTTTTTTTTTTTTTTTTCCAGCTTTTCCTTGGCTAGTGAGTGTTTGCTATCCCAGCATATTTTTGTACATGTGTGATATTAGTCTTGCAGTATGTGGATGCTCTGTAATTTCTCCTTTACGATAAGGAGATACTATCATGCTTTGTGCACTTGATGGGAAAGCAAAATAGAATAACATTCTTAGAAAAGGTGCCTTAAGGATTTCCTCCTTTATTTTTTTTTGAGCTTTCCGGATTTCAATGTATATTGTACAAAGTTTGATCTTTTATCAGTAAAGAGAAGTCCTCTGTCACTTTTTTTCTCTTGGTGTTGGGAAAACTTGGCAGAAGTAACCCCTACAGATAGAGGAACAAAGTAGCAGACAAAAATGACACTTAGTGCTTTTAATTGAGGAAAGTACACACTATAGAAAGATATGCCTTGTTCATATTTCATGTCAGAGAAGGGAGGACCCCCACCGTGCCAACATCCAAATGTTAGAGAAAAAGGATTGAGAGTAACAAGAGTAACTAGGACTCGCAAAGAAAAGGGCATTCCCACTATCTGGATTCCCTAGGGGCCCCTACCCAGGTGTTTTGATTAGCTCCATTAGTGATCTCACAAGTGGGGGATACTCAATATACTATTCCAAGGCTTCCTTAACCTTGTCTGGTGACTGGCAAGTTCTAGTTGAGATTACGCAAAGAGACAGCTCCATTTTTGTGGGGAGTTCATACTATCTATGATCATCATAATTTGATTCATGTGCCTACTGAACTCTGACATTTTACTTTTGATAGAGTTGCCAGTTTTCTTGGTCACCCTGGAGGGTGGATTTCCTTCGGTCCAGGTGTCCTATGCGGGATTTGAATGCCTTTTAATACTTGGATTCCCGCTCTTTGGGAGGACTGACTTTGCTCCCCATGTGTTTTGTGTGATCTCATCCATTACCTGATCTTCAAGGTGAATTAGCATCTACCCAGTATGTCCCGAGGAAGTAATTAGATGCAAAAAGCATTGACAAGCAAGCATGGAGGAGTTCATGGACCTGACCTTTTGATAATTCTCTACACCTTTTTCTGCATGTTGATGGACTTTTCACTGTTTCATTAAAATGATCCATGCCTCCATGTCTATAATTGGGTATCTGTTGACCTTTGTCTAGTAGAGGACGTTTTTGTTTTATGTGTGGGTTTTAACATTTTTGTAATAAAGACATATACTTACTGCCCTGTATTGTGCCAATATTTCATGTCTGGTGTTTACAACCACTTTTAAAGATGACCTATATTCAAGAGACCCTGTCCTCTTTACCCCCCTGCCTTCCTACAGTTCAGGCATATTTTCGCTTCCACCTTATCAACTTGCAATGTAGTTTGTTCATATGACTAGTGATTGTGGGAAGATCTATAATCTTTGAGGTTAAAGCGGAGGTCCACCCTAAAGTGGACCTTCCGCTCATTGGAACCCTCCCCCCTCCGGCGCCACAATTGGCACCTTTCAGGGGGGAGGGGGGTGCAGGTACCTGTACAGTACAGGTATCTGCACCCACTTCCGGGATAGCTCTCTGCGGAAAGGGGCTTAGATTACGCCCCTTTCCGAAAGTCCCCCGCTGCCTGCTGGGAAACACACAGATCCCAGAGGCAGCGGGTCCATCCTTATTATGCAGCGCAACTCGCGCATGCGCAGTAGGGAACCAGGAAATGAAGCAGAAAGGCTCCACTTCCTGATTCCCATACCCAAGATGGCGGCGGCAGCACCCGAGAGACTATCGAGAGATCGGCTTCGGGTGCCGACATCGCGTGCGCGCTGGACAGGTAAGTGTCACTATTTTAAAAGTCAGCAGCTGCAGTATTTGTAGCTGCTGGCTTTAAAAAAAAAAAAAACGCAGAGTCCCGGCGGACTCCCGCTTTAATACTGCATCTCATCTTGGAAATCTCGTCACTGCATGCATATGTTTGTCTGTGCAGAGGGTGAGCATATCTCTCCAATATTGTTTTCAATACTAGTTTTATTTACAGTCTAATCTAAAATGGTATGTGCTCTTCAGGTTGTCAAAGATGAACAAACTTCGTCAGAGTTTTCGGCGGAAGAAAGATGTGTATGTTCCAGAGGCTAGCCGACCCCATCAATGGCAAACAGATGAGGAATCTGTCAGGATTGGAAAATGTAGCTTTCAAGTTAAGGTAATTGCACCATGGTAAAATGTATTTATATTCTTGGTAGATTGATACATTGGGGTTGATTTACTAAAAGTGGAGAGTGCAAAATCTAGTACATCTGTGTATTAAAACGAATCTGCTTCCAGGTTTTTTTTTTTTGTTTTTTGGCAAAGCCTAATTGTACAAGCCGTAGATGGAAGCAGCTTGGCTACCATGCAAAGCTGCACCAGATTTTGCGCACTCTACTTTTATTAAATCAACCAAATTGTGTTCCTTTTTATATACTTTGCTATTTTACTTGCATTCTCAAGATGATTACTCATAGCCAGAGCAAACATTTGACTTTTTGACTTTTTTTTTTTTTTTTTTGCTGCTTGTTTTACTTCTAATGGGCTCACTTATATAATCTGTCTTGTGTCCGTGGGTAGACCCCTCTTTGTGGTTTGACCTGAGGAAATGAAAATACTGTTAACTATTACCTCTTCTTTTTTTTTTTTTTTGCACTGAAACTAGGCTAAAGACCCCTCCCAGTCCAAAGTTTTTGGCATGAATGTGCATGCAAGGCATAAAGTTGCCTTGCTTTCACATCGGTGCACTGAATGCAGAATTTGCAGGAAAAAAGAAAAAAACAATAGTACTGACTACTTTGCAACTGCCCAAATGTGTGGAAGCATGTAATTTTAAAGAAAAATATGTAATTTTAATGCCTTAATTGTTCTGTACAGTACACGGGTTATGGGCCTGTACCTTCAGGTGACTGTTCACTGGCAAAACTCTTGAGGACAAATCCCCCCGAGCTGCCTACCATCAAACCCTCCCTCACACCTGTGTGCCCTCCATTTTGTTCTAGTGTATGTAGATGGTGGACCTCTTCTTTCCAGGAAAAAACAGCCCCACTACTTTTATTATTTTCCCTAAGAAATCTTCAATCGACCTCAATATTTACAGAAGTATCCAGTTTGGTAGAAAATTGGGACCTGTACCCAGACGCCACGGTGTGGGGGATGGCCTGTAATGTTGCGTCGGTCACTGTATCCTGCATGGATGCTCACCTTGGTACTTAGTGCAATGTGTTGCGTTTTAGCTGCGGGGTGCTATATAGGCTCAGGATTTTTCCATCCTTCAAAGATCCACACAAAACTCTCTTGTACTGTAGAGCCTAATAAGCATACAGATCATGTTTACATCAAAGCACTGAGCCAGCAGCACAACATAGAAGCAAGTTTGTGGCTGAGGTAGCAGACATGTCCAAAGAGCTCAAGTTCTTAAAGCTTATGTATGGGCAAAATTAAATTAAAGAATGCAGTACATCTGTTTTTTAAATTCACTTTTTCCAGGTTTTAAAGACCCTGAAAGTACAGAAAAATACTAGTTGATTTGTTAGAAATGCAGTCAGCTCCTAATTTTTGTTTTGTGAAATGCCACATTGCTTTTTGTGGACAGAAATTGCAAGATTTGGTGGCGGACAAGCCCATTTGTCTTGTGTATTAAAGTACTAAAGCCCTCCCTTTCTTACCATACCATAGGGATGAACGGCAATTCCGATTGGTCAAACTGGTCATGTGGCCAGTCAGAATTGCTTTGATTGGTCCTGGAAGCCCTAAGTAAAGAATGGTAAGAAGAGTGAGGCTTTCAAATCCCCTGGAGGTCAGTGCAGGGAGGATCGTTGTGGGGAGGGTATAGGGTGTTAATTCACCTTTTTCATTTTTTTTGTGAAAAGGTGAACTTGCACTTTAGGCCTCATGCACATTGGCTGTTTTTCAACGTTTTTACAGCTGCTGTTTTTGGCTTCAGATTTTTTTTTCTACAATCAAACTCTCCAACGTGTTATGCTAGGTGTCCATACACACATAAGCTGTTATCAACTGTTTTTGGCTGAGGTGCTTTTTGACTGTAAAAAACAAAACAAAAAACCTCATAACTAGTGGGTTCTGAAAGGCATTTTTCAGCTTTAAAAACGCTCTAACAGCAAATGCCAATATATGCTCAAACGCGGCTCACCAGTTATACAGCCCTATTACCTGAAATACCTGGCTTATCCTAACCGTTTCTGCCCTTCCCTTGTAAACTGATCACGGTTTATCATGGCTGCTGAGCCCTGACACCATGGTCAGTTTACGTGCCTCCGTCATCCCCATGTCCTCTCCCCATGTCCTCTCCCCATGTCCTCTCCCCATGTCCTCTCCCCATGTCCTCTCCCCATGTCCTCTCCCCATGTCCTCTCCCCGCCTGCTCTGCTCAGTGTCAAGTGCCTGCCACCTCCTGCTGCTGAAATTACTTTTAATATCTTATTCGGAAACGAAGATAATATATGTGCTCCTGTCTGTTTAACAAAAATGCCAGCTATAACTGATTAGAGTGGCGCTCACGTGACAGGCCGGCTCTCTCCTCTCGACTGACATCCACGGGGGAATCTCAGCCCCACTTGCTGCAGCTGTCAGATGGGGAGAGGAGAGCTGGCCGGTCACTTGAGCGCAGAGCGACGCTCTGAAATCGGGTATAGCTGGCATGTTTTTTTATAAAACAGACAGGAGCACATATTGGGAAACAGAGGCTTATGTGTTATTATCAGAGTGGGTTAACAACCACTTTAAATGAAACATGGGGTTTTAAACAAGAGAATATGACATGTTAATTTACGGTCTACATACACTTTAAAGCTGAATAAAATGTTTTCTTTTCAGAAAATTGATTGCTTTCAGACACTAACCATACTTTTTTATCTTTCACCTTTTAGTATCTAGGACACGTGGAAGTGGATGAATCCCGGGGCATGCACATTTGTGAAGATGCAGTAAAAAGATTAAAATCTGTATGTATTTTTGTTTTAAATTTGTGTGATTTTTACATTGGTTAACTTTATTTTAAGACAAATTGTTGTCCTCAGTATTTAAAAGGCAAACTGAATCCATTAAGGGCTGTTTTGAAAAATGTTCCTGTGCAGGTGTAATGTGTTCATAGCCACATAACTCATACAGGGTTTGTCTATAAGCAAAAATATACTGCAGCTGTGGCTTCCAGGAGCCACAACAAAAAGCTTATTCTCTACAGCCGTACATCTAATATATATATGGCTATGTGCAAGAACTTAAACTGTCATACGTATAGGATGGTTGTTAATCATGGGTTCATGTAATCTCTTAGAAAAAGGCATTATGTTGTATGGCATGGAAGTAACAGTAGTTATGATTTTATCTGGCTGGAATGCTTCAATTACCATTACATTTCCTATACTTTGGCAGCTAGCTTGCGATGAGCAAACTACCCTAATATGTCTCTAACATGATTCTGCTTAAAGAAAGCCGCAAAAAAAGTGATGTTTAAAGTGAATTAATCCATAGTACCCAATAAGGTTGAGGTAATTTTAGTCTTATTTAAAGATATATTCTAATTGTTCCTATGTCTTACTGTAATTTTGTAGAGTGTTCTTTGTCCATAATCTATATGGCCAAAAACACAACTAGAATTCGAAGCACGGTTTTATCATCCTTTGAGGGACAAGAAAATCTAGAAATTCTTAGACATTTGGGTTATATTGTCATGTACAGGAGTTTAGAACTCTGGCAAACCAAAAACATTACCCAGGCCCGATATAATACCACCTAGGAGGTTAAATGTTTTCTTTAGTTCTGCTGAAATGGAATTTACTGTAACCCCAAAATTTTGCCTTTTTATTATTATTTTTTTTCCCCTTAAAGTGATTGTAAAGTCTCGTTTGTTATTGTTAGAGGAAAAAAGCAAAAAAAACTATACTTACCTGCCCTGTGCAGTGTTTTGACACAGGTCAGTCCAGATCCTTCTCTTCTCGGGTCCCTCTTTGGCTCTCATGGCCCCTCGCTCCTGTCAATTGCCCCCACAGCCCGCATCTTTACGCCAGCCAATCTGTGAGAGAGTCCAGGATGGCCAAGGCCAAGTTTTTTATCTTAATGCATAGAATGCATTAAGATTTTAAAAAAAAACCTGACTTTACAACCACTTTAATCAATGCAGATTCTTTTTTGTTCTCTTCGGTGATTTCAATTAAGTCTTCAAAAATGTTGCCAAAACGTATCCTCCTCTGGATTGTCCTTTCCTCAGCAATAGCTTTGGAGGCTGTACCTGGACCCAGGGCTGGACTTAACATTGGGCTTGACTGGGCTCAAGCCCATGGGCCCCACCCAATAGGGGGCCCTGCCGAGATACATAGCTGAGTGTACTCAGCTCAACTCCGCTCACAGTTACGCCCAGTCCTGAACTATGATGGACAT
The DNA here is from genome assembly GCF_037356315.1 of Lithobates pipiens. Classification (NCBI taxonomy): domain Eukaryota; kingdom Metazoa; phylum Chordata; class Amphibia; order Anura; family Ranidae; genus Lithobates; species Lithobates pipiens. Next base: position 88,041,942 of record NW_027507791.1, read on the forward strand.
AACACAGGGACTGGGCATGACTGTTAGCCGAGCCGAGTATACTCTGCTACTCTCGGCTCCGCTCGGGACTGCAAGAGGACCCGGGAGATGCCAAGATACACAGGACTCTGTATCTCGGTGGTGCCATTTTTAAACTTCAAGACTGTAATGACAAGGCTGCAAATGACACTGGACAAGGCTGCTGATGGCTGGGCAAGGCTGCGGATGAACACTGATAAGGCTGCATTGATGGGCATTCTAAAAGTTTCTCTTGCTAGTTTACCTCTTCACAGTTTAGATGCTTGGGCTTCCCCTTCGTGTCCACTGAAGACCCTTAAGCCCGGCACCTTCTTTAGCTGCCCCTCAACCTTCTGTTATTACCGTTTCCCACTGTGCATCTTCCCAGGTTTGTTTTGGTTTCTGCACCCTGAAATCTCTGTATTCAACTTTGGTAGGGCCCTGTGTTTGGGAATGGTATCCCACTTGATCTCGCTCTCCTCTGAGGGGAGACCTTTTCCATCATGGATGGTTGTATCTCTGGCAATGCTTTATTTGCATCAAAAGGTAAAAAATAGTGTAGCGCTTCTGTAATAGTGAATGTGATCAACACATACACAAAAAAAAAAATTTCAAATAAATGGTCACATGGGAGAGTCCATATACATAAAATAAAGTCCAATGGGATGGGTATGAACTTCCGTGATGTAACTGGTACAAGGATGGTTAGGCCATTTCAAGGAAAGAGAGGGATCTTGCTAAGCAGATATACCCATGTAAAACAGCTTGTCTGTAGACATCAGGGAAGTAAATAAATACTCTTACCAACTGTGTTGGACTCACACGGTCATATGACAGTTGAGTCTGTAAAGCTTGGGGTCCCAATCTAGGGCCAGGGGGTGGATCGATGAAGGTCCGTCAAACTGGTGAGAGAACTCCAACCGACTGTGTGCCAAGCCATGTGTTTCACGGATGGAACATCAGGATGGTTTCTTATCCAACTCGGACGTAGCACGATCAATACCGATACTCCGATCACCCCGAAATAGGGTGAAAGATGTTAGAGGTTTTTTAGGCCAAAAAAGAGAAAGGAAAAAGAGAGCTCCACATGGTGCGGGTCAGACGGTATAAAACGGCAAATTTATTTAAAAGTCAAAAAATTATATAAAATATTTTATGACTTGGTGATCACAAAAAGATAGGTAAAAATGAAAGTAAAAGCAATGTAGGGTGCCAACAGCTAGCCCGACGCGTTTCGACACATATGTCTTCGACAGCCCCTGATCCCAAGATCCCTCTCTTTCCTTGAAATGGCCTAACCATCCTTGTACCAGTTACATCACGGAAGTTCATACCCATCCCATTGGACTTTATTTTATGTATATGGACTCTCCCATGTGACCATTTATTTGAAATTTTTTTTTGTGTATGTGTTGATCACATTCACTATTACAGAAGCGCTACACTATTTTTTACCTTTTGACTGTGGAACTTTGTTTTAAGTGTTGGCAGCTGCTTTTTTTGTTTTATATTTAGTTATAGTGCAGTGTTTTCCCCCATTTTTTCCTTTATTTGCATCAACCCTATCTTTCTCCTGAGGAATCTCTTGACCTTCAAGGGATCAGTTTCTACTGCGTTCTTCCCTAATGGGGACCTGACTCTTCCGTGACCTCCAGTGGTTCTTGACCTTGCTCATGGCAGTGCGTGACCCTTATGTCCACCCTAGTGCCTTTTCATGACATTCCTAATGTATTACTTATAAGTCCACCTTGGTGCCTTTTCCCAATATTCTCATTGTGTATCACTCAGAAGACCTTCCCTGAAGAGAGTTGTTTTTATAACCCATGGGCCCCATCGTCTACAATCTCTGTGGATAGTTGACCCTTTCCTATTATATCTAGACGATTTTTCGTATACATCTCTCATTGGGGATTATTGGGAAAATTTCCATTTAATTTGAGCCACAGGTTCATGTGGCCCTTCATTTGGACTGCTCTAAACATCCCAAATGTATAAACCACTTCTAAAGTCCCATGTCCTAATGGATAATGAAAATAAGCTTTTTGTACTTGCTGTAACATTTTTTTTTTTTTTCCCTTGACTTCTTTGAGAGTGACAGGCCCCACCGCTCTGTGTTGGTGGCCTTATTGCCCACAAAACTGTGGCAAGATTGGAGGAAGGGATATATGGGGGCTGTCTTAATGTTAGTGTCCCAACCTCCTGGAGGTGAGCGTATAACCCACGTACCCAGTAATTTCTAAATTTCTTTGTCCCTCAGTGAATTACAAGAAGTTCAAAAATCTTATTTTTGTTTGATGGTCTTTTTGCTGGATGAATTGTTTCTTGAAGCGCAGACATAGACACCATAAACAAATAAATAGGGAGTATTTTATTTTTCTTATACGTTCCTGTCCTGTTTATCAATTTTAAAGCCTTCCATGCCATGACATGAAGTGCCTAAATTTATAGTGATCTTTGTTACTTTTGACTATAATGCTACATTTAGCTGAATATATTTATAAATCCAGTAGGAAGCTTGGACTATTGTTCCTCTGGACTGAATGAACTTCCTTCAAAGAACAATGTTTTGTTTTTCTTTTTTATGTGAGCAAAGTGGAACTTGGTGAACTTTTACTTCCTAACTAAAATAACAGTAGCCACAATGTGCAAGGCTTCTTGAATGTCTCTTCCCTCATGTTTAAAATGCTTTGCTCATTAGTCACTATCCACATATAATTGCATCTGTCTCATCATTTTCCCTGACATGCATATGAGAGAGCAGTCAACTTGTCAGTTTTGTCAAGGTTTTCAGTGACAAACTCTTAGCCCTTGTACACACGGTTCGGAGAATCTGTCGGAATGAGTCTTATCGGACCGTGTCATCAGATAATCCGACTGTGTGTGGTATGCATTGGACTGATTCCGTCCGAATCTCCGTCCGACCCAATTTTCCAACATGTTGGAAATATTTCCTGACCAACTGGGCCGGACGGACCTAATCCGATCATGTGTAGAGCATTTTCATCGGACCAAGTGCCACGCATGCTCACATTCAAATTCCTACATGAAAGCTATTTGCTACTAGCCTGAATGTAGTCCCATCATGACGAAATTACGTCATCACGTTCTGAAAGATCGGATTTTTCGCCAACTTGGCCCGACCGTGTGTATGCAACAGTTTGGGACACAATCCGACGGGCAAAATCCAACGGATTTGGTTGGCAAGATCTCCGACCGTGTGTACGGGGGCTTAGGCTGATACAATTGTAAGATTATGCTGTTATAGCTTTATTGGTATACAGATTTAGCACATTAATATTTAAATAGGAGGATTGATGGCATGTTTACCGTAAATTCAGTTGGGCAAGCTTAAAAATTATTAGAGTAGTGTAATTTATTTGGATATAGAAAATATGGGTATTTTAGGCTTATAATATAACGATAAAATACTTCTGTAACAGCAGTCAATGCAAGTCATACCAAAGTCAGACTAAAAGTAGTTCAGGAACCTTTTTTAAGTCAGAGCGATTTAAGTTGCACCAATTAGAACGCTTCCATTGCACAGAATAGACTTTGCACATTCCACAGACTTCTGATGTGAAGTCGGAGCAATTCTCGTATCACTGTGAAACAGGCCTAAAATTGAGCATATGCAGTGTTCAGTGCTCATTGGTGGTCCCACATTTTAATATATTGTCTAGTGAATTAATAGCGTTGGACATAAGACAACTTTTTATGATATTCCTGTTGGAAAGAACCTTTTATCTGTCCCAATCCAGTATCTGTTTGACAGCGTTTAACTGTTTTTACTGCAAAAATGAAAAGGCTAATACAGCAGCAGCTGACAGGTTCTCTTGTTAAATTCTGAGTCGGCCTCTAAAAGCAGAATAAAAAGGACAGGGATTTATTAAGACAGGAGGCAAAGTGCAGATGGTACATGTGAGTCATTCATGCATAATATTATCCGGTCCTCTCCATTGTAGGATGCCAGAATGTACAAAGGTTCTAAATCTTGCCATGTGCAGGTCCTCCTCAGTGTTCATGTCTTTGTGTTTATAATGCATATGACGTATTTAATACTTTTTTGTTTTAGCAGGTTAATTAAAGAATCATAATTAACATTTACTTTCTTTTAAATATGTATTTACAAATTAAACCATTTTAACCAGTTTGTCTTAAGAACTAATCAAACTTGCATGTCTGCTTTTTCTTCTTCTTTTAACTGTTACAACGTTGTATGGAAGTTTCTTTGTCCTTAACATGTGCAGCTTTTGGAGTAATATTAACTATTAACTGTCACCCTGAAATTGGGAAGATGTGGTGAAATGTCCTTAGCGTCTGCTAGCTGCAGGGCTGACTTTGTGGAGGAGTGTGATGAATTGGAGAGTTGTTGAACTTGGCAGCAGAAGGCAACTCTTTTCTCATTAGATGTCACCTCATAGTGATACATGACACGCTTACATTATGTTCTCTGTACATGGAGTGTATATTGTAACTGCTAGATTCTAAGCCATTCATAGAGGACTCTTCATAATGCTGCTCAAGCAGCGCCGTAAATTACTGTTCACTGTAAAATTAGTAGAAAGCTAGCATGGTTTCTTGAGCAAAGCTTGTATAGTACTGAGCTTTAACTACCTCAGTGAGCCTTTATATCTTCTAATGTGTAAACAAAATGTCTCTTTGGAATTCAGCTACATGCAACAAATGAATATTTTACATTTTGTAGTTGCATATAGACTTGTGTAATGGCAAAGCAGCTTGTATGCATTCCAGGACATAGCTGTGTCTGTGCCTATCCAATCCGCTATATTTGGGCTGGATTCACACATGTCCAGCTGCAGTTTGCAATCCGGTGTGGCTTTGTTCACTAATTCAGGTGGTGAATTTTGACTTGAATTCATACCTAAACCAGACCCAAAATCGCACAGGACCCTTTTTAGAAACAGCCTGCGGCCGCCCCAGATCTGTGTGAAAATCCTCATTGAAAGCCGGCCGATTCACATGTTATGCCAATCAGATGCTATACAAAAATGCATCCGATTTTGCATATATGTGAACTGAGCCTTATTTTGTCTATTACAGGTATTTGTATAGCGTTGTCAATTTACGCAGCACTTTACACACACATTGTGCATTCATGTCAGTCTTTTCCCTTAAGGAGCTTGCATTCTAAGGCCCCTAACTCCCATCCATACACATACCAGGGCCATTTTTTTTTTAGACTGGATCCAATTGACCTACCAGCATGTTTTTGGAGTGTGGGAGAAAACTAGAGTACCTGGAGGAAATCCACACAGGCCCCGGGAGAACATGCAAATTACAGGCAGGTAGTGCCGTGGTTGGGATTTGAACAGACAACCCTAGTGCTGCTAGACGGAAATGCTATCGTGTAGTAACCACTTTACTAAATGATTCTCATAGTCGGCAGCACAGAGTGGGATGCTAGAAGTACACACTGAGGGGAGCCATGGCCACAAACAGATCATATGTTTCTGATAGTCATGTATACAGTGTTGTCATGTATGAAGTTTCTCTTACCTCCTCGTTATGCATATGCATTTTTTCTTCCCAGTTGCTAGGGAAGATTTGGAGCACAGAAGGGATACACTGAGGGGAATTTACTAAAACTGGTTCACACAGAATCTGGAGTAGCTGTGCATGCTGGCCAATCTGCTTCTAACTTAAACTTCTTCAGTTGTTCGGCATTAAACCCAAAACCAAAAATGTAATCTATTGCAACTTGCAAATTCTTGGATGTGGTGTCTGCATTCATTTTCTTAGGCTTTTTTCCCCATCTGTTTTCACCTGGTGATCTGGCCAATAACACACCACCTGTATTACTGTGCCCTCACTCTGGATGAATGAGCACAGGGGGCCCTTTTGGACAGCAGCATTGTCAGTCTGAGGAGGCGGCTATTGGATGTATTAGCCAATTAACCACTTGACCACTGGCAGGGCTGGTGCAAGGATTTTTGGCACCCTAGGCGAAACCTCATTTTGCCGCACCCCCACTGGCACCACCCCTGACTCCACCCCCAGAATACCGCTTCACCAGCGCTCAACAATTCCGCCTCGCCAGCGCCCATAAATTACAGACTTGGGGGGACATTTGGCAGATCAGTCAACATAATAGATATATACACTCACATTTTAAAACTAAATTTCATGGTCATCACATTCACATAATGTTTTGAAGTTGTCATTTTTTTCCCACAATTCTTTGCAAAATCAAGATTTTTTTTTTTACTTTTTTTTTTTTCACAAAATTGTCATATTATCAGTTTATTTCTCACACAGCATATGCATACCACAAATTACACCCCAAAACACATTCTGCTATTACTCCCGAGTACGGTGATACCACATGTGTGAGACTTTTACACAGTGTTGCCACATACAGAGGCCCAACATGCATGGAGCGCCATCAGGCGTTCTGGAGCTCCCAGGACAATTCTGACATTTCTCTCCTACATGTAAAAATCATCATTTATTTGCTAGAAAATTACATCGAATCCCAAAACATTATATATGTTTTTTTAGCAAACACCCTGGAGAATACAATGGTGGTCGTTGCAACTTTTTATCTCGCACGGTATTTGCGCAGCAATTTTTCGAATGCTTTCGAAAAAAAAAAAAAAAAAAAACACAGTAAAGTTAGCCCAATTTTTGCATAATGTGAAAGATAAAGTTACACTGAGTAAATCGATACCTAACATGTCACTCTTCAAAATTGCACAGGCTCGTGGAATGGCGCCAAACGTCGCTACTTAAAAATCCCCATAGGCGACGATTTAATTTTTTTTTACTGGTTATATGTTTTGAGTTACAGAGGAGGTCTAGGGCTAGAATTATTGCTCTCGCTCTAACGTTCGCAGCGATACCTCACATGTGTGGTTTGAACACCGTTTTCATATGTGGGCGGGACTTACGTATGCGTTCGCTTCTGCATGCGAGCACATGGGGACAGGGGCGCTTTAAAAAAAAAAAAAAAATGTTATTGTTCATTTTACTTTATTTTAGTTTGACATTTTTTTCCCAAAAAATACATTTTTTGATCACTTTTATTCCTATTACAAGGAATGTAAACATCCCTTGTAATAGGAATATGGCATGACAGGTCCTCTTTACAGTGAGATATGGGGTCAATAAGACCCCGCATCTCACCTCTAAGCTGGGAAGCCTGAAAAAAAAAAAAAGATTCTGGATTTGATCGTATTGGCGAGTCGGTAGAAGCACCGGAGGGCGGCGGGAGGGGGGGGGTGTGTCTATGGCTGGGTATTGCAGGGTATCTCAGAGTATGGCGTTGCAGAGTATTGCGTTGCAGAGCATTGCAGGATATTGGCGGGCGTTGCAGGGTATTGCGGGGTTAATTTTCGATGAGCAGCGATGTGGGCACTGCAGATGCAGCCCACATCACTGCTGACACCGATCTCTTCCCCCTCCGCTGTTCCGATCAGTACAGTGACCACTCTGTCATTTGATGGAGTGATCACGTGGTAAACGGCCGCTATGAGCGGCCGTTTACCGTGATCCGTGATGCTCTCGAGTGTGCGCCCCAGGGGGCGCGCGAGAGCGGAATTCTGGGAGGACGTCATATGACGGCCTCCCAGAGTTAAGAAACCGCCCTGTAGCCGTCATTCGGCTATAGGGCGGTTATTAAGTGGTTAAGATGCGATAAAAAATTGAAGCTGAACTCTAGCTAACACGTTATAAACGGTCACAGCAAACTGTAGCTGATCCAGATTCTGGTTGCTCCAGTCTTTGTAATTTCCCACTGCTGATTGGTTACCCAGCAGAAGACCACAAATGGACTTTTTACCAGTCAGAAACTTTATACATGTCTTTTGTTCTACAGAAACCACTTTGGTTTGTGATCTGTGTGTTTTTTGTTTTGTTTTTTAATGTGCCTGAATCTTTTTGTGCTAAGAAGGAAAAAAAATGCTCTACCATGCCTTTTTTTACCCTGATTAAAATTGCCCAGCAACCAGTCTCCCAGTTGCCTATTAAATCTAGGCATACATTTATACAACTTCCTTATTAAATTTCCTTTAGATTTGCCTTCAACTATGGAGTGCAAGTGCCTGCCTGAGTGCATACTAAATTAAAGTGTTAGGGTTTGACCTAATATTATATGGTTTTGGTAAATCTAAAGGAAAATTGTACAATTTTTTTATTTTTATTTTTTTTATTTTATTTTTTATAATGCATGGCCAGCCTTTAAGCTGGGTACATGCTACAAGATTTTTTTTTTTTTTTTCCCGGGTTGAACGAAAAAAAAAAAAAAACCTCTAGGCTCCGGTCGGACATGCTGTACTAACCATCTGATATTTGTTCAGCGATCTCCACCGCTGAGCTGTTGTGTTCTGACAGTGGAATTGCCCCCTCACCAGAACACTCCGATCAGCACAGTCTGCCATTGGCTGGTTTTCCAGCATGCACGTCAAACAGAAGCTGGCCAAACCGCCAGCTTCTGTCACAGACACACAGGCCGAATGCCGGCCATCTTCTTCCTTTATTTTTATTTTTATTTTTTTTGTAAACCAGCCGATGTCTCCTGACATTCGGCCCGTGTGTAACTGTCTTACAAATAGTGCCATATGGTTTAACACAACAATCGTTCTCTAGGGCCAGATAAAGCATATACAGTATCTCACAAAAGTACACCTCTAACAAAGTGAACACTGAAGAAATGACACTTTGATACAATGTAAAGTAGTGAATGTACAGCTTGTATAACAGTGTAAATTTGCTGTCCCCTCAAAACAACTCAACACATAGCCATTAATGTCTAAACTTCTGGCAACAAGAGTACACCCCTACATGAAAATGTCCAAATTGGCCATTTTCCCTCCCCGGTGTCATGTAACTAGTTAGTGTTTCAAGATCGCAGGTGTGAATGGGGAGCAGGTGTGCTAAATGTGGTGGCATCACTCTCACTTTCTCATACTGGTCACTGGACGTTCAACATGGCACCTCATAGCAAAGAACTCTGAGGATCTGAAAAAAACTTGTTGCTCTACATAAAGATGGCTATAAGAAGATTGCCAAGATCCTAAAACTGAGCTGTAGCACAGTGGCCAAGACCATACAGTGGTTTAACAGGACAGGTTCCACTCACAACAGGGCTCGCCATGGTCAACCAAAGAAGTCGTGTGCACATGCTCAGCATCATATCCAGAGGTTGTCATTGGGAAATAGATGTATGAGTACTGCCAGTAGAGGTTGAAGGGGTGGGGGGGGGTCAGCCTGTCAGTGCTAAGGCCATACGTCGCACACTGCATCAAATTGGTCTGTATGGTTGTTGTCCCAGAAGGAAGCCTCTTCTAAAGATGATGCACAAAGCCCACAAACCTTTTGCTGAAGATAAGCAGACTAAGGACATGGATTAGTGGAACCATGTCCTGAGGTCTGAGACCAATATACTTATTTAGTTCAGATAGGGTTAAGTGTGTGTGGTGGCAACCAGGTAAGACAAGTGTATGTCTTGCCTGCATACAGTCAAGCATGGTGGTGGGAGTGACATGGTCTGGGACTGCATGAGTGCACTGGGGAGCTACAGTTCATTGAGAGAACCATGAATGCCAACATGTACTGTGACATACTGAAGCAGAGCACGATCCCCTCCCTTCGGAGACTGGGCCACAGGGCAGTATTCCACCATACCGACCCCAAACACACCTCCAAGATGACCACTGTCTTGCTAAAGAAGCTGAGGGTAAAGATGATAGACTGGTCAAGCATTTCTCCAGACCTAAACCCTATTGAGCATCTGTGGGGCATCATCAAACGAAAGGTGGAGGAGCGCAAGGTCTCTAACATCCACCAGCTCCATGATGTCCTCATGGAGGAGAGGAAGAGGACTCGTGTGAAGCTCTCAGGAAATCCATACCCAAGAGGGTTAAGGCAATGCTGGAAAATAATGGTGGCCACACACAATATTGACACTTTGGGCCCAATTTGGACATTTTCACTTAAGGGTGTACTCAATCTTGTTGGCAGCGTTTTTTGGACATTAATGGCTGTATGTTGTTTTAAGGGGACAGCAAATTTACACTGTTATACAAGCTGTACACTTACTACTTTACATTATGGCAAAATGTCTGTTCTTCAGTGTTGTAACATGAAAAGAGATAATATTTACAAAAATGTTAGCGGTGTAATACATTTTTTGAGATGCTGTATGTGTCAGAAGCTATTACCCAGCATAGGGGCTGCCTGGCCACTGGGATGGCAGTCAGAAGAAGTGGGTATCAGTCTTTGGCAGCCGAATCACTGCCAGCTTTTTCTTCAACTCAATGCTTTATAGGTCAGACTTGTTGTCTTTCTGTTTTAGCGAATAGTTGTACATTCATGTCCACATTTATAATTACCTTGCAAAATAGAGCCTTCCATTTAATATCGGAATATTTTCTAGAGAGAAAATTACTCTTTCAACACCTTGTATGATAATGAAAATCAATGTGTGTAGGATGTTACCGCAGAAAGTACAGGGATTATGTAAAACATCCTTCCTTTTCTGGTAATGTAATCTGTTTTAAAAAAAAAAAACATAACACAATTGTTGCTTTTTTCTATCTTTTGGATTCTTTAAAGCTCACATTAGGCCCCTTTGACATGTGCGGCCCGTATGTCCATATTTCATCCATCCGTTTTTGGATGAAATACGGACATTCATGGATCCCTATGGGAACATCCTCTGACACCCGATATCATCCGTCTCTGCTATGGTCCAATTCTGCACACTGAGGAAAATCCTATTTTTCTATCTGTCTGCAGATTGGATGAACACGGACAGACAGTCAGTGTTCATCCGATCCCCCATAGAGGAGAGCAGAGTTCTGACAGTGTGCAGGGACCGCCCTGTCATCTGCCGGCTCAGCGGGGATAAATGGAGCGATCCCCTCTGAGCCAGCGGATGTTCACAGTAGGGATGCACCGAAATTTCGGCTGCCGAAACATATCGTCCGAAAATGCCCTTTTCGGCAATTTGCCGATAGAGAAAAACTGCCGATAATGGAGCCTAAAAAGGGGCCGCCCATCATGGGGGGTGTATAGCGCAGGAAAGCCGCCTCCGCCGCCTGTTTGATCACAGCGCCGGGAACATCACAGCTTTCATTTCAATAGCTGTGTGTTCCCGGCCGTGCCGTCACACACAGCCCTCCCCCCCCTTGTCCGGGGCACTTTGATAGACAGATCACCCGCAGGATTGGACGGATGATCTGTCTATCAAAGTGCCCGGATAAGGGGGAGGGGCTGTGTGTGACGGCGCGGCCGGGAATACACAGCTATTGAAATGAAAGCTGTGATGTTCCCGGCGCTGTGATCAATGAGGCGGCAGAGGCGGCTCTCCTCTCTTCCCTGCACAGGCTGGCTGCAAAATGGGACACTGGCTGCAAAATGGGGCACAGGCACTCTGGCTGCAAAATGGGGCACACTGGCCTGCAGGGGGGCACAGGCACACTGGCCTGCAGGGGGGCACAGGCACACTGGCCTGCAGGGGGGCACAGGCACACTGGCCTGCAGGGGGGCACAGGCACACTGGCCTGCAGGGGGGCACAGGCACACTGGCCTGCAGGGGGGCACAGGCACACTGGCCTGCAGGGGGGCACAGGCACACTGGCCTGCAGGGGGGCACAGGCACACTGGCCTGCAGTGGGGCACAGGCACACTGGCCTGCAGTGGGGCACAGGCACACTGGCCTGCAGTGGGGCACAGGCACACTGGCCTGCAGTGGGGCACAGGCACACTGGCCTGCAGTGGGGCACAGGCACACTGGCCTGCAGTGGGGCACAGGCACACTGGCCTGCAGTGGGGCACAGGCACACTGGCCTGCAGTGGGGGACACCTCCTGTAGCAAGTCCTCTGTCTCTGACCATCTCCTGTACCGTGTCCCCAGTCTCCGATCATCTCCTGTACCGTGTCCCCAGTCTCCGATCATCTCCTGTACCGTGTCCCCAGTCTCCGATCATCTCCTGTACCGTGTCCCCAGTCTCCGATCATCTCCTGTACCGTGTCCCCAGTCTCCGATCATCTCCTGTACCGTGTCCCCTGTCTCCGACCACCTCCTGTACCTGTATAGCGCAGGAAAGCCGCCTCCGCCGCCTGTTTGATCACAGCGCCGGGAACATCACAGCTTTCATTTCAATAGCTGTGTGTTCCCGGCCGTGCCGTCACACACAGCCCTTCCCCCTTATCCTGGCACTTTGATAGACAGATCATCCGTCCAATCCTGCGGGTGATCTGTCTATCAAAGTGCCCGGATAAGGGGGAAGGGCTGTGTGTGACGGCGCAGCCGGGAATACACAGCTATTGAAATGAAAGCTGTGATGTTCCCGGCGCTGTGATCAATGAGGCGGCAGAGGCGGCTCGCCTCTCTTCCCTGCACAGGCTGGCTGCAAAATGGGACACTGGCTGCAAAATGGGGCACAGGCACACTGGCTGCAATCGGACACTCTGGCTGCAAAATGGGGCACAGGCACACTGGCCTGCAGGGGGGCACAGGCACACTGGCCTGCAGTGGGGCACAGGCACACTGGCCTGCAGTGGGGCACAGGCACACTGGCCTGCAGTGGGGCACAGGCACACTGGCCTGCAGTGGGGCACAGGCACACTGGCCTGCAGGGGGGCACAGGCACACTGGCCTGCAGGGGGGCACAGGCACACTGGCCTGCAGGGGGGCACAGGCACACTGGCCTGCAGGGGGGCACAGGCACACTGGCCTGCAGGGGGGCACAGGCACACTGGCCTGCAGGGGGGCACAGGCACACTGGCCTGCAGTGGGGCACAGGCACACTGGCCTGCAGTGGGGCACAGGCACACTGGCCTGCAGTGGGGCACAGGCACACTGGCCTGCAGTGGGGCACAGGCACACTGGCCTGCAGTGGGGCACAGGCACACTGGCCTGCAGTGGGGCACAGGCACACTGGCCTGCAGTGGGGCACAGGCACACTGGCCTGCAATGGGGGACACCTCCTGTAGCAAGTCCTCTGTCTCTGACCATCTCCTGTACCGTGTCCCCAGTCTCCGATCATCTCCTGTACCGTGTCCCCAGTCTCCGATCATCTCCTGTACCGTGTCCCCAGTCTCCGACCACCTCCTGTACCGTGTCCCCAGTCTCCGACCACCTCCTGTACCGTGTCCCCAGTCTCCGACCACCTCCTGTACCGTGTCCCCAGTCTCCGACCACCTCCTGTACCGTGTCCCCAGTCTCCGACCACCTCCTGTACCGTGTCCCCAGTCTCCGACCACCTCCTGTACCGTGTCCCCAGTCTCCGACCACCTCCTGTACCGTGTCCCCAGTCTCCGACCACCTCCTGTACCGTGTCCCCAGTCTCCGACCACCTCCTGTACCGTGTCCCCAGTCTCCGACCACCTCCTGTACCGTGTCCCCAGTCTCCGACCACCTCCTGTACCGTGTCCCCAGTCTCCGACCACCTCCTGTACCGTGTCCCCAGTCTCCGACCACCTCCTGTACCGTGTCCCCAGTCTCCGACCACCTCCTGTACCGTGTCCCCAGTCTCCGACCACCTCCTGTACCGTGTCCCCAGTCTCCGACCACCTCCTGTACCGTGTCCCCAGTCTCCGACCACCTCCTGTACCGTGTCCCCAGTCTCCGACCACCTCCTGTACCGTGTCCCCAGTCTCCGACCACCTCCTGTACCGTGTCCCCAGTCTCCGACCACCTCCTGTACCGTGTCCCCAGTCTCCGACCACCTCCTGTACCGTGTCCCCAGTCTCCGACCACCTCCTGTACCGTGTCCCCAGTCTCCGACCACCTCCTGTACCGTGTCCCCAGTCTCCGACCACCTCCTGTACCGTGTCCCCAGTCTCCGACCACCTCCTGTACCGTGTCCCCAGTCTCCGACCACCTCCTGTACCGTGTCCCCAGTCTCCGACCACCTCCTGTACCGTGTCCCCTGTCTCCGACCACCTCCTGTACCGTGTCCCCTGTCTCCGACCACCTCCTGTACCGTGTCCCCTGTCTCCGACCACCACCTGTACCGTGTCCCCTGTCTCCGACCACCTCCTGTACCGTGTCCCCTGTGACCATGGTGTTTTTTTCCTACTAAATTTGTGCCATCATCCACATACAGAAATAGAATGGACAATGTAAATTAACTGCCTCATGCCGATATAGGTCGTTGACCTTTAAGAGGAGATGGGGGCACGCCCTCGAGAAGCTCCATGAGTCAGGTCGCGGGTCCAGCGGACTCTATCGCCGCAGGGATACCTGCGATCGCCTCACAGAGAGGAAGAACGGGGAGATGCTATAGTAAACAAGCATCTCCCGTTCTGCCTAGCAACAAGTGACACTGATCTCTGCTCCCTGTGATTGGAGCAGAAATCAGTGATGTGCACAACACAGCCACGCCCCCCACAGTTAGCAACACACCCCTATGACACACTTAACCCCTACACTGCCACCTCCTGGTTAACCCCTTCACTGCCAGTGTCATTTACACAGGAATCGGTGCATTTGTATAGCACTGATTGCTGTATAAATGACAATGGTCCCAAAAATATCCGATGTGTCCACCATAATGTCAGTCACTATAAAAATCGCTGATCGCCGCCATTTAAAAAAAACAAAATGAATAAAAATGCCATAAAACTATCCCCTATTTTGTAAACGCTATAACTTTTGCGCAAACCAATCACTTGTGTTATTTTTGGTAAAAAAAAATAAAAATAAAAAAAAATGTAGAAGAATACATATCGGCCTAAACTGAGGGAAAAAACGTTTTTTTGTAATATATTTTTGGGGGATATTTATTATAGCAAAAAAATTTAAGTTTTTTTTCAAAATTGTCATATATTTATTTTATTTTATAGCGCAAAAAATAAAAACCGCAGGGGTGATCAAATACCACCAAAAGAAAGCTCTCCCGGGGGGGAGCATCAATTTTGTTTGGGAGCTACGTGGCACGACCGCGCAATTGTCAGTTAAAACGACGCAGTGCCGATTCATAAAAAGTGCTCTTGTCAGGAAGGGGGTAAATTCTTCCAGGGCTGAAGTGGTTAAACGGTGTTTAGTATCGCTTTAAGGGCTTATACATTCTCATACACAATAATGCATTCGGATCCGAACAGCGTACAATATTTTACAGAATCATACTTAATTGTGTGTGTGTGTGTGTGTGTGTGTGTGTGTGTGTGTGTATATATATATATATATATATATATATATGTGTGTGTGTATGCATGTATGTGTATATGTATGTATATATATTATGCAACAGTGCAGTGTACCCTATAGGATAACTTGGTAGGAAGTGACTGTCTTCCATTAGTTCAGTGCACACAATCCCACTACAGAAATTCTTGGACTATAGGGATGTTTGGAAATAACAGTAGCATATTTTTTTAATTTAATGAAACGTGTATTGGAATAGAGTTTGATGTTGCTGACTTGTCCTAAAAATGCTTGTGGCCTGGTAGTTCTAAAGCCAGATAAGCAAGACTATCAGTCACTGATGCAGAAACCGTCTGAAGATCGGAATGTCTGACGTCGCTTTGAGCTTGCCCGCTGCTTTTTCAGAAAGAGGTTGGCTGTGGCAGTCTTCATGTTTCTCTAAATAATGATTTCAAGGTAGTCCTAATAACAATGAAAGTGGCAATACAAATTTAACAGGCTTCAGTGCTGTTGTGGTTACACTATTATAAAAATAACAGAAAATAATGGTTTAAACTCCAGTGATTATAAAGAGTTTGTAATAGTAGTAAGTGTTGCCAGGCAGGTTTTGCCCCATGTACCTTCTGCTGCCTTGTTTGGTGGTTTTTACTTTTTTCATTTTTATGCTTTAAAATTGGTCTTTTTTTTATTTATTTTTTATTTTTTTCCTTTTCAACTAGCAACTTGGCACAGCTAGAATTTATTTTTTTGGTGCAGCTCGCACACTTGTGTTGCAACTCATAGCAGATGCTCAGTCATTATATATGTAATTATCCTGTAAAACTAACCAAACCTAATGTATGAATGCTATGGGTCACTGTGTGTGCAGCTTGCACAGTGTGGTAATGCCTATCATACAGTGATGTAAATTGAATTGTGTCAGCAAATTAATACTGCAATTTCTTGAGATTTTACCTGTACAGTCTAACCACCGTTGCACCTTTAGAAAATCAGGATTTTAAGTGCATGTTAGGAATGTTTTTGTTGCAATGCCTATGTTGGGGACTAGATGAGGATGTTCATATCCTATTCAACAGCAATTTGGGTAAAAGCAGGCATTGAAATTTTTTTCCCATTTGCTTCACCTCCCACTCTGCTAAATATGCGTGTGTTATACTTATACTTTTTTTTTTGATAGAAAAAAAAAAAATCTGTTTTCAGAGATTACCCATAACTGCCTGGCCTGATAGGGAAGTTGGGGGAAATGTCATAAATTGGAACATAAGTAGCAGTAAAAGCTGACGGTGGCCCTAACCCACCCTTGCTTTATTCATGGCTAAATAAAGTTTTTCAGTTAAACTTGGTTGAACAGATCTTCTGTGCACACCTAAAATTTAGAATCACAGATGCCTCGGGACACACACCCCCCCCCCACACACACACACACACACACACACACACACACACAGCGTTTGGGGCCGTCCGCCCACATGAATATTAAATTGGGAGCAGTGACTGTATCCATGCAGCCACTGCACCTCCATTAATATCAGTTGGACTGCCTGCATGGAACACCTATGGATTCCTATGTGGGTAAACATGGCCCTCACATAGGAAGCTACAAAGATAACTCCTCTTTGGGGAGAGGGGGGGATGTATATATTAGATCAGTTTTGGTGAGGTACACCCAAAGGGTTAATCATATGTACAGGTTCAAACACTGCCACTTTCCTCACTAGAACCCTTTAAGTGCAGCAGCTGGCTAAGTCACTCCCGCTCACTTTGACATGGACACAAACGGCTTCTTTTTTTTTTTTTTTTTTTTCTTCTTTTTTTTCCAGAATAACAAAGTTTGCTAGTGTTTTTTAGATCACACGGAAGAGAATTGTTTCTTTTTTTTTCTCAAAGTTGTAGATTATTTTCAGGTCTTATAACCAAAATGCATATTAGTTTAGATCCGTGTTGCTCAAATTTTTTCGGGTCAAGGCGCCCTTAAAAAGTATTTTCAGTCTTGAGGCAGCCCAGTCTAAGACATGGGTCACATTATTGCTTGCTGCGGAAAAATGGTACCCCACGCAATGGTGAATGTGGTGCTTTTTCCGGGACTTTGTTCCCTGCGTTTCTGTTGGTAGGACAGCACACTGAGGAATGGGCTGTTCTACACAAAGCACACATCCACACAGATGTGAACCAAGGGCTTGTTCACATGTGCGGTTGAGGGGTGGAAAAACCATGTGATTAAGTCATTTTTACCACCCCAACTGCTCCCACTTCAGCTGCAGAGGCAGCAGTCGGGGATTTACACTGTACCTGCGGGTGAATGGGACTGCACTGCAACTGTGTACATTGCATGCAGCTGCAGCACAGTGATGCTGGACTTAGGGGATAAAGTAGGCGTTGAGGGGGCAACGCTTTGCTACCTGTCAAGTGCTTCTGAGCATGGATCACTTTTCAGATGAGCAGAAGTGTTTGCTGCCATTATGAGCAAGCCCCTTAAAATAAAAATAAATAAAAAATAAACCGTTCTGATCATACATGATTAGGAATAACCTATTCCACACGCACACACAGCTCAACACTCAAGACACCACCTCCTCCTCCTCCCACTTTTCCTAGGTGCAGTCAACCTGTGTCAGCTAGCCAAGTCACATGTCTTCTCATTTTACAACCCCAGTAAAAAGTACAACTATAATATGTCTTCCGTAATGGCTGATTGTTGTAACTAATCAACAGTATCAAGGAATGTATAATTTCTGACACAATTCAGTTTTTTTATTTTATTTTTTTTATTTGGACCAGCACTGAATGTAAATAGTGTAACTACAATATTTCTATTTTGTAACGTGCCAAGTTGCTAATTAAAAAGGAAGGTTTACAGATTAGGCATTAGTTTGTTTAATTGCATGGGAAATGGCAGGGTGACGACTTACTCCTCTTTTCCTGGCATCCTTTACCTGCCTACAGCTACTACATAACCCTTTGTTTCCTGTGCATGGGCATAAGGAGTGATATCATTTGCTTGCTCCTCTATAGCATTTACTAATGCTCTCTGCCCTGTTTGATGCATGTTGATTTAAAACCTTGGGAGATTTATAGCTTCCAGCAATAATAGTGCTCGACTTGTCCCCTCCCCTGTTCCTCCAGGAAAGGAAATTCTTCAAAGGCTTCTTTTCAAAAGTAAGTTCAATGCCATTTGTGATTAAACATATAGGGAGTTACACACTGGTATGAAGAAAATTAAACTGGCACCATCGCGTTATTATTCCTGCACTGTATGAAATGCTCAAATGAACAGTGGTTTAATCCAAAATTCCAATTTGTTTTTAATTTTTCTATATTGGACTACTTTAAATTAATTGTGCAGTTCTGTATGGTTGAACATTATCTTACTCTTATATCCCTATTGCCTTTTAATGTAAGGACTTTTGAGAAACGGACCATAAAGTTAAGTAACTATAAAAAAAAAAAATCTTTACTACTTTAATGCACAAATTTGTAATTTTTACTTGAAATTAAGGTAACATGGATATTTTATCAGTATTTGTACAATGAATTTCAAATATGTTAAATTTTGCAATGATTTGAGGGTCCAGCAGTATTATAACAGGAATGTCAGTGATGGGACAGTTTACTATAACTGATGTCACAGCATTGGTGATGGTTCTGTGTTCACTGTGAAAATGGCATCTAGGCAATTCTGAAAAAGATTAGTGCAGAAATAAATTAGGTGAACTTTAAATCTGTATTTGAAGCTGACTCCAATGCTTTAAAACTGTTAGTAAACTATGAAGGCCTAATCCATAGATAACTAGCACATCTAGACACTCTGAAGGGAACTTGTCAAAACTGGAGCAGCGTGGATCTGGAGCAGATGTGCATGGCAACCAGTCAGCGTCTACCTTTTTTATTTTCAAAGCTTAACTGAACAAACAGAAAATCTGGAAGCTGGTTGCCATGCACAACTGCTAAAGATTATCTGCTTCAGTTTTGATAAATTCCCCTCAGTGTGAGCGAGTGGACCATAATCTGCTTTGGCAGTACAGTAAAGGACACATTTTTAACATTTTCAGTAATTTGAGTACAAAGATTTAGCGGCCAGAATGCAGAAAATTTGACTTCTGAGCAATAGGTGTAGATAGCGATAGCCATCTGAAGATTAGCTCATCTCCAGACAAAACTGTACAGTGTTTTTTGATATCCTTCAAAAGAGTATATGCTTTTGAGAAATTTGGGTTGCTGTCCATAACCCTGTTGTGGAGGTTTCACCACCCTTCCTTTTTCAGTGACAGCCTTTGTTGCAGGGCCATAAAGAAGTGGGGCCGTAGTTGCTGGGACACGAAGGCAGAGAGGCAATAATAACCTGACAGACCCAATTTTGCTGAGAAAGTGTTTTGGGTTTCCAATGAAGAGATTTCCCATCTGTTCCAGTTCTGAAATATGAAAATCTATCCAAAGGGATCACCGAGCAAATCTTGACAAGGTTCTATCTGTAAGCAACTCTGTCTCAAAGTTTTGGCTAGATTTAGAATTTAAGCTGTTTTAACCACTTAAGCCCCGGACCATTTTGCTGGCTTAAGACCGGAGCACTTTTTGCGATTCGGCACTGTGTCGCTTTAACTGACAATTGTGAGGTCGTACAAACAAAATTGACGTCCTTCTTTTTTTTTTTTTTTTTTTTCCTCACAAATGCCGCTTTCTTTTGGTGGTATTTGATCACGTGCATGGCGGCAAATTTAAAGGGACCTACCTGTACGCCCATTTGCCTGTTCGTGCAATTCTACCAACGTACATCGTCGCACGCCGGTCGGGAAGTGTTTAAGTTCAATACAGTTGTTTTTAATCTTGGCTAACGTCAGGATTTGCCTCTACACAAATTAGGCAATTATGGCCAAGTAAGTTATACAACTGCGTTACTAAATATTTTGGTAGTGTTTGGATTGGTATTAACTTGCCTGCCCCTTTTTAGTTGGTATATTAGAAACTCTGTTGTGGGAATTCAACAGTATTTTTGCTTTGTGTAGCACATTTTTGGTAGAGTACAAAGGCATTCTGTTTAATGCAAAGTAGCCTTTATGTCTTGGTGGCTTACTGTTTTTGAATCTTCACGTAGAAATACAGTATGTTTGACGAAGTACAGTTTAGCTTAAGCCCATTCTTTCTTCTTATCCATAACATGACACTTCCTTGCCCTATAAAGTTAACAGCCTCAGATGATACACAGGGATGAAGCAAATCTACCTACATAAGTTTTACATCTATATCTGCTGCCTTCCCCTTTCTATAGTCTTTAGAAATCTTACCTTGTGTTAGAGATTTTCTCTTCCTGTTAAGGACTGGTAGTGGAATCTTGGCATACAGCCAAGACAGCTGATTGGAGGAAAGGCACACTCTCCCTTTCCTCATAGGTAGAGACTCTTGGAGCTGTTCTGTGAATTGGGCAGCTCTGTGTTTAATCTATTTATAGCAACCTCCCACTACATAAATTTCAGGCTGGTTTTATCGCCTGTGTCTGAGAACTTGTCAGACGTTATCAGGCCGGTAATAGAGCTACAGGACAGAAGAAATGCAAGGGACTCTGTGCTTTGGAGAGAGATAAAAAAAAACACTGCAGATATGTGCCCAGCTCAAATTTTATGAATCGGGTTTATATCCACTTTAAATAGACATATAACACCAGAAGTTCACAAGCCTTTGCTTTTACAAAAAGGTTGGCTAATAAGACGCTTTAAAGTTTAAAGGACTTTTGTGTAATTGGCAAATGCCTTTCCAGTATGTAAGCAAATCTTTAAACGCCCTGTGTGCCTGGGGCCTAATTTGGCATATATTCATTTCTCACTCCTGGATAGTGCTTTTGACCAGCATAGCTAAGCCCAACTCTTTCACCATCTCCTTTAAAATTGCAGATACCAAAACAAAAAGTAAAAAAGAAAAAGAGAAAAAAAAACTTCAATCAAAATGTTTTCACAGGCATCTGCCAAGAAACCTAAACATTACTGACAGGTTCTTGGGTTCTTGCTGCACTGTCTGGACCATCCTGGTCCCTGTACGCTACAACATCTTTAATGAAGTAATTACTCCCATACATATCTATGTATATTTCTACACCAATGTTTCTCAACTCCACTCCTCAGGTACCCCTAACAGGTCATGTTTTTCAGGATTTCCCTCAGATGAAATAGCTGTGGTAATTACTAAGGTAGTGAACCTGATTCAAATCACCTGTGCAAAATAATGGAAATCCTGAAAACATCACCTGCTTGGGGGTACATGGGGACTGGAGTTGAGAAACATTGTTCTACACAACAGAGAACAGGCAACAGGAATTAATTAGAACTGGGAATGCAGTAGGGATGTTTTTTTTATCACATTTAATCTGTAGGCCTTCAGTTTTTCTCATAAGAGGCTACCCGTAGATGTTCACTTTTTCCTCACTGGAGTGTGCTAGATGTGCTGAACCTGGACTGCCTAAATGCCATTTTTCAGGTGTGGTACAAATTAACTAATAAAGGTACCAGTGGAGTAACTCCTTACATATGTGTGACGATTTCCTCAGTTTTGGTAGATTCTCCAGTCCAGGTAAAGAATTTTGATGCAGAATTCTTTCCATCCCAAATAATGTTTGCAGTAGTATTGTTCTAAGTAATTCCCTTTTGAGATGCTGCTCACCCTTTCTCTGCAGTGCTTTTCTGACCCGCTGTTCTGCTTTGGTGAGTGACTTGGCATGGATCTTGGGTAAATAGGCGTTGGCTTTCCATATATTTTAGATTTGATTTGCTTTTATTTTAGGTTGGTGGATAAATTCAAATTTTCACTACAAGTTTGTAATTGCATGTTTATTTTCTTAATCCCTTAAAGACGGGCAAGAAGGCAATCAAGGCCGTGCTGTGGGTTTCAGCTGATGGCCTCAGAGTTGTGGACGAGAAGACCAAGGTTGGACACTTTTCTTGTTTTTCTTGGCAATTTCCCCCCCTTTATGTTTACCCCTTTTGTGAAACAAAACAGTGCGTTAAAGAGGAACTTTACTTCCCCTGTGTCCATTTGGTTTTTATAGTAGTTATAAAGGCAGACTTTTTTTTTTTTTTTTTTACCATTCTGTGCATTAAAGAACTACACCATACACTAACACAACAAGCCAAACACGCTATTTAATAATTTTTGTCATTCACAGCAAACGCAGCCATATAGATAAATCACTCAAAAACATAACCATGCATTTCTGGCTGCAGCCATCTTGAGAAAGGACAGATGATTCATGTAGCATTTACTTCCTGAAATCCATCTGCCATTAGCTCAGATATTCAGGCTTGAGGCTGTGCTTAGCAAAACCCTCCTTCCATCATGAAGACTCCTAGGATGTATGACCTCATTTGCCTAGGCATGGGAAATGGAAAGCAACTGAAGACATGTTAAAAGTTGAAAACAAGTATACATGCTTTTGTTGATCTATGTGTTATAGAATGCAGAGAATCAAAATCGGTATGTATCTCAATGGTAACATTGTATTTCAAGTGTGTAATGACATATTGTTCAATGTCTAATCTCATGTACCATGCAGAAACTTTAATGAAAACCGTGAAATAATGTTTCTTACATCCTAACTGTACCTTCCCGCTTGGGGATTATTATTTTTTTTCCCGTACGCTACATTTATTGTAACCTTCCAACTGTCACTGTAACCTATTGAATTTAACTGTTCCACAAATAACGTACTTTGTAAAAGAAGACATTGAAATAACATAATTAAAAAATAAAAATGTTTGAAAACAAGTAAATATGATAGGAAAGTATATCTACTAATGCTAGCGGCATAAAGATTACAAATGTTGTTGATTTGAGGTAGTGACGTGCCGCTTTAAGGTAAAAAAAAAAAAAGGAAAAAACCCCTGCGTGCAGCTCCCCCAAATACTTATCTGAGCCTGACCTCGATCCAGCCATGTACATGAAAGCAGAGGCTCTCTCCTCATTGGCTCAGACAGCAGTGGAAGCAATTTTCCCCTGCTGCTGTCAATCAGCCATTGAGGAAGCGGGGTGGGCCAAGCTACGTTGTATCGATAGACATACAAAGCTGGCTCAGGAGTGGCCCCATGGTGATCATCTTGTTGTTGTGATGGCATGCGGCAGGAGAGAGGCGCAATGAGCACTGGCAGTGGACTCCAGAAGCTGAGGTATCGAGGCAGCTTTGCACAGAGCAGGTAAGTATGACTTTCTGTCTTTAAATAAAAAGGTTGCATTTAGACCACTTTAAGTTTAATCCTTCTGTCTATCCTGAATTCATACTCTTATTCCTCCCCCCCCCCCCCCCCCCCCCAGTGAATCTGGTGCTGCACATCTGTGATCCGCAACTTGGCTGTAAAACACAGGTCCCCCACATCTTCTCAGACATCATCTAGAGTCGTGTGTCTACTTGTTTCAGGCAGCCAGCCACGATGGCACGTGACATGTCGGCCATCTTCCAAAGAGTGAACGGAAGCCAATGCCTCCTGTGATATGTGATTTGATGAAGTCCAGACTTCAAATGCCTGGACTGAGCCTAGGCGACAATGGGGGGGGGGGGGGGGGGCTGGATCATGGAAAAAATGCATGAAAACATCCCCCATTTCAATATATGAAGAGAGGAGGAATGTAATGGGGGGGGGGGGGGGATGTGTTTTGTTTTGTTTGGGAGGTAGGGATACAGTTGCTTGTTTTTAAAAGGACAAGCATGCAGGGCTTTTCATGGTTTTTATTTCCTGACAAGTCACTTCACTGATGTGGAGGATGAGAGTTTTTAGACTTGTACACAGTGGCGTAACTAGAACCTTCAGGGCCCCGATGCAAGAAACCATGAAGGGCCCCCCCCGAACCCCAGCCAGGGCCCTTCCCTCCGAGTCCGGCGGTGGAACTCCAGGGTGTGGTCACAGGTATGACCTTTGTGAGCCATGTAGTTCCACCACTGGTATCAGTAGTTTTTTTTTATTATGATTTTTTTTATTTTTAAGTGCCCCATTGGGGGACTGTCCCTAGGCAGGATGGGGTCCCCGTCCCCAGAAGAGATGAGGTCCTTTTCTCCAGGGCAGATGAAGTTACTGCCCCCAGGTGAGAAGGGGTCCCTGTCCCCAGGGGAGGTGGGGGTCCCTGTCCCCACGTGAGAAGGGGTCCCTGTCCCCAGGGGGAGATGGAGGGGGTAAGTAATGGTGTGTGGGGGATGGGGTCCTCTCACTCACCATGACCAAGCTGTAGGCCGCGCACTCATCCATGTTGGCCTGGGCGCCATCCAGTGTGCTGGACGGGCGATCAGCATATCTCCCAGAAAGACCTTTCATCATCTGTGTATAGGGGAGGAGGGGAGTTGGCTGACAAGCCTGCAGTGTCCTCCGGGGAGCCGGCTCTCATAGGGCTGCACTGCATCTGTGTGCTTAAAGTTTGTTTACCCGGGAGAAGTATGCAGAGCAGTGTGGGCCGGACTCGGGGGGGGGGGGGGGGGGGGGGACTCTGGCTGGGGAGAACAGACATTCGACTGAGCGGCAATGCATGGTGCAGGAGAGGGGTACTCTGAGGAGCCGGCCAAGGACACAGGTCATGCGGGGAATGCACAACTAAAGAGCAGCCAGTGCGATAGTCGAGCATGGAGCTCTGCTAGTCACCCTCCACCTCCAGCCACCCGTGTGCATGGTGCACTGGTACCCTTAGCTGCCTATGCTGCAGCCGGCCATATGTAGAGGGGGCTGCATGGGCCCCCTGCATCACAGGGCCCGGTTGCGGTGGCAACTGCTGCACCCCCTATAGTTACGCCCCTGCTTGTACAAGATCTACATGCTTGTTCTAGGTGAGTGACCCCAGAGCTGGCACCCTTTAAACAGTCAGCAGTTTGAGCTGACCATAATCTAAGCCATAACCTTCTATCTTACACTAAATTACTGTCGGGAACCATGCATCGGACTGAGACAGAAAATGCAGTAAAGACCACACCTTTTTAATATAATGATAAAAATACAGAACTGTAAACAGTCAAAACAAAGCCAGTAAATCAGGAAACCAGAGATCCGCATAGTCTGAGGCAGCAGAACAGGATAAGGAACCAGAAGGGACATCAGCGGGACAGAGTCTTCAACAGGAACGCAGCAGACAATCTCTATATGTTTGACGAAGGCAGGAAAGGGAAGGAATGAACAAGGCAGTTTAAATATCCTGAAGTGGGTATTGAAAACCAGCTGAGCCACTGGAGGATCAATGATTGCTGACAATTATCAGGCAGCTGAGCAGCCTGAACACAGAGAAGAGAGCTGCTAAAAACACAGACCTAACAATTACCACCATAAAATGGCTTATTTATGTTCTCCGTTACAAAATAATTGGTGCCAATCTTAGTCTTGTTCTGAGATCTAGGGAGTGACCGCCCCCCTCTTGCCACAGGGACACTGGGATTAATTAACAATTAACATAGATACTTCTTGGCAACACAAGACCCCTTTGCCAACCTGGCCACTTTAAGGCCAGGTCAGATTCACTTTTTGTACTCGCGCACACAATGTGGTGGTCCTTTTTTTTATTTTTTATTTATTTATTTTTCTGCCTCTAAATTACCCCGCTATTTCAATCCGTGTCGATGTACACATAGGTGTTTAGAGGCAGAAAAAAATTCACTGCCAGCAGGTTCAGAAGCAGCTGTGTCTTGGCAGAAAAATCACTTGACTCATGTAAACGTGTTTAAACGCATCAATGGCTTGAGCGGTAATGCATTTTAATGACCAACATTCTTCTCCATGAAACAAATTATTGCCCAAGTGCTTGATGTGCCTAAACACTTATAGATGCGTCAAGCGTGTTTTTTTTTCTGCCAAGACACGACTGCTTCTGAACCTGATGCCAGGGTTCACCAGAGAGCAGTTATTCCTTCTGCTGGACAAGTTCATGAGCCTAGAAGGAACATTCGGTCAACTGCAGATATAGTATGCCCATGATGACTGGCAGAGGTAGCCAAACAAATGTAAAGCGATGTCTCCTAACCAGGCTAAAATTGCGCTGCTACTGTACAGTTGCATAATTTCAGTGAATGCTCACAGAAAGGGTAGTGTCAGAGTTGTGCCTGCTGTGTATTTTCCTGTTTGTCCCCCACCTCAACTGACTGTATTTTAGTTGGTAACAAGCCGTGTTTGCTTCCTCATGCAGGATCTTTTATTAGACCAAACAATAGAAAAAGTGTCATTCTGTGCTCCGGACAGGAATTTTGACAGAGCATTCTCCTATATCTGTCGTGATGGGACCACAAGAAGATGGATTTGCCACTGTTTTATGGCTGTTAAGGACACGGTCAGTATTGAGAAGACTATAATGACATAATTTTATTATTGCGTATTAACTAATTGTAATGTTGTGAAATAATAAAAAATTTGTAAGTCTAAAGAGGGAAGACGCAGGGCAGTTCCCATGTACTTAGCTTTGCAAATGTTTGCTATCCTGTATGGCAAAGAACTCCTTTCTGAGAGGTCAACTACTTGCCAGTCATTTGTGGGCATATGGTCTCTCTTAATTTTACCAAAATTGGCCTCTTGATTGTGTATATGTATATATGTGTGTGTGTGTGTGTGTGTGTGTGTGTGTGTGTATATATATCTGCAATTTGTCACTGAGATAGAGAAACGATACAAGTATTTGGCTAACTTAAAATAGGTTTTATTTTCAGAGCACAGACAATGACGTGTTAGGTTTATGTTTTTTGGGGGGGGTTTTTTAACCACTTTCAGACCGGACCATTTGGCTGGCTTATGACCAGACCACTTTTTGCGATTCGGCACTGCGTTGCTTTAACTGACAATTGCGCGGTCGTGCGATGTGGCTCCCAAACAAAATTGACGTCCTTTTTTTCCCACAAATAGCTTTCTTTCGGTGGTATTTGATCACCTCTGCGGTTTTTATTTTTTGTGCTATAAACAAAAATAGAGCGACACTTTTGAAAAAAACGCATCATTTTTTACTTTTTGTTATAATAAATATCCCCCAAAAATATATTTAAAAAAAACATTTTTTTCCCCCTCAGTTTAGGCGGATAAGTATTCTTCTACATATTTTTAGTAAAAAAAAAATTGCAATAAGCGATTATTGGTTTGCGCAAAAGTTATAGCGTTTACAAAATAGGGGATAGTTTTTATGGCATTTTTATAATTTTTATTTTTTATTTTTTTTACTAGTAATGGCAATCAGCGATTTTTATTGTGACTGCGACATTATGGCGAACACATCGGACATTTTTGACACATTTTTGGGATCATTGTCATTTATACAGCAATCAATGCTATACAAATGCATTGATTCCTGTGTAAATGACACTGGCAGTGAAGGGGTTAACCAGGGGGTGTCAGTGTAGGGGTTAAGTGTTCCTAGGGGCGTTATACTAACTGTGGGGGGCTGGGCTTTGTGTTGGTGAACACTGATCTTTGCTCCAATCACATGGAGCAGAGATCAGCGTCACTTGTTGCTAGGCAGAACGGGGAGATGCTGTTTACAATGGCATCTCCTCGTTCAGCCGCCCCGTGAGACGATCGCGGGTATCCCCACGGCGATTGAGTCCGCGGGACCCGCGACTGGCACGCGAGCATGCTGGCGCGCTCGCGATGGCAGGGTGGCATTTAAAAATGGATGTACCTGTATGCCAATATGCCTGCCCGTGCCATTCTGCGCCGGTCGGGAAATGGTTAAACTTAGTCTCTTCTTAAAACTTGCCCTGAATACATTTTTAAATGTTCATGTATCTGACATGGCACCCTTTTTTTCACTTGAGATTTGTTATCTAATGTCCATTTAGCAACTTTTTTTTTTTATTATGAATTTAGGGTGAGAGGTTAAGCCATGCTGTTGGATGTGCTTTTGCTGCATGTCTGGAGAGAAAACAAAAACGTGAAAAAGAATGCGGTGTAACCGCTACCTTTGATGCCAGCAGAACCACCTTTACCCGAGAAGGCTCATTTAGAGTTACCACTGCCACAGAACAGGCAGAGAGGGAGGAGATCATGAAACAGATTCAGGATTCTAAAAAAGGTACCCCTCTTTTTATTTCCTTTCCTCATTTGAGTTCTACTCTTCTAATGTTTTAATGTAGCTTTCTTGCTTTTTCTTCTTTCGTCCATCATGGGACACAGAGCACCATAGTAAATACTATGTGGGTTATAGGCCACCTTCAGGTGATGGATACTGGCACACCCTAAACATGAAGTTGCCTCCCTATAGAACCCCTCCCATACTGGGAACACTTCAGTTTTTTTTTTTTTTGCCAGTGTCCAAGGTGTTGTTCACTAGTGAAAATGTGCTCTGAGGAGCTCCAGGAGGGATCCTTGCTGGATTTAAATACCCTCCATAGACCGGATCCATCCAAAGTCTCACTGAGGCCATGGTGGATGATACCCGGGCCTCATATACAAAGCATGAGGTTTTGCCTGTAATGCCTCTTTGCAAGGCTGGACCCTGGGACCAGAGCTTTGGTCATTCTACATTAAAGTTTTTTTCTGGCGGGGTCCTATTACAG
This sequence comes from Lithobates pipiens, assembly GCF_037356315.1. Lineage (NCBI taxonomy): Eukaryota > Metazoa > Chordata > Amphibia > Anura > Ranidae > Lithobates > Lithobates pipiens. The sequence goes on from NW_027507791.1 coordinate 88,070,528, forward strand.
GTCCAAGGGAGTGGAACCCCAATTAAAAAGGCACCCGGTCCTTGAAGGTTTGCTAAACACAGCCCGCCGTGATGGATGAATGTTGGAGCTGTCTGTTAATTCAGAATACTGTGGCGAGAATAAGGTAAGGGAAGAAGGCTTTCTTCCTTAGGGAAAAATGTTGTCATGCCTTAAATCTCCGCTAGAGGGAGTATGTGCACATACCTTAATCTGTTGTCTTCACTTCAGCTCAGTGTCAGTCTGTGTGTGGCCGCAGCAGCTTGCACAGGGGGATTCCTCACGAGGTAAGAGATCTGCCATGCTTTTCTCCCCCCCCCCTGAAAGGGACCAGGAAGGTTAGGGAATCGGCAGGGGGTGTGGAAGTCCTGAGTTTCGCTCCACATGTGTTTTTTCTCTTCCTGCTTGTGTCGTCGGGCTCTGAATTCACCCCCCCCCCCCCCCCCCCACCCCCATGTTGGGTCTGTGGACCCGAAGGCGCCCACAGCGTACGTGGAAATGTTTTTTGATAAACAAAAGGATGGGGCGGGTTGACGGGCTTAGGCGGTAAGGGCACCAAAGGGCATTCCTAACATGGAAAGGACATATTTTTTTACCAGCGCTAGGCTGAACTTGTATAGCGGCATTACACTGTCAAAAGTTCAGCAAATGGTGCATTTAAATAGTGCCTCTGCTTTTGTGCTTGGGACTATGCGTACCAAAAAAGACACCACAAAGACCAAAAAGGTACCAAAGATTTCACCCTCAGGCGCTAGGAATCCTTGACTGAAATACCAGATATGGCAAGCCAGAGTGAGCCATTGGAACAAATTGGTGGTGCAACTGCTTCTCACATCTCAGCCCCTGTATAAGTCACTGAAGATGACTTTTCCTCTGCCCCGAGAGAGCCTAGAGGGAAGATTAGCGGCTTTGATTGCATCCTCCATCCAAATGGATAGGAAGTGTGTTAAATCTCCCTCCCCCACATTAGACCCTTTTCAAGGGGAACAGTGGGTACAGGATGAGCTGTTACCCTCAGGTGATCAGGAGGAATGACAAACCGATGACTCCTCTGCAGAGTAAACAACGGTAGATGAAACCTTTTCAGTTTTGCAATCTGAGAAGTTGTTGATACAAGCTCTTATGGCGCTGCTTCATTCTACTTTCATGCTACCTCGAAGGGAGTCTGCTGTAAGTTCGACTTCTTCCTTGGGTTCCTTAAAAACTTCAAAGCCTTTGCATGCGTCTCCTTTTTATGCATTACTAGAAAAGCTTATTAGGCTGAATGGGATCACCCGGATAAGCATTTTCCCCCTCCAAAGAGATTCTCTATCCCATAGAGGAGAAATTCACCAAAAAAATGTAATTTACCAGCAGATAACGCTGCAATTTCCAGTGTGATTAAGTCTAACTTGTCCAGTAGAAAATGTACAAATGCTTAAGAATCCAACAGATAAAAGGTTGGAGTCCCTGTTAAAGTCCTCTTTTTCTTTGGCAGATGCCATTACTCAGCCTGCAGTCACTGCAATAGACATATGTCAATCCCTAAATTTAGACAGGTCCTTAAAGAGGTTCCTGTACAGCAAGCCTGGGATTTGGCCAAGCTACTAAGAGCATTATGTTTTGCCCACCTTGCATTGTGTTAGTACACATGCATAGAATCCTGTGGTTAAAAAAAATTGGTCAGCTGAAGCACCATGCAAAAAGCTCCTGACTGGCTTTCCTGTTCATTGGGATTGGCTATTTGGGGATGATTTGGACAAATGCATCCAATTTCCAGTGGGAAAGTACTTTTGCCAGTCAAAAGAAAGAATAAACGCCCTTCATTTAAGCTGACTATTTTTCCTGCTCCAGGGGCATCTGCCTCTAGGCAGTGGCGGCGGTCTCCGCTGTCACTCTAGAGGAAGACCTCTGGGTCAGGCCCAGGCACAAAAGAAGTCCTGGGGCCGGAATCCTGCAAAAAAGAATTCTAAAGCCTCATTCTGAAAGTCTCCCCCCCCCACTCCAGGGTGGGGGGGGGGGAGACTTCTGCAGTTCTCAGTCTGGCAAGAGGAATTTCGGGACAGATGGGTCATCTCCAGGGTACAAACTGGAATTTCGGGACTTTCCACAGTCTCGTTTTCTGAGGTCAAACGTTCCCAAAGATCCAGGGAATATAATCTGTTTCGGGCACTAGACTGATTAATGGCTCAGGGGGTGATCATACAAATCCCCACAGAAGAGCAAGGTTTGGGGTTGTATCGAAACCTCTTTACGGTACCGAAAACGGAATGGAGATGTCAGACCCATTCTAGATCTAAAAAATCTAAATCCGTTCCTGAAGATTTGCTCCTTTTGCATGGAGTCGATCAGGTCAGTGGTTTCTATCCTACAAGGAGGAGAACTTCTATCGGAGGCATCTATCGACATCAGGGATGCATATCTGCATGTTCCTGTATTTCCCGCTCACCAAAGGTTTCTGCGATTCGAGGTAGAACATCAGCATTTTCAGTTTGTAGCCTTTCCCTTCGGGCTAGCTACAGCACCCTGGGTGTTTACAAAAGTCCTGGCCCCACCTCTAGCCAGGTTAAGGGCACAGGGCATAACAGTCTTGCCGTACCTAGACGATCTATTACTAATAGACCAGTTGGTGACTCATTTGGAGCAAAGCGTAGGCATTACAACCAGTTACCTCTAAAAAGGCTGGAGTACTTGGGTCTGATAGACACAGCCCAGGAAAAGGTGTTCTTTAATCAGGCAATGATCAATTCCATAAGGGAGCTGGTGCGGATGGTCAGGTCAAAAGGAGATCCCTCCATTCGCCTTTGCATGAGGTTGTTCGGAAAGATGGTGGCTTCATCCGAAGCAGTTCACTATGCCCAGTTCCATTCGAGACTGTTGCAAAACATCCTGTATGCTTGAAACAAAACAGTTCAAGCTCTAGATTTGCCAATGCGGCTGTCCTCAAGGGTTTTCCAGAGCCTCAGTTGGTGCTCGGTATCCGGGAATCTGCAGAAGAAAAAAACCTTCATACCCATAACCTGGAAAGTGGTACTGCAAGCAAGCAGTACTGGAAAAGACAACTGTCCAGGGATAGTGGTCCAGAACCAAAAAAGCCTTGCCCAGCAACATCCCAGAGATTCGGGCAGTGCATCTGGTTTTGAAGCCCTGAACATTCAGGTTACAGGATTGTCCTGTCAGGATCCAATCCGACAATGCCACAGCTGTGGCCTATATCAATCGCCAAGGGGGCACTAAGGGTCATGCAGCTCAGAGAGTGGTGGACCATGTTCTAGCTTGGGCGGAAAAGGATGTTCCTTGCCTATCGCCAGTCTTCATGCCAGAAATAGAGCATTGGCAGGCGGACTACGTGAGTCGCCAGCAGTTGTTCCTGGGGGAGTGGTCCATTCACCCCGAAATCTTGCTATATGCCAAAGATGGGAGATCCCGGACGTAGATCTTTTGGTGTCCAGGTTCAACATGTAGTTTGTCAACTTTATGTCAAGGACAAGGGATCCACTTGCATGTGAGACAGATGCGTGGTGACACCATGGTTAGGCTTTATTCCTTATAAAGTTGCTGCCACGTCTTCTTTGCAGGATCAAGCTGGAAAACCAAAGCCAGCAATTATTGTAGCCCCAACATGGCCCAGAAGGTCCTGGTATGCAGAAATTGTAAAGATGGCGGCAGGGGATCCATGGTCCCTTCCACTTCAGCCAGACCTACTCTCAAAGGGGCCAATATTCCATCCTACCTTACAAACTCTACGTTTGACGGTTTGGCTATTGTAGGCCACATTCTGAAGAGACATAGTCTCTTCGGGTCAGTGATTTCTAGCTTCATTAATGAAGCCGGCTTCCAGAGTTGTCTATCAGAGGGAAGGCTTATGTTTCCTGGTGTGAATCCAAGGGTTGCCACCCTCGGAAATATAACATAGGTAGAATTCTTGTTTATTTTTTTTTTTTTTTCCCTACAAGTACAAATTAAGCTGGCCTTGAATTACTATTAAGGGCCAAGTCTCTGCTTTATCAGTCTTATTTCAGACTGCTTGCTTCGCGTTCTTTGGTCCGGGGTTTTTATACAAGGGTTAATGCGGCTTATTCCGCCAGTTAGACCACCCTTGAACCCTTGGGACTTGAACTTAGTTTTTTGTCAGCATTGCATAAACGGCCCTTTGAACCATTACAGCATAACTCCCTTGGTCCTTATGACAAGGGAAATAGTGTTTTGAGTTGCTATACCCTCTGCAAAAGGGTGTCGGAGTTGGCCGCTCTTTCCTGTAAAGAAGCCATATTTAATTAAGGTGGTTTTAGGTTTCCACCTAAACCAGATATTGCCCTACCGTCCTTTTTTTTTTTTTTTTTTTTTTTACGAAACCAGGGTCTAAGATAGAGAACAGACTGTCAAGGTCTATTTAAAGACGACTGCTCAGGTCTTGAAAGACTGATGTTTTTATCAAGCTGCCAGAGTGTCCTAGGAAGGGAAAGGCAGTGTCGAAATCCACTATTGCTAAGTGGATTCAGCAAGTCTATAATTCAGGCCTAATGGTTAAAAGGTAAGATTTCACCTTTTCATGTCAAAGTGCACTCTATTAGAGCAGTCAGTGCTTCTGGGGCAGTGCATCACAAGCCTCCATGGCTCAGGTCTGCAAGGCCGCAACTTGGTCTGCAGTCCATACATTCACCAGATTTTATCAAGTAAAAAAGGGCATGAGGATATCACCTTTGGGCACAGTGTGCTGCAGGCAGCAGTATAGGTCCTCAAGTCTGTTGGCGCCCTATGGGTTGTCTCTCCCTCTCCACAAATAGCATTGCTATGTGACGTCCCACATAGTAATTACTATGGTCCTCTGTGTCCCGTGATGTACGATAAAGAAAAGAGGATTTCCCAAGTGTTCTTCCAGGACAGCCCTTGAGAGATGGGGCTCCTCCCATCGACACAGGAAACACATTGCCACAGTTCAAAAGGCGGTCCCTCAGGTCCCTGGTCAGTCATTTGTGTTTCCTCCGTCGGAGGAACATGTTGCCAGGAACCTGGAGGCCCCTCTCAGGGGCTGCCTGAGAACCTGTTAGCCATAAGGGACCGGGTCCTGTTTTTTGGCTGCAGTATTGGGTCCATACCTTTCTTTGTGGCTCGGGTACCGTCCAGCTGATTCGGAGCAGACCCGTTACCCTCCTCCTTCCAGTGCCGAGGTGGCCAGGGGCAGAATGGCGCCGGTTTCCCCCAGGAGCGGTGAGTGGAACCTTCCATCTCTGCTCCTTGTTGCGGTGGGGTCGGAGACGCCGAGCGTCACTTCCGGCGGAACCGCGTCATCACTGCGTGCCGAGACTTCCGGTTCCGGGTCTCTAAGGGTACAAGGAGGAGAGGGAGAGCCAGCGCTGTGCCTGTGAAGCCCGACCAGCGTCCAGCTATACCGGATTAGCGGCGGGATCCGGAGCGTCAGAGGGGGACCATGGAGGCTATTCCCCAGGATACTCCGGCGCAGACAGGCACCAGCCAATCCCAGGTAGGCTGCTGGGCATGCTATTACTCTGGTGGAGTGGTGGTGTTTGTAGGCTGGGTCCTGTAGTGCCCCACGGTGGCGGTTTACTCACAGTGAGGTTGTTTGTTAGTGGTGATTCTAAGGAGGGACATGGTGCTGACGCTAAGAAATCTTTTGTCTTCTTATTTTCAGGCTAAAGAGATACCAAGGGAAGACAAGACAGGCCGCAAAAAGTGCCCTAATTGTGGGAATAGGTTGTCCTCTGGCTCTAACAAAGCCCTATGCAAGCAATGCATTGCAAGCTTGCTTAAATCTGAGGCAGATTCCCCTTTAGCAGAGTTTTTAGGCTCCTTTAAAGAGGAAATGGCGTCGACCTTTAAGTCCCTCCGGGAGTTAATCACTGATGTGGGATCAGCTGCAGCTGCCTCCACGAGTAAAACAACTATAATCTCCTCCTCACCATGCCTTACAACACCCAGCTCAGGGGAGCCCCGTATGGTCAGGGAGCCTAGCCCCACGTTGATTAGCCCCGAATCCTCTGACACTGACTCGGGTCAGGAAGAGGATCAAGCAGCATCTAAAGCCTCAAAATATAGATTATCTCTCGAGGAAGTAGATGAGCTAATGGGGGCTATCTATGATACGCTGGAAATTGAGGAGGAAGAAACTCAGTTATCCAGACATGATCAAATGTATGAGGCTCTGGGGAAAAAGAAAGCAAGGGTTTTCCCTATACATAAGGTGCTTTCTGACCTTGTCCTTAAGGAGTGGTCTGAACCAGATAAAAAGGTTTTCTTTCCTAAATCCCTTAAGAGAAGGTTCCCTTTTGATGAGAGCCCAGAGGCGGTCTGGAATAAAAATCCTAAACTAGACGCCCCTCTGTCCAAAATCTCAAAGCAGGCTGATCTGGCCTTTGAGGATATGGGCCACCTGAAAGATCCCATGGACAGGAGAACAGACATTGTCTTAAAGAGGGCCTGGGATGCCTCTATGGCAGGCTTAAAACCAGCTCTAGCCACTTCTTGTGTAGCTAGAAACCTGGAGTTCTGGTTATCGCAACTACAAGAACATTTAAAAGCAGGCACTCCTAGGGGGGAGCTTCTGAAATCCTTCCCTATGCTTTTTAAGGCCACCAGTTTAATCTCTGACGCCTCCACGGACTCCGTAAAATTTACGGCTAAGTCTGCAGCACTTTCAGTGGCAGCAAGGAGGTCAGTATGGATGAAAACCTGGGGGGGAGACACGGCGTCTAAAACCCGCCTGTGCAGCGTCCCTTTTTCAGGAGACTTAGTCTTCGGGCCTGAATTAGACTCCGCCTTAGAAAGGACGGCGGATAAAAAGAAAACCTTTCCCGCAAAAAAGAAAAATTTTCAAAGAAAATTTTTTCGTCCCTTTAAGGAACCCTCTAAATCAGAGAAGAGTTCAACCCCCAAAAAACATTGGTCGGGACATAAAGCGAAAGGAAAAGGGGGCATACTGTTTAGCCGCCCCAATCAGGATCCCAAACCCCAGTGACGTCAGGGTTCCTGTGGGAGGAAGATTAAGCAAATTTCTTCCACAATGGGAAGAGACAACCTCGAACGAGTTTGTCTTAAATATAATAAAAAGGGGTCATGCGCTGGAATTCCACAGCAACCCTCCTTCCAAGTTTCTGGTGACAAAGCTTCCAAGTCACTCAGAAAAGGCCAGGGCCTTACCTTTACTGATAGGGGAAATGGTGGATCAAGAGGTATTGACACCAGTCCCTATTCAGGAACAAGGAGACAGTTTTTACTCGCACATTTTTGTGGTAAGAAAGCCGTCAGGGAGATTCAGACTAATTATGAACCTCCGACCACTGAATCGCTCACTCCGTTACAAGAGATTTCGGATGGAGTCCATTTATTCTATAAAGAATCTCCTGCAGAAAGAGATATTTATGGCAACCCTGGATCTAAGGGATGCTTATCTGCATATTCCAATAAGGGAGGAATGCCAGAAATTCCTTCGGATGGCAGTGCAGATAGACACAAAGGTTTACCACTTTTAGTGCAGAGCACTTCCCTTCGGTCTATCATCCTCCCCAAGAATCTTTACCAAGGTTCTCGGAGAGGCTTTAGTTCCACTGAGGCTTCAATCAGTCTCAATTATCCCCTATCTAGACGATCTGCTCCTAACAGCACACTCGGAGAGTCGTCTTTCTCAGGATCTGGAATTGACTCAACTCAGCCTGAGTCGATTAGGGTGGATTGTCAGTCAGGAGAAATCCAAGACAACCCCAACACAGGAGATCCTGTATCTGGGTTACTGGATCAAGTCTGTAGATCAGAAAATTATACTGCCGGAAGAAAAGATTTTAAATCTGTGGCAGAGAATATCTTTTCTTCAATGCAGCCCCAAATGTACGGTGAGGGAAGTAATGTCGGTCTTAGGTCTTATGACGGCAGCCATTCCAGCCGTACAATGGGCCAGGTTCCACCAAAGAGACCTTCAGGGTTTTCTGTTAGAACAATTAAAAGGCAGAGATCTGGAGGAGGAGGTATCGATCCCCTCAAAGATAAAACGCTCCCTCTGGTGGTGGAAGGACAGGGAGAACCTAAACAAAGGGGTTCATTGGGTCCTTCCTATCACTTCAACACTAACAACGGATGCAAGCAGTTGGGGCTGGGGAGCACACCTCGGCTCAAGCTGGGTCCAGGACAAGTGGACCCCGGAGGAGAAATGTGTCTCTTCCAATTGGAAAGAGCTAACAGCAATCCTGAGAGCTGTTCTAGCTTTTCACCCCGCAATACAGGGTCACCATCTACAAGTCCGTTCAGACAATACGACGGCTGTAGCATACATAAACAAACAAGGAGGTACCAGAAGTCCTCGTTTGATGTTGGTAGCCAGACGCATTTTCCAGCGGGCAGAAGCCAATCTGGAATCCATTTCTGCAGTTCACCTGAAAGGGGAGCTGAACAACAAGGCGGACTTCTTGAGTCGACAAAAGATTTCGAACCAAGAATGGTCCTTACACCCAGAGGCATTCAATCTCATAACAACTCACTGGGGAAAACCAGAGGTAGACCTTTTTGCGAGCAAAAAGCATGCAAAGGTTCCCAATTTTTTCTCGCTAAACCCAGGAGATCAGCCCCTGGCGGTAGATGCCTTGCAAACTCCATGGACTTTCAGTCTGGCGTATGCATTTCCCCCTCTTCATCTCATTCCGAGGGTCCTAGCAAGATTCCTCAAGGAGAAAACCTGTTTGAATCTAGTAGCACCTTTTTGGCCCAGGAGACCGTGGTTCACAACGTTGCTACAATTGACAGATTGTCCGCCTCTAAGACTTCCCTACAGACAGGACCTCCTGTCGCAGGGACCTCTTTACCATCCACAGGTCGCCACACTGAAGCTTTCAGCGTGCTTACTGAAGAGGAAATCTTAAGGAGTAAGGGCCTGACAGATGAGGTAATTGCGACCTTACTACAGAGTCGCAAACCAGTCACGAGGGCTATTTACAAAAAAGTCTGGAAAAAATTTAATAGCTGGCTGAATAGCCGTGACATAAATACGGCTAATATTCTACAGTTTTTACAGGAAGGTGTAAACAAGGGTTTAACCCTAAGTACTATTAAGGTACAGATAGCTGCCTTAAGTGTGTACCTAGATGAACGCTTACAGGAAAATCCTTTTGTCGCTAGATTCTGTAAGGCAGTCGCTAGACGTAAGCCAGTCAGAATCACCAAAGTCCCATCCTGGGATTTAGCAGTTGTACTAAAAGCTTTCTTGGGGTCACCCTTTGAGCCTATCTCAGAGGCCTCCCTAAGGCTTATTACATTTAAGACAGTACTCCTGGTGGCAATCACTTCAGCCCGTAGGGTCAGTGAAATCCAAGCCCTTTCCATCAGGGAACCATTCCTACAGATCCTAGAAGACAGAGTCATACTAAAGACAGACCCTGGGTTCTTACCAAAGGTAGCATCTAGCTTCCATAGGTCCCAAGATATTGTCCTCCCTTCATTTTGTCAAAATGCAGCAAATGAGAAAGAGGAACGTTTTCATTTATTGGATGTGAGGAGGTGTATTCTAGAATATCTTAAAATAACAAATCCATTCAGAATCTCAGACTCCCTTTTTGTCCTTTTTTCCGGACAGCGTAGGGGACAGAAACTTCAAAAGTAACCATAGCTAGATGGATTAGGCTAGCTATAGCAGAGAGGTATAAGGCCTTGAATAGAGATCCTCCTGAGGGTGTTAAAGCTCACTCCACAAGAGCGTTGTCTGCATCCTGGGCAGAAAGAGCTGGTGCCACCCCGGAGCAGGTATGTAAAGCAGCCACATGGTCAAGCTTTTCCACCTTTACAAGGCATTACCGACTGGACTTAATGTCTAGTCAGGATCAGGCCTTTGGGAGGAAAGTCCTCCAGGCCGTGGTCCCCCCCCTAATCTGGTAAGTACTTGGGGATCCTCTCAAGGGCTGTCCTGGAAGAACACTTGGGAAAACTGGAGTTAGTACTTACCGGTAACTCCTTTTCCGGTGGTCTTCCAGGACAGCACGATCCCACCCTTTATTTGATTATAGTGATGTACTAATGTTATTACCTGTTATGGTTTATATGTTTTTCAGTTCCATCCTTCGGTTCTTGGTGAATGACTGACCAGGGACCTGAGGGACCGCCTTTTGAACTGTGGCAATGTGTTTCCTGTGTCGATGGGAGGAGCCCCATCTCTCAAGGGCTGTCCTGGAAGACCACCGGAAAAGGAGTTACCGGTAAGTACTAACTCCAGTTTTTAATTTTAATTTTAACTGCTTACCTGTAAAATCCTTTTCTTGGAGTACATCATGGGACACAGAGGTCCCACCCCTCTTCCCCTGGGGTATATGTATATTGCTTTGCTTTGCTATGGTGTATAGGGGTGCAACTTCCTGTTTAAGGTGTGCCAGTGTCCATCACCTGAAGGTGGCCTATAACCCACATAGTAATTACTATGGTGCTCTGTGTCCCGTGATGTACTCAAAAGTTTTTTTACAGGTAAGCTGTTATAAAAATCCTATTCGTTTTTACCAACTGGGCATGTTCTGTAATGCTGGAGACGTTTTGCTGCCTATCCAAACTGAGTGTTGGGAACATATCCCAGCATATACAGTATATCCACCTTAATCTAGTCACCTTGGAATGCATCAAGCCAGATATTAAATGTCCAAGAACATGATGGCAGGTGCCCTTGGACAATAAACATCTACTCTTACACATTCACAATGTCTTATTGTAATCCCTTTTTGTAAAAATAATTATGAACCCTAATATGTGACTGTCTAAAAAAAAAATATATAATACAATTATATTTTATATATATATATATATATATATATATATATATATATATATATATATATATATATATATACCGTATTTGCCGGCGTATAAGGCGGCTGGGCAGATAAGACGACCCCCTAATCTTCCATTTTAAATGTTGGATTGTGGTATACTTGCCGTATAAGACGACCCCCTTCCGACCAGTCTGTCAGCCTGCTGGATGTGCGGTAATGCTGTATGTTCAGTAGCGCTAAGCCAATCACAGCGAGCGATGTATTCTATTAAAGAATACAAAGCCTGCTCGGATTGGCAGGGGCTGTAACATCATCAGCCCGCGCCTCTGACTCTCAAAGCCAATCAGAGCAGGCTACCGTATGTAGCCTGCTCGGATTGGCAGAGGTGGTTACTCCAATCCGAGCAGGCTTTGTATTCTCTAATAGAATACATCGCTTGCCAGGATTGGCTCAGCGGTGTATACAGTATTACCGCACATTCAGTAAGCATCCAGAGGGATGCTATGCAGCGGGCGACTTGCATACAAGACGGCTTTGCTTTATACCCGGCGTATAAGACGACCCCCACTTTTTGGCTGTTTGCTTTTAGTGTAAAAAGTCGTCTTATACGCCGGAAAATACGGTATATATAAATACAATATAATTTTTTGTGCTGTGCTAGCTCCCTAATACTCTGCTATAACTGCAGTAGGGTTAAAAGTGCTAACATAACATTATAAAATAATAACAAATAATTACTGCAGTAGTACATATAAGTGACTGGTATCGCCATACAAAATACCACATCATAAATTATGTATGTGTATATATATGTGTGTGTGTGTGTATATATGTGTGTGTGTGTGTGTGTGTGTGTGTGTGTATATATATATATATATATATATATATATATATATATATATATATATATATATATATATACACATACATACATACATACATGTGGTATTTTGTATGGCGATGCCAGTCACTTATATGTACTACTGCAGTAATATATATATATATATATATTTGTAATCGGAGTCTTCAAGTGGGAAATGCAATATTACTTAAGAGACAAGGCCTGAGGTGTGCCATGGCCTGGATGGTCAGTATGCCTGAAAAGAGGGCATACCCTGAATGTAAGAATAAGAAAAATACTATGAGTATGAGTGAATAACCTGGGGGAAACGGGTGGGTGGGCACCTAGAAAACCCCAACCCTGGCCCTGACAGAGGAGGAGGGTTATATAGTCTCCGACTCCTCCCACAAATACAGGCTGGCCTACAGCCAGCCTTCTAACTTGTAATCGGAGTCTTCAAGTGGGAAATGCAATATTACTTAAGAGACAAGGCCTGAGGTGTGCCATGGCCTGGATGGTCAGTATGCCTGAAAAGAGGGCAAAAAGACACAAGTTTAGGTGGGAGAGGGAAGGTAGAAATCCCATCCCTAAAATGACGTATGCCCAACCGTAAGTAACCGGTAAGTATCCGCTGTGAGAGTAGAACCCACCGACTCCAGACCTGGAGATGAGAAGGAACCTCCTTAGAGCCTGCAAGCTACGCAAACCCAATTGAACGTCCCGTGAAGGATAGGATGAGCCTGATGCCCAAGGTGACCCGGACATGAGAATGCACTGCTATGAATGAGAGGATACGTGGGGAAAAGAGAGCAAGGGCTGACCCGAAGAACCCCTACAACACACACCAGAAGAAGCACCGTGAAAACACCCCTTCCCATACCTGGTAAGAGGATGTGAGAGGGTGAGTGGCAAAAATACCAGTGATAGGAGAGGAAACCTGGCTGCCTGATGGATGTGATGGAGTAGATGCCATGGCAAGCATCATCAACATGGCGACACCAAGACAAACTGGTCCCACCGGATGCGAGCAGGTCATGCTACTGCCCGAGACCTCCCCACCGAGACAGAATCCTGAACCGAGGAAGGAGAAACAGACTCCAACCCAGGGGAATAAGTCCCATAGCATGAACCAGCCATGCCCAAAGTGACTAAAGCACCCCCCTCCCCACCTGGAACAAACCGGGGAGGAGCAAAGATGACTGGACCGACGTCCCTGAGCAGTACTCCAGGCAACCTCCTAGACAAGAGATCGGGGCTGAGAGTGGAATCCAGAATGGTGACGACGTCGCCCAACCTACCACCTAAGGACCGTGGCTTGGACACACCCTGAGAGTATGAATCCCAGGGCGGTAACCAGGGCCTCTATGCAACAGGATGTCCACTAAAGAAATTGTTGTCTGCTTCCAACCTGAGGGTGCACCCAGTGGCGAAAAGACATCTGTACGTGAGTGCAGGCATGGTTGATATTGGTATGGATGCCAAGACGGCCCAACCTGAAAACGCAACTAGAAGGAAAGACAGACAACCAGACATGAGAACAACAACAACGCCCCTCTGCCTACCTACGAATGAGAACATGGCAGAAAAGTCAAGACCACAGCGCATGAATGAACCTAATGATGAACCCCCCCCCCCGTGTGTGAGTTGAGAAATAGTGAGTTAACCCGAGTAACCTGCAGCGCAGAGACAGGTAATTAACAGAAACTCAGGCCTAGAGTACCCACAGACCGTGGTGGGTAAACGTACAGGTGTGGTGAATGAACATGCATCGTATGACGTATGGTATACAGGCGAGAAGATTGTGGTCAACAATCATTAATAACGAAACCTCAGCCCGTATGGATCTGTAGACGTGACAGATCCCGATGTGCGAGCCCTAGCTAACTGACCCCGGTACAAACATGAACACAGATACGATAAGACATGACAATGAATGCAGACAAACCTAACCAGAATATGTCATAAGTGAACGCCCTTCTGCGAACTCTGAAGCCAAACACAGAGGTTGAAACACCATGACAGAACCACTGAACAGAAACACTATGACCGAAATACTGACAGAAAAATGTCACGACAATGCCATGACAGAAAAGCTAAAAGTTAACCTAGGTAGAACGATGACTGAAATCCCGGGGCAGAACGCTATGACAGACATGCTGGCAGAACGCTATGACAGAACTCCAGGGGCAGAACACTGACAGATGACCTGGGGCGGAACGCTATGACAGACATGCCGGGCAGAATGATATGACAGGAACCCAGGGCAAACCACTATGACCGCCATGCTGGACAGAGCGCTATGACGGAAATACTGGACCGAACGCTATGACGGAAATACTGGACCGAACGCTATGACGGAAATACTGGACCGAACGCTATGACGGAAATACTGGACCGAACGCTATGACGGAAATACTGGACCGAACGCTATGACGGAAATACTGGACCGAACGCTATGACGGAAATACTGGACCGAACGCTATGACGGAAATACTGGACCGAACGCTATGACGGAAATACTGGACCGAACGCTATGACGGAAATACTGGACCGAACGCTATGACGGAAATACTGGACCGAACGCTATGACGGAAATACTGGACCGAACGCTATGACGGAAATACTGGACCGAACGCTATGACGGAAATACTGGACCGAACGCTATGACGGAAATACTGGACCGAACGCTATGACGGAAATACTGGACCGAACGCTATGACGGAAATACTGGACCGAACGCTATGACGGAAATACTGGACCGAACGCTATGACGGAAATACTGGACCGAACGCTATGACGGAAATACTGGACCGAACGCTATGACGGAAATACTGGACCGAACGCTATGACGGAAATACTGGACCGAACGCTATGACGGAAATACTGGACCGAACGCTATGACGGAAATACTGGACCGAACGCTATGACGGAAATACTGGACCGAACGCTATGACGGAAATACTGGACCGAACGCTATGACGGAAATACTGGACCGAACGCTATGACGGAAATACTGGACCGAACGCTATGACGGAAATACTGGACCGAACGCTATGACGGAAATACTGGACCGAACGCTATGACGGAAATACTGGACCGAACGCTATGACGGAAATACTGGACCGAACGCTATGACGGAAATACTGGACCGAACGCTATGACGGAAATACTGGACCGAACGCTATGACGGAAATACTGGACCGAACGCTATGACGGAAATACTGGACCGAACGCTATGACGGAAATACTGGACCGAACGCTATGACGGAAATACTGGACCGAACGCTATGACGGAAATACTGGACCGAACGCTATGACGGAAATACTGGACCGAACGCTATGACGGAAATACTGGACCGAACGCTATGACGGAAATACTGGACCGAACGCTATGACGGAAATACTGGACCGAACGCTATGACGGAAATACTGGACCGAACGCTATGACGGAAATACTGGACCGAACGCTATGACGGAAATACTGGACCGAACGCTATGACGGAAATACTGGACCGAACGCTATGACGGAAATACTGGACCGAACGCTATGACGGAAATACTGGACCGAACGCTATGACGGAAATACTGGACCGAACGCTATGACGGAAATACTGGACCGAACGCTATGACGGAAATACTGGACCGAACGCTATGACGGAAATACTGGACCGAACGCTATGACGGAAATACTGGACCGAACGCTATGACGGAAATACTGGACCGAACGCTATGACGGAAATACTGGACCGAACGCTATGACGGAAATACTGGACCGAACGCTATGACGGAAATACTGGACCGAACGCTATGACGGAAATACTGGACCGAACGCTATGACGGAAATACTGGACCGAACGCTATGACGGAAATACTGGACCGAACGCTATGACGGAAATGCTGGACCGAACGCTATGACGGAAATGCTGGACCGAACGCAATGACGGAAATGCTGGACCGAACGCAATGACGGAAATGCTGGACCGAACGCAATGACGGAAATGCTGGACCGAACGCAATGACGGAAATGCTGGACCGAACGCAATGACGAAAATGCTGGGCCGAACGTAATGACAGAAAATGCTGGGCCGAACGTAATGACAGAAAATGCTGGGCCGAACGTAGTGACAGAAAATGCTGGACCGAACGCTGTGACAGACAATGCTGGACCGAACGCTGTGACAGACAATGCTGGACCGAACGCTGTGACAGACAATGCTGGACCGAACGTAATGACAGAAAATGCTGGGCCGAACGTAATGACAGAAAATGCTGGGCCGAACGTAGTGACAGAAAATGCTGGACCGAACGCTGTGACAGACAATGCTGGACCGAACGCTGTGACAGACAATGCTGGACCGAACGCTGTGACAGACAATGCTGGACCGAACGCTGTGACAGACAATGCTGGACCGAACGCTGTGACAGACAATGCTGGACCGAACGCTGTGACAGACAATGCTGGACCGAACGCTGTGACAGACAATGCTGGACCGAACGCTGTGACAGACAATGCTGGACCGAACGCTGTGACAGACAATGCTGGACCGAACGCTGTGACAGACAATGCTGGACCGAACGCTGTGACAGACAATGCTGGACCGAACGCTGTGACAGACAATGCTGGACCGAACGCTGTGACAGACAATGCTGGACCGAACGCTGTGACAGACAATGCTGGACCGAACGCTGTGACAGACAATGCTGGACCGAACGCTGTGACAGACAATGCTGGACCGAACGCTGTGACAGACAATGCTGGACCGAACGCTGTGACAGACAATGCTGGACCGAACGCTGTGACAGACAATGCTGGACCGAACGCTGTGACAGACAATGCTGGACCGAACGCTGTGACAGACAATGCTGGACCGAACGCTGTGACAGACAATGCTGGACCGAACGCTGTGACAGACAATGCTGGACCGAACGCTGTGACAGACAATGCTGGACCGAACGCTGTGACAGACAATGCTGGACCGAACGCTGTGACAGACAATGCTGGACCGAACGCTGTGACAGACAATGCTGGACCGAACGCTGTGACAGACAATGCTGGACCGAACGCTGTGACAGACAATGCTGGACCGAACGCTGTGACAGACAATGCTGGACCGAACGCTGTGACAGACAATGCTGGACCGAACGCTGTGACAGACAATGCTGGACCGAACGCTGTGACAGACAATGCTGGACCGAACGCTGTGACAGACAATGCTGGACCGAACGCTGTGACAGACAATGCTGGACCGAACGCTGTGACAGACAATGCTGGACCGAACGCTGTGACAGACAATGCTGGACCGAACGCTGTGACAGACAATGCTGGACCGAACGCTGTGACAGACAATGCTGGACCGAACGCTGTGACAGACAATGCTGGACCGAACGCTGTGACAGACAATGCTGGACCGAACGCTGTGACAGACAATGCTGGACCGAACGCTGTGACAGACAATGCTGGACCGAACGCTGTGACAGACAATGCTGGACCGAACGCTGTGACAGACAATGCTGGACCGAACGCTGTGACAGACAATGCTGGACCGAACGCTGTGACAGACAATGCTGGACCGAACGCTGTGACAGACAATGCTGGACCGAACGCTGTGACAGACAATGCTGGACCGAACGCTGTGACAGACAATGCTGGACCGAACGCTGTGACAGACAATGCTGGACCGAACGCTGTGACAGACAATGCTGGACCGAACGCTGTGACAGACAATGCTGGACCGAACGCTGTGACAGACAATGCTGGACCGAACGCTGTGACAGACAATGCTGGACCGAACGCTGTGACAGACAATGCTGGACCGAACGCTGTGACAGACAATGCTGGACCGAACGCTGTGACAGACAATGCTGGACCGAACGCTGTGACAGACAATGCTGGACCGAACGCTGTGACAGACAATGCTGGACCGAACGCTGTGACAGACAATGCTGGACCGAACGCTGTGACAGACAATGCTGGACCGAACGCTGTGACAGACAATGCTGGACCGAACGCTGTGACAGACAATGCTGGACCGAACGCTGTGACAGACAATGCTGGACCGAACGCTGTGACAGACAATGCTGGACCGAACGCTGTGACAGACAATGCTGGACCGAACGCTGTGACAGACAATGCTGGACCGAACGCTGTGACAGACAATGCTGGACCAAACGAAAAAAAAAAAATGCTGGACCAAACGAAAAAAAAAAAATGCTGGACCAAACGAAAAAAAAAAAATGCTGGACCAAACGAAAAAAAAAAAATGCTGGACCAAACGAAAAAAAAAAAAATGCTGGACCAAACGAAAAAAAAAAAATGCTGGACCAAACGAAAAAAAAAAAATGCTGGACCAAACGAAAAAAAAAAAATGCTGGACCAAACGAAAAAAAAAAAATGCTGGACCAAACGAAAAAAAAAAAATGCTGGACCAAACGAAAAAAAAAAAATGCTGGACCAAACGAAAAAAAAAAAATGCTGGACCAAACGAAAAAAAAAAAATGCTGGACCAAACGAAAAAAAAAAAATGCTGGACCAAACGAAAAAAAAAAAATGCTGGACCAAACGAAAAAAAAAAAATGCTGGACCAAACGAAAAAAAAAAAATGCTGGACCAAACGAAAAAAAAAAAATGCTGGACCAAACGAAAAAAAAAAAATGCTGGACCAAACGAAAAAAAAAAAAATGCTGGACCAAACGAAAAAAAAAAAAATGCTGGACCAAACGAAAAAAAAAAAAATGCTGGACCAAACGAAAAAAAAAAAAATGCTGGACCAAACGAAAAAAAAAAAATGCTGGACCAAACGAAAAAAAAAAAATGCTGGACCAAACGAAAAAAAAAAAATGCTGGACCAAACGAAAAAAAAAAAACGCTATGACAGAACGCTATGACAGAAAACTGCTGATGGAAGCTACCACAGACACCCGGGCTGACCCCAATATAACACCGACCAAAGAAACCACCAACAAGTAAAGCAGCAACCTGAGTGGACTGAGATCCTCCATCACTGCAGCAGAGAACAGCGGAGGAAGCAGAGCCAGGGCAGCTTAAGACTAAAGTGACATGCTGGCTGTAATGAATGGACGGGGGGCTCGGCTGCCCGAACGTGTCCGGAACTGACCCGTGCACCAAATGCCTCGCAGCACCATGTGGGAAACCGCCCGCCCAACCCCCACCTCCCACCATTACAGCGTGACATGTGTGAACAGCGTGACCACCGGGAAGAGCAGGCAGGCGGCGGCGGCGGCCCCCCCCCCCCCCAGGCCAAAAAGAACCTAGAGAAACGGGCGCCGGTCCCCTCGATGGTGCTCTGAAAGTGAGGATGGATGGCACCCCACGTGAGCATGGAAGGGAACTACTGCCTCTGGCAAGTCAATGCAGGGAGAGAGGAGCAGGCGGCCGCCCATCCCCCCCCCCCCCCCTCCCCGTGGAGCTCGCAGTACATGTACATGGGGAGGAGAGGAACAGGCTGATGGCCAAACATACTCCTCCCCCCCCCCCCCCCCCCCCCCCCCAGGCAGTGGGCGAAGTGTGTGCCAATACATACAGTGTCGATGTACTAGTGAGTGGCCCCATGAAGGTAAAAGTGCTACCTGCGTGCCCCCCACATCAGCAGCAGCACAAGGAGGGGAGAAAAATGGGGCTGCACCTGGCGTGAAATAACCCCCCCCCCCCCCCCCTGAAACGGACGTATTGCCGCGATTGGGCTGACCACCACCCCGCGCTGACTCAGGCCAGCACCTGAGCGGGACGGGTGGCATCCGATATGGGCCCCCGTTGATGCCACCCGCCCGCACCTACCGGAACTGCAATCACTGGGAGAGGAACAAATGATAGCTCCAGCAGGCAACCATGCTGCTGCTCAGCTAACCGGAAGTGACGACCTAGAAAACCCCAACCCTGGCCCTGACAGAGGAGGAGGGTTATATAGTCTCCGACTCCTCCCACAAATACAGGCTGGCCTACAGCCAGCCTTCTAACATATATATATATATATATATATATATGTGACACAAGCGTGATCCGCAAAGTACTTAAGTGCATATAATTCCGTGACACCCTGATCACATAAGGATCAGTTCAAAATTGATATAAAGTCCTTATTGAATATATAAAATGTTTAAAATAAACGTGACTTCATTGGTGACTGTGGTCATTAGATCTGTTGCAGTAGAAAAGGGGGGTTAAGGTGCGCAATGGACGTAAAATATTTTTTCGAGATCCGAAAAACCCAAAATGTGAGACCTTATAAGCAAATGACAATTAGCGTGGGAAGGAGGGGCTGCCACTACCTTAAATATCCAACCCAAAAGGTTGAAAACCATAGACAAATATTAAAGGGGGTAGTTATGGCGCTCACCTGCTATTATTTCTACTTAGTGTCTGCAGGACACTCATCTTCTAATAATTGTACCTTATTGTTAAATTATTCATTAGTGACTAAAAAATGAAAAAATAAACTTCAAAATAAATGATACGAAATAAAATAAAAATTCCTTATGTGCAATATACAAATAACAATATAAATCGTGCTTAAAAGTATGACAGAAATGTTGTTTAAATTATCACTAAATTACTATATACTGGTGCTATAATTCAATATACTTTCTGTAGAAAAAAGTGCTTATGTGCGTTTTTGCTAATCACATGATGGGCTAAGTGCCTAGGAAAGTGCCACAGGTTCAGTAAATGCAAAAAAGTGTTACGTGCATCTATATGTGCCACAATAAATAAATACAGTACTTTGTATTCAATAAATTCGCTAAGTAAAAGTCGCTAAATAAAATGAAATAAAATAAAAATACGAAAAATACAGATGCAAATTGATACAAATGTCCAGCAGCAGAAAGTTAATGTCAGAGAGTCCTATCTGGAACAAAAAGTGACAGTGGGCTTCAGTGCTTGGTGGCTTCCTGGATTGCAACCGGTGCGATTCCCATGCATAAAGACAATAATCCTCACTCACCAGCTCCCCTACCCCTTAAGGGGTTAATGCGTCTCCACAGTGTGAGCCCCTGTGTCGCTATATAGAGCTGCTTCAGTTACCATCCAGTAGTTTCCCTCATTAAAAACAAAATGATGCAAACCATAGTGTAATCCCATTTAAAACCACATTTTATTAAGTGCATAAGAGGTTACTCACAAACCGAAGGATGAAAACAGTGCCTCAATGTATATGCTGGTCACAGCATTTGAATTCGCCGCCGCCGTAATGAGAGTGTACACCTTAGGCCACGCCCTACGTGTTTCGTCATTGGACGTCGTCTGGACTACCCCCTTTAATAAGATCTGTTGCAGTGATCTCACGTAGGTGCTCCCCACCCTTGGGTAATAGCCCCTCACCTCAGATCGTGTGACCTCACAATTAAGTTTGGTCAACTCATCATGGGTGTGAATCACCTTAAAAGGATTCCAGCTTGGTTGTAAAGTCCCAAACTGCTCAAGGATGATGCCGCCTCACACATAAACAGTAAAAATAAACTCCATAGTGTGATATCATTTAAACTAAGTTTTATTATACAAACAAAACCCTAGTAAAGGGTACTCGCATGGGTTTAGTGCGTTAGTGCACCACTTTAAATCGTGCCTTTAAAAATCGTGGGATATAGCGGAGGTCGTATGCTCGTACTCTGTGCGATAGACCAGCTGCCTCCTGCAACATCCTGCGCCATTCCTTGAACTCTGTTTTTGATGGTGTCCTAAGGTGATGGACCTCTTCTCCATTATGAAGAAATCATTGGCTTCACTACTTTTATTATTTTCCCATTGGAGTCTATATTGGAGCCAAAACACTTAAAAGAAGCTCATATACTTTGTTGAGCGCCAAGCTTCAAGGGACACTTCGCTCAGGTGTGAACAGGCAGAATTGAAAACCAAGCTACAAAATGCTTACTTGTGAATGGGACCTAATACCTTTTGCCCAGGAATATATATGTAATTTATTTGTCTTCATATGTTTTCACTACAGAAAAATGTTTTAAAATCTAAACCAGTGTAAAATTACAGAGGCAAATTGGGGTTGGGGATAAGTGACGCTCAAAGATGAGTGACATAGTTGATCTCAATTAGTAATTTAAATGTTTTACATTTTAGGTGTGGATGCAGAATTAAAAATGGTGGCATCAGTCGCTTCTTCTACTACTACAACTACCACTACTACTACTGCTGCTGTGAGCTTAGCCCCTGCTCCAGTGCTACAACCTTCACCAACATCTGAAGTTATTGCATACCAGGATAGCAAAGATCTTAATAACCCCCATGCAATTCCACGCAGACATGCCCCTGTTGAACAGTTAGCCAGGCAGGGCTCCTTCAGGGGATTCCCTGCCCTCAGCCAGAAAATGTCCCCATTCAAACGTCAGCTTTCTCTTAGAATCAATGAATTGCCATCAACTGTGCAGAGAAAGACAGACTTTCAAATCACCAACCCAGGTAAGACAATTATAATAATTCCTACATTTCATTTATGTATCATACAGTGCTTAATCTTGTAAGAATAAAAGGCCATTTTAGTTGTTTTGGAAAGCTTTTAGATACCTGTTCAGCGCAGATTCATTAATTCATGTGTATGCAAATTTCAGATTGAGCTATTCAGCTTGATAAATGCCTTTAAAAAAAAAAAAAAGAAATACTCCATTGCAGCAAAAATATGAAAGCAATTTTGTTTGTTTTATGTTACTTTTGTTTTTGTGTTTTTTTTCACAAAGGGCCCTTTCTTCCTTTGCACAATGTAAAACAAACACACCTGTTATCGACTTTTCAAAGGGCATACAATATTTACCAGTAAATGTTCCTTTTTTTTTTTTTTTTTTTGCAACTAATATAGCTGACATTCTGTGGTTACTCTACTTTACTGTATAGAGAGGTATTAAAGAAATAAACTCTTCATGGATAGTACAGGGATATAAGTTAGTGTTCGTAGAACATTTTTCATGGGTGTGAACAAAATGTTAATGAATGAGGGATATAACTTTAGGGGGTTCATAGAAAATGTGTCACAGGTGTGTGCAAGGCCTAGTTTCCATATTGCAGAATGAGAACTAAAATGGAACAGGCTTGTGTTTTTTCCATAATCTCTTGAAAATGTGGTGGTGTCAGTGCATCCAACACAGCCAAAAATTTGCAGCCAATACATTATGTCCCAGTTACAAGTCATTTTGAAGCTTCTTGCCCTAAAGAGTCTGTCATGTATATTGCTTGGTTGTACCTCCAGTGTACTTTGTACCTTTTTAAAGGTTAAGTAATGTTGCGCTGTCAGGAATGTAAAATTAAGTGGTATGATTTAATGTTAACATGCTGAGCGCACAGCACTTTTGCAGAATTTTCCAGTGATGCATTGACATGTTAAAGGAAGTGTGTTTGTGTAATATATTAAGATATATTGCATAAGAAGATTTCCTATTTATTTCCAGTCTGCAGCAGCTAACCCTAAAGAGACCACATGCCGAGGTAAATACAGGAAACATTATGGACCTCGTTCTACAAATATACGTTGCCTGGCCTGCCTCCGTATTCTTTCAGTACAGGACATTGGGCGAAATGTGCAGACAAATGCACAAAACTGCCTATTAAATTCTTTTATTTAAAGTAACTTGTATAAAGAATAAAATGAAACCATTAGTTTAAAAACGTGAGTGTAAAAAAAGGTCAAATGGTTCTTTAGTGCGCATTAATAAGAGTGGATCTCACCTGTTCTCTGATGGGTACTGTTGCACTATGCACATCGCTACACATTAATAAAAACAGACTGTTGTGTAGCAGAAAAAAGCCTTATGAAATTGTCTGTGTAGTGGAGCAGAGAAAGCTCCAAGATTGGAGGAAAGCTAGTTATGTGATAGATCACATGGCTGGGCTAATTTTCTTGGGCTGGTTGCAACTGGAGAAAACACCATCTGATACATAGGGCCCAAATACAAGAAACCGGAGTATACCCTCTTGCAGTAGGACCTGTACTTCAGATGTTAACTGCTCATTTAGATTTGGTAGAAAAAAAGCACTTAACTGATCCTTCACTCCCCAGGAAGATAGCACTACCTGATGCCCTGGCAGTGGACTGTCCCTGGGCATCATAGGTCCATAGACCACTGGAATATGGGGGAGAAGATTTTGTAGGGAGCAGTCTAGCAGTAGAGAGGATTCGGTAAGTAAAGCCACATACACATGGGCAGAATGACGGGAGACATTTGCCGGTTTAAAAAAAAAAAAAAAAAGGCAGACACCCTGCCTGTTTGTGTCAGTCTGTCTGACAGAAGCTGGCCATTAGGCTGGCTTCTGTCAGACGTGCATGCTGAAAAATCAGCAGCCGACCGACTCCCAATCAGCACTCTCAGCCAATGGCAGAGAGTGCTGATCTGGGTGTTCTGGCGTGGGGACCCTCCCCCTGTCAGAACACACAGGTCAGCGGGGGAGGATTGCTGGACTAATTTCGCATGGTTAGTGCAGTGTCTCTTACTGGAGCTGTCCGTCCTTCTTTTTTTTTTTTTTTTTTTTTTTTTTTTTTTTTTTTTTTTTTTTTTTTCATGCAACCTGCTGGATTGCACGGAAAAAAAACTGTAATATGTACCTGGCTTAAATCATTTTTTTTTTTCTATGCCCCCTACACCTAAACAAGTAGGTAAGCCTTGAAGTGCATGCGCAGCGCCACTGCAAGTATGAATTTTCAATTTTTCCGTAGTTGGGCTTTAACAATTTTGGAGAGGAGCAGTTGTTTTTCTCTTTTCTTAAATGCTCTCTAGTTATTTATGTAATGTTCATTGTGATGTTCTAGTTGCTGAAATGGAAGGGGAGGTTGACAGCATCAGCGCCTTGTGCTCCCAGATAACCAATACATTTAGCGCACCATCAGAAGACCCGTTCACATCAGCTCCGATGCCCAAACCAACCACGCTACAGTCTCCACCATTTGAAGGTCTGTACTGAATTGTGTGCATTACTGTTTACCTTTTCTCTAGCTAAATGAATGTTCTATATTTGGGGAGACCCAATACAGTTTTCTTACTAGTTAGAGCTAGTAACTTTAAGCTGCTAGAAAGCATAGTGTTACCATTACGCTTGTAGAACATGGACACCATTGCACCAAGCGATATTACTGCGCATTTTGAATAACGCTGTTTTGCATGGGCGACATTCAAAGCTTTGCATTTTTGGAATGAATGCAAAGTGTTCTCCGATTGGACGAGGTGGGGCACCGATGTTGAGATCTCTGCCTCACCCAATCAGGGAATGCTTTGCATTTCTTCAGAAAATGCAAACCATTTTTGAGAATGGCAAGCAGGCTACCTCCTGTATTCAGAATGTAACATGGCAGCTGCTTGGAATGGAACCCTGAAACAAATGGCGTTCACTGGAGTAGCTGTTTACACTTCATCTATTTCCAGTTTCCCGGGGGATTTATGGTTTATGCATAGTAACTGTGCAATGGTCCAAGCGGGACCAATGTAACTGGGTAAAAATTATTCATACCTTAAATACTACTTTAAGCGAGGATAGCAGTGATCCTGTTAGACTAATGTTATACTACTTTTTACATTTAAACTGAGGTGCAACCTCAGTATAACCATGGGAGCCATGCCTGGACCCATGCTGGAGGACCGCCTGTAATGTTGCTTTCGACACTGGATCCTGCTGGGGTGCTTACATTAGCACTGTATAGTTAGCCGCAGGGTGCTATACAGGTCCAGGGCATTGGTATTTGTGCACTGATTCTCCATTTCGCCAAGACATTCCCAATTCATGAACAAATAGAATGGGCAATTTATGACAATTGGGTTAAACCTGAAAAGATTTTCAACCCCTCTGAGAATGATGGCTGAACCCTATCCAGTGTGACGAGTTCAGTAAAGAAAAAAGTCTGTTTTAGTAGTAGACCCTGGCATCTCAGTTATAAACATCTCACTGCGCCTATAGAAGATGTTTCTTAATTTAAAGGTTCTCCTGACAGAACACTGGAGACCCTTTTTTTTAAAGGCTTTCTTTCAGGGGCGGACTGACCATTGGGGCACTGCCCGAGGGCCCCATGCCACTAGGGGGCCCCATCAGGGTTGCCAGCCTCAATAAAATCAGGGATAGTATGTAAAAGTCTGTGTTTAAAAAAAAAAAAAAATCCCAAGATTATAGCTGCCTCTCCAGTACCTTTTCAGTGTGTTTTTATGTGTATTCTGTTTGTATACTGTATATGTGTGTGTGTATACTGTGTGGACCCATAATCTCCTACTGCCCGGGGGACCCATAATCTCCTACTGCCCGGGGGACCCATAATCTCCTACTGCCCGGGGGACCCATAATCTCCTACTGCCCGGGGGACCTATAATCTCCTACTGCCCGGGGGACCTATAATCTCCTACTGCCCGGGGGACCCATAATCTCCTACTGCCCGGGGGACCCATAATCTCCTACTGCCCGGGGGACCCATAATCTCCTACTGCCCGGGGGACCCATAATCTCCTACTGCCCGGGGGACCCATAATCTCCTACTGCCCGGGGGACCCATAATCTCCTACTGCCCGGGGGACCCATAATCTCCTACTGCCCGGGGGACCCATAATCTCCTACTGCCCGGGGGACCCATAATCTCCTACTGCCCGGGGGACCCATAATCTCCTACTGCCCGGGGGACCCATAATCTCCTACTGCCCGGGGGACCCATAATCTCCTACTGCCCGGGGGACCCATAATCTCCTACTGCCCGGGGGACCCATAATCTCCTACTGCCCGGGGGACCCATAATCTACTGCCCGGGGGACCCATAATCTCCTATTGCTCGGGGGCCCCATGAGTTGTCAGTCCACCCCTGCTTTCTTTAACCTTGCGGGCCCAGTGCTGCAACTGGCTATTGCGACTGAATCTGTTTTTCAGACTGTGGCTAATTTGGACTAGGGCAATGGAACAGCAGCGTGCGGTCTTCCAAGATCAAAGGGCTCTTGCAAATATTGCCCTCTGCCTTACCTGTTGGAAAAAGGCTGCTCTAGGGCATCAACACAATCAGGGTGCCTTGAGGCTTCTTCAGGGGTGTCTTGGAAAAATTGATCAAAAATTGTATACAAGCCAGTGGGTGGCTCAAGCCTGCCTTTTGGTTACACAAAGCCACAGGTTTTCATTATGCACCTTTTACAATTTTCTAGACACTGACATCCTAACAACCAATGACATCATCAGGTAATAAGGAGGATGTCTGTTGCCTCCCACAGCATCCTTGCTTGATCCTACTGTGCCCCTCTACCTCAGCACTGGGGTGACAACTGACTGATGGAGACAAATTGAGGGAGAAGAGAAACCTTTGCTTACTAGTCAGTACCTGTGTGCAAAAGGCGTGTTTGCTGTGGAAGAATAAATGACCCCCTAACATTGGCTGTCTTACATGTGGATGTTGCTGCATTCTGTAACTCTATTAGAATAGTTTTTACATTTTAGAATGGGGTGCCTCGAGACTGTCCAAAATTTTAAGGGGGTCGTTGAGATTGTCTATAATTTTAAAGGGTGCCTTGACTGAAAAAAAAAGTTGAGAGAGGCTGCACTAGAACTAGTCATGACACAGATTTCCAGACTGGCTCTTATTTCTATCCATTTGCACAGAATCCTATAGCTAAAATCTTGGTCAGCTGAAGCCGTTTGCAAACATTTCCTCACACGTATTTGCTTTGAAGGAGGGTGTCCTCTTTGGTTAAGCACTAGACAAATTTTGTCAAGGATGTCACAGTAGGAAAAGTACTTCTTCAAAAATGGAAGGGTCCAAAACATTTTTTACTTGGGAGCATCTACCTTTTTAAAAAACAAGTATGCTCCATCACTCTCCTGGCTTCATCTTTAAAGCCAATCAGTCTTTCCATTTAAAGACCTTTTTAAGATTTAAAAATACTTTAGAATGAAGGGACATCTGTTTGACTTTAGGTCACAGTTCAAACCTCTACTCCCCCCATCACTTTTTTTTCTCTCAAATCAACTGAAATTTTCTCAAGGACAGCAGATCTATGGACAGTTCTGAACCATCTCTCGTGCCATGGAGCAGTCGTATCATTACCTCTGGCAGACAGATTCAAGTGTGACTACCCAAACCTGTTCATGTTGTCAAAACCCAACAGGGGGTATCAATCCAGTCCTGGACCTGAATTCCCTTTCTTCATATTTCAAAGTTTTACATGGAGTGCTTGGCATTAGTACACATACAGAATGCTCATCCACATATTGCCATTTACTAATTGCATCAACGATCCCTGTATTTTGCAGTAGAAGGCAAACCCTTCTAGTCTGTAGCACTACCATTTGGCCCATGCTCTGCATCCATTTGTGAGTATTTCACAAAGGTACTCATACCTCTTCTTGCCCGCTTAGGGCATTCATTGGCATTCCGGTAACAAGGTATGTATACAGCCTTCTTCTGAAGCACCTATCTCCTTTTACACTATCTGCAAACATCCAAAGATCTATTCAGATTCTTTAGGCCTTCAAGCTGGTAGACCACATTAAATGTCTGTATAAAAATATGCAAAGTTGATTCATATACCAACAAAAAATTAACATAAAACATAAGTTAGAATTGTGTTAACTGTGGACGTGGGTAATTTTGATCCAGCTTCAACGCATACAATTTTTTCATATAAATGTCCATAAATGAAACCTGGGATAAATCCACCAGTTGTGATGAAGTCCACATACAGTTCAATTTGAAATCAGATAGTGTGATGGCAGACACCCAGTTTAAATCCCTTTTGGGAACATGCTCCCTTTTATGGATTAGCCCTCATTATACTGGTCCTATTGCACCTTTAATCAAATTAATCAGACTCCAGAAACCCAGCTGGACTCTCCCAGGGCTCAAGCAACCCTCCCTAGAGCTCTGACTCGATAAGTCCAGCAGTCCTCTTGGCTCAGGTGATAAAGCATGGATTGGTGCTTAAAAGGATACAAAAGCTGACCGTTGCATAATAGGTGAGGTTGAAAAAAGACAAAAGTCCATCAAGTCCAACTTATGTGTGTGATTATATATCAGTATTACATTTTATATCCCTGTATGTTGTGGTTGTTCAGGTGGTTATCTAATAGTTTCTTGAAACTATCAATGCCCCCTGCTGAGACCACCGCCTGTGGAAGGGAATTCCACATCCTTGCCACTCTTACAGTAAAGAACCCTCTACACAGTTTAAGGTTAAACCTCTTTTCTTATTTTATTGAGTGGCCACGAGTCTTGTTAAACTCCCCTTTGCGAAAAAATTTTTATCCCTATTGTGGGGTCACCAGTATGGTATTTGTATATTGAAATCGTATCCCCCTCTCAAGCGTCTCCTCTCCAGAGAGAATAAGTTCAGTGCTCGCAACCTTTCCTCATAACTAATATCCTCCAGACCAGGGGTGTCCAACCAGTGGCCCGGGGGCCACAGGTGGCCTGCGGAGCCCTCTGATGGGGCCCGCGACCTCCTGCTCTGGGATAGAATAGAAAGAATACTGCTACTAAAGGTCAGTTTATTACTAAAATCACAGTGTATATACGGGCATATCTTTTCTGCAGTGGTTACTGGGCTACTTTCAAACTGATCCGCAGGTGCAGAGCAATTACCTGCACTGAGCCATAGACTTCTATTACCTGCGAGTTCGGGGAGCTTTCTGAAAATGCACCAAACCTGCAGAATATAAGAGAAGTCTATTGCAAACTGCAGGAAAGCCAAAGGTTCACTGCGTTCACATCCTAGATTTCCCCCAGAGGTTCTCCCCCCCCAGTGTATAGCGTGCGTTCATATTTTTGCCACCCACTGACCTATTTCTCACTGAGGTGTTCGTCAAAATATCACTTTAAAACCACTCTAACACTGCTTGGGGTAGATGGCTCTAACATCTGCATTATACAGGTACCTCCAGCTGTATGAAAACCTTTTGCAAAATGCTACATAGTCGCACCCTTACATTTCATCGTTCTGGCATTATCAGGGGCACCAGGAAGAAAATACTTGAACTGTCTATATGGACTTGATCCTGACTGATGGTTTTATTCATGGATATTTTGTATGAAGGACTGTTGCGCGATGAATTTGGATTGTAATAGCACACTATAGCTGGCACAATTCAGATTTATGTTCATTTATTTATTTTATGTTAATTTTTTTTTTAGGTATATGAATGAATCAGCATATTTTTTAACATGTATATTGAATGATTTTTCATGCTTGCAACTTTAGTTCACTATTGGTGCACAGTCACATTTTTCACTCAACATCATCTGTGCTAAAGCCTTCCTTTCGCCTAAAATACTTGGGCCTCTTTCTGGACACAGCCCATGCAAAGGTCTTTCTCCCAGAAAACAAATCCTTTCTCTAAGATCTCATGCTTGCATCCTAATATCAGACATGCCTCAGTGGGTTCACCTGAGAGCTTTGGGCCTCATGGTAGCCTCTCGAGACCATCTCTTTTGCTCAGTTCCATTCAAGGCCTCTCCAATGCAACATTTTGTTGGCATGAAATGAGCATGTTTCTTGTTGACCTCCCTATGTACCTCTCCAGCTAAGCAAAGCATTCTCTAGCTCAGTAGATTTACAATCCCCCCTTGACAATGGGTAAGTTGTTTCTACCATGCCTATGGAGGGTGATAGCAGCCTCATGGGCAGGGGAGAAGTGTTCGTATATTTCACAATTCAGGAAACCTGGTCACCCAAGGAAGCCAAGTGTCCTATTAAAACATCAAGAGGTTTCTCTTTGTCTCACATTCTGGCCTTTCTGCAGTTGGGACTAGTACAGAATTTTGGTCTTCAAGTACGCCTAAGGGACAGGTTTCTGTCCTGTACATTTTGATCCAAAAATGTATGGCTTAATTTTATTTATTTTGGAAAAACGTTTTTGTTCAAGGTGTTGCATAACACCATGTGATTGGTTGGAATTCTAGTTTGGTTGTTTCACCCTTTGATCCCATTGGGGGGAACTCCTATGGATGATATCTCCTGCAGTGTATCCTCCCCAGTTTTCTCTGTCAGATGTGTCTCTGAACGAACAGCCCTCGATTTGTAAGGAGCCATTCCAGTCCTCCACAAAGACAAAGCAGTCTTGTACCTGAGATCAGCTTTTTGCCGCTGGCAGTATTTAACTTTCACCTTAATAAAGATTAATAGTATCCTTCTCTATTTGTGCCCAGCTTCTAAGCAGAAGAGATAGCTAAGAGATGGCTCTGACAATGAAGAACAATTTAAGAGTTTCTAATAGAAGCCATGGCTTTCAGATAGTCACATTCTGTTTTGTCACCTCCCACAAACAACATCCTACTTCAAAATAAACTATTGCCAGGTGGTTACAATAACTCGCCTCAAGCGCTTGCTCTCTAAAGTGATGGTCAACTTAAAAATGATAGAAGACTTTAAGCCTGGCCCTCAACACATCCAAAATGACCACAAAATAGCAGCACATCTTCATGCATTGAGGTGCATTGCACTAGGCAGCCCTTTCAAAAAAAAAGGGGGTTAGAACACACCTCGGCCCAGCTACATTTTTTTTTTTTTTTTTTTTTTTTTTTTCCTGTGTATTAAAATACACACTCAATAAGTTTGAGTACAATAACGCCCAAGGATAGTGACTGTAATTAAAATCCTCAGCATTGTTGTCAATGAGTTCAGTAATAATCCTTTGCTTTGGTGTTACTGAACGCAATGACAACCCCCATCATTGGTGTCGGTTGACTGAATATTGGTGTTGATGAATGCAATAACATGGATGCAATGTACATTGTACGAACATGCCTGCTCAGTGTTTCAGTGGTTGATTTTAAACTCCACAAAAAACAAAACTGGACAGTGGCAGCTAATGCACCTTTTATGCAAGTTATGGTAATGTGCTTTATTGCTTTTGTCTACTAAAGTGGCTACTTACCCTGTCTTGTACTGCACTTGCCCTAACACTTGTGTTTTGCTGTTTCACACTGTTTTTTCTGTAAAGGCAAAACAATTGCAGAGGATAGTATGAGGGAGCATACAATGAAAAATGGTTGCATAGGCCATTGTTGCTTACAACTCTACAGGCAGGTGTGGGAAGGGAAACTTCTAAATAACTTTGAATTTGCATGTAGTATATCATTCGCAAGGCAATGTTCGAAGTATTGGTCAAATTGCGAAGCGTCAGCATCTTGAATTACAGCGAAGCTCTAGCCCACCCACCAATTAAGTCGGCAACTTAAAATACTGTAGCTGCTGACATTTACTATCAGGACACTTGCTTGTCTAGGAATCCCACCCTCTCGGGTGCTGCTGCCACCATCTCTTGTAACGAAAACTGGCATTGAAGACTCGCGGCTTCACAGCTGGTTCCCTGCTATGCATTAGTGAGCCGTGACACTTTGTGAATGGCCCAGCAGCGGAGGAGGGGAGGCCAACCGTTTGAGTGACTTCACAAAGGCAAAGTCACCCAGAAGTGAGAATGGGCACTTGTCAAAAACAGAGTGGGATTGGGGGAGGAAGCAAACAAGCAGAGCTTCCCCTTTTTAGGTAGCGCTCAGCTTTAAGTAAACTAATGTGTGTAATGTCCATCAAACACATGTTATGGCGCTTACTGCTTATGGGGAGAAACAGTCCCAAGCTACTAGAGACTTTTTAATTTTGGGTGGCCCTCGCAATTAGAGTAAATAAGTTAGATTTTGTCACCGTTTTTAGATTTTCTATGGAAATGCCCAATAAAGACTTATTTAACCCCAATATACTTGCAGCATAGTTCTTTGTACTTTTGTACCACCCCAATTGCAAAAAAAGTTGGGATGCTGCATAAAATCTACATAAAAATAGAATGCAATGATTTACAAGTTTTCTTAAATCCATATTTTATTTACAATAGAAAACATATCAAATGTTTAAACTGAGAAGTTGTACCATTTTAAGAAAAAGAAAAGGTCATTTTGAAATTAACTGCAGCTACACCTCTCAAAATTGTGGTAGGGCCATGTTTACTACAGTGTAGCATTCCCACTTCTTTTAACACTCTGTAAACTGAAGATATTAGTTGCTGGCGTTTTGGGAGATGAACTTTGTCCCATTCTTGCATGATATAGGATTCTAACTGCTCAACATTCCTGGGTCTTTGTTGTATATATTGTTTCAAGATGCGCCAAATATATTGGTGAAAGTTCTGGACGGCAGGCAGTTAAGCACCCTGACTCTTCTACAAAGCCATGCTGTTTAGCACTGTCCTGAAATATATGCAAGGCCTTCCTTGAAACACATTGTCTAGATGGGGGCATTGTTGGTGCTTTTTCAGATTCGCAAGCTTCTCATTCCATATGCATGAATGGCACCCCCATACTATCAGAGATGCAGGCTTTTGAACTGCACTGATGACAAGCCAGAAGGTCCCTCTCCTCTAAAGTTCAGAGGATGCAGAACCCATTGTTCGCCCAAATCTTTTTTTGCAACAAACCATTAAAAATTTTTGCACCAGAGAAGGAGGCGTTTCTGGATCATGTTTGGATATGGTTTCTTCTATGCATGATAGAGCATATTTCACAGCAAACTGGTTGGTGAACCTCTGCCCACCTTTACGTCTAAGGGTTCTTTCACACCGAGGTGTCGGCAGTAAAGAGACGCTATTTTTAGCAGCGCTTTACCGTCATCTTAGAGTATACTCCGCTCCTACAGTGATGCAAAGATGCTGCTTGTCGGACTTTTTTTTACCGCCCTACAAGCGCACCGCTCCAGTGTGAAAGCAGAGGCTCTTTACAGGCGCTATGCAGGCACTATTTTTAACACCTGCAAAGTGCCTGTAAAGTGATTTTCATTGCAACGTTCAAGTCAGATTGATGACACTTTGATGTGACTTTGAAAAGAACACTCTGTGGCATTGAAGTTATGTCCAAGTCAGGTCAAAGTAGTGCAGGAACCTTTTCTAAAGTCAGAACGACTTAAGTAGTGCTTATTAAAACAGCTCTCATTGGGTTGGGATTTCACATGTCATGCGACTTGGGGTCTCAGTGTGAACTGAGCTGAAGATGTTGTTTTTATACCCAATCAAGTTAGTGACTTGTTGCCAATCAAACTAATTAGTGACAAAATGTTCTTCCAGCTCTTCCTGGTCAGTACCGCTAACCTTGCCAGCTTTTGGTTGCCCTGTACAAACTTTTTAAAACCTAATGCTGTAACGTTGAAAATTATGGTCTTAATTATTCTTACAATGGTACATTTAAAAAAAATCTTTTTTTGTTGTGAATAAAACGAGTTTATAAGATTTGCAAATCATTGCATTCTGTTTTTATGCAGCATCCCAACTTTTTTTGAATTGGGGTTGTAGGGCTTTGAATTAACTGTACTTTATTAATCAAGAGTTTCTCTACTAAACATTCAAATTAACATATTCTGTTGCTACTGTTTTTTTAACCTAATTCATGTGCATGACCCAGCTGAAATTAACACACTTGCTTGTTGTCATTTTTAGTAAATGGCACCAATACTGCATTCACGTTGCCTGCCCCTAAACCTGCACCAGTCACTGTGGCACCCACCGCAGCACCAGTTCGGGAGACCAATCCATGGGTGCATGCGCCTACTGCTGCTGCCTCACAAGTTACTAGCACAGGAGCAGCACCTGTAGCCACAGTAGTAGGTAAGATGATAGACCAAAAAGGTTATTGGAACAATCCGTGTTTACTATCATTATACATAAAAATGACTCGCATACAGCAATAATTTCTCTCTGAAAGGATAACTGTGTAAAAAAAATTGTAGTAGCCCCCCCGCATTTGCAATTGCTCATCTCTATTCCCTTCTTTCCTAAACTATCTTGTTGCTTGTCAGCAGATCCAAGCTCCATTTTTAATTTTTAAAGTGACAGTCACTTTAGAGTAAAACTGTAATCGGCCATTAAAATTGCTGCAGCACTTATAAGTCCCACAAATACCTGTGGAGCCTGCCAAAGTCCACCTTGTGCAGCTTCCTGTGATGTGGCATTGATGCCTGCACACTGCTTTCTGCCATAAAAAAAAATACCACTGCTTTACATGGTGACTGAGCAGCTATTAGGATGATTGCCATACCCAACCCCCCCCCCCCCCCCCCCCCCGAGCACTATAGGAGGCAGTCCCGGCTTTTTTCCAATTGCCACATATGTGCAATGCTCTCACTCAGGTGAGCTCACCTGCACTTACAAAGAAGGGAGCACACTGTGCATATGTGGCCCTCAAAAAAATAAATAATAAAGGTGCCCTTATCATATTGCACCTGGAAGGCATTTGTCCTAACAACTACTCCATGGTAAGATGGAATCATCTAAAGCAGTTGCAGTTTTTTAAATGTGAATATGGCTCACAGGTCTGTTACCAGAGGAAAGGCTGTAGAATCTGATCACCACATGGTGCTATGGTGTAGTGATTGCATATTGATTTTTATTATTTTTTTTAACAAAAAGATGAACTTGCCCTTTAAGTATTAGTCTGTCAGAAGTTTGACAAACCATTTTTTTGTATCTTGTATGTCTGCTTTGCAGGACCTGAGTTCACATCTAGTTCAGCAGCTGTAGTCCAGTCGAACCACAAGCGAACTCCTTCAGAGGCAGACCGCTGGCTTGAAGAGGTGTCTAAAACCGTTAAATCTCAGCAACGCCAGTCACCTGTGCCTGTTCCTGTTCCTGCCCCTGCCCTGCAGCCTCAGCCAATACTTCAACCTGTTGCTGCACCAAATCCCACGCCGTCTTACCCAGCAACTGCATTTATAACACAATCTACAGTACCAGTTGCCATAGTTCCCACTTTACCACCTACCTACATGTCTGTGCAGCAACCATACACTGTGGCTAATGGAATGAGCTATGCGGCCCCCAGTGTTCCTGTTGTCGGCATCACACCTTCACAAATGGTTGCTAATGTGTTTGGAGTTGCAGGTCACCCCCCTGTATTTCAACAGAAGCCTTCGCCAGGTCTGGTCAAACAGCAGACATTCCCCACATATGAGACAAACAGCACCACTAGCAGTCCCTTCTTCAAGCCAGCTGCAAAGCAGCAGAATGGTTCAGTGGCATTCAATGGAGTAGAGAGCAGTGGCTGGGATTTGGGTGCCAAGCAACAGCAAGGGCCACCGTCAACTTCAACTATTGACCCATTTGAAGCCCAGTGGGCTGCTTTAGAAGGTAAATCAAAGGCTCGTGGAAACCCATCACCAACAAACCCATTCTCCAGCGATCTCCAGAAGACCTTTGAAATAGAACTATAAAGCAGTGGCTAACCGATTAGAGACTGGCCCAAGGATTCTGACACATTTTGCCATAAAAATTTCTATGATATATATAGGAAAAGGACCAATGATGGACATGAAAACTGCAGTACTCACCAAATCTGTATTCAGCGGAGACCTGTGAGGGGAAAATCCCATGCTCTTCCTTCCGATCAGTCATAGGCTTCCCAAACACAGAAAGTCAGAGAAGATTTTTTTTATTGTGGTCATGAAGTTGAAAAGTCAAAATGTGCTCTTCTTCTTTTTTTTTTTTTTCAGAATAGAAACATGGTCACAAACAAGAGACATGACTCTCTGCAAAGCAGTATAGCAGTGCCTGAGCTTCCACAACAAAACAAGAGAATATA
Organism: Lithobates pipiens; assembly: GCF_037356315.1. Taxonomy (NCBI): domain Eukaryota; kingdom Metazoa; phylum Chordata; class Amphibia; order Anura; family Ranidae; genus Lithobates; species Lithobates pipiens. The sequence goes on from NW_027507791.1 coordinate 88,106,614, forward strand.
TATGTATATATAAAAATCTAAGGGGGGTATAATACTTGGGGATATGTTTATCCCTGGTCTGCTCTGTACTTAGGGTTGTATTGCACGTCAGATCACTGAATTGCAGCCCTTTACTGGCAGATAAGGGAATAAAGCCAAAATCTTTATTTTTATGCATTACAAATATTTTAAATAGTTTTGGGTTAATTAATGGTTGTATAAGTTTGTAAGTAATCTTGCCAAAGGTTAAAATACGTTTTTGGATTTTCAGTTGCTAGTAACTGTACATAATTGATTTAGCTGCTAATTCTTACATTAAAAAAAGAAACTGGACTGCCTGTGGTTTTATGTTTTTATTTGGTATGTGTCACCTGCAGCTGTAAGTAGCACATGGGTTAAAGAGAACCAATGCTTTTTCAAGAAAAAGGCAAGGCAACATGTTCAATTTAATGGCTGCCCCATCAGCATTGTATGCTCTGCTTTTCCATTCATCCTTCAGGAGTAAAGAATTGGCCCTGGGTAAGCTGCAGGTCAGGACATGGAGCTTGCGTAGGGCCGAAGACTCTTACCCCGCCCCTATGTGGGAGCTCAATTCTCTCATCACTTTCATGTAAGAGGAAGGGGAGTGAGTTGCATGCTCCCCTATACCTGAAAGTACCGGGTATATTTCTTCACTTCTGACAGCTGATTTTGATTTGGGGGAATAAAGGCAAGTGGAAGCAGCTGCAGGCACCAATAATAAAGAGAACCTGTTGCTTATCCCTGCATGAACTAAGCGCTGATTCACTTTAGTCATAAGCAGTGGACTAGATTGTTGTATGGGGAAAGGGCAAATTAAAGAACAGTACTTGCGTGGTGTAAAAGCCAATGCAGACCTGTCTTTTTATTTTCTTTACACAATTCTATATTGCCTAAAATATATATATATATGTATTACCTATGTATAAATGTTGTTACTTTTTGACAAAATGCTGGTCTTGTTTTATATGTTTTATATATTTTATATATTAATATATATTTTATCATATATATTAATATATACAGCTTAGAGTTTTAATACCACTATGATCTAAAATGCACAGTATATCGATCTACTTATAAAGCCTTTTTTTTTATTTGCCATGTTTTCCCCCCATTTTTGTGTTTCTCTTCTGTTCATTGCTTCATGCTATACCTCAGATCACAGAGAATCATCTTTCTGTGTTGGTCTTAGTTATATATGTGTATAGTTGTACAGATTTACCAAAAATAAACTTTGGTGGTGGAAAATGACTCCCAAAATCTTTCTGTGCCTGATTTTTTTTTTATTTTTTTTTTATTTTTTTGTGCATTATTTCGCTGCTCATGTGGAAGGGAATTATTGGTTCGGGTGTGCACATACATAAAAGCACAAGTGTGGCAGTTCACTAAATAGGCTGAATGTGAAAGGGCATGTCACTGCAGTGACAGGGCCCAGAAAGGGTGTTGGGCCAAGCATTGATACAGTGGCGAATGAAGAGAGGGCATGTTGGAGAGTTTGGTATGCAGTTGTGATGGGGGGGGGGGGGGGTGGTAGTCAACTGTAACCTCAAAATATAATCCTCCCAGCCCCCAGAAATGTTGGGCATTTTTGGTGTGCGATGCCAGGCAGGAGATTACAGTGAGCAAAAAGAACAATCTCCTGCACTCAGAGGTGCTCTGGCATTGGTGTACCACAGATCTTCAGTTGCTTCAATGTTGGCAAAAAAATTACAGCCCCCCCAAGGGGCTGGAGAAACCCATAAGCACTAGAAAATGAGAACAGAGGGCACACCAGCCTTGCGCATTACCTTAACTTTTAATAATAAAATGGACACGTACAACATGAAAAATCAAGCTCATCAATATCCAACTGTCCAAGACTGCCTAGTCCACTGAACAGGTCCCAACCACAAGATGACCCTCAAGGATGGCTGATGCGTTCTAAGGGGAGATCACCAGATTGTCTCTGAGGAAGAGGGGGATCTCTGGCCAGGGGTGTATGCATGCTGCTGTCATGGTCGTTGGTGGATGTAGCACCTTCCAAGCATGACCCATTCAAGTAAATGGGACCACTCTACAAGTGCCCTGCAACCTTGTGCTGTACAGCAAACAAGGGTTAAAGCAGGCAGCATTGTGGTGCTTTCTAACCAGCTGCTTTAACCCCTTGGACCCTACAAAAGCATGTAGTTGTGGGCCGCTTGGTGTGGTCCCATTTACTTGACTGGGTTTATGATTGGCAGGCGGTAGCACCCATCAAAAGCAGCAGCAGGTTAATTCCTGCTGCGGCATGTGTACACTTTTGGCTGTTTCAACAGCTGAAGGAGGTAGGGATTGGGGAAGGTAAACTCAACCGTCAAGTTCAAGAGTGTTGAGGGAGTAAAGGCCAGCACATCATCTCCAGTCCTGCACAAACTTTTCCTCCCAAATTTAAGTTAGATTCTCTTCTGTTTAATGCGATTTTAGTATGCTCCACTAACAGGATGGCGCCGTCTCTGTCCAGATACTGGTGAAGGGGCAAAAGATGTTGTCTAACGTGTTTAAGGCTCCATGGGAAATCTTAGGTAATTCTGGCATCCTACCTGAAAGCAGTTTGTAAATGGTGTTGATCCAGCAGGTGGCAGTATGTCCTTTCTTATATTGCCTCTTTTAAGAGGAAGACTGAATTGTGGAATATAGGAGAAAGCAATTCCCAACGAATAACAGACTAAGTAATAACTTATATCAACATGAACCCGATCAGCTTTCTTAATACCAATAGGCATTCTAACAGTATCAAAAGGAAGTGAGGCTTATGCTATATGAGCCAGGGAAGGCAGTACAGGCCATGGGAATGTACGTGGTTAAGGTTGCACTGGTTATGGTTATTGTATCATATTGTAACATGCAGTGTATCAGTATGTAATCTTTAATGCTTGCAGCTAATGAAAACTAAAAATTCAGTATCTCAGATGACATGGCTCCCCAAATCATCACGGACAGTGGAAAATTTTGCATTTCATTTGGAAATCAAGGAAGAGTGAAGAGGCACAGAAACTAAGTTGCATGAGGTCTAGTGTGCGGTTTCCACAGTCTGTGATGATTTGGGGAACCATGCCATCTGCTGGTGTTGGAGCAGCCATCTACCAGGAAATTCTAGAGCACTTCATGCTGCCCTCTGCTGGCCAGCTTTATGGAGATGCTGAGTTAATTTTCTAGCAGGACTTGGCAACTGCAAAAAAAAGTACCAATGCCTAGTTTAATGATCATGGTTATCGCTGTGCTTGATTTGCCTGCAAACTCGCCTGACCTAAACTCCATAGAGGACCTGTGAGGTATTGTCAAAATGAAGGTTAGACACCAGACCCAACAATGCAGGTGAGCTGAAGGACGCTATCAAAGCAACCTGGGCTTCCATAACACCTTAGCAGTGTCACAGGCCGATCGCCTCCATGTCACGCTGCATTAATGCAGTAATTCATACAAAAGTAGCCTCGACCAAGTATTGAGTGCCTATACTGTACATGGACATACTTTTCAGTAAGCCAACATTTCTGTATTAAAAATCTTTTGCCACCTTCAGGAGAGGACTAGGCAAAACATGTAAAAAAACAGAAAAACTGCACAGTACCACCTGGGGGGGGGGGGGCGGTCCTACTGGCTATAACCCCTCACTCTGCTTCCAGCAGCTCAGTTTTTTTCTGCTTGATGTAGAAGGACCTGGCTCCATGTGGGGACCATTTGTCCTGGGAATTTATTTCTTTTTTCTGCTTTTTGATTCCTGTGATCTACAATCAACAGCTGGGCTGGGTGACAGGCTGGATAATATAGATCCTGGTAGTCTCCCCAGCCTGGCCATCAGGCAGTCCCTGCAGGAGGGCCAAGTATGGTTCCACCTGTCTCGGCAGGATGGAGCAGCTGGGCATTCCCTGGGAGGTCGACTAGGGGCTCTCTCCCTCTCCCTTTCTTCTCTCCCTGTCCCTTTCCCTCCTCCCTATGCTGATGCACCGCTGTGTGACTGGGCTTAGGGGGTGACCTCTGAAACATCAAGGATTCTGAGAGGGCTTCTAAAGGTAAATGGTTCTGGAAGAAGCTGTCTTAATTCCATTTGCCCGTCTGGAGACATTCCCATTAGGACAAGAGACTCTGGAGATCGGAATCAGCACATTGACCCTCTGGATTTTTGAGAAGGATCCTGAGCCACTGCCTGAATGGCCTTTGCTGCACTACTAGACGCATCTGGGGTCTTTTTGTGAGGTAAGGGGTTGGCACCACTAGGGGAGGATTGTATCAAGCTATATGTGTTTTTTCTACATTCCAAAGTGGACTGCTGAATTTGCCTTTTGCTGGACTCCCATACCTGTTCTTTTCCCCCCACCCTCATTTGCCTTTATAGGAAAATAGTGATATTATTGCAGGACTATTTGGAGACAGAACTCTGGTTTCTTTCAATTTGAACTATGATTCCCTTTGTTGGACTTCCAAACCAGCTCTTTTCCCCTCTCATTCCATTTTGTTTTTATAGGAAAAGAGTGACAATGTTGCCAGACTATATGGAGACAGAACTCTGGTTTCTATTTATCAATTTGATCTATATGATCCTCGTTTTTGGATTATATATGCCTTTTTTTTTCACAAGGCACTGCACTTTATAGTGCATTTTTAGAGCATTAGTTATTATTATTATTATTATATTATTATTATTATTATAATATTATTATTATTTACTATTTTATTGCTGTTTTATTGAACTATTCATATCGTATATATCACACATAGATATAGAATGTGTGTGTGTGTGTATATGTATATATATATATATATATATATATATATATATATATATATATATATATAATTGGATTGCTCATATTCTTTGGATTATATTTTACCAATATTGCACTTTATTCAAAATTTTTTTATTTTTTTTTCTCTCGCATCAGAATTTATTGCGTTTTTACTTATATTGATTTAGATCATGTGTTGTGGGATTATCATCAATACTACTTTGAACATTACTTATCACTGTTTATGGATACGTATATTTCCCTAATCGTCTTTCAGGACAGCCACTATGAGAGATAGACTCCTCCTTCCTCTGGAAACACTGCGCCAGCCCATAAATTCTTACTTCCCCTGCCGGACCTCAGTTATTAGTGTTTCCTCCGGCGGGGAGACACTGTGCAGGGACCAGGCCGATCAGTCGGGGAGGCTGTGGCCATTCTTTTCGTCAAGAACCCGGTTGAAAGAAGCAGGGGCTTTGTTAGAAGAAAGCTGGGTTCAAACCGTTCGGATGTTCGGTTTACTTACCTCACCAGGTATTGCCACCCCTTCCTAGTCGAGCGCGGCTTCAGGTCGTGGGGGACTCCTATCGCGTCTACAGGGACGAAGCTGGCAAGCTGCTCGAAAAATTTCCCTGTACAAGGGTACAGTCCGCCCTTTTTTTCTTTGAACCGGCGGGCCGATCGACGGACGACGTCGTATCCGGTGGAAAACGAAGGCTTGACCTCGAATATGATCTACTTCCGGTTCCAGGTCGTGGAGCTGATAGGAGGGCCGGGCACAAGCTGGAGATGAGTTTGGTACGCGCACAGGCAGCGTGAAACTCTGTAGTAAGCAGCCACCTGCAGTCATGTCGGAAGCTGAGGCTCAACCAACAGACACTATCTCCAGCATTCCTAAGGTAAGAGCACCCTGGGGCGGGGTACTCTCTATCTAGGATCCCCCCACCCCAATGTATGGTTCTATCATGGGGGGGGCAGACCCCCTAGGTGGCCGGGGGGGGGGGGAGGGGAGGGGAGGCTCAGATCCCTTCCTTTTAAAAAAAAAAAAAAGGGTCTAGTGCACTCCCAGGGTTGTATCCCGAGCTTTGTATTAACTTTTTCTCTTTTCTGTTTTTTTCCTTTTTTACTTAGTTTTTTCCGTAGCTTTCTGAAATAAGTCTACGCATAGCTCTAAAAAGAAGTGTGCCTCCTGTAGGGACATTTTAGGGGAATCTTGGACAAAAGTGTTGTGCAAAGGCTGTATAGATTCCCTCATTAGGGAAAGGGAATCTGAACAGGAGTAGGGACTAGCAGCTTCAGTCAAAGAGCTCTCGTCCACCTTCTCTTCTTTTAGATCCCTTTTTGAAAAATTTCAGCTTCCCACGGGTCCAGCTCCCCAGGATACAACCCCACCTCTAGCACAGAGTTCTGCTCCTGTTCAACCTGCTACTACAGGGGGGACAGAGGTTGCAGGCCCTTCAGGGACAGGAAGGGAACTTCCAGACAGTTCCTCTTCCGATTCCCAGGAGGGGTCAGAGGTGGAGGACCAGGACGGGGGGGTCCAGGAAAGCCTCCAGATATAAATTATCCCTTGATGAGGTAGAGGACCTCTTAAAAGCGATTTATACAACCCTCGGTATCCAGGCGTATAAGAAGCCCCTAACCCTTCATGACCAAATGTATTCGGGTTTAGGGGAACCAAAGAGAAGGGTGTTTCCAGTGCACGAAGTTCTAATGGAAACAGTTAAAAAGGAGTGGCAGGATCCTGAAAGAAGGCCCTTTTTATCTAGATCCCTCAAAAGAAGATTCCGATTTTCAGAGGACCCGGCATGCCTTTGGAATAAAAATCCCAAATTAGATGACGCTTTCTCCCAGGTCTCCAGACACACAGATTTGGTGTTTGCCAAGACCCCCCATGTCTTCAGATGTCATGGACAAAAGGATTGACTCTCTGCTTAAGAAAACGTGGGACTCTCGGCAATTTAAAGCCTGAAATGGCAGTTGCGGTTGTGGCTCGCAATTTAGAGCACTGGCTCTCACAGATCCAACAACATATTGAGGCAGGCACAGATAAGGAAACCATTCTGTCATCCTTCCCTACTATGCTGCGAGGGATCGCTTACATAGCAGATGCCTCTGCTGAGTCCGTCCGCATGTCGGGCAGAACGGCGGCTCTAGCCAATTCGGCCAGAAGGGCCCTTTGGCTAAAAACGTGGCCAGGGGATAATGCCTCCAAGATAAAGCTGTGTGGGATACCGTTGACGGGGGACCTCCTTTTTGGCCCAGTGCTAGACTGTTCTAGACCGGACAGCGGACAGGAAAAAATCCTTTCCTCTTAAACGGCAAACCCCCGTACAAACAAAAAAGGGGTTTCGTCCACAAGGGCGTAGGGAAACCCCTAAACCAGAGGGGAAAAAGGAAAACCTGGCCCCAAAAAGGCAGAGGAGGGGCGATTTTTCGCCCTCCTGTCCAGCCCCGTAAAACCCAGTGACATTCCAGCTACAGTGGGAGGAAGACTGGGGGCCTTTCTCCCACAGTGGGAGACAATATCCCCCAATCAATTTATTTTAGGGGTAATAAGAAGGGGGTACCTCTTGAAATTAAGACCACACCCTCAAAGGCTCCTTGTCACGCATCTACCCAGGTGCATGGTAAAGGCCGAGGCCTTGCTGGAAGCTCTGAGGGAATTGGAGATCAGGATGTTATTCTTGGGGTCCCAAAAGCAGAAGAGGGAAGGGGGTTTTATTCTCATGTCTTCGTTGTAAAAAAACCCGCAGGAAAGTCCAGATTGATTCTGAACTTAAAGCCCCTGAACGCTTCAGTGACATACAAAAGATTCCGCATGGAGTCGATCTTTTCAGTAAGGGCTCTTCTACCCCGCAACTGTTTCATGGTATCTCTGGACCTAAGGGACGCGTATTTACACATCCTCGCAGAAGTTTCTACGCCTTGCCATAGATTCAGTGGGAGAAGTAGTACACTTTCAGGCCCTGCCATTCGGGCTATCCTCTTCACCCCGCATTTTTACCAAGGTCCTGGCAGAAGCCATGGCCTTTCTTCGGCTCCAAGGGATATGTATAATAGCCTACCTGGACGACCTGCTCTTATTTGCAGCATCCCCAATACAGTTGGTCAAGGATCTCGATCTAACCAAAAGGGTCCTTACAGACCTGGGGTGGATTCTGAACTTGGGAAAAGTCCAGCCTGATCCCCTCACAACAGATCCCCTATCAAGGTTTCCTGTTGGACTCAACACTGTTGAGTTTTTCTGCCAAGAGCGAAGGTACAAAAGCTGGACAGAGCGGTGGCCTCTCTTCAGAGCAACCAGCTGTTTTCCCATAAGGGTTCGGATGTCAGTATTGGGTCTCCTTACATCCACCCTCCCAGCAGTGCAGTGGGCAGGGCTACATTTTCGTCCCCTACAGACCTTCGTCCTAGGGGTGTGGGACCACAGTCAGGAGGCTCTAGACACACTAGTACATATTCCACACCAAGTAAAGAGATCCCTCTGGTGGTGGAGGAAAGTGACGAACCTGTCGCAAGGGCGTCTGTGGCTCATCCCGGTTTCTCAGGTAGTTACCACAGATGCAAGTGGAAAAGGCTGGGGGGCACATTTGGGTTCCCTTCTAGCCCAGGGCACTTGGGAGGACGGCGAATTAGCTCGATCGTCCAACTGGAAAGAATTAAGGGCAGTGGGACTAGCCCTCAGATTCTTCAAAAAAGAGCTCCGGGGTTACCACATTCAGGTGCGGTCGGACAACTCCTCCACAGTGGCCTATTTAAACAAGCAGGGTGGCACGAGAAGCGGAGCCCTGTTGTCTTTAGCAACAGAGATCCTGAGCTGGGCCGAGACCTACACCCTTTCGCTCTCAGCAGTTTTCCTGAGAGGAGAGAAAAACGTGGTAGCAGACTTTCTCAGCCGAAAGAGGCTGAGGGAGGGCGACTGGGTTCTCAACCAGGAGGTTTTCAATCTCATAATAAAGAGATGGGGGCCTCCAGAGGTGGACTTTTTCGCGTCCAGAAACAATGCAAAAACCCCCTGTTTTTTCTCCCTAAGAAGGGGAGAGGGAGCCTTAGGGATGGACGCTTTGAACCAGAATTGGCACTTCAGAACTTGCTGTGCCTTCCCACCTCCAGCGTTGCTGCCAGCAGTTCTGAGAAAGTTTCAAATGGAAAACACATCTCTGATTCTGGTGGCACCGCATTGGCCCAAGAGAGCATGGTTCTCAATACTGAAGCAATTGGCGGTAGAACCTCCCCTACTCTTGCCCCCTCGGGACGATCTCCTCTCTCAGGGGCCAGTCCTCTGCCCACGAGTACACCAGTGGAAGTTAGCGGCCTGGCTACTGAGGAGGGTTTATTAAAATCTAAAGGATTTTCAGAGAGGCTAGTTTTACCCTCCTGGACAGTAGGAAAAAGGAAACTCGCCAGATCTATGAAAAGGTCTGGTTACGTTTCAACAAGTGGTGCGCAGAGAGCTCTTTCCCAGTACGGAGCTCCTCCGCAGTTTTGGAATTTTTACAATGTGGGGCAGATAAAGGCTTATCCATTAGTACCCTTAGGGGTCAAGTGTCAGCCCTCAGTGTTTATTTGGAAGATCATTTGGCTGCCAACCCGTGGGTAGTCAGGTTCTTTAGGGCCCTGTCCAGACAGAGACCGGTCCAGGGTCTGTCCTTTCCCAGATGGGATTTATCCTTAGTTTTACAAAGCTTAACTGGACCCCCCTTTTGAGCCTTTAAAAGAGTGTTTTCCGAGAGAACTTACTCTGAAGACCGTGTTTCTGGTAGCAGTGACAACTGCCAGGAGGGTCAGTGAGATGGAGGTCTTATCAGTCAGGGCTCCCTTTTGCGTTATTTTTCCGGACCGGATAATTTTAAGGACCGATCCGGCCTTTTTGCCGAAAGTGGCATCCGGCTTTCATAGAAGCCAGGAAATTGTTTTTTGCCCTCCTTTTTTTTTTGTTTTTTTGTTTTTCCCAATCCCTCCGGCGAGAAGGAACTAAGATTTCATTATTTGGATGTTAGGAGATGTATCCTACACTATTTAGAACTGACCAAGACATTCAGAAGGTCAGACTCCTTATTTGTTTGTTTTCTGGGGCCAGAAAGGGTTGTAAGGCGTCTCGACACACTATTGCTAGATGGCTCGATGGCTCAGAGTAGCCATCGAGCAGGCTTATTCGGTTACATGGAAAGAAATCCCAGTGGGTATTAAAGCACACTCTACTAGAGCTATGGCAGCCTCCCAGGCAGAAAGAGCGGGAGCAACGCCAGAACAGATTTGCAGGGCAGCAACATGGTCCAGCTACTCCACTTTCGTAAAACACTACAGAGTGGATCTGGTGTCGGCAGGTGAGCAGGCCTTTGGGCGAAAGGTTTTGCAAGCTGTAGTCCCACCCTAACTGGTAAGTGCTCGTTTATCCTCTCATAGTGGCTGTCCTGAAAGATGATTAGGGAAAATTAGAGTTACGCTTACCGGTAACGTCTTTTCCAGTAGTCTTTCAGCACAGCCCTAGTTCCCACCCGAAAATTGGGGGGGGAGTCTTACAAAAGACCAGAGCGCAGCAAGATAATGGTATTTGATAAATATGTTATTAATGTGTTCTTGTGTCTCCCCAGCTGGCCAGAGGTAATCTCGATATAAACTGAGGTCCGGCAGGGGAAGTAAGAATTTATGGGCTGGCGCAGTGTTTCCAGAGGAAGAGGAGTCTATCTCTCATAGTGGCTGTCCTGAAAGCCTACTGGAAAAGACGTTACCGGTAAGCGTAACTCTAATTTTCCTGTTGATAATTGGTCAGATAATTATTCCCCTGTTTACTATATTGGTTTAACTAGCGCTATTTCACTTTTTTATACATATGGGCATAGGGGGTGCGGTGCACGTACCTGGCCGAGGATCCTCTAAGGGGGCTCTGGATCCTGGCAGGGGGCTGCCCTTGTGGTTGGTGGTCCACTCATCTTTTTTCCTGATTTTAGGCCATTTTTGGGGTATCTCTGTGTGCCATGTTCCTGTAGTCCGGCGGCCATTTTCTAGTAGCCTCAGTTTTTTTTTTTTTTTTTTTTTTTTTTTTTTTACCCTAGCACTGGGCAGCTGGTTCATTCTGGAACAGCGTGAAACTGACACAGAACACCTCGTGGCTGGCACAGGGGAGAGCAGACCGCAGCAGCACAGTGCAGTACCTAGGTCAGGGTGATGAGTCTTGCGGGGAGCCCCTCAGTCTGTGGCAGCTAGGAGGGTGGCCATTTTGTGTGGCTTGCCTTAGGTCCCTAGTGGTGACAGGCGAGAGTGGGTGAGCATGGCATCAGAAGCTGGTGTTTCTTCCCCAGACATCCCTGTTATTGCAACTGGTTCCCCTGCACCTGCGGTGCCTATGGGCACTCTGTCAGCGGTCCTGGAGTCCTTTGTTGCCAGGGTGGAAGCTGCATGCGTGTGCAAGGGGGTAAAAAATGCCCCCCTCCCCCCACCATCTTCTGGGGAAAGCTCTGATTCAGACTCTGGTCCCGCTGTGGCAGGCGGCCCCTGTTCTGACGTTTCAGAGGATGCGGACCAGGACCGTCATCCTCACTGTCCGGGTCAGCACAGGAAAAAGCAGTGCAGGATACCCTAATGATAGAGGATACGGCGGGGGCATCTGCAGAGGTCTGTTCCTTTTGGGTCCCACAAGCCGGCCCTTACGGCTAAGGTATTTCCTTACCTAACTTATTTTGATAAGTTTATTTACAAGGAGTGGGGAAACGTGGTGAGTTTCCTGAAAAAATGGACATCTCCTCCAGTCATTGACCCCCGGTATCCAGGTTGAATAAGGTAACAACGTTTCCGGTGGAAGGGACCTCTGCTTTCAAGGACCCTGCCAACAGAAGAACTGAGGCGGTTGCCCAGTCCATGTTTACGGTGGTGGGGTAAGCATTGCGGCCAGTGTTAGCCACGGCCCTGGTGTCAGACGCTTACTGAATGGGCTAAGTTGTTGCACTGCGAGTTGGAGAAGTAACAGGTTTCCCCGGTCTGTGGCAGACCATTTGGTGCAGGGCCTGAAGTATGTCTGTGATGCTACCTTAGATACGGCCCCCTTTCTAGAGCCTCAGTATCAGCTGTGGTGATACATCGCCTGATTTGGATAAAATGCTGGTCTGCGGACCAGGCATCAAAGAAAGTACTGGCGGATTTGCCCTTCAAGGGAGAGAGGCTATTTGTAGCCTTGCTGGATGACAAAGAGTACTTGTTCCCACAGTCCAGGAAGGGTAAGGAGCCATGCCGTAGGCAGGGTCCCTCCATTTCCGCTCAGAAGCGGATTTGTCGTTTGCCCGGGTCGGCAGGTAAGCACTCCCAGTCCGACAAGGTGCACGCTGAGGGACGAAAGCGTCTCTGGTTTCACAAGTCTGCAAGCAAATCTGTTGCTGCATGAAGGTTTGCCCCCGCCCGACTCTCGGGTGGGGGGGTCGCCTTTTGGAGTTTGCAGCCCGGTGGACCTTCCTCTCTGCGAACTGGTTTCATCAGGCTACAAGAGTTTCTTTCTTGTCCGCCAAACTGATTTTTTTTCCCTCCCAATCTTCATCTTCCGGCTCATCGGAAGGCCTTGTTGGAGCAGTACAGGACCTGCTGCTGCGCGGGGTGATAGTGCCTGTGCTGACGCCAGAAAGGTTTCAGGGATTCTACTCCAGTCTGTAGTCCTAAAGAAGGAAGGGGTCCATCCGGTCCTGGATCTCAAGGCCCTCAGCGACTTTGTGAAAGTACAAAGGTTCAGGATGCAATCGGTTCACTCCAGGGGGATTTCTTGGCATTCTTGGACATCAAGGACGCATACCTGTCCCCATATGCTTCAGGCATCAAAGGTTTCTACGATTTACGGTCAGGGACAAGCACTATCAATTTGCAGCTCTCCCTTTTGGCTTAGCGGTGACACCAAGGGTCTTCACCAAGGTGCTAGCCCCAATTCTGGCACTGCTAAGGCAACAAGGGATCGCAATCATGGGTTACCTGGATGACATTCTGAGAGCAGCTTCCGCCTCAGAATTAAGGGAGGATGTGGCGATCACCATACAGACTCTCTGGGAGTTTGGTTGGGTGTTGAACCTCTAGAAGTCATTGGTGCCGACTCAATGCCTGGAGTACCTGGGCTTGATTCTGGACTCCTTGAAGGCGAGTCTTTCTCCCTTCAGACGAGCTGCAGACTCTTCAAGCTGCGGTGAAGTTATTGGTGTCCTGCAGGTGGTCATTGCTGCGTTTTTGCATGCGCGTTCTGGGTCTCATGGTAGCCACATTCAAGGCAGTACCATATCCTCAATTCCAGAAAGAGATCCTATCCAAATGGGACAAATCTCTGACATCCCTAGATTGTCCATTTTGGGTGGTGGCTGAGGTCTTCATTGGACGGTAATCCCGCCTGCCGATCAATGTGCTGTACTATACTATACTGTACTGTAGCTTGAAAATTAAAAACGGATGGAGGCAAACCTTTCATCTGCCCTACCTCCATTCATAGATTGCATGTTCTCATGCTCTCTGTTATGCAGAGACCCCCCCCCCTTTTGAACTAATTAGAGACATTCCATTGGAAGACCTTACTTGTAAAGTTGCCTTCTGATGACCATTACTTTCTGCGTTGGCAGCTGTTTCTTGTAAAGATCCCTTTCTTATTTTCAAAACCTTCCATTTTACGGAAGGTGGTCCCTTCTATCCATCTGATTTATCACAGTGTACTTCCTTCCCTTTGTCCTGCCTCAAAATGTGACAAGAAAATTGACCTAACTTGCCTAGATGTGGTCAGGGTCTACCTGGCAGCCACAGCCTCTGTTTGTAAGTCACTTTATTCTGCCTGTGGGCCCATGTGAGTAATCTTTACGCTCCACCACTGACAGGTGGATAAGGTAACTGTTCTCCAGGGCCTACTACCTTAGGAATAGAATTCCCGTTTTTTCTATTAGAGCCCATTTTACAGGGTTGATGTCTCTTGGGCTTTTTGACATCAAGCATCTGCTTCTCAGATTCTCAGATTTGTAAGGTTGCTATCTGCTCATCTGTGTTTTTAAAGTTCTACCAGGTGGATATTAAAGTGGTTATAAACTTCAATCTTTTACTGGCATGCCGCACTGTAGCCATCATTCTATCTTTTAATACTTGCACTCTTTAGGAGATATTTACTATATGTTCAGCTGATGTCATCAGCGCATGCCCTCTGAAGGAACAGATACCCAGGCCATTCCTTCAGAATCCTAAGATGTAATTGCCTCATCGTGGTTTCGGCCAGTCACTCAGTCTGAGTCTGTGGACCCGGAAGGAAGCTGGAAACGGCCTCCAGCAATCGTATCGCTGGAATGCTTCGTTTTCAGGTTTTACATAATGTGCTGGTATGCAATGCATACTAGCACATTTATGGCTTTACCTTGCAGGTCTGAAGAGAAATGAAGGTACCCAGGTTACAACAGCTTTAAGGCCTTGGCTAATGCAAGCTTCAGCCACAAGGTGCAATGTGGAGGCTTAGTTTATTGCTTGGGTATGTCTCATGGTCTATGAATACAAGTCCTGTACTGAACAGTTAAAGAGGAGGGCCAGCTTTAAAAAAAAATTTTTTAAAGTCAGCAGCTGCAAACACTGTAGCTGCTGACTTTTAATAAGCAGACTTGCCTGTCCAGGACGCCCGTGATGTCGGCCGCCCGAGGCCGACCCGTCCCTCGGGTCCCAGCGCCACCATTTCAACTAAGGGAAACAGGCAGTGGAGCCTTGCGGCTTCACTGCCCGTTTCCTATTGTGCATGTGCGAGTCGCGCAGCGCTTTGTGAATGGGGCACGCTGTGTTCTGGGACACACAGTTCCCAGAACACAGCGCGACCCATTACCCAGAAGACTTCGCACGGAGGAGAGAAGACAGAACATCACCGCGGAGGAGGAAGATGCAAATTAGGACGATATGCCTCGCAACAGGCATTTCTGGCAAGTTTAAAAAAAAAAATGTCCATTTTTTTTTTTTCTAATTTTTTGCTAATTTTTAATGTACTTTTGTTTTTCAGGGTGGCCCTCCACTTTAAGATAGTAGGAATTTTGACTTGCCTGTAAATCCCTCATTACTTAGCAAGTATTTTGTCCAGTGTCCCAAAGGTTTGAAGGTAACCTGCATATAATCCATAATGTATATGTCAGTCCTGTACTGTTCTCCAAGAAGAGAAATTTACAGGTAAGTCTAAATTCTTCTTGCAGCAAAGGGAGTCAAATAGCAGAGAATGTTGCTGACGGGATAAGAAAAGCTTTGGGGGGTGGGGGTTGGGGTTTGAGATAAAGTCAGATTTTTGTGTGTGGAAATATTTTATGGTGTAAAAACACAAAGTTGCAAACTGAGCTCCCTAGTAGATATCATCCAGAAGATGACCAATGAATTTAACTAAAGAGAATTTATTTTTATTTTTTTATATGGGGTACAAGGGGTAACCATCAAGTCACATCAGTGTGGACAGCGAACGAGTAGTCAGGATGGATAAGTGCATTATAGATACAAAAGTCCAAATCAGATAATATATAAGATAACTAGTACCAGCTTGCAAGTAGCGGAAGGACTACTAATATGTGCTCAAGGTCAGGTACTTTATTAGAGTAGACTGAAAAAAAAAAGGGGGGGGGACTAGAAAGAGGGAGATAAATGAGGAAGGTGAGGGAAGAGAAAAGAGGTAAGCCCCAATGGACTGGGGGACTGGGGGGGGGGGGGGGGTTGGAGTAAACCACCTCACTGGCCAAAGTGAAGTATTTAAGTTGGTTGGGTGGCCCTGTCAAGTAGAGATCTGGCGTCTTCTGAATATATAAACATGTTGCAGGGCAGCCAGGTTTTTGTGTAACATTTGTGTTTTGCACAGATAGGACTAGATATTCCGTTCTATTAATGTCTTCTACTTTTCTAAGCCATGGTTGGATAGACAGGGGATCAGATTACTTCAATCGCAGAGCTTGGCAGCATTAAGAAAATTATGTATTACCGACTTTTTGTACGATGCAGCAGGAATGTCAGAGCAATGAAGTAGGAAAAAAAAGCAGGGTCCTCTGGACCTGGGTAGTCTGTAAACTGTTGAGTAACCCTGCGCACTTCTTCCAAAAGTTCTCCAGGCTTGGCCAATCCCAAAAGATGTGTAGCGATGTCCCCCTTTCCCTCCGGCACATCCAACAGCGGTCTTAGGCCTCTGGGAAGAAGCGGTTCAGGACGGACAGTGTGTGATACCATCTCGTAAGAAATTTATAATTGCCTTCTTGAATGCGCGTGCACACAGATGATTTGAGGGCAAATTGAATGATTCACCTGTCTTGGGCAGGGTCAAGTGACCACTCCATTTCAGCTTCCCACTTAATGAGTCCCATCAGCTTAAACTCTCTGGTTGGGGAGAGCAACATGGAGTACATTATGGGCAGAGTGCGAGGTAATGTGACCCCCATCCACGCAATAGAATTCAAATGGAGTTGGAGACTGCCTGTATTCTGCTAGAGATCCCAGAGTATGAAAAAAGGGGTACAGCAGTTCCGAGATGGAAGGCCATCTGAATCAAGGAAGTGAGACGCCAAGGTGCATCCCATCTCCATTAGGTCAGGAACAAGCCTCAGTCCACTCCCGGGGGAAAGTCTGGGTTACCCAGGATAGAATATAGAGGCGATTTGATAGTAGGGATAGCAGGATTTTTACACAAAAGAAAGCAGGTCCGAAGAGTGGGCCCAATTATAGGGTGCATTTTAAGCAACGGGGGCAGCACCAGGAGGCCTTACCGAGAGGGACAGGACTACATTGTTGTTCCAGCGGGAAGTTTAATATATAGGTGTCGGCCAGCGACGATGAAATAAAAGTCCCTAGATATTTCAGTGCTGTGGAAGTCCACTTAAATTTGAAATTGTGCTGTAAATAGTGTAGTTGTGTAGATGTCATCTTCACCCCCATGGCCTCAGACTTGGATTAATTAATTTTCAAATTTGATAGAGCACTGTACCACTCAAGTTCTTGTAGAAGATTTGGCAGTGATACATGGGGGTTAGTGAGGAAAAACAGCAAGTAGTTTGTGTAGGCGGAAACATTGTGATGTAAATTCCCTATCTGAAGGCCCTTGATGTCATTGTTCCACCTGACTCTACCCAAGAACGGTTCCAGAGTCAACGCGAACAGTAACGGTGAGAGGAGGCATCCCTGTCTGGTCCAGTTTAAGATGGTGATCGGGTCTGAGAACACCCCATTCACCTTAACCAGGGCAGTGTGGGCTCCTGCAGTCCACTGCATCATTCTGTCCCCCACCCCAAAGCACTGAAATGTTGCGAACATGATGCTCCAGTTCACCCTATCAAATGACTTCTCGGCATCGGTGCTCAGGAACATGCAGGGAACTTTAGTATTGTTGGCTAGGTGTACTAAATTCAGAACTTTTGTGGTGTTGTCCCATGCCTGGCCAGTGGGGACAAATCCTACTTGGTCTAGATGAATCAGTTGTGGGAGGTATTGTTGAAGGCATGTTGCTTTAATATTAGTGAATGGATTTAGATCTACATTTAGTAAAGAGTTAGGTCTATAGCTACTGCACAAGGAGGGGGTCCTTTTCCTCCTTGTGTATGACTGAAATGTGGGCTAGTAGGGCTGCGGGTGGGAAAGATGAAGATTGCCATAAGGTATTGAACATCTTGACCATGTGAGGACCTAAGAGAGATGAAAGGGTCTTATAGTATTGGACGATAAATCCATCTGGATCCGGTGCCTTACCGGGCTTGACCAAGCTCACCGCTGCCTGCACTTCCTCAAGGGTTATAGGGGTCTCCAACTCTTGTTGCTGTGGGGACAACAGCCGAGGGAGGCTGGCCAAGGTGAGGTAGCTGTCCATCTGTGCCTGCTATTGGGAGCAATCTGGAAGGGTATACAAGGAGGAGGAGTAATACCCAAAGTATTGGACGATATATTTTGGAAGTGTAACCTTTGATCCTGACTGGTCCAATACCTGGGGAACATAGGATACCACCCGCTGATCATGGAGGGCCCTGGCTAAGTGTTTGCTGCACTTGTCGCCTGATTCATACTGAATTCTGCAGATTTGAATCACCGCCTTGGCTTGGTAACTGAGTATGTCTGATACTTGACGGCGTAGGTGTGTAAAGAGGTGTCTGGAGTCTGTTTATGATGTAGTTCTAGTGTTTGTATGTCCGCAAGAAGCTTGGCGAGTTTGGCTTCCAGAGCACGCTTGAACCGAGCGCCATGTTTGATTAGCACACCTCGGCTGAGCGTTTTGTGCGCTTCCCAGACTATCCCAGGGTCGCTCCCTGGGGTATTGTTAAAATGGAAGTTGAGTTCGCTGGTCACGTCTGCCAGTACGTCAGGGTCTTGTAGTAGACTTTAGTTTAAACGCCAGCGCCACTCTCTAGAGGGGGAAGGGTCTGTAAGTCTATATGGCCGAATAATGGGCGAGCGATCCGACCAAGTGATATTACCTATTGTCCCCTTCATAATGTCCAAAAGGTGCTGATGGGAAGTCAGAGAAAAAGTGTAGTCCCGTTTGCCCAGATGGAATAGGCGCCAGGTATCAACGAGTTAAAGCTTATGGAGAGCCTGAAGTGCACGTCTACGAGCTCCGGAGAGAACGGTGGAGGTGCCAGTAGAGGTGTCAACCTTCAGGTCCAGAGGAATGTGAAAGTCTCCGCCTAATATCAACTTTCCTTCTGCAAACTCCATGAGAGAGGCCAGAGTACTGCAGAAGAAGGTATCTTGATGTGAGTTTATAGAGTACACCGTGGCCAATTTCACCTTTTAAAGCTGCCAATATGATCTTTTAAGAATCGGAATCTGCCGCCATCTTCCGCCCGTATGTCCAGTAAGGACCAAGGAACGAGGCTTGAGATCAGTGTAGAGACTCCATTAGACTTGGCTAATTGGTTAGAGGCATGATATACAAAGGGGTAAAATCTGTTTTGAAGGAAGGCCAGTTTCCCTGCTTTAAAATGGGTTTCTTGTATAAATGCCACGTCGGAGAGCGATTGTTTCAGGTCATGCAGGAGCATTTGTATTTTCTCTGGGATGCTTAGTCCCTTAGCATTCAGGGATGTAATAGTCACAGAAACCATCACAAGGGCCAGCAAGGGGGGCAAAAAAATGGGAGGGGGAGTCCAGGGAGCTTAGATGGAGCTTAAGAGAGAGAGAGGAGGTAGATCAGAGAAATAGCTCTAGAAGAAGAGGTAGGTTACCACAGTAAGTGGTAGAGTGGATTTAGGTAGAGGAGTGGCTCTAGGTTCAAGTCCTCAGAGTCCAAAGTCTAAAATTTTACAAAAGTTCTGACTGCGGGGCATAGCTCCACCTTTGAGCACAGCCCTAGTGGGGGGAAGTGGATGGAAACAGCAGGTAGGTAACATCCTTAACTTTCCAGCAGCTGTAAGGATAATAAGAATAATTGTAAGGAAGCAAGAAGAACATGAGACAAAAAATTAACAACTCTTAGAGACATAAAAACAGAGTGTAGGAAGGGTAGCAGGCTGTAATTGTAAGGCAAGTTCAGTGGCAGTAGAAATTATCTGCAGCACTGTTCTATTTGCATACTTAAGGAGCGACCATACCTGCCTTAGCAAATGCCCCTCCAGCCCCCAGCAGCACACCAGGTGGGAGCGTAGACCCCCCCCCCCCCCCCACCACAGCTGCCCAGCCACCCCACCGCTAGACACAGTGGGAGGTCCAGGAGCATAGTATATATCTCATAGTAGGAACCATGCCCCGTAATGGTGCAACCAGCGGTCAGGCAGGGTCAGCACGGTGAGCATTACCACTTCACTAACATGCCTAAAGGTCAGGGTAATGCACACAACAGGTAAACTTGTAACTATATAACATTATAATAAAAATCTAATTGCGCATGAGATGTCTTTACAGGTACCTCGACTGTCTCCTGCAGGGACCTGTGACACAAAAGATAAGAGGGTGGGGGTGTGGGTCAGTCTTTCAGATGGGCATACCCAGAAACTGTCCCACTGCACCACTAACTGCTGTAAAAATTGAGGATCAAAGCCCTCTGGAACGTATCACTGCATAACAGTGCCACATTGTAAAGGGAGTCATGTACAGATATGCATCCAAGATATGGGTGTGCATGAAATATTGCAACAGGTACCACAATGTTCTCCTGTAGGGACCTGAGGCATAGAATATAGGAAGAAGTGCAGGCCAGTCATTCAAACTGGCACCTCTGTGAGCAGTCCGAGTGCGCCACTGGAGGGGAGCAATAAAAACTAGGGATCAAAGCCCTCTGACTTAAAAACGAGTTCCACGGAAATCCAGGCATGCAAAACATACAGGGTAGACCCCAAGAAAAAATTTAGGAGCCAAGCCCTTGACAGTTATGTATGGCAATCGCACAGCAGAACTAGATATAGTTGCAGCGCACATGTTGTAACTCATCAGCTGTGGAGGTATAGGACAAGCTCTCGGAGTCAGAGTTCCAGATCGAAGGTGCGTTGTGGATAACGGGGCCCGTGGCGGCTTCCAGATCTGGGAGGGAGACCTATAGGGCTGGCTCTTTGGCGATCGTGGCAGTGATTGTAGTCAGTTTGGGACCGTTATAGTGTCTGTGGCCAGGAAGGAGAACGAGGCTGGTTGCTCATCAGGATGGTGTAGAACAAATGACGAGGAGTTCCTTCGGACAGAGAGGGGAAAACTCCACCTATATGTGCAGCCCAGTTGACGGAGCTTATCCAGAAGCGGGCGGAGTAGTGCCTGACGCTGAAGGGTTGCCTTGGAGAGATCAAGGAAGATCTTCTCTGTTGCCCCTTTAAAGTCAACCTCCCTGAACTCCCAAGCCTTCCTTGGGATCTGCTCCTTGTGCTTGTACTGATGTAGGTGGCATATTACATCCCATGGCCTGCTAGAGTCTGAGGGGAGTGGGGGCCCAAGGCCCTGTGGACTCTGTCCAACTCCAGATTGAGCAGAGGGGCCGAGCTCAGCAATCTGTTTAAAAATTGCTATGACCGTGTCCTGTAAATGTTCAGGCCCCGGGACTGCAAGTTATTATGGCGGCTCTGGTCCTCCAAGTCCTCCAGGTGAAGTTGTAGGGTGGATACGCGAGATGCATGCCTCCAGGGCACAGATGGCAGTCTTGGTGTACCTCCATGCAGACTTCCTGTAGGCCCTTGCGGTGTGTTTCCTCCAGCCGGAGGAAGAGTGCCTCAATGGCCACCTTGGTCGGTAGGGCTTGGATGAGAGCACGTAGGTCGGAGTCTTCAAAGTTCAGTATGGACATCCTTTGCTCATAGGGAGAATCCACTGGGCGGGAACGGAGAGCGTTCGGCAGGTCTGAAAATGTGTCTGATGCCAAAAAGGCAGGGGACGCTGGAGGAGCAGTCATCCGGGAGGTCTGAGGCCTTAACACGTGAGGCTGCCCTGCGGGTCCGGGAGCTGGATGACTGTAGCCTCACAAAGTAATGTTGTAGCTCTGGCTGTGAGAAGTTTGGCTGAGCTTATTTCAGGTAGGTAAACTGCCTGAAAAGTGGTGTTTGGCTGGAAAGGGAGCAGGAGCTCAGATTCTTCACTACTCCGCCATGTCCAGGCCATGCCCCCAAACTTTTTTTTTTTTTGAGATGGCAAGAGATTTATTTTTTTTGAAAAATATTTTTATTAAGAGTTTTATAACAGACAACACTTACAACAACAGTGCTTACAGTATATAAGGGTCATCGATTGACATAAAGGTATGCATTGCAACACAGCATTTCAACATTCTACAATTGTAAGGGTATGTCACTGGTAGCCCCAACTCAACCGGCATATTATGTTCGTTCCCCTGTTTGAACTTACAAGAGAGCAAAAAAGAAAAACCCTAAAGCCCTGGGGCGGGGGGGGGGGGGGGGTAGAGAAAGAACAAAGTCCCGTCAGCAGCCCAGTTGCCCTCCTCCATCTAGGCCGTTTCGGGGTCAGCCAGCCAAGAGTGCCAGACCTTATCGTATTTCTTTGGACAGCCCCGGTGTAAGTAGGTATCTTTGTATAGAGGAAGACTGTTGTTCACCAGGCGTTTCCATTGCACCATGGAAGGGGGTTCTGACTTTTTCCAGTGCATAGCAATATTCTTGCGAGCATAGAAAAGTAATAGACTAATCATTGTGCGTTTAGCAGTGGACTGCACCGTGGGCTCAATGAGTCCTAGTATGCAAACCTCCATAGCCAAAGGCACAGCAGTCATGGTGACCTTTCCAATTAGATTTAGCAATAACTCCCAGTACTGTTGGACCCTTGGGCATTTCCAGAAAATATGCGAGAAGTCCCCAGGTGAGGCACCACACCGCCAACAGCTCAGAGAGTGAGAGGGGTTCATCCTATGGAGTGTGTACGGGGTATAGTAGGCCCGGTGTACAATTTTAAATTGCACTAGGGGGTCTCGAATAGAGACCAGGGAGTTAAAAGCAAGATCCCATACATCATCCCAGTCATCCGTATCTAGTGTGGGGATATCGGTCTGCCATCTGGTCCAAAGTTTATTAAGAGTCTGTAATGACACATTAATGAGATGTGAATATAAGATGGAAGTAGGTTTTTTGTCGCAGTCGACCCTGAGTGTACGTTCCAGATAGATTGTGTCATATTACAGGAAGAATGCGGGAACTGAGCTGCAAACTCGTGGGCCAATTGAAGGTATCTGAATAGGTAGTGGCAAGGCACGTTATACAGAGAGGTCAGGCTGATAAAGGGGAGTAGAGAACCCTGTGCCGCAACATGCGACATAAGCTTAATCCCGTGCCTAGTCCATGCGTCTGGGTCCTGGATCTTGTAGAGGTGGAGTAGGCAAGGGTTCAGCCACAGTGGGGCATTTGGGGATATATCAGTGCGCCTGCGCTCCTCCAGAGCCAGCCCTGCCCTCCATGCTCGCAGCGTAGCGAGCATGGAGGGCGTCAAGGGAAATGGGGCCCAAGGGCCTCGATAAATGAGAAGCTGAAGGGCCTCCAGCGAACCCACAACAGTAGCCTCCAGCACAGTGGAGGAGTTTGTTTGGTCCGGTTGGAGCCACAAGGCCACTGTAACCAACTGCGCGGAGAGGTAGTATTTGTAGCAATCTGGAAAAGCCATACCCCCCTGTGCCCATGGTCTCATTAAAGTTGTCAGGCGGTATCTGGGTGGCGAGGGGCCCCAAATAAAGGAGGAAAAAATCTGGTTCCGTTTTTTGAAAAACGACTTGGGCAGCCACTGTGGGGAGTGACGGAAAAGGTAAGAAAATCTGGGGATGATCTTCATTTTAAGGAGATTTACGCGCCCCCAAAGCGACAATGGCAGGTTGCCCCATGATTTGAGCTTGGACTGGACATCTAAAAGTACCGGGGTAAGGTTTAGTGTAAGGTAATCGGATGCCAAGTTGGATACCTGAACCCCCAAATACTTAAAGGAGTCAACCCAGACAATCGGGAACAGAAGGGATTTGGACCAATTCACCCTGAGACCGGTGACCCCAGCATAGGTACCTAGGACATCCAACATCCCCCCTCAGCGAAGGACCAGCATCATTCAGGAAGAGCAGCATGTCATCTGCATACAGGGCCACCCTCTCCTCCAGCAACCCAATACGCAATCCTTTTATGTGGGGTGAGACACGCAGGGCCTCCGCCACAGGTTCAATTGCAAGGGCAAACAAGGCCGGAGAAAGAGGGCAACCCTGCCTGGTCCCCCTGAAGAGCCTGAAAGGGGCGGACAGGGCCCCTCCCAATCGCACCGACGAGGTAGGGCTTCTATAAATCATTTGGAGCCAATTGATGAACAGCAAAGGGAGGCCCATTCTGCGCAGTGTTTCCCACAAAAAAGGCCACTCAATCGTATCAAAGGCCTTTTCTACATCCAGGGAGGCCACCACCCGGGTTCCCACATTTAAATGTTGGGCATGAATATTAGTGAAAAGCCTCCTGAGGTTAATATCTGTGGATCTACGGGGCATAAAACCTGTCTGGTCGGAGTCTATTACTGAGGGGAGCATGGGATAAAGTCTACGGGCCAGGAGCTTGGTCAATATTTTAAAGTCAGAATTTAATAAGGCTATGGGCCTATAGGAAGCACAAGAGGTGGGGTCCTTGGGGGGCCTTATGAATCAATGTTAGGTACGCATGGTACATTGAGCTGGGTAAACCGCCAGCAGTCAAACAGGTGGTATAGAGCTGAGCTAGAAGGGGCGCCAGGAGATCTTCGTGGGCTTTGTAGAAGTCCATCGGAAGCCCGTCAGGCCCTGGAGCCTTACCCGGGGGAAAAGATCTAATGGCCCCTAGGACCTCTAGGGCTGTAAAGGGCTGGACCAGAGTTTCCCTCTCTGAGTCGGACAACCATCCAAGTACCAACTGGTCCAACAGGGTGTGGAGTGACTCGGGTTGGAAATCAGTGGGGAGGCCTGATGAGTACAACTTTTTATAAAAGGTGCTGAATGTCTGCAGTATACCCGAGGGGGAGGTCACGGTTCCTCCGTCTGGAGTCTGTAGGGCGGACACTAGAGTGAGAGGTTGGTCATGCTGAGCCATCATTGGCAGCAGACGGCCATTCCTGTCTCCTTGTTCAAAGGCCCGCTGCTTCCCCTTATACATGTCAAGTCATGTAACTTCTGTCAGGTGTAACTGTAAGTACCTCTGAGCTGCCATCAGCAAGTCAAAATTGGTAGGGTTCGGGTCTGTAGTATACGTGTCGTTGCAATTGTCAATGGCTTGTTGCAGTGAGAGAGTCATACTCATTTGTTTTTTTTTATGTCAGCAATACAGGAAATGTATTGTCCCCTGGTATATGCCTTGAAAGCATCCCAGACAATTTCAGGGGAGGAGGACCCCGCATTCTTTTCCCAATATTCAGCTAGCTGGTCTGGCAGTTTGTCGGAAAGGTCAGGATGAGAAATCCATTGTGTACCCAACCACCAAAGTGCTGCGTTACGGGAGGCCGGGGAGCGGAGCACCACCGACAGTGGGCTATGATCAGACAGTCCACTGTGGAGATAGGATGCCTCCAACACGTCCGTTAACAGTGCGGGGTTGGAGAAAGCCAAATCTATCCGGGATGCCGTTTTATAAGAAGCTGAAAAACAAGAGCAAGCCCTTTGGTCAGGATGCCTCCACCTCCAGACCTCCACAAGGCCAACCGCCTGAGCCCACACGGAGAGTTCCATACACTGCTTCCTTGCCAGTGTAGGCCTGTCCAGGTCCAGAGACAGGGTGGCATTAAAGTCTCCCATCACCAGTACCCGCCCAGGACAAAAGGGTGAAATTTTGTCTAGAACATCATACAGTAATGCGGGTGAAAACGGAGGGGGAATGTAAAGATTAATGATAATGTACCGTTGAGACCATAGAGTAAACACTAGTATCACAAACTTTCCCAGGGGGTCCATGTGGACCTCTTCAATAACACAAGGGAAATTCCTATGAATAAGGATCGATACCCCCCTGGTGTAGGTGGCATGCAATCCCCATTGTATCCAAGGTTTCTTAAGAGTTAGGACCTTGCTGCCCAAAAGGTGAGTTTCCTGTAGGAGAATAAGCTGGGGGGGGGGGGGGGTGAGTGAGTTTTAAAATATTGGAAGAGCAGAGCTCTCTTGAATTTAGAGTTTAGGCCTCTAACATTCCAGGAGAGGATGGTGAACGAATCCGAGACCTGGTTATCCATACTGCATAGAGGGAAAAGGGGAGCAGGAGTATTGAAGGGGGCATTCCCAGGAGTACCCTGTAGGCAGCAAGATCACTATGGCATTGCAATTAATACTGTCAGCACTGAGACATAATACAGAACATAAACATGTGCAAAAAAACCTGTGGAGACCCAAAAAGGTTCCAAACTTCCCAGGCACTGAGTGCCTTTCCTACTATTTCCTATCACTCCCCTAAAGAAAAACGGGGGGGGGGGCGGGGGTCCGGGAATAGTTTATCCCCAAAAAAAAAAAAAAAGTTCAAACAAAGTTGAGATGGCAAGAGATTTGATCGCCTATTAGGTTTTAATTGCTGTTTCTTCCCCTTTTTGGGAGGTTCATCCTATTTTTTTTTTTCTGTTTATCATTATCACCAAATGGGAAAGAAAATTACAAATTTTGAGTGGTCTTTGATGCGACTTGAGGTCCATAGACCTCAACATTACACAGGCATTGCTTCAAGTTGTGGCAAAATATTGTGGCAAAATCTCATGACTTTTAGGTTGCGCAAGTGTGAAATGGGCCTTGGTTCTACTTTAAGTCAGTTGTTGGAAGCAGTTCATAGGAGTAGACAATGGGGGTTATTTACTAAAGGCAAATCCACTTGAAGTGCAGTCACTGCAGATCTGAGGGGGGCATACAAGGAAAATAAAAAATTGCATTTTAGCTTGCACATGATTGGATGATAAAATCAGCAGATCTTCCCCTCAGATTTACAGCGACTGCACTTCCAACTGCACTTTCAGTGCACTTGTAGTGCAAAGTAGATTTAGTCAATAACCCCCATTGACTGTATTTAGTTGTACAATATATAATTAGGGACAATTCCACTGATGTGTGATTCTGGGCGAACATCTTAGTAAAGCCTTATGCAGGCCATACACGGTCGAATTTCGAACGAATTTTCTTTTCAAAATCAGAAAATTCGTTTTTTTTGTGATCCGATGATGCCACCATTGATTTTCGAAATTCGGCCGACCAAGCCTTCAATTTCACCTCATGTTGCTACAGAAAAGAATTTTCTTGGCTGGGAATCTTCTTTTCTCTCCGTACATTTTCTTTTATCTCCGTACATTTTCTTACGTTTCTCGCACGATTCTCCCATCATTGATTAGAAAATCGTTCGTTTTTCTAAAAATTTCCAACATGTCCGATTCCTCAAATTTTATTTCTGCACGAAAATCGGCTGTTGCTGCAGCCCACTAATGGTGCGAAATTCATACGAAAATTCTTAGATACGATTTTCGAAAGAAAATTCTTTCGAAATTCGAACCGTGTATGGCCGGCATTAGTGGCTACAACAATGACATATGGTATGGTCAATATTCAGTGTTTAAATAGTAATAAAAAGCACATTTTAGCAGTATCTGTATCCCGCATGAGGGGATTCCCCTCCCTTCCTGTCCCAGTGATACACTAGGGCCTGTGTGCTTTGGTCGTTTAAACTGCAATATGAAGCAGTAGATTCTTTTAATTTTTTATTTTTTTTTATAGATCTTATAACTCTGAGGTTTGCAAATGTGACATTTAGTAGTTTTACCACAGTGGACTCTGCAGAAATGAATAGTTATTTATGTTACATGTAAGTAAGGGGCCTCAAAGCTTTACAATGCAAAATGTACCCAAAATTGCAGTAAACCCAAAGTTAAATTGCTCGCATAAATTACCTACATTTTTGAATGCATATGTAAACCCGGAGACTATAACTGCTACGGAACTTCTTCCTTTGTTGCCTTGTGCAGAGTGGATAAGCTTCAACTGAATATTCATTAGTGCAGAAGTGCACTAGCCATCTTTAAGGAGACCGCTTTTTTCTTTTCAATGCTCATCTATGGAGTGTCTCTGGGGCAGCCATTTTGGCTAGGTCTCATTAGATCCTGGAGGTGATTTGTTGTGATGCAACAGGGCAAGGAAAAGTGGGTCTGCTGGCTGGTAAAGAAAAGAGACTGAACTGCTGCTGGCTGAACGGATCCCTGCCATAGTTAACCACAATCGGGTAAAAACTCAGAAGCAGAGGCACTGAGAGTCATCTCCCTGTTAGTTTTGATTTGGACTGCTGGTAAGATCAGACTCCTGCTGTTTTTGAAGAAGGAAAGGAGGGACTGTCTCAGCAGGATTAAAAGAGAGACATGGCAATTCCTATTCCTGTCTGAAGACATCAACTGAACCAGTGCACGTGGCCAGAGACCCAGGGGAGTGCATCCTGGGTCTAGTAAGAAAATTACATTGCACAAGTTAATCTGTCTGCTGCTCTGATGCTGTTGTGCTTTTTCAAGGGCCCCAACTTTTCCAGCCAATGTTTTTTTTTTTTTTTTTTTTTTTTTGTTTTTTTTTTTTTTTTGTTTAAGCCACTGGCCAGTGGAATAAAAATGGCACTGTTATAGCCAGCTAAGGCTATCTTTATATACTGTTGCTAGGTAAATACAGTTCAGTACTGTTAATCAGAATACTACAGGTGTTTGACAATGTTTTTAAAGTACACCTGCTAATCATTTCTCCTTTTAGGCTTGCTTGGTCTAATAACTTCTTTGAAATACCTTTAGGTGTTAAGTGCTGGGTGAGCGAAGTATGAAAAATCTGAAAACAATTCAGCGGCTCCTCTGGGGGTAGCGCTACACATATTTAAAAATGGATCCTTCTGTGAAGGGAACTCTCCCAAGTTAACACCCAGGCAGCAATTAAACCTGGAAATTTTGTAAAACATCCTCCTCTTTTGCAAACTAAATGGAATTTCTTGGCTTAGGTTTTATAGCCACTAAAGATGGCGTTACACCTTTATCTAGACCAGTGATCACCAAACTGTGGCCCTTGGGGCACTACTTTTTTTCCCACTGACACAATATATGAATACAATAGGGCATAATTCCTCTCATTGACATACTTTCCCCTGATACCAATGATGGAGCACTATTCCTCCTACTAATACCAATGATGGGGCATTGTTTACTCCCATTGACACCAGAATATTTTTTACTCTCACTGATTGATTGACTCTCCAAATCATGAAGAACAGAAAATTATCCCTTTTGTTTACAAAGTTTAGAGACTCCTGACCTAGATGGTAGACAACCTATGTGTATCTCTCCGATTGGTCACACTAATCCTAAATACTCAAGTTTTTAAAAGGAATGCTAGGCAGTCTCAAATTTACTGAAATGTTTGGAGCTGCTCCACTTTTTCTAGCATCAGAACCTTTTCAATATTAATGAGTTTTTGAGGTTATACTGTGATGCTCCATGAAACAACAAATGCGGAAAAGCATGTGGGCTCCTAAACTAAAGCCCAACTGCAACTTTTCCTGGCCTGTAAATAAACATTTAGCTAGTTTTTTTTTTTTTTTCCCCCAAGGTGGGTCTGGCTGCAGAGTGGAGCTCCACCGATTAACAGGAAACATGTGACCTCCACTCCACTTTTTCGTTTTAAACTGAACTTTATTGTGAATCGTTGCAACTGGAGCTCCACTGTCAGAAGAAACATGGGACCTCAACAACTCCACCTTTTTAATTTTTAAATGAACTTTAATGTAACAAACAACAAATAGACAATACTACAGGAAGTGGAGGTCACTTGTTTACTTGTACATCAGGGATATGCAATTAGCGGACCTCCAGCTGTTGCAGAACTACAGGTCCCATGAGGCATAGCAAGACGCTGACAGCCACAAGTATGACACCTAGAGGCAGAGGTATGATGGGACTTGTAGTTTTGCAATAGCTGGAGGTCCTCTAATTGCATATCCCTGCTGTACATGATTTCTGTTTAGAGTGGAGCTCTAGTAGCTGCAGTATTCAGTATCGTCTGCAGCAGATACTGAGCCATTCTGTTATTATTTTGTGAGCCTGGGATTTGCATAAATACAAGAGATTTTTGGTAGGTTTTGTACTTTAACCACTTCAGACCCGGAAGATTTTCTACCTTTAATGACCAGGCAATTCTTTGAAATATGGCACTTTGCCGCTTTAACTGACAATTGTGCGGTCCTGCGACGCTATAACCAAGCAAAATTGACGTCCTATTTTTTCCCACAAATAGTTTTTTTTTGGTGGTATTTGATCATCTCTGCGGTTTTTATTTTTTGTGCTATAAACAAAAAAGAGCGACAATTTTGAAAAAATATTTTTTTTTGTTTTACTATAATAAATATCCCCAATTTTTTTTTAATTTTTTTTTTTTTTAAACAAATGTCTTCATCAGTTTAGGCCAATATGTATTCTACATATTTTTGGTTAAAAAATTGCATTAAGTGTATATTGGTTTGCACAAAAGTTGTAGTGCCTACAAAATAGGGGACAGATTTATGGCATTTTTTTTTATTATTAATTGTGGCGATCTGCGATATTTAGCGGGGCTGCGACATTGTGGCAGACAGATCGGACACTTGGAACTATTGACATTTATACAGCAATCAATGCTATAAAAATGCACTGATTACTTTGAGAATGTCACTGGCAGGGAAGGAGTTAACACTAGGGGGCGATAAAGGGGTTAAATGTGTTTCCTCATGTGTGTTTCTAACAGGGGGGGTGGGGACTGACTGGAGGAGGAGACAGATCGCTGTAACTAATTACTCGGAACAGCAGATCTGTCTCTCCTCCCCTGTCAGAACGGGGATTTGTTTACATACACAGATACCCATTCTGGCTCTCATGCCTGCGGACATCGCAGCCACCGACCACGTGCATCAGGTCCCCCACCTGTACCAGTACGGCGATTCGCGGGAACGAGCCGACTTGCTGCCGTATAATGTCGGCAAGTGGTTAAAATACTGTGCTTAACCACTTCCCGACCAGCGCACGACGATGTACGTCGACAGAATGGCACGGGCAGGCATATTGGCGTACAGGTACGTCCAATATTCAATGCCGCCCTGCCATCGAGCGCGCCGGCGGCGGCGCGCTCCCGCGCTGGTCGGGACCCCCGTGAGTCCGGTCGCGGGACCCGCGGACTCGATCGCCGTGGGCATCCCCGCGATCGTCTCACGGAGCGGCCGAATGGAGGAAATGCCGAGTAAACAGCATTTTTCCATTCTGCCTAGCAACTAGTGACGCTGATCTCTGCTCCATGTGATTGGAGCAGATATCAGTGTTCACTAAATGAAAGCCCAACCCCCCCACAGTTAGTAACACACCCCTAGGAACACTTAACCCCTACACTGCCACCCACTGGTTAACCCCTTCACTGCCAGTGTCATTTACACAGGAATCACTGCATTTATATAGCAGTGATTACTATATAAATGACAATGGTCCCAAAAATGTCCGATGGGTCCCCCACAATGTCGCAGTCACAATAAAAATCGCTAATCGCCGCCATTACTAGTAAAAAAAAAAAAAAGATTAATAAAAATGCTATAAAACTATCCCTATTTTGTAAACGCTATAACTTTTGCGCAAACCAATCAATAATCAATAATCGCTTATTGCAATTTTTTTTTTACCAAAAATATGTACGAGAATACGTATCGGCCTAAACTGAGGGAAAAAAATGTTTTAATATATTTTTGGGGGATATTTATTATAACAAAAAGTAAAAATGCGTTTTTTTCAAAATTGTCGCTCTATTTTTGTTTATAGCGCAAAAAATAAAAACCGCAGGGGTGATCAAATACCACCAAAAGAAAGCTCTATTTGTGGGAAAAAAAGGACGTCAATTTTGTTTGGGAGCCACATCGCACGACCGCGCAATTGTCAGTTAAAGCGACGCAGTGCCGAATCGCAAAAAGTGGTCTGGTCTTTGACCAGCAAAATGGTCCGGTCTGCAAGTGGTTAAGTTAACTTTGTAAACTGGATTTGTTTGTAACAGAAATTGTTTTTTACATTTACATTTTTGGTGATGATGAAAGTTAATTTTGGAAGAAGAATGCAATACGTGTTTCTAAGTACAAATGTCATTGTCCTTTTTTGCCCCACCTTCATGCCAACTCAGGGCCAAGATTGAGACACACATGGATCTCTATGCAAAAAATGTTTTACAGTGCAATAGTATATTGGCGTTAAACCTACATCTTCTTGAAAGTCATATATGTTATGGTGCAAATACCCACTGCGGACGGGTGGCCGCTGTAGGCAAAGCGATGTGCTGGTACATCGCTGTCTACTTCCAGGTTTAGGGCATGCGCATGTTCGGTCCCACCTGGCCCTCGCTGCCGTAGCAAGTCCTGACCAATGATTCACACCCGGGACCAGTTGATCGGCTGTGTCTAATCACAGCCCAAAAGCTCGGTGTTAAAATTCAACACAAGATTCTTTACAGAGGGAGTGATCCGTCAGTGATGAGAAATTGAGAGATCATTCGTAAAAAGCAGCATACTGTGCACACATTACTCCTAGTTAAGGAACATATTTAACCCCTAGATTGCCCTAAATGTTAACCCCTTCCCAGTCATATTTTTAACACTGATAGTTGTATTGGTGTCACTAGCAATTAGTCAGTTCCCCCCAGCAGCAGTTAGTGTCAGATCGCATTATCACAGTCCTACTACAAGTCTATTATCTATGCCATTTGTAGTATAAAACAAATAAAAAAATTTAAATTCAAGTACATATTCCATAGTTTGTAGGCGCTATAACTTTCAAGCAAACCAATCAATTTCCACTTATTGGGAATTTTTTTGTGGTAGCAGAATACATTTAGGACAAAATTTATGATTCTAATTTTTTTTTACAGGTGGGGTAGATTTTAAAGTTTAAGTCTACAAATGTGTACACTGAGAAAGTTGTATGAATTGCTTATGCTGGTGCAGGCTCGTGGGACATTATCACCTCTGTAAAAGAACAACTATAGGCAGGGTGCATATGTAAAGGCATTTATTGTGTGAAGTTTCTGCCGTGCTGAAATCGCAACCCCCTGCACCCTCTCCAGTGCTAATCCCATCATCCGCTGTACCCTCTCCAGTGCGGTTCCCACCACCCGCAGCACCCTCTCCAGTGCAGATCCCACCACCCGCAGCACCCTCTCCAGTGCGGATCCCACCACCCGCAGCACCCTCTCCAGTGCCGATCCCACCACCCGCAGCACCCTCTCCAGTGCCGATCCCACCACCCGCAGCACCCTCTCCAGTGCCGATACTACTGTCAATGCACATGTCTGCTAGAACACACATATGCACTGCCATCTGTACCAGCCACAGTCGAAGTATATGGAAAATTTGTGAAATTCCCTCAGTGTAGCCTTTGTCTTCTCAGGAAAAACTTCAAAGTACACATGTTGAGAAAGCATGCAAATGTGGCACAAGATGTCATTACCCAGGCCTGTCATTTACAGAGTGTAAATATTGCTGAGACAAATGGAATATTTGCTGCCCGTAGAAGTAAGCATGGATTTTCCGTACCGGTACATTCGCAGAGGGAGAACTGGGGGAAGACTCGTGCAGTCCAAGGAGAGTTGGAGGAATGTCTGCAATATCAGTTGGCTCAGCATAGTGGACTGAGCTACAGTTTGTGAGCACCTCCATCCACCAGATTACTGTACAGGAACTGTTCCAGAGGTATGCCTTCAAGAAGACTGCCCAAGGGAAATGGTGCACCTCAAATTCTTTGGAGAGACAAAGGACATTACATGTATAAAGAGGCAAAAAGCAGCTGGCTTTAAAGGCTTGGTTGTTAAGTCCAAATTCTGAGGGCTAGGGGACTTGGTCATCCCTATGCTCCTAATAGCTAGAAAAATCATCCTAGTGCAAAGTCTACCATTGCACTTGGTCTTATAAACCCTTATCTAATCAAAATTGAGGTAATTTTCCATCTTTGCCTTATAGAGGGTTTGTCCCTGTTAGAAGAAGAGATACAGGTAAATGGTGCCATACGTGTATATATAGACAAACCTGTGGAGACCCACAATAGATTTGAATCACTAGCCAATTCGGGAAGTAACCATCGTGATGAGAGGTGCTGATCAACCATTGCAGTATAACAAACAGTGGGGTTCCCCAAGAAACCATTTTCAACCTCAATATGATTGGCAGAGGGGGTATGGTACACCCTAAAGTAACGGGAATAACTCTAGTGGTGATTTTTTTTATTTATTTTTTTAGTTTCCAGGGGAGTGCCAAGCTTAAAAAGCGCAATAGAACAAAAACAGGCACCACAGGGGAGAGGCAAGTGTAGTGAACTTTGGTTTGTTTAATTTAAGTAAGGCCATACTCTCTCTGTGCTTAACCATGGCCTATAATTTAAATTTATATATGTTATTGACGTTCAAAAATATGGCCTGGATTGGACATGAAGTTCAACAGAGGTCTAGAATCACAAAAAAATTGTAAGAGGGTTTTGTAGAATATTGTTGAGTAAGGCTATACACATAACATCATTAAGAAGGAGAGACCATTTTTGGTCACAGTGGCTCCTTGTGTGCCAGTCAACTATTACCTACCCAAAATACATAAGAATTTGCTAAATCCCCCCGGAGACGGATAATTATTGGTATTGACTCAGAGACTTTTAGGGTGGGTAGGTATTTGAATGTTTTTGTAACCAGTGGTGGTGAATACTCCATTTTTTTAAGGCTAACACACAAGTCATAAATATCCTTGATTCTATCACTTGGAAGGACTCGTATGTTTTAGTTACTGCAGACTTGTCATACTTGTATATGGTAGTATCACATCAGCATGGCCCAGAGGCAGTAGATTATTATTTACAAGGAGATGCCACACTGTGCTTTTTCACAGCGGAATTTGTTCTCTCGCTGTTGGACTTTTCAATGAGGCATTGTTACTTCAGGTTTAATGGATCATGTATCCAGGACAAAGGTGTGGCCATGGGGCCAAGTTTGCCCCCAACATGGCCAATCTGTTTATGGCTAAGTGGGAGGAGGACATCATCTATAAGTAGAACAGGCCTAAACTGGTGCTCTGGAAAAGGTCATAGATGACATCGTCCTCCTGTGGGAGGGTGACCTTGATTCTTTGAATAACTTTGTGGAATTCCTAAATAGTAATGACTGAGGAATTTCCTTGCAATAGGAGTCAAGCAGGGAGGAGATGCATTTTTTGGATCTGAATTATAAATGATCAAA
Organism: Lithobates pipiens; assembly: GCF_037356315.1. Classification (NCBI taxonomy): domain Eukaryota; kingdom Metazoa; phylum Chordata; class Amphibia; order Anura; family Ranidae; genus Lithobates; species Lithobates pipiens. The sequence continues at coordinate 88,140,952 of NW_027507791.1, forward strand.
TTAGTAATGTCTATATTCTTTAAGGAAACAGACTGGAATGGGTTCATTGATGTTTAAAGCTGTCATTTCGCTTGGCTTAAATCTGTGTCAAAAAGACAATTTTATAGGCTGAAAAGGAATTGTATAAACCGTGATGACTTCCATCGGGAAGCTGGTAGAGATTCTATGACAGGGGCTATTGTGCCAATGATTTGAATGAGGCCCTTGTAGCAGTGCATAATAAGAATAGGGAGGATATGGTACAGCCCAAGTTAGCAGTGGAGACTGATCCCCACTCCAACTTTAACCATGCATTTTTTCACCTTCTCCACACATTATACCTTTAAGAGGATCCTGCGGAAACGTTGGAATTCTCAAAAATTACAATGTTTTGGGCCTCCTGTTGCCGGAGGTCACAGCAGTGGTATATAGAGGGGTTCCTCCATTGGGGTTAACCGTAGCCCCCAATGTAGAACCTGCTCATAAGTGCAGGAAATTGAATACTATTCAATCTAAATGTACCTTCTAGATCATATCAAAAGAAACCCTTTATTACGTGTACCACATGAAATGTAATACATTTATTAAAATGTCCATGAAAAAAAACAAAAAACAGAAGAGACTTTTTATTTCTGACCATAGATAAGTGTACTCCCAATTGGAGAGGCAATCATATTAGGTGTGAAATATCCAGATTAGAAACGAAATAGATGTATTTATTAATACATATGGAAATAGAATGGGATGTGAAGGCGTTTATTAACAATAGTTAACGGGTCTCCAGCATTGTTATTTTTTACATTTGTTGTAAAGATATTTTAGACTTTGATAGTTATTTATCATATGTAAGAAATACTTTTTTCTTACTTTGTCTGTAATTTCAATTTTTTTTATTGTACTTTGTCTTAAGTAATATATTTAGAGTTGTGATGTACTTTTGCTAACCAGCTACAAGATGGTGCTATCTGTTGTGTGTAGTCTGCTTCTATGGGTTGTTCCTTATAATAGGCATATTATTTTTGTGTACAATTTTTAAAATGTATGAAATTGTGAGGGTTGTGCTCAGTCCTTCCTTCTCTGAGCTGGCCTCTCAGCTGTCGGCTAATTGCCAGCTCCTAGCTCTCCACAGTGACTGACCTGTTGACGATATTCTGCTCGTCAGTCCTGCCTACTTAGACATTTCAGTCCAGATGATCTTTGACTTGGTCACATCTCTAGGGACGCTCTCCTGTGTTCCTGTTAGACTTGCTTGGCTGACATTCCTTCTCGCTCCAAGATCCTGCTTGCAGTTCTACTACGCTGTTCTCTGGCTCCCTGACGTTTTGGCTTGTCTGACTATCCGTTCTGGTTCCTGAACTCTGTTTTGACTGTTTACTTTTTTTATTATTATTATTAAACAAGTGTGATTTAACTGTACTTCTGTCTCCGTCCGATTCATGGTTTCTGACAGTAGGCAAAGGCCATGAATTCAGAAGATGTAGTCAATCCACTTGTTGGTAATATTTTTTCCAGATTGGATGAGCAGGCTGTACCTGCTGCTGCTCCTCCAGTCTCTGTGCAGACACCTACCTCAAGTATTACCTCTATAAGAGGTATGTCTGGTTCCGCTCCGCTCCGCTTTCCCAGCTTTTTGTGGGCAATCCAGTCCCAATCTAGTGTGTTTCAACCAGGTTGAGATCAAAAGTAGAGAGCATTATTAAAAAACATTGGTATATCCTACTAAATGATACATATTTGAAACCTATCCTCCCTCCAGTACCTAAATTTATCTACAAACGTGCCCCGACCCTAAGAGATAAAATAGTGAGAAATGTACCTGATCCTCCTACCATTGGTTTCTCGTTTTTTACAGGGAAGGGCTTTTACCCATGTAAACGCTGCTTTGCTTGTAATAAAACAAAAAAACCAGGACAAAAAACATTTGAAAAAATATTTAAATTCACATCTACCAGTACCGGAAATGCATACAAGATTAGCGATTTCATTTGCTGCAACACAGAAGGTGCAGTATATGCACTGGAATGCAGCTGCGGCCTGCAATATATTGTACGTACAAAAAGAACATTGCGAATAAGGATTAAGGAACACGTACAAAACATTATAAAAGGCTTTGATAAGCACAGTGTTTCTAAACACTTCGCAACACACCACAAAAAAGACCCCACACATTTAAAATTTTGGGGCATCGAGCCGTATAAAAAACATTGGCGAGGGGGACACAAGGTCAGGACCCTCAGCCAAATGGAGTCCAAATGGATCTTCACCCTCGACACACTCACCCCCCAAGGGTTAAATATAGAATTTGATCTTAACTGTTTTATAAATGATTTTTAATACTTTGTATATTTTCTAAAAAATGCCTTCCATACCTCTTTACCTGCGTATACATATGTACTTATGCCGCCTCCTGCCGAAACCTCTCTTCCGGAGTCTGTTAATATTCCAAATTATCCTTCCAATTTTTATAATCACCCTTCCCATATAATCATTAATATAATATAAATATCCTCAAATAATTTTTTATATTTTTTATAATTCTTTTACAGTTTTTTATAATAATATTTTTATATATTGAATGGTTAGATATGATTATTTTGAAACTGTACTCTCGATTGTAATTGCTGGGCTAATATATTTTTATATTTTTTTATTATTATTTTTTATATATAATTCTTTTAATCTCCCTTTTAGTCCATGAATGTGCGTGTTTTTTCCTATATGCATGGATGGGCTATATTTAAGCCAACTTATATATTTATCTACAAAAGGATTTTATATATATATTTTTTTTTGCGGCTCACATCACTAAGAACTTTTTAGAATTTTTAACTTTCCCGGTTTAAAATAATAGGATTCAGCTATATAACATAATCTGATTTACTACATAGCACTACTATGGAATCCGCTCGTTAAATAGTAAGACAAACTTTGCTGACACTTCCAGTTTCAGCATACATCGTAAATCGGAAGTGCCTCTGACCACAGCATCAATACAGTTTGTTTATATACAAAATGTATACAACAAAATGGCCACCAGTGTAGTCCATGCAATGAACTACAAAGAAATGGCCACTATATTAATCCACATATGGTCCACAAGAAAATGGCTTCCCCATTGTTTTAATCATAATCCACAAGAAAATGGCCGCGGAACAATACAATTGCCTGAGCCTATTTAAATAAACTTCATTGCCCAGAAGCCTCATCCCAGTCGAAGTCACGTGGCGTGACGTAACGCGTAGGATACCAGAGGCAATAGAGACACCGGAACAGACGGATAGGTACGAGCGCGGCGCTCGTTTTTACAATGCACTATTGATACCATAAAATGTGAGTTTTTTACCTGTTTTACCTAAATAAACGTCAATGCTGTTTGCAACATACTGCACTATGGTAGGCTCTTTTATCATCTTTCTAACACACTGAGTACCTGCCTGAGTGAGTCAAGTTACTGACGTGGAAAGCGGAAAGGCAAAGAAAAGGACCCCCCCTTCCCCCCCCTTCTCCTGACTTCATCCCATAGGAACGCCTAGGAAAAGGGCCCATCCGGAGGGATCCATTCCTTCAAATTTCACTACATGGCTGTATACCTTACAGCAGTAAGGTAACCATTCATTTTAGCCACAGGTGTCATAGACACTGAAGACCTCTAGCACATCACTTAAAGGCACAGCATCACTGAATATTAAGATAGCAGCACAAAGTACTTTCACACTTCCACTACCTGCTGCACTTTGGACCAAGAATTAAACGTCCAACAATTTGCACTAAGAGACTTTTTATTTTAAGATTTTTATTATTTTTTTATATATATATATATATATATATATATATATTTTCCATTTTTCTACATATATATTTTCTCCTATTTCTTTTATATTTTTTCTATTTTTATATTTTACCTTGTTTATTGATCTCTTCTTAAAAAGCACTGTATGAATTATTTATATATTTCGCACAATTATCACAGATCACTCACTCGCTGATCTATTTTTTGTATATTTTGCACATATTGGATATATATTCCATATATAATTTTTTTTTTTGCAAATATAAGTTTATTCAAAATTTTCACATATATAGGGTAGGGCCCCCAAAGAAAAAGGGACAACAAAGACAGTGAAGGTCGCAGCCTCCACAATGTGCAGCATAGTAACAGGAAATACGACTATTAGCTACATATTACACCGTAAATATTGAATCGACCTCACCAGGAACCCCCCCTCTGCCAGGACCGGCAAGGGGGGCCAAAAATATACCAAGTACAGTGAATAACCCAAGGTCCAGATCCATAGGCCGAAATCACGACCGCTGTAAACAGTCATTAGGTCGCATATATGAGAAAAAGTTTGGCAACAGCGCACAAACAAAAGAAAAAGAAAGGGGGGAGAGGATGAAAATTCAGAAAGGGGGGGATGCTGTAGAAGAGATAAATAGTGAAAAGAGGGGGGGGGAGGATTAAGGAAAAAGGAGGATAAGGGAAGGAGGGGTAAGGAAAAGATTAGGGAAGGGGAGCGGAGGAGATTCGGAGTCCACTGCACGAACGCCTGTCAGCCCACCTAACTCCCCCTAGTGCCCGATAAGGGCTCTGCCTTCTGCCGAGTACACAAACACATTCCAGAGGGACCAGGTCTTTCGGTAAATTTCCTCCCTATCCTGAGCAGTCATTATCAGATCTTCCATTTTGTTAATTTCTTCCACCCTCCGTAACCACATGGCCACGGAAGGGGGAGTTTGTTGCTTCCAGAGCAGAGGTATACAAGATTTGGCCGCGTTGGTGAGATGGCGCAAGATTGACCGTGCATATCTCCTAGGGGGCAGGTCCGATAAATGCAAGAGGAAGAATCCATATATAATTTTAAGATTCTCTGCACTTTTGATATTTTAATGGTGAATACTTTAATGATGAATTTTTATGTCCTTTCTTAAATGCATTTACTTATTTATGCAATTCTTTCTTTGGCATACGATATTTATATATTTGCACCTTATGCCTGTAATATATGTCTTTCTATTTAGTATCACTAGTTGATAATAGGATTACATGTAACTCTATACAAGGAGCGCAACACCACACCTCATAATTTTGTTTATTTACATGTTGAGATATACTTTGAGATGCTGTCCCAGGTGTTTCCCATGGATAGAAGCAAAGTAGGTTTTGTGATATCTTTGCTTTCTGAGAGGGCCTTGGCCTGGGCAAACTCTCTATGGGAGATACAAAAACCTTTGTAACTTGAGTTACCCTGAGTTTGTGGCTTCTTTTAAAAGGGTATTCAACGTTCCTGCATGCTCCTTACCTGCTGCCAAGTGCCTCATGTCCATCAAACAGAGTACGAGAACAGTTGTCGATTACGCTATTGAATTCCATCCTCTAGCAGCAGAGGTTGCATGGAACAATGAGGCCCTTGTGGCTGCTTTTTCTCATGGCCTCTCGGATACCATCAAGGATGAGATTGCAGCCCAAGATATACCCACTGAGCTGGAGAAGTTGATCATGTTTGCCATCCTCATTGATTCCAGAAACAGACTCTTTTAAGGAACGCTTGCTAAAAGTAGCCTCTTGTACATTTGTCTCTGAGGTTTTCAGTCCCACCCTTGCCTCCCTCACCTCCCATGCCTCCTGGTGCAGAGTCGGTCAATGAACACAAACCCATGCACTTGGGCTTCACGCATCTCTGCGGATGAGAGAAGCCTTAGGAGGAGGGAGAGATTGTGCCTTTATTGTGGCCAGGCAGCTTACTTTTTGAAGTCTTGTCCTACTCGTCCAGGGAATGCCTGAATCTTGAGGTTCTGTCATGGACAGACCTTAAGTGGCGTTGTTTCGTCCCCAGTTATACAGATGAATAAGCCCCTGGTTTTGGTTACCCTTTCTTGGGCTGAGTCGTCTGTCAAGATACAGGCTCTAATCGACTCTGAGGCTGCAGGCCTGTTCATTGCCTTTGTATCGAAGCACTCGATTCCGCTGCAGCTGCGTGACACTCCACTTGCCATTGAGGCTCTTGACAGGAGACCTCTACAGCCTGCCCATGTGACTCATGAGACTGTTCCGTTGTCCATAGCTGTGGCTGGGCTCTTCACCATGAGATAATCCAATTCCAAATTATTTCCTCACCTAATTTTCTGCTGGTTATTGGTGATCCTTGGTTACAGAGGCACAACCCCTCTTTTGATTGGCTCTGTGCTGAGGTTCTCTTCTGGTCGCCACAATACAGTAAAACATGCTTCCAGAAGGTAGCCAAGGTCCTGTGCACCTCTTCACTCTCCTCCCTGCTGGAGGAGTACAGCGATTTTATCGATGTCTTTGACAAAGGTCAAGCTGGTAGTTTGCCTCCACGCCGGTCTTATGATTGCGCAATTGACCTTCAACCTGGTGCCATACCCCCTCGTGGCCGGGTTTAACCTTTGTCTGTCTTGGAGGATAAGACCATGGAGGAGTAGGTTGCAAATGCACTTTCTCAAGGTTTCATCCGCAAATCCTTGTCTCCTGATGGTGCTGTTTTCTTCTTTGTGAAGAAGAGTGGTGGTGAACTGAGACCTTGTATTGATTATAGGGGTCTCAATAATTTCACGATTAAGAATGTCTATCCGATTCCATTGATTACGGAGTTATTTGACCGCCTCAGGGGAGCAATGGTTGTCACAAAGCTTGATTTGAGAGGGGCATATAATCTCTTGAGGATTAAGGGGGCAACCAGTGGAAAACTGTGTTTAATACCCAAACAGGCCATTATGAGTATCTCATAATGCCTTTTGGCCTTTGTAATGCCCTGACAGTTTTCCAGGAATTTATTATTGATGTCCTCCCAGATTTGTTGCAGTTATGTGCGGTGGTTTATCGCAACTATATCCTCATATTTTCCAAGTCCCTGGAGAGCCACCACACAGATGTCAGTTTCTGAAGCACACAATAAAGAGAGAACAATCTCTTATGAATTGCAGAAGTGTGAATTTCATTGTGAACAGGTTAAATTCTTGGGTTCCTCTCCCAGAAGGGTGCAATGGGCTCTTTTTTCTTGTTTAGTTTAAATGATATTGTCTCATTCTTACCCGGTACCAAGAATGTAAGGGCTGGCGCTTTGTCACAACAATTTTCCTCCACTTCCAAGATGGAGTCATTCCAGTTCCTGTGATTCCTTCTGATTGTATTCTGGCTACGAGGAGCATCTCTGTGGTCTTCGTTCCACTTGGGCACAAGTCCAGGAGGCTTGGCGACATGCTAATGATAGGTACAGACTCCATGCTGACTGCAGACGCCTGTCTCCGCCTTCCTACCATGTTGGGGACAGGGTCTGGCTGTCTTCTCGCAACCTCCTATTTTGTGTTCCCTCTCTGAAGTTCGCCACTCGGTTTATTGGGCCTTTCCATATTCTTTGCAGGATTAGCGCAGTGGCATAAGCATTAGACCTTCCTTCTAATATGCGTATATCAAATGTATTTCATGTCTCCTTATTGAAACCTTTGGTCTGCAACCGCTTTACCGCCTCGGTGCCTTGTCCTCACCCTGTACAGGTTAAGAACCATGAGGAGCACGAAGTACAGTCCATTGTTGACTCCCATAGGTTCCATGGCACATACAGTACCTGATGCATTGGAAAGGGTACAGTCTGGAGGAATGTTCTTGGGTCTCATCCTCGGACGTACATGCCCCTGTTCTCCATGATTTCCATAGAAGTTTTTTCCTCAAGCCTGGTGGTCCTCCGAGGGGGGAGGCTCATTGAGGAGGAGGTATTGTCAGGGCTTGGCTCAGCCCGTCCTTCTCTGTGCTGGATGCTCAGCTGTTTGCTAATTGCCAGCTCCTATATCTCCACAGTGACACACCTGTTGATATCCTGCTCATCAGTCCTGCCTACTTAAGCTGTCCAGTCCAGATGATTTCTGCCTTTGCCTTGGTCACATCTCTCTAGAGAGGTTCTCCTGTGTTCCTGGTAAAGACTTGCTTGGCTGACATTCCTTTCTGGCTCCAGATCCTGCTTGCTATTCTACTACGCTGTTCTCTGGCTCCCTGATCTTTTGGCTTGCCTGACTATGTGTTCCGGTTCCTGAACTCTGGCTATGTTTTGACTACGTTTTTCTCCGTTTTACCTTTTTTTTTTATTTATTTTTATTATAAACAAGTGTGATTTACCTGTACTGTCTCAGTCTGATTCATGGTTTCTGACAAATACCATTTTTTGCAGCTTTATGTATTTTGTGATCATGCTGTGGCTGGCTTGTTGTGTCCGAGGCATATATCCGTGGCTTGAGTGCAGTCACTATTTTGGGTTTTCTTGCCTTCGGTAGTCCAGTCTTTCTATTGTTTTTCAGATGCGCTTCCGGTAAATGGAGCACATATGGGTGTGTGGAATGCATGCCTATTAGGTGGGAGGATCTAGCCGGTCCATATAAACCGTGTGATGCCGGCCTCATGCCATGCCCCTAACATCTGCTAGTAACGAAATGCGTAGGGTGGAGTCACAGTTTGTGACATCACTGACACAGACGCACCCATCTTGATACTTGAATGCTTGTTTTTATCTGTATATGCAGTTGATACATCTTTGTCATGTAAGTGCAATCTTTTATTGAACTACTGCTTGTTTCAATCATACTACACCATTAGGAGGCCTTTTTTCCCCCCCCCAACATAATGCATGCTGATTTGGAGCACAATCTGTTGGCCATTGTATAGCTGAATCCTGGAGTGGTGTGCACATTGGCGATTGCCATATTATCCTTACCTGGAATTGACTAACTCATTTAGTCAATGTTTGGCTGCATATTATAGTTGCAAAATCTCTCTGGTAAAAGGCTGCACATTTGGAGTGTTGGTGATGGTGGAGGATTTCCTTACTTTACACTTTAATCTCGATAACACCTTTATGGATTCAAGCTTTTCAACTGATTGTTTTGATATGCATGTTTTATTACTATGGTCTAAATCTGTATTTGGCTTTGAGCAAATATCAAGGATCATCATATCGGCCATAATTCTTATTTTCCAAAGACTACTTTCTTCTCACTCCTTAGTGAAAGCAAGGTGTGAATTATTATATTGCTCCCTGTACACTCGCAAGTGACACCATTTGATCTCACCTTGGTTCTGTTGGTCCTTCAGGAACTGCCCTTTAAACCTATCGATGATATTCCTCTTTACGCTCACTCACAGGGTTGCCTTTCCCATTGGTGTCACCTTTCTTATTGGTGTCAAGTCTGAGTTAGCTTTATCCTGTATAGAGCCCTTACTAGTTTTACATAGGCTTTGAGCCTTGAAACAACATTATCCCTAAGGTAGTTTCCATCTTCCACCTAAACCAGGATATTGTTTTTTGCCCTCTCGGTCCTGCTGCAAAAGATTTCTCTCCACTGTTACGATGATTGTATGTGCTGTGAAAGTTTCTGTCGCAAGGAGCTTTAAGCTATACTGAGTTCTATCAAGCCCTTCTCTTAACACATTTGTTACATGGTCCCGTTGGCATTTGTTTGCTGTGTTGCACTTCCCTCAGACTGAGTTTGGGCATTCCACAAGCTAAGACTCTGATTCTGTGTCCTGTAATGTACTCCAAGAAAAGGATTTTTACAGATGAGTCAAACAATTTTTACCTGCTAAGATAGTAGCACTTAACAAATGTATGACCCACACAATTCAATATTATGCATGTTTATCTGAAATTTGACATACAACACAACACAGCATGTTTATGGTTCATCTGACAATCAATGGCAGGCTTCAAATTTCTTCTTTACAATAGTAAACTATATTTCATATTAGGGGTGCACCGAATTTAAATTTTGGTACCGAAAATGAAGGATGCACTAGGCCAAAAACCGATACCGAAAATGACAGTTTAAAAAAAAAATATTTATATACAATTGTATTATATTCAACTTTTTAATTAATATCATCAATTTAAATTAATATGAATTTATTGTTGGCACCTTTAGTGCAAGAAAGGTCAAGAAAAATGCAGTCTGCAGTCTTTTTGTATCATGTCTCCAGTCTCTGACCATCTTTTGTATCATGTTCCCAGTCTCTAACCATCTCTTGTATCATGTCTGCAATTTCCTACTTAAACACACTGCTAATAGTATTAGCAAAATTTCCATTCAGTGCACCTCTAGCAGACATGATACAGGAGACGGTCAGAGACTGCAGACATGATACAGGAGTTCAAAGCAGCCTACCAGTCAGATACAGCAGCCTGCCTGTGCTCATCAGATGCAGAAGCCTGTCTGTGCCCTCCATGTAGCCTCACCAGCGCCTGTGCCCATGACATGCAGCCTGCCAGTGCCTGGTAATGCATTGTCACGCTGTGTATCAGAGCTGGATCTGAATCGCTGTGGAGCCGATGTAATGATGTCCCGCCTCCTATGACACACAGCACAATTCCTAGCATTGGATCAGTGTGCAGTCTATCACAAGAGGCGGAACATCATTACAGTAGCTGCACGGCGATTCAGATCCCTGACACACCGCGTGAGATTGCGCTACTAGGCACTAGGGAGGCTGCATCTCATGATCATGAGAACAGCAGGAGGAAGGGGAGACTTACAGGGTCACATGGGGATAATACCCGGCGGGATGGCCCACCCCTTTTTCACCTCCATTATCAGAACTTTTTTTAATCTTTCGGCCAGCTGCCGAAAACACCATTTTCGACTGATATGTTTCGGTGAACCACTATTTCATATATATAATTAAACATTTTTAAGTTATATTTAAACCATACAGAGAACTGTTGTAAACTTGTCAATGGGCTTTGTTCATCATCATCATTGCATGTATAAAATGAATACATTGTAGGCATCGTAAGAAGATTATAAAGGGGGATAACTGGGTTTGAGTAATTTTTTATGTGTAAATTTGCTTTTAATGTGTCTAAATACGACAGGCAAATCACAGCGATGAGTTGCTGAGAAAGAGGAGAACTCCAAGAAACCTAAACATTCTCCCTTGCAATGGGCCTGCACTGCAAGGGTTAACTGCTCGTTTATATCTAGAGGATTAGTTAAAATAGATTTACTTACCTGTTCCTCCACTTTTACAGGCTCCTGTGCATAACTAGACTGGTCCCTGCAGTGTCGTCTCCCTATGTCTAGGTCCTCTAAAGTCATTAACCCCTTCCCGCCGACCGTACGCATATATATGCGGCCCCATGGAAGAGGGTCTTTTTCCATGGAGCCACATATATGCGTATCTTTGTGCTGGGAGCAAGCCGCACAGCTTGCAATGCTCATCAGCGATCGGGACTCCTAGCTCCGGGTCACCTGATCGCTGTGATGGCCTCGAATTGGCTATCACAGTGCTCAGTCACTGTGAGCCTGTCCCTGCGCTTACTTCCTCTTCTAAATGGAGAGTAATGGAGAGTAATTTACGCTTTATCTTCTTGCAGGAGATAAAGCTGGAAATAAAATAAAAAAAAGTGGATAAGAAAAAAAAAGTAAGAATGAAAAACAAAGAAAAAAAGGTCAGGTTAGAGGTCGCTGTCAGCATATTTTGGGTAGAATTAATTTTTTGTAGATTAGTATCCGTGTCAGTGTGTTTTAGGCAAGATAGAAAAAAGCTTAATGCGCACCATTGTGGTGTGGGGCCCTACTACAGATACAAACAACAACTAACATACACACATGTGGTGTCGTCGCTGCAATTGTCAGGAGCGGTGTGTTTTAGGCAAGATAGAAAAAAGCTTAATGCGCACCATTGTGGTGTGGGGCCCTACTACAGATACAAACAACAACTAACATACACACATGTGGTGTCGTCGCTGCAATTGTCAGGAGCGGGAGAATTTATTTTGGGTTGTTCTTTGGTGGTAAATTTTATGGTACTAGCAAAAAATATACAGCTAAATTTAAAAATAATTTTTTTTTTTTTATTCATGGGTATGCAACATAACACAATAGTATGACTTGACAGCACATTCCTGAGAAAGATTATCAGTAGTGACATGATAGTTCAAATAACAGAGACTAATCACTAACCACGTAATGTACCGAGTGTCAATATGGTAATAGATCATAACTAACAATTCAGGGTCATAGTTAATTGTAGGAAAAAAACAATACCATATGGTGAAAAATATTTGCAGGAGCAAGACTCAAATATATTTTTATATTTTTACTGTTTTGGGGCAATTTTCCTTTGATTAAAACAAATTCAGGAGATATCTGTTACCATTTACCACCAAATGGAAGCCAAATTTTTCCTGGGAAAAAAAAAGGTATAATGCACCTGGATACACAAAATTAGTGTGACATTATGCATATTTTTACTAACACGTCAAAATTGCAAAATTGTGCTTAGGCATTAACATTTGTTTTACCCTTTGGCAGGAAGGGGTTAAGATTAATGCAGAATTTACAGCAGTCATGTGGACAGTCTGTTAGTTCACTGCTGAGGCACAGGAGAGCACAGTCTGCCACAGCAGCAGAGGATCAGGTAAGTAAAACTGCTTTTATTGTACCACTAGAGAAAATAAGCAGTTAACTCATCCAGCGTGGGCACAGCCCCTCTGATAGGAAGAATTTTTACGTTTGATGAAGGACTTCAATGTATGCAAAAATCTAACATGAGAGAGAAAGGGAAAGTTAGCACAGATAACATTCTAGGTAAGAAGCGAAGGCACAGTACACATTAATTAAAATGTGTTTGTATTAAGTATGCTAATTTGTCCTAACAAGCATCAAGATCTATATTGGCCAAGAATGTGTTTTGTAAAATAACTGAGATTAGTCCTTAGCCGCATTTTTCTAGGCATTGTTTATCAATTTTTACAAAAAAGTTTTAGTAGAAAGGTATTTTAAAAACCCTTAAACTGGGAAAATAGTATATAGCTATAGCAGAAGCCCCACACAACTCAGAAATATATTCACAAGCTCTCTGAAATGTCAGACTAGTAGCTCGGGAAAGACAGGACAGCTACTTTCATGAAAATCAAGCTAGACTGGCAGTGTTGACATTTGCTAAAATGTTTGCTACTTCCAAGATTAGGGCGGTACAAACCTAAATGGGCTATATATATATTATATAGAAGGGTTTTTAAGGCCTTTTTAGACATTCTGAATTGAGCCCTCATTCTATAAAAAAGAAATGTTAACAAACATAGGATAGTAAAATGTGTTCAGGACTAGAAACAGACTAAATCTGTGTTCAGTCTGTTTCCAATGAAGGGGTTGTGCTACCTTGCTGAAGCAATGAAAATCAACCTCTTCTGACAGTTCATGCCAATGCTATGACCAGATTGGATTTTCAGGCTGTTTCATTTCTCATGAATATGGAACCGCTTTAGGAATGTTCACATTTCATAACGGTTGGAACACCGAATTTTGAAAATGGTTGTTTCAAGTTATTACCATGTTTACACATATACAGTACAGATATTACAAAATCACATTTCCTGAAAGAACCATTTATATTTAAGAAATGTCTTTGTTTTAAAACCTAAACACACACAGTAAAATTCTTAAACCAACAATGTTATGCATACAATTAGATTATCATACACCTATATTAAAACTGAACACCATTTCCCTTATATTCTGCAGAAACCTGTATAACAAACAACTTAGATAAACTGAGATTAAACAATCTGTGCTAATGATGAATGCTAATCATTATTCTTTTGTTTTCCACTGTTAAAAATGCCTTCAGATTCTGTAGTGACATCCAAAATATGAAACTTATGCTGCTAGTCATTTTTTATTAAGCTAAAATTTGTTGTAAGAGGGCTATCGCACAGCAAGTTGAAAGCAAATATACTAGATACATGGATTTAGCATGAACAGTATATGTATAGTCTGCACTGCATAGTACATATTTGTACCTCTGTGCACTCCAGTTACTATACACGGTCACTCTTGGTACACAACATGGCTAGTACAGGTGTATTTTAATGATAGCATTATGCATTTATTCATAATAGAATTTTTATATGCACCGTAATTATAGTCAGGGCCTGGACAAGGGGTGGACCAGAGGGATGGCTGCCCTGGATGCAGTGGTTTACTGTAGGGATGGGGGTGCCTTCCTTCTGTTACAAGGCTGACAGAAGTAGTGATGGTGGCCATGATTTTTTACAAGCGAGTGATGGCTGAGGGTAGGATTCCCTAAGCTTACACATCATAAATGGCGAGAGGCTGGCGCAGTTTGGCATCTTTGCCCTGGGCGATGGATGTCACTGCACTTACTATACTTTAGTAGGTGGAGATGGCATTTTATTTTTATTGTTCCTATTCAGATGAAAAATAAGACAAATTACATACATTTACAATAATTATATAATACTTAGATTAATTTAGCTTATCACTGTTTTAGTAAAGCCTGGTACACACTGAGTTTTTTTTTTTTTTTTTCATCCAACCCAGCAGGTTGGATGTAAAAAACTGTCAGTGCCTGTCAAAGCCACTGTATTAACCATGCAAAGTTAGTGCAGCGATCTCTCTCGCTGAACTGTTGTGTTCTGATAGGGGGACGCTCCTGGCTGAAAGCGCTGATCAGGAGTTGGTTGGCTGGCTTTTGATGGACGAGCATGCTGGAAAACCAGCAGCCAAACGGCCAGCTTCTGTTGGACAGCCCGACATACGCACGAGTTGAATGTTGACTGAAAAAGCCATATCGGCAACTATTTTTAAATTTGTAGAAACTTCTTAGGCCGCGTACACACGCAGGGACTGTTCGCCCAACTTTGTCCGCTGAACAGTGTTTCAGCGGACAGTCCGCTCGTGTGTGGGCTTTCAGCGGACAGTTTCAGCGAACAGTCTGCTGAACAAAGTTTTTCGGAAATTCCGAAAAACTGTCCGCTGAAACAAAGTTTCAGCGGACAGTTTTTCGGAATTTCCATGCACATGCATTCTCAGTTTATTTTTTTGTGTGAAAGGACCCTGACTTGCACATCTATCACTTTTTATAAATATTGTCTAAAGTGCCATGCTGTATAATGCATTTGTTAGTTTTTAAAATCCAGTAAAAAGTTACTAGTAAATGTTTTAAATACATGTTTATACATTTAATATTGGAATTAAAAACAAAATCAAGCATGAGTTACTTGTTTTGGTAGGTGCATAGCTGTTTAATGTGTTAAACTGTACACAGCATAGTGAAAATACATGGCGCTAATTTGAATTCTTGCAAAGTTTTGATTGTTTTTAAAAAAAGTTCCAGAATGCACTGTAATTTGTCTCTGTGAGGTGCAACCAAAATTGTATGTATACAGAATAGCTCAATATGCATGAGTCCTTATAACGTAATAATGTATTACATTAAATACGTTTATTTTGCCTCTTTAATCCTGAATATTGCATTGTATATATTATGGAAAACAATTTCTTGGTGCAAAATGTTGCAGGTCCCTACTGTGCATCAACATTGTACTTTCTCATTAATAGCAAATAGAATTATATTACTATTATAAACCTCTACAGGCTGCCTTTGTTTAAACTACACATTTATAGGCAGAATTTATTACTATAAAAAAAAAAGGACCTCTACACAAAAGCCATATTTTAATACTATGTACATTAACACCACCCTTGCATTATGTTTCTGCAATTATAGAATCTATCATTTTAACGGTCTATTTTATTTACACTGTTGTCCCCTCAAACTAGTCCCTCCATTTACTGAAGAATAGGTCCTCTTTTTTTCTTTCTCGTACCTTATGCTGGCCTTGGGTTATTACTGCTGCAGTGTCAGCTGGTCGGGTTGATATCAACATCTATAGCAAGACCACTGCATCAGCAATATATCCCCGATATAACCTCAAGCCACGCATTTTAGCAATAAATGACTGTGCAACTTTGACATAACACTTAGAACTTGCGCTAACTAACCATACTAGTTAGAAATGTATGGCCAGTGAAAATAAACCGAATAAACCTATAGCCAAAATTGGTTGATTGGCATGTCTGGTGACAATCTAGTTATCACCCTTTACTGCCAAAATCATCTGGACAATAATCACAATGGATACACTTACAGTAAAAAGTAAGTTTAAAAGAAAAGTTTGAGTTTGATATATTAGAGTGTAAAGTATGTCCAAACCATCAATTTATAAGTGTTCTTCATTTTGAATCCTGTACCAAATCAGCAATAATGACACTTGGCTGCTGTGTAGGCACACAATTTGTTTTCATTTTGGGCTCTAGAGCCCCTATCAGCAGTGTTTTAACAATGGCCACAAGCAAGCAAAATTGTAAAATGCCCAATTGTTTATCTCTTATGCTATTCAGATAATTGTGGCATTTTTCTTACAGGTTTACATTAAATATGTTTATTTTGCCCCTTTAATATGAAAAGTCAGCAAAATAAACCTTGATTTTAGTCTTATAGTTGAAATATTGAAGTATAAAATGTCCTAGTGTATTCTATAATAAACATTTAAAAAAAACAAAGTCAGACCAACAATATAAGTACATGCTCACTCTAGTGCTTTGTAATTTAAATCTGTTATAAAACAACATACATGCTTTCAGGAATCTGTACATCTTAGGGATTATGTATCAAAGGGTGTAAGGTCAACAATTTTGTTCTCAATTTTACTACTTAACGCATTCAGAGGTTAACCAAAAGCTCTGTTTATGTATAGTGTTATGACCAGATAATATCAATTGTTTACATTGTTTAATATAATACTAATATGGGAAGCTTGATACATATGCCCTTTACATTTGTATGCCGCTTGTTATAACATTGTCTGAAAAGGATCCAAAATCACCATTTATTTTGTTTTTTATTGAGCCCAATCACAGGTAAAAGAGGATTAAGGTCACTTAAGTCTAGTCATAGTTATAAACACAGATATCCTTCAGAAAAGTCTCTTAGCCGTTGTGTTGTCTTTGACTGTGTCCTGAGCCATGTTTAGAGCAACTGGCACAACAGAAGCTGCTGTAGTACTCATTGTTACAAAGTTGAGCATAGACAATTAGGTCACAATTGGCGAGCTCGGGGTTGTCAACACACTCTGTGTTTGAGTCTGCCGTTTGAACCGAAGATGCTAAATAAAAATAAAATAAAAATTCATAGTTATCAGGCTATTATCTAAAAGGTTATATTTGCAGATATACAATACATTTTTGCTTTGCAACATAAATTGCGCATTCAACATGTAACTCCAGCCTGAACTTTTTTATTTTTTTTTCAGACATACAGTACAGGACCGACCTTTAGTCTTTATCATGGGTTATAATGAAGAAAATAATAATTTGATTCCCTGTTGATTTTGTAACGTTGCCCACTTACAAAGAAATTAAGCCTCTCCAAAAAAATGTTTTTATCATAGGTGTTTTTTAAATGAGACAGAATATCAACCAAAAATCCAGAAAAAACACACGATACAAATTGAGTTGCAGTAAAATAAGTATTTGATCCCTTAAGCAAAACATAACTTAGTACTTGGTGGTGAGACCCTTGTTGACACAGATGTAAGATGTTTCTTGTAATTAGTGACCAGGTTTGCATACATTTCAGGAGGGGTTCACTCTTTTCTACATATCTTCTCTAAATCCTTAAGGTTTCTTGGCTGTCGCTTGTCAACTTGAAGTTTTAGCTCCCTCCACAAAATTTCAATAGGATTAAGGTCTGGAGACTGGCTAGGCTACTCTATGACCTTAATGTGCTTTTTCTTGAGCCATTCCTTTGTTGCCTTGGTGGTATGTTTTTGGTCATTGTCATGCTAACAGACCCATCCATGACCCATCTTCAGTGTTCTGGCTGAGGGAAGAAGGTTCTCACCCAAGGCTTTACAATTCATGGCCCCATCCATTGGCCCTCAATGCGACAGTTGGTCTGTATCTTTACCAGAAAAATAGCCCCATAGCATAATGTTTCCACCTCTGTGCTTGACTGTAGGGATGGTGTTCTTAGGGTCATAGTCAGCATTTTTCTTCCTCTAAACATGGCACATCCCCCTCCTCAAGAAGGCACATGTACAGTTATGCCAATGAACATCTAAATGATTCAGAGAAGGATTGGGAGAAAGTGTAGGGGTCAGACGAGACCAATTAGTGGTCAGATGAGTTGGCATTAACTCAGATCACCTTGTTTGGAGGAAGAAAAATGCTGACTATGACCCTAGGAACGCTATCCCTACAGTGAAGCATGGAGGTGGAAACATTATGCTTTGAGGCTGTTTCTCTACTAAAGGTACAGGCCAACTTTTCCGCATGTATTGGCCATGTATTGTAACTTTTGGATGAGAACCTTCTTCCCTCAGCCAGAACACTAAAGATGGGTCGTGGATAGGTCTTCCAGCATGAAAATGACCCAAACCATACCACCAAGGCAACAAAGGAGTGGCTCAAGAAAACGCAAATTAAGGTCATGGAATGGCCTAGTCAATCTGCAGACCTTAATTCTATAAAAATGTATGGAGGGAGCTGAAACTTCGAGTTGACAAGAGACAGCCAAGAAATCTTAAGGATTTTGAGAAGATCTGTAAAGAAGAGTGGACCAAAATCCCTCCTGAGATGTGTGCAAACCTGGTCACCAACTACAAGAAATGTGCTACCTCTGCCAACAAGGGTTTTGCCACTAAGTCCTATTTTGCTTAGGGATCAAATAATTTACACACATAAAACAAATGATATAAATTAATTTGCAGTTCAGTTTTTTTTTTTCTGGATTTTTGGTTGATATTCTGTGTCTATCATTTAGAATGCACCTATGATAAAAAGTATAAACCCTTCATTTCTTTGTGGGCAAACTCACGAAATCTGCAGGGGATCAAATAATTTTACCCACTGTATATGCAGCTATCTTCTGGTAATTGTACGCAAGAAAAAAAAAATCTATATCACCCCTCCCACTCCCTGCTAGCCTTCGCTTTTTGTGTTTCAATGTTTTTATTGATTATTATTGATAAAACAAATATTGCATGTTACATACACATAGTAAAACATAAATCTGAATATCATTGTAATTATGAAATACAGAATTTGAAAATAAAGCAACAATATGAATTGATATTTGGCATAAGATAGACATGCATAGATCAATAAAAATAAAATAAAAAATTAAACAAAAAAAAAAAAAAAACACACTTGTAAATATCTATCATATAGATGAAATTACTCCAAGCTGGATAAAATTGATTTAAACAACACATGCGTATATATGGAGTCATATTAGTCGCATACCTACATCTCATAAGAAACCAAAAAAAAGGTGTAACAAACTAGAGTAACAATGAATCTGTAAATTCCATATTATCTCACGCACCCCTAATGGGATCAAACTGTGCGCGAAAATAATTTGAGTCTTAACATCAGACTATATATAAGGTAGTGGTCTGTATGGCTTTAATCTGAGCTACAACCAACATGGTTGTCTACCTTATAAGGGATTAGTATCCAAAATTGAGTACAAGCTGCTATATAAAAGCAGTGAAATGTAATTTATTCTATTATATTATGTTGGGGTCCCCAGGTCAAGCTAAACAGGGACAGATATTAGGGTGTTATATGTAGTCGAGCACTTAAAATGTGACCAAAATGACCACGTTTTATAAAATTTAGTATGAGTATCTTTCGCTTGAGAGATCAAGCCCTCCATTTCAGCTATTTTCTCTATTCTGCGGAGCCATTCAGAAATAGTGGGGGGAGAGGTAGAACGCCAATGAACGGGGACGCAAAGCTTTGCTGCATTTATAAGATGTAATGTGAGGGATCTTTTATAAGTGGATTGCGGAATAGATGTATGATGCAGGAGGTATTGAGCTGGCGTGTAGTCTGGGGAATAGGTTGTGATTTTAGTGATGAGCTTATGGACTTCCTTCCAATATGGTTGGATTAAAGGACAATCCCACCATATGTGGAGAAGAGAACCGTGCGCTAGATTACATCTCCAACATGTGGGAGGGATAGTAGAATGGAATTTGTGAATTCGGTCAGGCGTTCTATACCATCTAGAGTATAATTTGTATCCATTTTCTTGAGCGGTAACATTTAGGGAGCCTGAATGTATGTGTGTGTATATGTTTTGCCAGTCCTCATGTGTTAAATCCAAGGACAGTTCTTTAACCCATTTCTTACATGTGGTGTCATTTGAGAAAGAAGCAGCTGGGAACATTAAAGAATAGGTAAATTAAATGAGGTGTCTTTGAGGGTCTGTTTTGGAGCATAAGTTTTCAAACGGCGTATGGTCTCTATACCACAGAGATGGGGAGTTAGAGCTTTGCAAAAAATGTCTTATTTGAAGGTATTTAAAGAAAGGAATCTTCATTCCAGGGAAACGAGCTAAAATTTCTTGAAAAGATAATATCTGACCATTGTGATAGAAGGATTTAGCTCTCATGGGTTCCACTGCAGATATGTCAGCATCGGATTTAGGCAAAATACCAGGAGGGAAGTCCGGATTCTGGTCAATTGGGGTTAGTGGGCCCGGAACTGAGGCAATGTGTAGCTTCTTGCGAACTGAATTGAAGATTTGTAACGTGGGAGCTATTAGAGGATGTGATCTGACCTCATGTGTTAATTTTTGTGGATTGATCCATGGTAAATAAGACATTGGTAAATGGAGGACAGCTTCTTCCATACCTATCCAGGCCTTTGTCTTGTGATGTAAATGCCAATCTAATATTCTAGTCAGATGACAAGCCCAGTAATACTTTTGAATATCTGGAAGACCTATTCCCCCCTTCAATTTTGGGGACACTAGCTTACCCCATTTGACCCGTGATGGTTTCTCTGCCCAGATAAATTTTAAACATAATCTTTTGTATGTGGAGAAGAAAGCTGGCGGTAGTTTTATAGGAATTGTTTGGAGTAAATATAAGAGTCTAGGGAGTACATTCATTTTTATAATTGCTGCCCTACCAAACCAGGAAAAATTGCCTTTGTTCCAGTCTTGAAGGTTCTTCTGTATGGTTTTTAAAATGGGGGCGAAATTCTTATTGTAAAGATCAGGTAGTTTTGATGGTAACTGTATCCCTAGGTAGGTTATGGCTGATGCATCCCAGCCAAACGGGAAATTGGACTGACATTGCGATACAATGGAATCTGACAGAGAAATGTTGAGTGCTTTTGATTTGGATAAATTTATTTGGAGGTTGGAGATTTTTTGAAAAGGTCAAAATCCTTCAATAAGTTCGGAATTGTTATGATGGGATCAGTAAGAAAAAGAAGAATATCATCTGCGTAAGCCGCTAATTTGTAATGAGTATTTGCTATTTCAACTCCTTTAATATCTCTGTTGGCTCTAATTTTGCTTAGAATAGGTTCCATGGTTAGTATAAATATAAGGGGAGATAAGAGACAACCCTGTCTAGTTCCATTCGACACGGAGAAAGCATCCGAAAGAAGACCATTAACTCTGATTTTTGCTGTTGGGGATGAATATAAGGTTAAGATATAGTTCATCATGCGTTCCTTGAAACCTATTTTGTGTAAGACTTCCGTCATATAGTCCCAGGCCACTCTGTCGAATGCTTTCTCCGCATCGAGGGAAAGGAAAAACACAGGGGTGTTGGAAGATGTCAGCCAATGATGAATATTGAGTGCCTTCAAGGTATTGTCCCTAGCTTCTCTGCCTGGGACAAATCCCACTTGGTCCAGAGAAATCAAAGAGGACAGTAGAGGAAGTATACGATTAGCTAAAATTTTTGCATAAAGTTTCACATCAACATTTATTAAAGAAATGGGCCTGTAGTTAGAAACTATAGATGAATCTTTATTTGGTTTTGGTATCATAACTATATGGGCTTCTAAAAGATCTTTATTTTTATCTGAGAGGGTATCTAGGGAATTAAAGGTCTCTAAGAACCTTGGTATGAGAACTTCAGTGAATGTTTTACAGTAACTAACTGGAAGGCCATCTGGGCCAGGGCTTTTGTTTGGCTTCATAATTTTGAGGGCTTCCAGCGTTTCTTCCCTGGTAAGAGGTTTATCTAAATCATCTGCCTCCTCTTCAGTGATAGGGTGTGGACCATATTGTGTAAGGAAATCTTGTATTAATCTTATCCTGTCCTTGTTTGAGCCTGTCTGCGAATGGGATTGTATGTTGTAAAGTTTAGAAAAAAATTTTTTAAATTGATTTGCAATTCCACTGGATGATTCTATTTTATTCCCTTTGGGGTCCGTTATGTAATGAATGGTAGTATTTGCTTTTTTAGATTGCAGGGCTTTAGCTAGAAATTTGCTGGATTTATTCCCAAACTCATAGAAGGTTTTTTGTGATAGGGCATATTTGCGACGTATGGATTTCCCTAGTTCTTCTAGAAGTTCTTCCCTAGTTTTTAATAACTCTTGAAAAGTTTGATCAGCCAATGATTGTTTATGCTGTCTTTCCAGGGAATTAATTTTATCCGATAATTTGGATATCAGAGCTTGTCTAGCTTTTTGACATTGAGCGTTTATAGAAATTAGTTCTCCCCGTATGACACACTTATGTGCCGCCCAAAGGGTAACCGGGGTAATTTCGGAGGAATCATTCTCCTGAAAATACTGCAACAAGCGATCATTTATACGCTTTACATTTACTGGATCCGTTAAAATAGAGCTATTCATTCGCCAGATTGATTGTCTAGTGTTGGATGTAAAAAATGTGATTGTGACAGAAATAGGGTGATGATCTGAAATTACCATTGGGTCAATTGTAGCTTGATGAAGTAGATCCAAATCTGGTTGTGATAAGAAGAAGTAGTCTATTCTTGTGTATCTACGATGCGGAGGGGAATAGAAAGTGAAATCTTTACAGTTTGGGTTCAATGTGCGCCAAGTATCGTGTAACTCCAGGTTAGATAGCTGTGTTTTTATTGCCCGAAGAGCCCTGTGTGTGATAGAGGAGGCACCTGAGGACGTATCAAGTGAGGGGTTCAAGGCCAAATTGAAATCACCCCCGACAATGAGCATGCCTGCGCGAAATGTACTAAGGTTTTGTAAGGCATCGCGGAAATAAGGAACGTGTTGTTGGTTAGGGGCGTACCAATTGGCCAAAGTAACGAGTTTGTTATGCAATTTGCCTTTTAAAAAAATATATCTTGCATTAGTATCAATCAAAGTATCTTGGATCTGCAATGGGCATTTTTTAGATATCAGAATAGATACTCCCTTTGATTTGGAGTCTGGATTAGTGGCATGAAATACTGTTGGATACTCTGGATTGAAAAGTTTGGGGATATTATCTGATCTAAAATGTGTTTCTTGGAGGTATACAATGTCCGCTTTAGCTTTTCTTAGTAACATAAACAACTGAGATCTTTTTTCTGGAGTGTTAAGACCCCTTATGTTTAAAGAATATAGCTTGACCTGGGGAGGAGGGCCGTGCCTTCCTGCAAGAGACATTGTATGTTTTGATTAGTAGCTTTCTGTTTGGATTAACTTTGGCAATAGGGGAAAGGGGGAGGGGGAATAGACCAGGTTATGTGATAAGGCTAAGATGGTGTAATGTGGGGAAAGGTCTGAAGCAATAACCGAGCAGGTTATGGGATCTACCCAAGACCTGTGTAAAATCGGAGAAGTACAGAGCAAGGCCAGAGAAAGCCTACATAACACAGGCCAACTCTGGTCCAAGCTACTGTGTGGGGGTTGGATAAAACCTCACAGAGAACAGGAGAATGAGTGACATGGTAATCCGCTGTTATCAATGCCAAATGCCTATAAAGGTGTAAATATGAGAAACTAAGGAAAATTTGTGTTGATATCGGTCATGTATTTGGCATGGGTGTGGAAGTACTAAATATCTAATTATGATAATAAACCCAAGCAACTACAAGAGTGACGCAAATCAGGACATGGTGTATGCGAGTAGAGACTTGTTTTGTGGAATCTGCAAATAAAAATACTGAGATGTTCTCACATAAAAATAAATAAATAAATAAATTGTAAATTTATAAAGCATAGCAGTATCACGCCTATATAAACTTATACTTCTTTGGAAAGAACTAGAAACCCCAGCTCTGAATCCTATAGAACAACTAACAGGAAATATTAGTGGGTGTATGGAATAGACAGTGTAAAATTAGAAATATTTGCCACACCAGAATGTCCTTACCAATATACCATTAATAAGGTGTCTTTGGTGTACTTTAACCTTAATATTAAAGATCATCTTAACCTAAGAAGACAAGTACGGAACAGGAAAAAAAAGAAAAATAAATAAATAAAATAAAAAAATAAAATTACAAAATAAAATAAAAAATAAAATAAAAATAATGTAATAAAATAATTCTAGTGCAGTCGGAGTATTTTGGGCTTTCTTGAACCAAACTAGTATCTCCCAACTACTTGTGTAGTGTTTAATTTTATTGGTACTATACCTATGTATAAACCCATACACTTTCCTTAGTATATCCACAACGGTGGAAGAAATATAACAATCTCTCACAGCCTCATTCCAGTGGGCGTGAGGATAGGTGGGGATAGTTTAAGGTAGAATCCTGGGATGGACTTATCAAGTGCTGGAAGTAAAATAGCCATACCTAACCACTAACTAGGACAACAGCACAAGTAATAATGCAAAACTAACAATTATAAAATGCGAGTCTCACTTAATGTCTTGACCGTAATGTAATTCAATAAAGTTTTCTAGTATTTCATCCATAAGAACGAGACATAACCATTATGATGATTCCACTAAAGTGGTATACTATAACACTAATACTGAAATTAAAATTAAAATTAAAGGCCAATTTTACCTATGATGGCTTAAAAAATGCAAAAAGAAATAAATAAATAAATAAATAAAAAAAAAATGCAAAAAAAAAAAAATATTAATAATGCTTCCGATTTTTCCTTGGGCCTTGTTGGACCACCTTTATGCCTTACATCTCATTTAAACATAGCCTAGCTTGACTGTTTCTAGGTATCATACAGAGGATGATACTAGTTCATTGGTCTCCTCAGAGCAGGATAACCGAAAACAAATCCTAATAACCGTAGTCCTACGGGTGTGATGAGGGGGGAGGGGAGTTCTGCATTGGAAAACCTTATATAGGACTAATTAACTGCTGGAAATTGAACGAAACAGACTGAGCAGTAACTAATATCAAAGCACTATAAATGAGGATGAGGATGTTTAAAAACTGTGCAATAGTACTTTCCTATGTACTCTTCTAGTGGGAACATGAGATTTGAATTGTGTAAGAGAATTTATCATATCCAATCTATAACAGTAACTTAACCCCAGAATTTATATGATGTTGACAGTCTCTAATCAGTTTAACCAAAGCAGATGAGTAAAGTCGGTGTAAAGAGGCTAGAAAAGGCATCTTGTACTATGCAATAAACCCATTGAACTAGGAGATTATAAACAACCATGGATTAAACCAGTATACTCTCCAGGCTTGATTGTTAGCGTTGGTAAACACGGTTGCGCTGTGACCCGTGGTCCCTTCTGGCCCTTCTAGGTCGCGGTGATTCAGGTGAGCTTGTACCGTTGTGCTGTCTTCTTGTAGACATTGAAGACCTGTCGTCTGATGGAGATCTGCGACGACGGTGTCGGGTCTCCTGTGCCTCCATAGGCTCTTCATGTTGTTGTTCTTTTTTAGTCGCAGATTGTCGGAATTCAGCGTACCAATTTGGGACTTCTGTTAGAGGAATGCCCATGGTGTTGCAAAAGGATGGTAGGTCCTCGGGCACTCTCAGCAGAGCCGTGCGACCTTGAAATGTAGCTGAGAGCCCAAAGGGGAATTTCCACCTGTACGGAATATTTTTGGCACGCAGTGTGTCTAATAGGGGTTTTAGGTCTCTTCGGTTCTTCAGAGTAATGCCAGAAAGGTCTTGGTATATATGAATCTCAGCTCCCTCAAACATAATGTGAATCCTGTTTCTCGCTTTGTGAAGAATGTCTTCTTTAAGTTTATAATCAACCAAACAGCACACCACATCCCTGGGGGGATCATTCTCTCTGCCTTTAGGTTTGAGGGCCCTGTGAATTCTTTCCATTGCTATGTTTGTGTGCACTGGTCTGTCTAGCAGGTCATTGAATATAGTAGTAATGGCAGACAGTAAATGATCAGAATCCACAGCCTCTGGTAAACCTCTGACACGCAGATTATGTCTTCTTCCTCTGTTATCCAAATCTTCTGTGTGTCTTTGTATGTCTCTAAGCTGTAGTGTGTGAGCATCTATTTTATGGGACATTCTGCGCAGAATTGTATGATGCTGGGCAGCTGTGTTTTCTACCACAAGAACCCTGTCAGCAATGGCACAGATGTCTAGACGCAGGTTTGCAATGGCAGCTGACAGAGTATCCTTTATATCTGCTGCTACTGTTCTGAGGTCTAAAAGACTTGGGTGTGTAGCAGCTAGGGCAGAAGCAGAGGCCACTGAAATATCTGAGTCAGCGGGGTGATAATCTGGCTGCATTCCAGGTATTCTCTGCTGAGGTAACTGGGAGTTCTGTGAGGAAATTTGTCGGGAAGCTGCCATGTTAGAGCCCTGTGTCCAGAAAGGGTCAAGAAAATTGCTGTTTGTGCCGCTTTGATTACTTCTTGGTGAGCGGGAACGAGAGGTGGAGGATGTCCGCGATGCTGTCCCCATGTCAGCTGGACCGGGTAAGCAAAGAAAAGTCTCTCAGCAGCAAAGTGGCAGTTAACACAGCGGGAGCTAACCTGTTATGTGTCCATCTTCCTGTGAGGTCCAGCCACGCCCCCCAGCCTTCGCTTTTTGCTCGTGGCCTTAGGTAATGGATCTCTTCTCTCTAATTAAAGAAGCCCCCCCTTTTTCCTTTGAAGGCTTTTTCTAAACCCATTCTCCTATAAAGATTCCTGGCTGCATTAAATTTACTGTAACTTAGCTTTTGGATTTGTTGACTTTTTTTTGGCTAAGTCTTGGAGGGGGGACAGGACCTGGACCCCTCTTGGATAAAGATGCAGGACTAGCCTGTAATGTTGCTTTAGGGACTGGACCCTGTGTTTGGTGCTCACCTTGGCACATTGCATTTAGTTAGCCGCAGGATGCTATACTGGTCCAGGGCCGTGGTCTGTCAGCAGCAGAGCCCTATCCCTGAAACCTTCTTTGGGAGTGTACCCACCATGGAGAGCAAAGCTAGGCTGAGGTCTCATTCCTTGTATCCTGTCCAGACATCTGCCATGGTAAATGCAGGGCTCATGCCCTTTAAATCTTCCTAAGGATACTAACATCCCTATACCTTTGCCACTGAGGGACACTGGCTGTAACACTTTAAACAGTGTATCACAGCCATGGATGGGAGTTGCCATGCCTTTAAATTTGGCATCCATCTTTTTCCCTTTGGCACAAATATAACACATCTGGTGCTATTTTTCTTCTCTGTGTGAACGTTTCTTGTTTGGAGCCAGCAACATCAGTTTCCCTCCAAAGTACAACATTGTGATCCCTGGACACTTACCTGGGAACAGCAGCCTTATTAGTGCCTGGTACAGAAGGTATCATCTTCTACACAGCAGTAGAGGTTTTCAGTACCCCTCTAGATACACTTTTTGGACTGTAAATGGCAAATCACATGCACAGGGGTAAGGAATCAAATGGCCTTGCTAACTCAGACTCAGCACTTGACTATGGGATTGGAGGGGAAGGGA
Source organism: Lithobates pipiens (assembly GCF_037356315.1). Classification (NCBI taxonomy): domain Eukaryota; kingdom Metazoa; phylum Chordata; class Amphibia; order Anura; family Ranidae; genus Lithobates; species Lithobates pipiens. The sequence goes on from NW_027507791.1 coordinate 88,168,401, forward strand.
GGGGCAAGGAGGGTGGTAGTCTACACCTTCCCCAGGAATTGGTACTAGCTGAGTGTGTCGACAACTTCAAGAAACATTTAGATGTCTTCCTCGGGAAGCAGAATATATCGGGCTATGTTAGAGAATAAAAATCTCACACACACTCATAGGTTGAACTGGATGGACTTTTCTCTTTTTCAACCTTCTAAACTTTGTAAAATATTTACACAGGGCACTAGTACCCTATGTTTGCATAGTTTCGCCCAGTCTGATTCCCTGCCTTTCCCTGGGCACTTAGCTGGCTCTTCAGCTGCACAGTCTTCCTTCTACTTATCTAGAGGGTAATTTTCTGCCACAATGGATCATTTCATGGGCAAAATTTTGGTCCTTTTAGTGGACATATGACAACAGGGGTTAGCAGTCTCTCCTCCTGGGTCAGTCTCCAACTTTGCCTTGGCTGCAGACACAGTGTCTGAAAAGGAGGTACATGAGGAAGATCCCTCTGCTTCTTCTAGGGCACAGGTGTCAAACTGGTGGCCCTCCAGCTGTTCTCATGAGGCATTGCAAAGCTGACAGGTACAAGCATGACTCCCACAGGCAGAGGCATGATGGGACCTGTAGTTCTGCAACACCAGTTTGACACCCCTGTTCTAGGGAATGACATCAGGATGAGTCATCGCTGCCTGAGTCTCCCCAACCTAAGGCGGGGTCTCAGTAACTGCCCAGGCCTGCTGAATCCTTTCCAGTCCACTCGCTATCAGAGCCCATCTTATACAGTGACTAACAGCACAGCTGTGTGCTCATCCAAAATATCCTATTGAGAAGAGCTTCATGGATAAATGTACAGACCCTGCAATCTCTTGTCGAAAACACAGGCACTGCAATTGGCTTGTTTAAAGGACTCAGTAAACAAAAAAAGAAACACCCACTTTAAAACCTTTTCCTCTATGGCCTTATGCTTCTGCATGAACAGCTTGGCAGATATATACTTCACCAGATTTCCAGGATGAACATACTCTCCATATTCTTTGCCTCAAATGTTGGTCAACGGAATTTCAGTGCAAGAAAATCCTCAAGCATCTGCCATTTGAGAGAGAGAACACCTGTTTGATCCCTCCCTAGCTAAGTAGATGAAGGAGGTCCCCAGAAAAAAGTTTACACTTCTGAAGGTAGACCTGCTATTCCTGAGGCTAGGAAAGTTGCTTTCAGCCGCCCCAGGCTTCCAAGTCTAAAACAAACTTTTGCCAGAAGTCTTTCAAGTCTGGTCTGGCTGCAAGCCCCCTTCTTTGTGATGGGTTGCCCCCCTACTTGTCAGAGTGGGAGGGATGTCTTTCAGCCTTCCTGGCCTTCTAGTCCCAGGAAATCTCAGACATTTGGGTCCAGAGTTTCATTTGAAGGGGCTAGAAACTAGGATTTCAGATTCTGTCTGCTTCCTGCTTTATGCTGTCAAATTCCCCCCCCCAAACTTGGGTGCTGGTCTTGCTGCTGCCCAGCATCTCTCGCAGGAGGAAGTCATCCAGTACCACAAAAGGAATGCTTTCTAGTTTTCTATTTGCACCTGTTCAGATATTGAGTCAAGTAAAGAAGTTTTGCCCATTTTGAATATGAAGACTCAACTTATTTCTGTGGGTTTAAAAGTTGTGTGAAATTTGCCTGGTTGGTCATTGCCTCCCTCCTTTGGGTGATTTTCTGGTTTCAGTAGATGCTTAGCATTTTGCCATGAGCCCATAACATTACCAATATGTAGCTCTTCCTCTTGGCCTATCCACACAACCCTTCCCCCTGAGTTTTCATCAAGGTGTTTGTCCTAGTCCTCGCTCTGCTTTATTCTCAGGCAATACAGATTGTGGGTCACCTGGATGATTTCTTGCTGAAGATTCAGCCCTCCCCATTCCTGGCAACTAATGTCCAGTGTAGACCCTGGATCCAGACCTTGGATCCAACTCCCTTACCGACATTGAATACAGCCCTGTCCAGGATCTTCCTGCTTTGGGAAAAACTTCTGTTCTGCTGCTCTAGCACTTCACAGATTTAGGTCTCAAAGTCAACCCTAGATTTGTACCTGCATGAGGGTCTTGTGTCTAATGGCAGTCTCCTTAAAAACCATGTTGTGTGCCCAAATTCACTCCAGACCATTGCAACTCAACATTCTAGGTCCATGGACACCCTCATACAAACTCTCCTGCCGTGGTGAATCTCTAATTCAAAGTTTTAGTCTGAGAAATCCCTTTCCCCCAAAGATGTGGAAAACGTCATAACCTTTGTTTTTGATTTGCCATATAAATTGCACATTTAAAGTGTACAGTGCCTTGCAAAAGTGTTCACTCTCCTAGGCGTTTTACCTATTTTGTTACATTACAGCCTTTAGTTCAATGTTTTTTTTAATCTGAATTACATGAGATGGATCAGAATAGTCTAAGTTGGTGAAGTAAAATTAGAAAAATATATCCATAAAACTTCAGAAATAAAAAAATTATAATTGGCATGCGCATATGTATTCACCCCCTTTGTTATGAAACCCATAAAAAGCTCTGGTGCAACCAATCACCTTCAGAAGTCACATAATTAGCGAAATGATGTCCACCTGTGTGCAATCTATGTGTCACATGATCTGTTATTACATATACACACCTTTTTGAAAGGCCCCAGAGGCTGCAACACCTAAGCAAGACCAAGAAACTCTCCAAACAAGGAAGGGACAGTGTTGTTGAGAAGTACAAGTCGGGGTTAGGTTATAAAAAAAATAAAAATATCCAAATCTTTGATCCCTAGGAGCACCATCAAATCTATTATAACCAAATGGAAAGAACATGGCACAACAGCAAACCTGCCAAGAGACAGCCGCACACCAAAACTCCCGAACCGGGCAAGGAGGGCATTAATCAGAGACCTAAGGTAACCCTGGAGGAGCTGCAGAGTTCCACAGCAGAGACTTCAGTATCTGTACATAGGACGACACTAAGCCGTACGCTTCTCAGAGTTGGGCTTTATGACAGAGTGGCCAGAAGAAAGACATTCATTTCAGCAAAAAACAAAATGGCACCTTTTGAATTTGCGAAAAGGCATGTGGGAGACTCCCAAAATGTATGGAGGAAGGTGCTCTGGTCTGATGAGACTAAAATTTAACTTTTTGGCCATGAAAGAAAACGCTATGTCTGCCGCAAACCCAACACATCACATCACCCCAAGAACATCATCCCCACAGTGAAACATGTTGGTGGCAGCATCATGCTGTGGGATGTTTTTCAGCAGTCGGGACTGGGAAACTGGTCAGAGTTGAGGGAAAGATGGATGATGCCAAATACAGGGATATTCTTGAGCAAAACCTATACCACTCTGTGACTTGAGGCTAGGACAGAGGTTCACCTTCCAACAGGACAATGACCCCAAACACACTGCTAAAGCAACACTTGAGTGGTTTAAGGGGAAACATGTAAATGTGTTGGAATGGCCTTTCTAATAGAAAATCTGTGGTCAGACTTAAAGATTGCTGTTCACAAGCACAAACCATCCAACTTGAAGGAGCTGGAGCAGTTTTGCAAGGGGGAATGGGCAAAAATCCCAGTGGTAAGATGTGGCAAGCTCATAGAGACTCATCCAAAGCGACTTGGAGCTGTGATGGCCCCAAAACTTGGCTCTACAATGTTTTGACTTCAGGGGGTGAATATTTATGCACATTGACTTTTTCTGTTATTTTGTCCTATTTGTTGTTTGCTTCACAATAAAAAAAAAAACATATTCAAAGTTGTGGGCATGTTCTATCAATTAAATGATGCAAATCCTCAAACAGTCCATGTTAATTTCAGGTTGTGAAGCAGCAAAACATGAAAAATGCCAATGGGAGTGAATACTTTTGCAAGGCACTGTGACTCCAGCCTAAACATTTTTTTTTAATTGTTGCCTGTGTACTTATTAGAAATTTGCATGCCTGCACATACTTGAGGGGGAATGTTTCTAGTAGTGCCCCATGCAACAAGTTAAAACCTGATTATTCACTGGTATAACTGATCATAAGCTTTACTAATTAAATATATTTATAAATAAGGTTGAATAAAACAGTTGAATTAGTGAATGTGCAATGTTTTAAATTTTCTTCCTATGTTGCAATTTCTTTCCAATTCATATGGTGTACAAACAGTTATATTCTAACATGAATACTGTGGTGCAGTGGAGAAATTGTTTGTCCCCCTGACATACTTTAACAGTGCTAATAAACCCTTAACATTAACCACTTGCTTACTGAGCACTTAAACCCCCCTCCTATCCGGACCAATTTTCAACGCTGATGCACTTTGAATGACAATTGCACGGTCATACTACACTGCACCCAAATTACATTGTTATAACAAAATAATTTTTTTTTTTATAAAATTTTAAAACGGGTCATTTTTGTCCATCATTAATGTACGCTGATGAGGCGGCAGTGATGGGCACTGATTGGTTACACTGATAGGCAGCCCTGCTAGATGGCACTGATTGGCACCACTGGTGGGCATTGATAGGTGGCACTTTTGGGCACTGTCAGGTGGCAATGGCAGGTGGCATAGATGTGGCATAATTGCCTCTTCGGGACCAATGTCCCTTGCAGATGAGCCGGTGATCGTTTTTTTCTCCTCCGCTCTCAGCGTGAGGAGAAAAAAAAAATGAACACTGAGCTTTTGTTTTGATCATGTGATCAGCTGTCATTGGCTGACAGCTAATCAAATGGTAAGGGGCCAGGACCGGCCCCTTACTCGGATCGGTGATCACCAGAATCTCAGTCACTGGGTGATCGCAGCGCGCACAGGGAGCATGCACCGGTCCACGCTGTGGCCATTTTGATTTATTTCCAGGTTCAAGAAGAAGATCAAGATTCATCGAGTAACACAAGGGAGCATATGACAAAGAGGAGGAGCTGTTGTGGAAATTTTTATTAATGTATGTTGTCAGATGCCCCCCAGTGTCAGTTTTGCTGTAATACCCTCATGTAAGGTATTCGCACATGCAGACACTGGTGGAAGACCATTGAATGCGGATACCTTCCCACGGACACGGCGGATCTGTTTGCTCTTTTAAGGATGTTTGTTTATGCCTCACCAGGGAACTGGCCACTCCATAGCGATCAATTTTAAACTCCTAAGCAGATCTGCGTACTTGGGAACCATAGTATAACCATACAACATTAGTGGCAGTGGGAATGTGCACACGGTTGTGTTCGGAACCATGTGCTTGCCGCATGGTTTTGCACACCACCATCTGCACACGTCACTACTGCATTTCTATTTGAATATATCCATGTGTGTCATTGGTTCTTTTGAATGAATACAAGTGTCTGATTGGCTGATTCTGAAGCCAGCAGCCTCTTTTGTTATCCCTGTGTTTAGTATAAATAAAAGCAGCTTGGCTACCTGGTGCAGGGTGATACTGAGCTTGAGGTGATACCAGCACCTGTTTGTGTTACTTGGAGAGAAAGAAAGCTTGCTTTCCCGGTATTATATAAGAGAGCTGTTTGTGCTTTTAATCGCAAAGAAAATATATACTTATAGGGAGAAGCTTACATTTTCCCTGACAACCAATAGCCCAATTCTGTGAGAGCACAAAGTTAGCTAACCAACTGGATTTAGGCCACTTCAACTGTTTTTGAATTCTTTCAAGCAATTCCATTCCTTCTAATGACTTAGTTTAATAACTGCAACAATCAAGGGGAAAGAAATATTCATATCTGACTTACCCATTGGTTTATGCTTGTTAACTTTGATTTCTGCACTGGCGCTGACTGAGTGACTGCCACTGTATGCATTGCATGTATATGAGCCCTCATCTGCAGTCTTGGTATTCCTTATGATCAAGCTGCCATCGTGAGACATGTATGTGTGACGGCCATCTGACTGCACTGGAACACCATTCCTGTAAGAGGCAAACATGAGTCATATGTCATAGTAGAAATGTTGTAGGAATTCTTAAGGATTTGGAAGAAAATTATGTCATTGGTGATGTTTGCTACTTTAAATGCTAAATGCCTGGCTGTCACATTGATGCTTTTCATCACTACATAAAAGCAGAACTTCCACTAAAATTATTATCCTATTAAAAGATAAAAAAATAAAACCCTGAGGGCTTGATCTCTCAAGCAAAAGATACCCATATTAAATTTCATAAAAAGTGGTCATGTTGGTCACATTTTAAGTGCTCGACTACATATAACACCCTAATATCTGTCCCTGTTTAGCTTGACCTGGGGACCCCAACTTAATATAATAGAATAAATTACATTTCACTGCTTTTATATAGTAGCTTGTACTCAATTCTGGATACTAATCCCTTATAAGGTAGACAACCATGTTGGTTGTAGCTCAGATTAAAGCCATACAGACCACTACCTTATATATAGTCTGATGTTAGGACTCAAATTATTTTCGCACACAGTTTGATCCCATTAGGGGTGGGTGAGATAATATGGAATTTACAGATTCATTGTTACTCTAGTTTGTTACACCTTTTTGTGGTTTCTTATGAGATGTAGGTATGCAACTAATATGACTCCATATATACGCATGTGTTTAAATCAATTTTATCCAGCTTGGAGTAATTTCATCTATATGATAAATATTTACAAGTGTGTTTTTTTTTTTTGTTTAATAAAAATTTTTTTTTATTGATCTATGCATTTCTACCTTATGCCAAATATCAATTTATATTGTTGCTTTATTTTCAAATTCTTAAAAAAAAAAAAAAAAAAACTTTTGCTGCAAAATGTACCGTCAGTCCAGATGTTTCCCTACTGTACTTTTTCCTGTCATTAGATGTTCTCAGTTTAAAGGCTAGCAGCATTCTAACACACTTTCTTGGAGCCCAGGTCATCCTAGACTCACTCCAACTTGTGACTGTGACTGGATAATGAAAAGAAGCAGCATATCAATGAGCTCATCAATATATCACACTGCTTTCTCTTCCTATCGGCATGCTTTTTGTGAGCACATGGACTCCTTGCACTGCTTCTTCCTCTTACACTGCAACCCTGCTGTACAAGGACTGCAAAAGGCTGATAAAAGGTCAAATTCTGGTACTTAAACTGTTTGCATTAAAAAAAAAATGAAATGATGTATTAATGATTACAGAGTTGCATTTGTTTTTGTATTTGTATCTGCCTTCAGCTTTAATTAACATCAAGATTATTATCCAAAAGGATACTTTTTTTTACTGATCAGCAAAACTCAACATGTTTCAGAGTATACATTGCTCCCTTTTCAGGAAACTTGATGAGTTTTGCTGATTTTAATCAATTTGGGACTTTCATTTATCTAAAATATTCATGATTCACTGCTTTACTCTGCACTGTATGAACTCCTATTATCCAACAGCATTGTTTTTTGAGAGATGGGATGTGTTGTTGAACACCTTTTACAAGTCGACTGTGGATTCCTGCCATGTAAGCTTGTGAACCAGAACACAAATTGGTGTTTTCTTGGCTACTCACCAAGGTGAGCTGTATTCATTGATTTCAGTACTCCTGTTCACCTACCGATACTCTTAGCCCTTGTACACACGGTCGGAGATTCCGACGGAATACGTCCTATCGGACCGTTTTGTCGGATATATTCCGACTGTGTGTGGTCTCCATCGGACTGTTTACGTCGGAATATCCGACGGACCAACTTTTCCAACTTGCCGGTAAAATTTTCCAACAAAATGCTCCAATCGGACATACTCCGATCATGTGTAGCCTACTCCGACGGACAAAGTACCACGCATGCTCAGATCAAATTCCTAGACCAAAGCTATTGGCTACTAGCCTGAACGTAGTCCCGTCGTAAAGAAATAACGTCATCACGTTATGTACAATCGGATTTTCCGACAACTTTGTCCGACCGCGTGTATGCAACAGTTTCGGACAAAATCCAACGGATTTGGTTGTCAGAATGTCCGACCGTGTGTACAAGGGCTTAGATGTGCTCTGCCCTTTTTTTTTTCAGTATAAATTGTTAACACTAACATCTAAAGGCACAGTGTACAGCATGTTGTGGGCTAAATCATCACAGGCTCTAAAATTCACAGAAAGAGAAATGGAAGAGCTGTTCAAGCAGCTGGCAATGACCGACATGCAAGCACAAACCTGCCATGATCGTAGAGCTCTGATGCCGAAGCAGCAAACTCTGGCACAGCAGCAACAGGACCTGGAGCAGAGGGTCACAGCTCAATAAGAAAGCACCTGCTTTTTTACCACCCAGCTTCTTGCTCAGCAACAAATGCACACAGACACAGGTGACCATCTTGCAGGAAATGGTGCAACAACTCTTTCAGCAAGTTGCTTTTGCCCCCCTAGTAACCAGTCATCTGTGAGGGCCTACTGCTACCTACAAAATCCTGTGTTAACTAATAATGTGGAAGCCTTCCTAGCTACATTTGAGATGAAAGCAGAGAGAGAGAGGCCCCAAGAGCAAGTGGGCCAGCCTCATTGACCATTTTGGTTCCACAAAATACCTACTATACCCTTCCACCTGGTGAGGTCAATAGCTATGGCTGAAAGTAAAGATCCTGGACTGCTTTGGGGTGACTACTGCTCTCCAGACCCAACTGGAGATGTTGAGCAGATTGGCCACCAGGGTCCCTAGAGCACAACCTGGTATAACTTAAAAAATAGCTTCAGCTGGAGGCTCCATTTGGCCCCAGATGGTTGTGGGAGACATGATGGATAAGTATCTGTGGTCGCTGCCTGGCAGTCTTCAGCACTGGATCAGCCGTTAAGACCTCAGATCAGTTTGTGGACATGGTGGAGAGATATACCCGATATAAAATATACTACTGGGGTAGAGGATCTACTCCAGCCTGCCAGATGATGGGACACCCTATTTGTTCACATGAACCTTGGTCTTCTACATCTTCCATGAAAGCAGATCTGAAGAACCCTGGAATCCGCACACAAGATCGAGCCCAGTGCCCACTGCAAAAGAAGGCTTTTTGTAATCTAGAGCTATTCAGAGGGCATGCTTTCATGAGTTTTTTTTTTTTTTCAATTCCGGTTTAAGTTCACAATATTATGGAACCAACTGTACAGGAGTCAAATACCCAATTCACCAAGATGCTCGGTAACTTCTGTATTTTTTAGATTTTATATAACAACAAAGAAAAGGAAGGGAGGGGCAGTGGGCAGATTGGGAACTGGAATGGGCAGGGGAAAGTGGGAAGACTCCTCCTCTCCATGGCTCCGGGTCTCATAAGGTCAAAAATTCACAGCCGTCTGTACTAGAGGGTGCAGCCGTGTTCAACAGGGATGAGAACATGTCCTTCTCTGTTGCCACCGCGACCTTCATTTATTTCCTTAACTTTCATCAGCCAGATAGCGTTTGGGGTTGCTTGATGTTGTGACCAAAAATCTAGATACAGCTCTTCGCTGCAGTCAACAATAATCGCCAAATAGTGTCTGTCAGTCTTCCCAGATATGGCATGGTGGTGAGGCAGAAAGAAAGTCAACTCTCTGGGGACAACCTAATCTGTAAATTTCTGGGCTGAGGTTTGGCTCATAAGTCGTAGAGCATGTGGCATGACCAGAAAATATGGAGCAAGGTGCTGGTCTCTTCTTTTCCATGCCTTGAGGAAACATTTTGTGGACCCGAATGGGCGTGTAGTACCATTGCGTCAGCAGTTTAAAACCAGATTCTTGATACCTGGAGCATATAGATGTTTTTATAGGTGAAAACAAGAATCCTCTCAATTTGCTTGCTGAAGAAAGATCATGTTCCATATGGAGATGTGGGGCAGTTTTAATTCCGGGGGGGGGAGGGGCATAAGCAGATGGTAGTTCTGTGACACTGCCTGATGCAGATGCATCTTTTCTTAGCAGAGATGCTCTAACACAGTAAATTGGTGAGTGAAAAAGTGGGGCTGGTGGTAGTGAGGTCATGAAGTTTGAGAGTTGAAGCTTGTGCCAGAAAGAGAGATTGGAGTAAGCCAAGTCTGCAAGCAGCTGAGGCCTTGAGATCCAATGACCATCAACCACCAAATGTCTCGCTTGGATTACCTTGGCACAAATACATCAAGTTTCTCCTATAGAAATGTGAGATTTAACATCAGTGGGAATGCTATCTTAGCACCAGGGCAGGGTCTCCAGGTGTAGACCTGCAATGGCCTGTTCTTTGGAGACACACTGTTTTATGGATGTGTGGCGACACCAGTCTATTACCCTGCTCAAGTGGCAGACAGTCTGATAGAGGGAAGGGAAATTAGTCTTATGTGTTACCAAGAAGTTTGGCAAGGACACATTCAGAGCTTCAGATTTCTGAGAATGAATATGGTAGATAAGGCCTGGTATTTGTCTAGCTCAGATGGTTTCGCAGAGACATTAAGAGGTCTGAGAGAAAGAATAAGAGATAGTCTGTGCGTGCTGCAACTTTCAGGAAGGAGGGCGTTCCTAGAAAGGAGTTTTTACAGAGAAAGAAGGAAGTCATTTCAGACTTACAGTACCTGATCTCACGAATGTCATTGAACATAACATTGTAATGGAAGCCAATGTGAAGGTGTGTAAAACCATATTGCATCCTGGAAGCACGTAGAAAGTCCATATCTGAAGAGTTTAGGAAAATGCTAGAGCTCGATGTCACTCACAAAGCGAATGGTCTAGCCTTCCTATGTTGGTACCAAAGCCAAGCGGCACACTTCAGTTCTGCAATGACTTTAGAAAGCTCAGTGAGGTGTCTAATCTTGATGTGTAACCCATGCCCTGGGTGGATAAATTGATAGAGGTGTTGGAACCAGCTCAATATACAACTACACTGGACCTTTGCCAAGAGGGTACTGGAAGATATACTTGGCTAAGAAAGCCAAGGAGAAATTTACCTTTTCCAATCCTGATAACCAATTTTAGCATGAGAGAATGTCATTTGGATTACATTCTGCTCCTGCGACCTTTCAAAGGGTAATTGATAAACTACTTTGCCCAAAAATTCACCTGGATGACATTGTTATTATTAGTACAGATTGGAAATCCCACCTTCCCCTGGGTTCAGACAGTGTCAGATTCTGTAAAGTTGCTGCAGAACTTCCAGGTGTTACTGACATCAAGTCCGGCTTGGGTGGAGCGCACTCTGGCTCTTAGGGGCGAGCGGCGAGGAAAATAGCGATTCTGGCTATATGAGCTGGTGTCGCTTATGGCACATTAAAATGTAAGTGCATCAGTTTACCTATTTTTTAAAGCCTTTTAACCTCTTGCTGACCAGCCGCCATCATTATACTGCAGCAGGTCGGCTCTCCTGCGCAAACCGCTTTAGGTATACATCTGTCTGTGCAGGGAGGCTAGCGGGTGCGGTGTACAGAGGCAGAACGGGGAACTGACTATGTAAAGAAGGTAATTCTCCGTTCTTCCTAGTGACATGTCAGAGATTTTCTGTTCCCAGTCATCGGGAACAGTGATCTTTGTCATGTCCTAGGTAGCCCATCCCCACTACAGTTAGGGAAAACCGTTAAACCCTTGATCGCCCTCTGGTGTTAACCCCTTTCCTGACAGTAATATTTATACAGTAGTGGCTATTTTTTAGCTCTGATCGCTGTATAAATGTCACTGGTCCCCAAAAAATGTCAAGTGTCCAATCTGTCCGCCGCAATGTCGCAGTCCTGCAAAAAACGCAGATCGCCGCCATTACTAATAAAAAAAAATTACATAAATCTATTCCCTATTTTGTAGACACAATAACTTTTGCATAAACCAATCAATATTTGTATATATGTAGAATATATATATATAAACTGTTAAAAAAATATATATTTTTTTTAAATTGGGATATTTATTATAGCAAAAAGTAAAAAATATTGTTTTTTTTTCAAAATTGCCGGTCTTTTTTTTGCAAAAAATTTAGCAAAAAAATTAAAACTGCAGAGGTGATCATATACACCAAAATAAATCTCTATTTGTGAGGGAAAAAAAGGACAATACATTTTGTTTGGGTACAGCGTCGCATGGCCACCCAATTGTCAGTTAAAGCAACGTAGTGCCGTATTGCAAAAAAGGGCCTGGTCATTAAGGGGGCAAATCCTTCCGGGGCTGAAGTGGTTAATAAACTTATTGCGCGATTACCGTGCTACTGTTTTCTGTTCTGGGAGCAACATGTAACATTGGATAAAAGAGAGGAGAGGAAGCTAGATGCAGAGACTGTACCATCAATAGGACTTTGAGTGATAAAGCTGAGAGGGTCCTGGTGGCTCAAACAAATCTGGTGAGTGGCCCCCTATACTATACGTGGTGGAACAAATTAAAGCGTGAAAAGCAAGTTTAAAGAAACTGGCACATGGTAGAAGAAAAATATTGGTGCAATGGAAGCTTTTTTCAGATTGGCACTAAAAGTGGACTATATATATATATATATATATATATATATATATATATATATATATACACACACACACACATCTATATAAAAAATTTTTTGTTATTTTATGTTATACGATTGTTTCAATAGTTCCTTATGGGTCACAATTTTACTTATATACAATATGTTGTATCTGGTTGTATAACCTATTTGTCTAGTGCACATGGATTGGAAAGCATGGCACATTAAGCGCTGCTTAAAGCTAACACCTCATTTGTAGACTTTGTGATATACAGTACATACACTGTTGATCTCCATATGAGATATATTTGCACATAAAACGAGTACAAATTATATTTTCTTGAGAGTTAAAAAAAACTTCAAATAAGGCAGTTTTTGTTTAGTAGATGCTGTTTTAACAGCTTCTAATAAAAACCCAATATTTATCTATGGCTTAATACAGGATACCAGAAAATTAACAAAAAGAAACAAAACTCACCTTGACCACTGAACATTGACATTGTCACCTTTCACTATACATTTCAGCAAAGCCTCTTCACCTTCTAACACAGTGACACCACTTGGCGGCTCAGTAATTTTCAGTTCCCCTGTACAGTAAGAGAAATTTCTCATTAATTCATCTGAATTCAAGAAATTGTTTGCAAAAAAAACAAAAACTCACCAGTAAACACAATTATGCAAATAAGCATTACATTACTAATGCATAGACCATTTAACCACTTCAGCCCTGGACCAATTTTCAGCCTAAGGACCAGAGGTCTTTTTACAATTTCGCACTGCACTGCTTTAACTGGTAATTGCGCGGTCATGCAATGTTGTACCCAAACGAAATTTGCGTCCTTTTCTTCCCACAAATAGAGCTTTCTTTTGATGGTATTTGATTGCCTCTGCGATTTTTATTTTTTGCGATATAAATGGAAAAAGACTGAAAATTTTGAGAAAAAAATATATTTTCTACTTTTTGTTATAAGAAAAATCGAATAAACTGAATTTTAGTCATACATTTAGGGCAAAATTTATTCAGCCACATGTCTTTAGTAAAAAAATGTCAATAAGCGTATATTTATACCCCATTTTGGAAAGTAGACACCCCAAGGAAATTGCTGAGGGGCATGTTGAGCCCATTAAATATTTTTTTTTGTCCCAAGTGATTGAATAATGACACAAAAAAAAAAGTTTACAAAAAGTTGTCACTAAATGATATATTGCTCACACATGCCATAGATATATGTGGAATTGCACCCCAAAATATATTCTGCTGCTTCTCCTGAGTACGGGGATACCACATATGTGGGACTTTTTGGGAGTCTAGCCGCGTATGGCACCCTGAAAACCAATCACTGCCTTCAGGATTTCTAAGGGTGCAAATTTTTGATTTCACTCTTCACTACCTATCACAGTTTTGAGGCCATAAAATGCCAAAATAACACAAAACCCCCGAAATGACCCCATTTTGGAAAGTAGACACCCCAAGGAAATTGCTGAGGGGCATGTTGAGCCCATTGAATTTTTTTTTTTGTCCCAAGTGATTGAATAATGACACAAAAAAAAAAAAGTTTACAAAAAGTTGTCACTAAATGATATATTGCTCACACATGCCATAGTTATATGTGGAATTGCACCCCAAAATATAATCTGCTGCTTCTCCTGAGTACGGGGATACCACATATGTGGCGCTTTTTGGGAGTATAGCAGCGTAAGGCACCCCAAAAACCAATCACTGCCTTCAGGATTTCTAAGGGTGCAAATTTTTGATTTCACTCCTCACTACCTATCACAGTTTCGAAGGCCATAAAATGCCAAAATAGCAAAACCCCCCCCCACCAAATGACCCCATTTTGGAAAGTAGACACCCCAAGCTATTTACTGAGAGGCATGTTGAGTCCATGAAATATTTTATATTTTGCCACAAGTTGCAGGAATATTAAATTTTTTTTTTTTTTTTGCACAAAATTGTCACTAAATGATATATTGCTCACACATGCTATGGGCATAAGTCAAATTACACCCCAAAATAAATTCTGCTGCTTCTCCCGAGTACGGGGATACCACATGTGGGGGACTTTTTGGGAGCCTAGCCACGTACGGGACCCCGAAACCCAAGCACTGCCTTCCGGATTTAAATATAAAACGCTACCAAAAAAAAAAACTGTTAGCGATCGCAGGGATCAGGCCTGACTCTGCGATCGCTGCAGTTATGTGTTTAGTGTTTTGTAAGTGACAGTGATCGATCGATACTGCACTTGGATGGGCTGGGCGGAGGGGCAAAACGCAGGTGCCAGCAGGTATCTGGGCTGATCCCGCTTACAATGCGTTTTTTTGGAACCCTAAACTGCTGGGGACGCTAGTATAGATCTGATCAGATCAGATATTGATCTGTTCAGATTCTATACCACTACGGGAGGTTTATGCTTTGCGCGTGGGTGTTAGCGGTACTGGCACTAACCTAGCACTGCCTAGGGCGACGCAGACCCTGACCCTAAAACCTAATTGATATCACCTGCCGGGTGATCAGGGGGTTAAACCTTTATTGGGTAATAAATGGTGGGTGCCCTGATGCTATAAAAAGCAAACTAACTAACCAGAGTTTTATTAGGTAGTATATGGGGGGGTCCCTGGCGCTATATAAAAACCTGACGGGGAACCTAAATAACTAACTGGCTAACCAGCGTCACCAGTGACACTTATACGGTGATTGCTGGTGAAAGGGTTAACTAGGGGCAATCAGGGGGTTAAAACCATTTTTGGGTAGTATATGGGGGTACCTAGCGCTAAAAAAACCTGGCGGTGAACCTAAAAAAATAACTAGCTACCTAGCGACACTAATGCAGCGATCAGAAAAATGATCGCTTAGTGACACTGGCAAAAGGGAGTGAAAGGGTTAACTAGGGGCAATCAGGGGGTTAAAACCATTATTGGGTAGTATATCGGGGTACCTAGCGCTATAAAAACCTGGCGGTGAACCTAAAAAAATAACTAGCTACTTAGCGGCACTAGTGATACTAATGCAGCGATCAGAAAAACGATCGCTTATTGACACTGGCAAAAGGGGGTGAAAGGGTTAACTCTAAGGGCAATCAGGGGGTTAAACCTTTATTGGGGGGTGGTAGGGGGCTACCCTGGACCTAACACTAACTGTCCTGACACTTTTTACTGTCACAACTGACACTGAATGCAGTGATCAGTAAATAAATGATCACTGCAATCAGGGACACTGTGACTGTGACTGGGAGGGGGAGGGGGCGGGGGGGTTTGTGTGTCTGTGTGCCTACATGTTAGTGTAGTGTTTGGTGCACTTACTTTCAGTGTTCTCCTCGTAGTCCGGTCAAAAAGGCCACCCCGAGGAGAATGACATCACTTCCTCCCTGCCTGTGTTTACTATACACAGCGGGAGGAAGCTTCTCATTCGCCAGGAGCGATCGAGAGGGGGATGGCCAGAAACCAACGGCCATCCCCTCATCCCGGATCGCTCCTGAAGCGAAACGGACCGCCGCATCCAGCGGGAGGGGGTCCGATCAGACCCCCCACCCGCTGGAAGGCAAGCACGTACATGTACGTGCTTGTGCCTGTACATGCCATTCTGATGACGTACATTGGCATGCGGCGGTCCTTAAGTGGTTAAAGTAGATTTTCTCAGTATAAGGCAACTCAAATTGCCCTACCAAATTTGATCACTTTCTATACTCCCAGAAATCTATTTTTTTTTTTTACTTGTACAAACAGTTCTTTATAGCTGTATTTGTGATTTCAGTGACTGCCAGCATCTTTTGGACCACACTGGACCTCTGGCCGTTTTGGACTGAAGAAAACCACTTCATCTGCACATCCTGTATTCTGTACCCATCTAGGAACATCCTCTTCTTTATACTAACAGTACTCCTTTGTGTTATTAAACAGTGTTGGAATGCTGTGGTCACAGCAGGGTTGGGAATACTGTGCATGTATTCTGGAAACAATCATTCAGAGCAAGGCACTATGGGCACCAGGAGATATAGTCCAAGGTAGAGAGCTTGTTCACTGTCACTGACAATCTGTGTGACTAAAACCTGCCATATACAGGCATACCCCCACTTTTAAGTACTCAATGGGGTTTATTTACTAAAGCTGGAAAGAGCAAAATCAGGCTCACGTCTGCATAGAAACCAATGAGCTTCCAGGCTTTATTACCAAAGCTTAATTAAGCTTAATTGAACAAGCTGGGGTTAGAAGCTCGTTGGTTTCTATGCAGACGTGAGCCTGATTTTGCTCTTTCCAGCTTTAGTAAATAAACCCCATTGTGTACTTAAAAGTGGGGGTATGCCTGTATATGGCAGGCTTTAGTCACACAAATTGTCAGTGACGGTGAACAAGCTGTCTTACCTGTTCTACAAATGCTAGTAGACTGCTGTCCTGGTAACCCCTAATTTCCGAGTCTCAAAGCCAGAATAAAGACTTTTGATTTTACACTTATAATATGCATACTCCTTCCAGGACAGTGGCTCAACTTTATTTAATTTTTTTACGTAGGACGCAATGTCCCTCATTGACTTAAGCTAATCACCAAATACCAAATGTCAGTACCGTACAGTAAAATCAATGCAAATTTTTTTTATTTTATTTTTTTGTTGTTAGCGCTACTTCATCATTTATACACAAATCAATACAGGACATCTGACCCTGTACAAGTCTGCAAACAGCAGAATGTCTGACCAACCTCTGATTTTTAATTGGGTTTGTTTAAATTCTTTACGATGTCCATTGGTAGTGGCACATGTGTAAGATCCAGCATCTTCTGAGCTTACACGACTGATCACCAGTGAACCATCTGCTTGTTTTCTGTATCTGGAAAAATATTTTAGGTGTTATTTTCTTTTTAGATGCATACTAAAATGTTTGCTTAGTTTCAATAACAAATAGTTTCATTTCCTATGTTAGTGGACATCAAGATATATTAAAAGAATGAATGAATGTATGGTGCTGGGTTTCCATGATTTGGCTGGTCTCTCAAACCAAAAGGCCACTTTGGACGGACACTGAAGAAAGAGATTGAATAGAATATCATAAGGGTGGACTTTGGGTGTTGGATTCACAGGGTTAACAAGTTTTAGGCATGCTCTTCAGCAACTGGTTGTTGGTTAGACATACAGAGGTGATGGAAGTAAGCTGGTAGGCATTTGCATTGTTGGGCACTTGTTTGAGTAAAGAAAGACTGATCAAGGATCTGTAAATTTTTGGTCCATAATTTACCACAAATACTCTCAGAATATGCCTAATGTAATTTTACCTTGGGGAAGGCAAGGGTAATCCATCTTTTTGCCATTCTACCATGGTATTGGGAGATATGTGCAAATGACAAGATAATCGTGCCCGATGACCAAGATTTGCTTCCACCTCAACGGGACCAGTCACAGATGTTCTAAACATAAAGAAAAAGTACTTATTTTATTATATATACAAAATGAACACATAATGTCATTGCTCTTTGCACTGCCTTGCTGTTAAGGCAAAATATTTTAATTTATTTTCATTGGCAAGGGTAATATTAAAACTATTGGATTAGTATACACATTGCTTACCTTCTTCCAGAGTACACAGTATGACTACTGTGCAAATTTTCTCGTAACACCTGAGCAGCAGAAGAGTCTGCTCCTCGAACATCTTCATCATTCCCTCTGGCAGGGTCATGTGTTCTACGACCCTTGTGTGTCTCAGTTCCTGCATTGGAAAGCCACACAGCTTAATTGTTATATGCGGTAGATTATGCCACAATGTTGGTTCTTCAAACATCTGCTAATTTGAGATTCATTTTAAAATAAAACCTCATCATAACTTTTAAAATTATGAAAAAGGTTCAATAAACTTTGAAAATAAATAGACCACTGATAATGAATTAAAAAAAAAGGTCAATTGTTAACATAACCTTTGTTTTTCTACAATGGGAATTATATAAAAGTTCTATTTATGATACTTGATACTGTTCTTATATAGTGCAAAAATGCAGAGTAGTAGGTGGTGATTAATAAACGCACCCCTCACTTGAAGCCGTACTCTGTGTGTTTCTCTACGGTTGCCATTTGAAACCATACAGGTGTAAGTTCCGGCATCTTCAGCTTGGACATTGCTGATCACAAGAGAACTGTCTGATTGATAGGTGTGCCTAGAAGAAAACAGTAAGGTCAGAGAAATGTTCATTTAACTTTTTTTGGAATGCCAACAGGGAAATATACTTATTTTATTTGTTCATTAATATATACATTTTTTTATATAAAAAGAAAGGAACTTAACCCGAACAATCAGGCAGATACAGGAGTATGTGTGCATGTGAATTATTCCTGCCTCTAGAGCAGGGTTTCTCAACTCCAGTCCTCAAGGCGCCCCAACAGGTCATGTTTTCAGGATTTCTCTCAGATAAAAGGGCTGTGGTAATTACTGAGGCCGTGAAACTGATCAAATCACCTGTGCAAAATAATGGAAAGCCTGAAAATATGACCTGTTGGGGCGCCTTGAGGACTGGAGTTGAGAAACACTGCTCTAGAGTTCCTTGTGATCTCTGAAACCCAGGGCGCCCAATATTTTTTTAAAAAGGGACCATCATCCAAGTCCACCAGCTACGGAATGCTTCCTTTTGGTTCATATGCCCTACTGCTGGCTCATCCCTATGACTCAATAGACAAATACAATATGTACAGAGACACTATACAATTGTTTTAGGAGATTGAGGTTGCATCTTGAACCTTTCATAAATGCATTATAAATACTTGCTGTACATGAAACTTTTCACAAATGTTATTTGGGCTTTAGTCCTCGTACATACTGCATGTTCTCTGTTTAATGTTAGCCTTAATACTAGTCTGAAAAACAAGAGATTGAAAGTGTTGATGACCCACTGATTTCAATACTTTGCATTTCTGACATTAAAAAAGTATGCACATAAGGAATTTTGACTTTCCTGAGTTACATGTTTCCTTCAAGTCAGTGACACAAAACATTAAAGCTAAAGGGTCAGCAATACAAAAAACTAGCCTTTAAAAGGATGCATTCAATGAAAAGGCCTCTATCTCCCTCATGATGCATATACAGTTTTTTTTAGAGTGGTTGTAAACCTCAGTTTTGGAATCTGAGCAAAGCACATATATCTGTAGTGTTTACTTATCTCTCTCCAAAATTCTAAGTGTAATTTCTCTCTGGTGCTTTGTTCCTCTCACATAAGCATGAGTCACTTGTGAGAAGTTTCCCGACACATGGGATACATTTGTGTCGGGGGGAGTTGTTTGAGAGATTGTTTATTCAAAACATAGTTTTTTTGATGTGTGGAGGGGTTGTGTGCCTTTCCTCCAATTAGCTCTCACACACGGTTACTGCAGCCTCTCTGCCCCCTACTCTGTGCTTATGACTGATAAAGATTTTAAAATTTTTCTGTCCTTTTGAAGGGGTGTAGGGAAGGGAAGACTGGAGATAAACAAGTAAAACCTATGTAGGGGGGATTTGTTTCATCTCTGTGTATCATCTGAGGCTTTTCACTTAACTGGGTATATGTGACGGTGCATAACCACTTTAAAGCTCCCTGCAGTTTCATTAAAGGAGTGCAGAATATGGATCATAATGGTACCAACAGATTAAGCATTAAACAAGCATTTATCAGGCTTTTAGTAAATTTAGCTACTTAAAGCTTGCTAGAAGTCCGCTGAAGCCTATTAAAGTTGTAATACATATGCAAACTTTTTACACTGAAAATGTAGTAAAACATTTAAAGGGGTGGGGATTCTGAATACATACTAGAGCACAAGTGAACATTACCAGCAATCAGGTACAAAAGATTTGCAGATTTTTATTGATGTTCAGTGATTGTCTGGTGCTGTTTTGCCCAAATGCTTTTAGCTACATAGAATTATATCTCAATGAGTAATGAAAAAAAAAACCGACCTCGTTGAGGACACAGGACTTCCATCTTTCTGCCATTCCACCCTGGGGAAAGGGTAATCACTCACTCTGCACAGCAGACGGACAGTCTGTCCAATCAAGGACTCCATCGATGAAGATTCTGCCTTGTTCAAGATCATTCTAAGATGTAAAGGAAAAAGGGCCTTATATGTTAAAAAAAAAAAAAAAAAAAATACATGATAGTTCAGACTCACATTTATATCAAGCAAAACCTAGACTGATTTGAAATATTTTGTGTTTTGTGCATCTTGTTAATCTGTAGAATATTAATAGCTGCCATAAAGTCTCACTCTTTTACTATCCTTAAAAAAGAAAAACTAAGAATAAAGTACCTGTAAAGGGAAGAGTGTTGAGATGCGTCTTCTGCTTTGGGTGCATATTGGCTTTGATCAGGGGATGGACCAGATATTTTGTGATCTATACTGCTCTCATCCCAATCATGACCAGCAAGAATACGGCCTTCTATATCTCCATCAAGAGTTTTAACAATTCCTCGATGTTGCCCTTCTGGCACATGACCCAAACCTACAGCTTCATCAACTCCTGGGTTTTCATGTGATAAACGATCCCACTTCATTCCCCTCTTACGGTATCGATATTCTATTGTACCAGTTGTCCTCCCTGAGATTTTTTGGCAAGCGTTCATGCATTCCTCTTCAGTGACAAAATTGTTTTTATTGCCATGGCAGCCTCCGTACCAAAAACGATTGCATTTGCCAACATCAGGGACAAAGTACCAGCGAGTAGTCCAGTCACTGCAAGGGCCCAGAGCACTTGGTAGGAGACACGTTGTTGGATACGCTAGCAGAAAGAAAAAGTTAGAGTATGAATGTGACCATGCAGAGTCATTTGGTGTTATTCTAGCATTTCATCTGAACCACACCGGGTATTTAGTGTAGGCAAAAGATCACCTGTTTACTTTACCATTCAAAACTGATATTTGCATCGTTTGGGAGATCCCTGTAGCACAATTTTTTCACTTGAGTTCTGCACAAACTGGGCTGATATTTTACAATTTATTTTATTCTTTGAAAGAAAATACCTACAACTGACTCGAAATTTGGAAACTCCCTTAAATTTTGATACACTGCATGAAAAACAATTACATTTATTTTCAAAGCCTGAAAGTCTATTCTTGTGAAAGGGACCCTTTGCCTAAGTATGTGGACACCTAAAGTATTTACATGGTTGTTTTTTTTTTTTATATTTCAATGAAGAACACATAGTACCCTCCTGAGCAATCAGAATGTACTTACGATAACTGGGTTTACTGTGACATCCTTCACCCAAAGGACCAGAAGCTTTGTTGATGTTGTTAAAGCAGCATCCATATTGGGAGGTTCTACATTCATCAGAGGGCGTCTAAATCCACAAACAGAAAAAAATATTTACTATATAAGCACAACTCTAATGCCTCATACACATGATCGGACTTTCCGCCAACAAAACCGTGGAATTTTGTCCGAAGGGCATTGTCTCAAAGTTGTCTTGCATACACACGGTCACACAAATGTTGGGCAATGATTACTGTACAAATGTAGTAAGGTATTAGAAGTACTACGTGTTTTTTTCTGCTCTTGAGCACCACTCTTTGGGCTCCTTCTGCTAATTTCATGCTAGTAGAAGTTTGGTGAATGTTGATTCATGCTTTTCTTTTCGCATTTTTCATTTAACGATTTTCAGATCGTGCTTTTCAGTTAGTTTCTGAACGGCCGTTTGTCAACCTGACATGTTGCGGAATCGGAGGCGATAACGTGTTCTTTATTATTGTCCTTGGAGTTATTGCTTTGACATTTTTTTGGGTTGAATAATGATTTGATTTGTTATATTTTCGGATGCACAGAATGCACTATTTGGTTAAGTATTGGCAGATAGCATGTCTAATTATTTTTTTTTTTTAATGCACAATAAAAAAATTGTGGAGAATAATGCCCTGTACACACGGTCGGACATTCTGACGACAAAATCCGTCGGATTTTTTCCAACAAATTTTGGCCCAAACGTGTCTTGCATACACACGGTTGCACAAAGTTGTCGGAAAATCCAATCATTCTGAACGTGGTGACGTAGAACATGTACGACAGAACTATAAACGGGACAGTAGCCAATAGCTTTCACTCGTAATTTATTCTGAGCATGCGTTGCACTTTGTCAGTCAGAATTGTCTACACACGATCGGAATTTAAACAATCGGATTTTGTTGTTGGAAAATTTTAGATCCAGCTCTCATTCCGATGGAAAAAGTCAGATGGAGCCCACACACGATTTTTGCCACAACACAATTTGATCGCACATTTTCTGTCGGTGTGTACAGGGCATTATACTTCTCTGGTTATGCGTTTTACTTCAAATTACAGTTTGGGAGTAGGCAGTTACATTTAAAAAAATATAATGTAAAATTGACAAGGGACACCAACATAGTATCTTTGATCTTAAAAACTATAGGATAATGGTGTTTTAGTAACTTGCCCAGATAAAAAAAACAAAAACCCATAATAATATTCCAGCTCACACCCCAGATAACGTCTAATCAGATGAAACGTGTTGGGTCGAGTTCTGCCAACATCATTATCACGCCTTTATATGAGCTTTTTATGCACTTGTAAAATGTGAGTGTTCCATTGTCTCTTTTTTAATAAATGTATTTTAAAAGATATCACACTATGTGGAACCTTTCTTTGATTTTTTTGTTTCATCATGTGAGCAAGATGATATCCTCTGGTCCTCCTTCCTTCCATTCGAACCCCATTCACATGTGCATTGTGAACCTACTGCTGACCAGTACCGTTTAAAGTCTGTCTGGATTTCCACTACACACAGTGTTTATCATAAGCCTGTTTGACTTAAGACATATAAGCACCTTTAAGTCCACTACTTTCGGTAAGACTTCATACAACTAGTGGCGGTTCTTCTTACAAGTTTCTTTTTATAAGACTCTCTTTGCACTATGTTTCCAATTGATGTCATCTGTTCAATTGATGGTTTTGAGATGCTAACTAAAGCCGCGTACACATGGGCGGACTGTATGGCCAACTTAGTCCGTCAGACAATCCGACTGACAGTCCGTCCTACTTTCGAATGAACGGACTTGACCACACACGGATGCAAAACAGTCCGTCGAAAGTTTGCACGATGACGTGTACAGCACGTACGACGGGACTAGAAATAGGAAGTCCAATACACAGCAATGCAACCTTTCGCCGTGTAAATCCTTTCTGAGCATGCGCCATACTTAGTCCGTCGAACTAGCCTACTCACGAGCGGATTGTCCGCTGAAACCAAAGTCTGACGGACAATATTACGGAAATTCCGAAATACTTAGTCCGCCAGACTGCACGCTGAAAAAGTCCGCTGAAGCCCACACACGAGCGGACTGTCCGCTGAAATGTGTTTTGACGGACTAAGTTGGCCAGACAGTCCGCCCGTGTGTACGCGGCTTTACTGACAATGTTCACTGATGCCAGGACTTTTTGGATTTATTGTATACTACATAATATTTTCACTCGGTGGACAATATTTATGTGTTTACATTTACTTTGTGGTATATTTAGTCAAAATTTATACTGTCATTTTGTACTATATATATATATATATATATATATATATATATATATATATATATATATATATATATATATGCTGCATTTTTTCTTTTTGGTTACTTTTTGCTGTTTGTCTCCAGCTGTGCTGGCTGCTTCGTATATTTTTCACTTTTTTCACAGCGCAGTATTTCTTTTTTGATATTTTGAAGTCCTATCTAATGACAGCATCACTATACAATACACCAATAGGTGTACAACATGTCATCATGCTGGTCCATTTTCTTTGTGATCAGATGACCTGTACTCTAGAAGGAAGTGTAGGTGGAAGAGGACCTGTTGCCCTGTCTGTAATGGAAGTGAACTGGTAAGGTTTCCAAAGGACCCTTGAACTAGTTCACCTATATGCATGCTGGGTTAGTGACTCAAAGTATTAGACAAGAGGGTTAGCAAAGCAGCCAGGCATCTAGCATTCTGAGAGTGATAAATAATGGCAGCCTGTATGTGGTTCTCGGTTTCTAGTTTTCTTTAATGACTTCCAAACTGAGACATACAATTACTAAAGTCTATAATGTATGATCTCCTTTAAAGGAAAATATGCTTGTAAGGTATGTATATTTAGTTAACTAAAAATGATAAAGGTAGAATCAATAATTTACATACTTGAGGGTCAGCTCTTGGGTTCCTGTCACTGGGACATCCTTCATTGTTATAACCCTTGGCAGGTGTCACCCCATCTGGGCAGCAGCTATATCTACAACAAAAGAATAGGTCACAATAAAAGATTCTGTTTAACATGTTGTGTTCCATTAACCTTATCCTGATTAACAAAACTGGCCCACCAATCAAAACGCAATCAATTTTAGTGGTCTGTACTGTATGGATTTTCAGTAATTAGCAGACAGATTCTTACCAGAATTGACACGGCTTCTTATATTTTAAAGTCAGTCTACCCAAACTGGTATTCTTTTTTGTTCTCTATTTATATTGTCAAAGGAATAGAATATTTGCCCAAAGTAAAATGGAGTCTTCTCCAAATTATATTTTTTTTATTTACCCGATTTACTGGGGTCAGTATTAGAAAGCTACAGTTTAACCTAAAATAGGTACTCCTATGGGTTAATCTCTTTGGACCCAATTAATCATAGTATAAATTCAGCACCAAAATGATTGAATGAATGGCCATATGCAAACAATGTGCTCTCTTGTATAGGCAATCCTGGTGGGCATGACATACCATCTAATGAAAACGCATCTGTACTGCCTAAAGGAGAACATCATTTAGTTGGTTTTTAAAAGAGTTATTGCTATATAACATTCCAATCTATACCCTATAACAGTGATGGCGAACCTTGGCACTCCAGATGTTTTGGAACTACATTTCCCATGATGCTCCACTACACTGCAGAGTGCATGAGCATCATGGTAAATGTAGTTCCAAAACATCTGCAGTGCCAAGGTTCGCCATCACTGCCCTATAACCTGCTATCCACTTATAATATCAAAGAGATGGCAGTAAACGGTTGAGATGTTGCTCTATGGGATTTTTAACTACTTACAGGCTTAAGACCAGAGGTACAAACATGATCCAACCACCTACATAAGTCCCTTTTTGGCAGTTTTGGCCATACATGTACACTTTAGAGTTGTCCATGCCTGTGCTCTAAAGAACCACCACTTTTGCCTTATTGTGGGGTCAATAATAGCTATCAGGGAGGATTTCCCAGTCTTTACTTCTGATATTGGTTGGCAAAAGGTGAGATTGTTCTCAATCAACTGGGAATGCATAAACTGGATGACATGAACCTAATTTCTTAAGCCAGTTTGTTTAAACATAACAGGGTAAAATAAATTAAAGATCTCTAGTTCCAAAAAAAGTTCCCCTACTCTTATACTTACTTGAATCCAAATTTCTTTTGGGAGGTCAAACAACAATGCTGTCATTATCATATTAGCGCTACTCTCTACTGTATTGCATTGTGACCTTAGGCAGACGTGGTGACACATCCCAGAGGGTGTTTGCATGTTGGCCATGGCTCACAGGAGGTGGGTTGAATGACACTGGCCATCATTCAACCTGTAATGCCCCGTACACATAGGCGGATTTTCGGTCGGGAAAAAACTTGGATTTTTTTCCGACGTAATTCTGCTCAAGCTTGGCTTGCATACATACGGTCACACAAAAGTTCTCTGAACTTTCGATTGTCAAGAACGCGGTGACATACAACACTATGACAAGCTGAGAAAATTAAGTTCAATGCTTCCGAGCATGCATCAAATTGTTTCCGAGCATGCGTAGGAATTTTGCGCGTAGGAATTTGTAGAGACGATTGTAAAGACGAACTTATTCTGACTGAAAAATAGAGAACCTGCTCTCAATCTTTTGCTGGCTGTAATTCTGCCAGCAAAAGTCCGATGGAGCATACACATGGTCAGAATTTCTGACCAAAAGCTCACATGCGACTTTTGCTGGCAGAATTTCTGATCGTGTGTATGGGACTTAACAGTAGAAGCACTAGTCTTCAGTCTACTGGGGCACCAGGGAGTAGGTCAGTATTTTTTTTTCAACCTGGAATTTAACTTAACCTATAGTAACTATAGTTTATCATTCACTGTCCAGATAACATACCAGTATATAAATATTGTACTGATTGTTATATGCCATTGAACTATTAAATAAAAAAGTTCAGATGTTGATGTGGACAAAAGGTCATATAAGTTTATGATTATGTGCCTACCTTGTTCTCCTGCAATCATTGGTGGGAAGAAAATTGTCATCTGTTTCTGGAGAGCGGGCTGTAAAGATAGATATGCAATCAGCTCCTAACAATTCTTACATGGAATTACTTGCATAAGTAAAAAACAATGATTTCCCAGGCTTCCAATAGATGTCCTAAACAAGAGGAGAACCAGAGTATGATGTAAGCCAGAGGAACTAAAGCTAAAAAATATGCAAGCTCCATTGAAGCAGACCAGTGGGAGGAGGAGCTTCAGGCTGTACCCCAATGCTCCCTCAATGTGACACAGAGGCTCATGCAATTATATATACTCTTGCGGGTGCATCTTACCCCAGTTAGGCTAAACAAAATGGGCATATTAGATACTCCCACTTGCAGCAAATGCTCCAGGGATCATGGGGACCTGATCCATTTAATCTGGCGGTGTCCCAAACTACATATCTATTGGGTGAGAGTACTGAATACAATAAATGCTGTATTCCAGACTTCTATCCCACCTGACCCTAAACCATGTCTTTTGGGCATCTTAGATGACTCCCAACTAGATATCCCTACTAGAGAAGCAGTAGCTAGAGCATTTTTTCAAGCCCGGAGAGTGGTGCATTGATATTGGAAGTCTGCGGATTCTCCTTCTCATAAAGAATGAGTACGTTGAGTGAAACCCTTAGACTAGAGAAGTACATCTACCAACACAGGGGGCACTGCCATAATTTGAAAATCTTTGGGGTCCATGGTTGGATACCCCAGGCCTGAGCCCACTAGAACTGGTGATGGATAAGCTACTCATGGGTTGAGTTAAACTCCTCTAAAGAGTGAATTCTACCATACTTTGGTTAGAAGATGTGATTAGTTGAGTCTGAACCTATTGTTTATTTGTGACTACGCTGTATTGTCATTTTGTGACTCAGGTGAGCTAGAGTCACACTATTGTGCTTGTTTAATGTTATGCAGAACGTTTTCTGATGATTAGGGAACCTAAATGACTATCTTATAATTGTTGTAAACTCTGATATCTGTGCGTTTATTGTTTGATAAAACCTTTCTTGATTAAAAAAATAAATATGCAAGCACTTACTTGGATAGTCCTGCTTGTATCGCGTTAATACAAATTGATCTGAGTTATCATATCCCCAGGTATCTTGCATACTAGGAACCTCTATAAACAGAGAACACATAATTACTGTGCAAGAAAATAACCACCACCACCTGTAAGTTTTATGCTGACTTTACACATAGAAATTTGATGGAGAGATTGTATTATCAATTAAATTTTTTGTTGAAATCTCAAAACAATCAAAGACATAGGTTGGTGGTTTCAATTGATCACAAGAAAAAGAGATATAAATGACCCAGTTTGAACCAGGCAGAAAAATATAATTGCTCTCCGTGACATTGCCATAATTTTATTTTACCATTTTGAGTCACTTTATATCCCAGTTTCATCTCTACTATCAACTTTAAACTTTATCAA
Source organism: Lithobates pipiens (assembly GCF_037356315.1). Classification (NCBI taxonomy): domain Eukaryota; kingdom Metazoa; phylum Chordata; class Amphibia; order Anura; family Ranidae; genus Lithobates; species Lithobates pipiens. The sequence goes on from NW_027507791.1 coordinate 88,196,347, forward strand.
CAACCAAATTCTAGTGGTTGATCAAACTTGTGCATGGTAGATTGCTTAGCTTCTTGCAATTTTACTTGTGATTCCCAGTGGCTCAAAAGTGGTTAAAATAGACTGAAATTTGTCACATTTATGGCCAGCTTCAGTGTCCAACTCTCAAATTAATATAGGAAAGTATGACAGAGTATTTGGGGCAGAAATATGCTTATGAATGTCAAAGCTCTATTGTAAGCATGTGATGGGTCATCTCACTCTCATTCTTTTACCTTAAGTATATGTGTATTGTCAAATCGAATGGGGAAAGGTTAGAAATTACGTAGATTTTTACTGCTATCTGGGGCGGTGAAACCAGAAAGGTATCCCCTTGTTATTATCAGGTGATAGCACTTTTACTAAACAGGAAGTGAGAAAAAATATGCAACAGGGCAATCGACTATATTAAAATAAAAACTGTTTCTATTGGATGTACACTTCCTGTCTAGTGAAACTGTTGTTACTCTATCCAAAGAAAAAATCATGTGTGTATGTATATGTAATCGTGTGTGTGTGTGTATATATATATATATATATATATATATATATATATATATATATATATATATATATACACACATACACACACTTTTTGCAATCGATTAATTGGCAAGTCTTACATAGTATATGAAATTATGCAGATAGTCAATGTGCTTAAAAGGGGTTGTAAACCAAGGTTTTTCCCCTTAATACATTCTATGCATTAAGGTGAAAAACCTCCTGTGATGCAGCAGCCCCCCTTTTACTTACCTGAACCCGTTCGTTCCAGCGACAGGGATGAGCACACTAGCTCCAGCCAGTGTCTTGGATCCTGATTGGATATATTTGATGCAGCACAGTCATTGGCTCCCTCTGCTGTCAATCAAATCCAATGACGCAGGAGTCGGGGGGAGGGGCAGAGTCCTGCTGTCTGTGTCAATGGACGCAGCAGCAGGACACAAAAGTGCATACACACAAGTGCCCTGAGGAAGAGCGGCTCTCCAAAAGAGGAGGAGCCAGGAGCGCCGCTGAGGGATCCCAGAAGAGGAGGATTGTGGCCACTCTGTGCAAAACTAACTGCACAGAGGAGGCAAGTATGACATGTTTTTTTTTTTTTTTTTTAAATGAACTTTAACATATCCTTTAATACCTACAATGACCGATATGGCAAGTAAATTATTAGATAATCGATCACTAACAAGCTTGAATTAACAAGTTGAATTACTCACTTGCTTTCTTTAGGGTTTTTAACTTCCAAGAGTTATAAATTATGCAGTTGCTAGAATTTTAGGCCATTCACACAGCAGATTCTGTCTTAAGTAATATTACTGACAGCAGTTGACCACAGGAGTTGGATGGTTATGTCTAGTGGGGTCCTAGGGGTACATTAGATCCTTGGAGGACTATAGTAAGCTAGGATTCACCCAAAACTGAAACATCCCTTCTGATCGAGCATTATCGAAAGCAACAACAAACAAGATAAGACTGAAATTAATCTATTTTCAGATCACTTTATTTTATTAGGATTATGAAGGAAGCAGGCTGAGGGGGTCTGTGAAGATATCACTTTTCCATAGCTCCAGGCCTGAGGGATACCAAGGTCTCCTCATAGTTAAACTTGCCTATTGCAACCCCCCATTGGACCTTCCTGATCCAGACTCTGAATTTGTATTCACTGTGATTTAATCCATGTTTAGCTCCATTCTGTATAGATATTCCCATTGTCATAGAACAATAATTATCTGAAAGATATGCACAATCCACCTCAACACTGATCGCTCCACCCAAGAAGTTCCTGGACTGCAAAACACTCCTCACATTATCATGAAAAGTAAGCCAAGCAATTCTGCACAGAAACACCATTTCTACTGCTTGCACCTATAACTTATTCTTTCAGTCATAAGCCATAGCTTTTGACTGTAGGAAATAACAAGAACAAAGAATGACCAGAAAATCATCCTAGAAATACGCAAAACGTATTAATAGAGTTAAAGCGGTTTTGTACCTAAAATTTTATGTTCTTCTTATCTAAATTGCATGGTAACATAGTTACAGTAATGAACATTGAAATAAAATATTATTCAGTACTTACCTTATATTTGTGATGTTTGTGCCGACTTCCGGGCTGTCCTCCCGTGGGAGTAGGCGTGGTTATCGGCCTCGCAATGGTCCCTGGGAAATTTCTTAGCTATTTCCCAAGAATCCATGGGGGACATAGTAATGCCGAAATCTCGTGAGATTTTGGAAGGAGGACACCGGTCACGTGTTCTCTCTCCTGTGTTAGTTTCGTTGCCATGACAACAGGGCGGGAACTTCCGGGGGCACCGCCCATTGTGATGGCAACCACAAACTTTTACAGCGCTGCTCACTGCTATCAGTGAGCATGCGCGAGATGGAGCAGTGGATGCTGGGAGCCCAGCGTCTTCGCTTACAGGAAGTAAATGCCTGTGGGCTTCAGACGCCCACAGTAAAAATGGAAACCGCCGGACTGCTTTTTTAAAAGTTTCCCATTGCAATAAAATCGTCACGCCGGGGGTCAAAAACACGCCGATCGTGACTGCTAAGAGACGGTAGGAATCGCCCACCAGTGACACAGGTAAGAAAAAAACAAAACCGCAGCGGAATCCCGCTTTAAGGCATACAGATTTAATTCTATGTCTGTTATTATCAAGGCATGACTCATGTAGCGCAAATACAAGCTGAACTTACGCTGTGGAAGATAACAAGGCTGCATATTACAGCTCTCAATAACAGATGGTTTTTCGGGCTCATAGGATTCACAAGTCTCTGGGTCATAAAAGTTTCTGTCATTGTCAGCACAAACCACTTGACGTTTTCTTATGCCATTATTGCAGCTTTTAGAACACTATAAAGTGAATATAAACACAGAAGATAATTATAAAAGTATTAATAATCAAAAAATTAAGAGTAAACTAATGCAGCCCCGCCAAGAGTTAGCAGAGGCTGTTATGACATACAGACTATAGTAGATGCCAGTAAGACCCTTGAAAATTATATGAGCAAACCATCCAGGCCTTACATACTAAAATATTGCATCAACAGTCAGGTAACTGAATTGCAAAATAACAAAATGGAAATTATACATATCAGTAATAACTAAAGGCATAATTGCAAGATGAATGCTTTAAAAATACATGTGCAATCAGTACAAGAAGATGCCACTGTATCCTCTCTGAAAAGGGTAATTTCAGGCATTTCAACCACCAATATTTGCAACCCAGCTAGAAGATCATTACTTTACTGAGCACTGGGCTTATACTAAATTAAACGGTTTTAGGTGTTATGCAATGTTTCTAATGGTCTTGAATGTGTACTACCAATGGTATACATGTTCATGTCACTCAGTAGGACTTGTGAGGACAACCTTGTGACAAAATTTTCACAAAGTAGTGTCTGCTACCAGTTGTTACTACAAGAGGGAGCATATTAACTTAGCCACTTTGGCTCCCTTCCTAACCAGAGCACTTTTTGCGATATGGCACTGCATCGCTTTAACTGACAATTGCACTGTCATGCGATGTTGCACCAAAACAAAATTGATGTCCTTTTTCCCACAAATAAAGCTTTCTTTTGGTGGTATTCGATTTTTATTTTTTCCGCTATAAACAAAAAAAAAAACGTCAATTTAAAAAAAAAAAAAAAAAACAATATTTTTTACTTTTTGCTATAATAAATATCTCCAAAAAATATATAAAAAAAACACATTTCTTTCTCAGTTTAGGCCAACATGTATTCTTCTACATAATTTTGTTTAAAAAAAAAAAAATTACAATAAGCATATATTGGTTTGCGCAAAAGTTATAGCGTCTACAAAATAGGGGATAGATTTATGGCATTTTTATTATAAATTTTTTTTAATAGTAATGGTGGCAATCTGCGATTTTTATCGTGACTGTGACATTGCAGCGGACACATCAGAAACTTTTGACACTATTTTGGGACCAGTGACAAAAATGCACTGATTACTGTGTCACTGGCAGGGAAGGGGTTAAACACTAGGGGGCCCTTAATGACGCTGGCCCCTCACTACTGGCCGTTTTACATATTTCCAATACTTTTGGAGGATACTCGGGAATTAGGATCAACTGGGCCAAGTCAATGCTCTTCCCCCTAGATGAGGGCGCCCTCCGCGGAGCGGCCTCCACGCCCATGCGCGGGGTGGAGGATTTCCGCTACCTGGGGGTCCTGGTAAAAAAAAAAGCCACTCGGATTTCATTAGGAAAAAAATCTGACGCCTGTCCTTTCAACTCTCAGATCCAAATGCTTGTCATGGGTGAATTTGCCTCTCAATCTACTAGGTCGCATCAACTTACTCAAAATGATCATGTTACATAAATTTAACTATCTGTTTCGGAATTGTCCGGTGTGTATCCCTGTTGCCTTCTTTAAAGAAATAGACAAGTGCATAAGATCCTTTACCTTAAGTGGAGTGATCCCAAGATTGCCCAATTCACGCTCTGGCTGCCTGCCCACCTGGGTGGACTGGCCCTTCCCAATTTTCAAGTCTATTCTTGGGCGGCAGTTCTAGTGACGGTCCAGTGGTGGTACCAGGAGTCTAAATCCAATGCGGCGGTCTGCCTGGAGGAGAACTGTTTGGGCTCACTGGCTGCAGGGGGCATACGTGACGAAACCGGGACCGACTAGAGCAGGGATGGCGAACCTTGGCACCCCAGATGTTTTGGAACTACATTTCCCATGATGCTCATGCACGCTGCAGTGTAGGGGAGCATCATGGGAAATGTAGTTCCAAAACATCTGGGGTTCCAAGGTTCGCTATCCCTGGACTAGAGCGTCATTGCGGGTGTGGACTGCTGCCCGGCGGTGCTTTAAGCGCCGGATCGGTGGTCTCTGGCACAACCCCTATGGGGTAACCCCACCCTACCACGCTTCCAATCCATCCCAGATCCCCAGTTGTGGGCCAGATATGGCATTACAACACTGGACCATATCATGCCCCAGGGTGCCCTACTGCAGTTTACTGATTTGAAGGCCAAATACAACTTACCAAGCTGGATGGGATAAGGATATCTGCAACTTAAACATGCTGCCAGGGCTCAATTCCCTTGCCCGCCCACACTCAAGGCTGACCCTATAGAGGAGCTACTGATCCCGCGGGACCTAACTAAACCCTTATCCACTCTATATGGTGCACTCCTGGGTAATGATTCCCCCAAGCTAGAGAAACTATGGGAAACATGGCACAGTGACATTACCTCACTAGACAGGGAAGGATGGGAGGAGGACTGTTTAGGATATGGCCCCAAATTGGCTATCTCCACTAAAGACAAACTCATACAGGTAACATTTTTGCACAGAATATACTATACTCCCCAAAGACTTTACAGAATATTTCCGGATAGGGACCTTGAGTGTCCTAGATGTAAAGCACACAAAGGAACATTCTTTCATATGTTCTGGGACTGTCCCATCATCTCAACCCACTGGACGAAGGTATTTGGGGAAATAAACCCTAGACTGCAGCTGTCCCTCCCAATGCTACCTGAGTTAGCTTTATTGGGGGTTCAGGATGACGAACAACGCTCTCATCACTCCAAATTACAATTTTCATTCCTTCTCTTTTAAGCTAAAAAAGAAATACTCCTTAAATGGATTATGCCAACCCGCCCCCCTCTTCCTGGAGGGCACAGATTGGAGCTGACCTACCTATGTATAGGATCACATATATAAACAGGGGTTGTCAATGGAAATACGAAAAAGTGTTGGCCCCCCTGGACCTCAGACTAGTACACTGAGGAGGACTACATGTACTAGCATAGATACTACTGCCAGATAATGTTTGGATTGTAAATCCTGTGTAATTCTGTTTCTATGACTGTATACTTTTGATGCATGTTTTGCTGTACACTGTATCTTGACCTGTATGCGCACAAATACTTCTTCATGTAATGTTCTGTACCATATCAATGGATATACTGTTTAATTCATCTACATTACAACAATAAAGCACCTTTGTTTGTTAAAAAAAAACACTAGGGGGCAATCAAGGGGTTAAGTGTGTCCTAGGGAGTGATTCTAACTGCCCAGCCATGCCATTGTGCCAACGTACATCGTCGTGTGCTGATCGGCAAGCAGTTAACTACCAAACAGGATACGTCTACTTTTTTCTATAAGTCCCAATTGCCACTGCTCATGGACAGGTATGGACTTACCTAAAAAAAGAATTAGCCTTGTTCAATAAAAAAAAAAATCACAGTGAAGGTTAGTTATGATACTGCACCTATAAACCAGCACTTGTTAAAAAGAACTATTTTCTGTCTAAGATAATTCAGATAATTGGAATGTGGTCAGGGTATCTTGGTGAAAAAATGTCACAGGTAAGGCACTGCTATGATAATTTAAGCTGCTAATGCAAATAGGAAGTTTTTAAAGTAAAACTGCTTTTTAAACAATACAGTGGTAGTGCACAGAGTTTGGGAAACACCGGTCTACTGAAAAGGTTTGAATAACTGATTGACCTTTTAGTCTAAAAAGAGGTAAGTACATTTACATGTTGAGACTTGAAATTTTGAAAACCACAAATCCATGCATACTAAAAGTGTGCGATATATAAAGATAATGTTTCGTACCAAGCCCCACTCTCCAATGTGCCAGCCAATTTCCTGAACGCAGTTTTCACCATAGCACAGTTGGCTGTCTGATGGTTTGACCTGATGCATGCAAGCCGTGTCCTGAACAATGGCACCAGTGTCTGTTCTGCAAGTTACTGTTCGTTTCTGTATTCCTTCTCCACATTCTGTTGAGCACTGGAAGACAATACCTGACTTTTAACAATATATTCTGATTTTTTGATTTTTTTTTATCGTGACAAAGGAAATAAAATTAAAGCGGAGTTCCACCCACATTTTTCATTCCTCACCATGCAACAATAATGTGCATCCTTAAAATGAATTGGCAATTTTTTTTTCTGCTCACCTACCTGATTTATGCCTATATATAATGTGACTTCCTCCTCTAGGGGGCCGCGGCCGCAGACGTCATTTCCAATTTTGCATTGGCTCTTAGGAGAGCTCGGTCAGCTTGGCATGGAGTCTATGGAAATTCTTGGCCAGCTTGGCATTGCACGGCTTCAGTAACATTCAACATTGGCGTCTATGGAAAATCTTGGTCAGCTTGCCATGGCTGTGCCATGGTAAGCTGACCAAGATTGCTCTGCACTCTACATGCGCAAGATCAGCAGCCAGCATGCATGGAATCCAGAAAGAAGGACACTGTGGCTACAGATGCCCACACTGGAGATGGCCACGCTGTGTAGGAACTTCACAAAGTAAGAAAATGATGCTGCACAAATAGAAAACTGGGCATAGTTTACAGCATACCTTTGTTACATTACATGCATATTCTAGGGGTATTTTTATCTTAAATGTCATATTTCGGGCGGAACTCCACTTTAATAACAGAAACAAAATGAGGTAAATAGAGAGATACCAAAAATAAAGTGTAGCATTACATTTTATAACATTGTAGTTCAAGATATGGAACACCCTAAACAACAATCTTATAAAGAGTCAACTGAGATTGACAACATAATGTTTTTTGTCTTGCTATTTCCCAATAATTAGATGTGTATACAGTGAGGCAAAAAAGTATTTAGGCTCCATGCACACTGAAGCTCAAAAAAGCTATTTCTGGACGCCAGATTGCTGGCAGAAAACACTGGTTGAAAAACCTGCTTTTAACAGCGTTTTATACTAGCGTTAATGAGCGTTTTACAGCGTTAGTGTTAATGGGCGTTTTTTATAAAAATACACAGAGGACACTCCAAAAATCCCACAATACATTGAAAAATAGAATGCCGAACACTAATGAACGAGCGTTAATGAGCGTTAATGAGCGTTTGTCGTTTTTTGCCGCTGAAAAACGGCACTTTGAACGCGAATTTCTGGCGTTCAGAAAAAAGCCCATAAACTCCACTGCTCATTAAAGCTGAAAAACGTCCATGTGTGCATGGACACATAGGCTAACATAGAGTGGAGTTTATGGGCTTTTACAAAAAACGCCCAAACTCCAATAAACTGCAGTTTATCAGCTTCAGTGTGCATGGAGCCTTAGTCAGCCACCAATTGTGCAAGTTCTCCCACTTAAAAAGATGAGAGGCCTGTAATTGTCATCATAGGTATACCTCAACTATGAGAGACAAAATGTGGAAACAAATCCAGACAATCACATTGTCTGATTTTTGAAAGAATTAATTTGCAAATTATGGTGGAAAATAAGTATTTGGTCACCTACAAATAAGCAAGATTTCTGGCTCTCACAGACCTGTATCATCTTCTTTAAGAGGCTCCTCTCATTACCTGTATTAATGGCACCTGTTTGAACTTGTTATCAGTATAAAAGTCACCTGTCCACAACCTCAGTCACACTCCAAACTCCACTATGGTGAAGACCAAAGAGCTGTCGAAGGACACCAGAAACAAAATTATAGACTTGCACCAGACTGGGAAGACTGAATCTGCAATTGGCAAGCAGCTTGGTGTGAAGAAATCAACTGTGAGAGTACACCCCTCACATTTTTGTAAATATTTTATTATGTCTTTTCATGTGGCAACACTGAGGAAATTACACTTTGCTACAATGTAAAGTAGTGAGTGCACAGCTGGTATAACAGTATAAATTTGCTGTCCCCTCAAAATAACTCAACACACAGCCGTTAATGTCTAAACCGCTGGCAACAAAAGTGTGTACACCCCTTGCAATGGCAAGGTCTATATCAGAAGTGAATAAACAGGTAAGGAGTGTCAGAAATGTACTATATGCCATATCTGTAACTAGGTTCCCTGTTTTATGCCTACATATTAACAATGTGTTGATTTTCTTCTGCTGCATTGGAGACATTCATATGTTGGTTGTAAATGTACTTGCTATGTTATTCTAAAAAAGAAATTAAAAAAAAGAAATATACTGTAGATGTGGATTTCCTCTTTTAAAGTAAAATATAATGTGGCAATGCGGATCTCACTTTCTGAAGAGGTTAGTTGCCTGGTTATCTTGCAGATCAGGAGTTTTATTGACACTGATTTGCTAATGTGCGTGCTTGTTCCTGCTTCTAGGCCTTTACAAGGAACCTGGCAGCCTAGAAATATCATTGCTAACTTGCGTCTGAAAATGTGAACTCTGAGTGCTGGTTCCCACAGGGGCGACACGACTCGCAGCGTGACTCACAGACGCGACCTGCACACGACTTCAGCAGCGACTTGCAAAACGACTTCTGTATAGAAGTCAATGCAAGTCGCCTGAAGTTGCCCCAAAGGCGACCTTTTTCTAAGTCGGAGCAACTTCAGTCGCTCCTATTAGAACGGTTCCATAGTACAGAATGGAGCGCGACTTGTCGCGGTAGTGTGAACGGGCACTATCCGAATCTTTGCTTTGCTACATACTGGGTTGTTGACTCATAACACATGCGTACAGCAAAATCAGTACCTTAAGCCTTCAAATTTGTTTCAAATGAATGATGCATTATGAGGAGTAGTTAACTGAGGATGGGAATCTTCGCCACAGAAAGCTTACATCTTTACAACCTGGAGGGCTGTGGTAGCTGCTATATTTCTTTGCTTACAGGTTTTCTTTAAAAAGACATTATCAGAACATGTGCAAGGTGGCACTCACTGTTGTCCATTGCCCTGTGTTCCATTTAGCGCATGCTCGGAGATTGCAGACCTGCTGGGTGGCTGGCTTTTCTGTAAACGCAGTGCACTCTGCATCGTTTACTGTTTGTTGGGAGGCTCTGCCTTCATAGGAAATGCAGTACACAGACCGAGTCTGAGTGCCACCACCACAAGTGGCTGTGCATGGTCCCCACTCACCAATCTTCCAGCTGAAAGTCATATGAAAAGTGTGAGGATTTTATAAATGTATTTATCCTACAGAAGATTTGAAACAGAGCATCTGGCAATTAAGCTGATCGTTCCATGAGCTACCTTTACCAGGCTTCAAGAGCTCTGCTGGCAATTTCATTTTAAATCTGGAATTTCAATCTAAAGTATTATATGTAATATATAATTATTTTTAGTTAGTGTTTATTTTTAGTGTTTTGTGATCTGACTTTCACAGTAGTTAACAACTACTGAGATATTAACCACATAGGACATGTATCATTTAGGTGGCTCACATGGCTGAATGCTAGCCCGATTACCCATAGTACAGAGACATGGTAAGGTTTTGGCAGCATTTTTGCTTTTTAATGATATGTAGACTGAGTATTAAAAAGAAATAAGCATTTAAAATCTGCTGACATACAAGGAGTTAAAGTGTTATCTCAACATTTCATATACCTTATATGTGCTTGTTTTACCATATACCTGTAGGTAAAAGGATCCTGTTCTCTTTGTATTATTTTGTGTGCTATTCCTGGTGTCCAGGTCAGTCCCTCTGCTTCCCTATTTAAAACTGACCACACTAAGCTGGAGAGCACAGCGTGGTCAGTTCTCTAGCTATGCTGGGAACTCAGCCTGCTCTCCTTCAATGCTTAGACTTGATCTTTTACTGGTTCACTGAGCTCCAATAGTATAGCTTGTGCTCTGAGAGGAGATATGCATCTCTCCTACACAGCAGCCTTGCTGCCTGCCCCTGCTCTCCCCTGCCTATTCACAGAAAGCTTTGGATTTTGAGAATGGGTTCATGGAATGCAAAGTGTTCAGTGATTGGGCAAGTCAAAAGGAGAAAATGAGAGGTGGGTAAGTCCAGCTGTAAAGGAAATTATAGGTGCTGTATAGGACACCCCTAGCTGGTGTTGCAGAGCTATACTACTCAGTGATACGGTAAATTGTAAAAAAGAAATAAAGCACCATTAGGTGGCATATGGCCAACTCATTGTGTACCATCAGATTTGAAAAACGTATTGTTTTCTAGAGTTCTTTAAAATAACTGCATATTACATTTTTACTGTAGGTCCACAATAAAACATCACAGGGTTGTGGTCAAAATGGTTGGCAGTTGTGCTCAGTGGCATTCTTCATTAGATACGATTGCTTTAATGCAAAATGCTCTTTTTCAATAAATACATTACATGCAGCATATGGGAAAAAAAAGTTTTAAAAGATATGCTCACTTTTTTTTTTTTCTCTAAATTCCAACTCCTCTATGTACCAATATAACATTCATGTACTTTTTTTTTGCAAAAATATGAAAGCTTTAAATTACATCTGCAGGTACTTCTCATATCCCCATCCATGTTTCCAAACATATCCATTGCTTCTGCCTTACTTCCTGGTCGGACTAGAGGTCATAATACGAGTTCCCGCTATGCAGAGACGTGAACGGAGCTTGACAGTAGAGTGTGTGTCCACTCACTCCTATGTACTGGTATAAAGATGGCCAAACACTATGCCATCTGATTGAATATTGTGTATTTAGTGAGAAAGGTGATCACTGAATGATTGCATTAAATTAAAAAAAACATACAGCTGGGAGTAGGTGGGTAGATAGGAGAGTGGATGATGCAGGGTGTGTGCTAATGAGGTAAGCTTGTCAACTTCTTCCTGTGTCATGACCTCTAGTATGACCAGGAAGTAAGGCAGAAGCAATGGATATGTTTGGAAACATGGATGAGGACAAGATATGTGTCTGTAGATTTAATGGAAAGCTTTGATATTTTTGCAAAAAAAGTACATGAATGCTATATTGGTACATAGGGGAGCTGGCATTTAGAAGAGAAAAAAAAGGTGAGCTTATCCTTTAAATCTTTGCACCAGACATGTAAGATCCTAAAGCTTTAAGCACCCGCTGCACCAAGCCCACTTCCAAAAATCACCAGAATGTAAAAACCCAAGAAGAAGCAACACACACTTTTTATTGATTATTATATATTTTTTCACATTTTGGTTGTGCATTAAACATTCTAAATACATTCAGTTGCATTTTTTATAAACCGATTATTTGCGTGTACATTTTTTTTATCAGGGGAGTCCTTCTATGGAATAATGCACAATGTTTATCCAAATTAAATTCTGCAGTGTGAACTACAATTTAGCTCATTGTTGTAAATATGAATATAAAAATGTTATCAAGATTTTTTTACAGCCAGTATTTTGCTGCTTTTATAAAAAATAAAGTTTCTGGCCTCGCAGCACTGAACCAGAAATCGACTGGAGTATTTAAGAGATGGTATGTGGAATCAAAGAGATCTTAAATATTGTATGTGTGTATTTTAAATCTACGTACAAGAGAATTCCATGTGTAGGTTGGAACAACAAAAACGTTGATCCATGTTGATCTATAAACCTCAGGCAGATGCCAATATTCTCCAACATTTGTATTAACCCCTGGATCATTTAATGCACAAATGATCTGCAAAAAATATAGCTGGTGATAGTAAGAAAGATATTCATTTTATTTTCAAGTTTGGCCGTTCATTGGTATACACAGCATACATTCTTCCATGTGAAAGCAAAGCTTGAAAAACACAAGGAAATTCAATCATTGGTCACCAACAGACTGTAGGTTTTAGTACCCTTTAGAAGACACTGCAAAGGTCAGTAGGTTAATGCAAAGCTGCACCCAGTAAAAACATTTTTCTCTCGTTTACCTGGTCATTTTTGTGTTCACTATTCGACTCCACATTGTTGGCTGATATATGTAAGACATCCTTTTACACAGAATAAACACATATAAATGCATTGTATGCATAATAACTATATTTACATTACAGTTCAGGTTATTTTTTTGGGGTGAAGAAGAAAAGAAAGTAGGTTGTAGTGGTCCACTGCAGTGAGAGTTTCTCCAGGTGGCAGACAGGAAAACTTACTGATAAAATTTAAGATTAATATGATTCAGAAGGTCCTCCGAAATAAAAAGATCCAATTTTCAAGAATGATCAATTTAGCAGGGATCCATTGTAAGGGACATGAAAAAGTAAAATCCAAATAAAGAAGGATCATTGTAGTAAGACTCGCTGTTAAGACCTTAAAGTGACACTAAACGATATCCTTATTCACCAAAAAATTTTTTTTAAATAACTTGTTATTGTGTTTTTCTGTCTTCTTCTAACAGCCGTCATGAACTTTTGAGCCTAGCCTTCCCCCCCTCACTTTCATTTGTTTTAAACAAACTGCACGTTAGCTATGGTCAGTCATGTGCACTGCTTTATGCACACTGCAAGTCTCGGTCTACAGTTCCTAGTCCATCTCAGGAGCAGATAACAGGGGGTGGCTCCTAGATACAATGGGACCATGGAGGATCAACATAGCCACCCTCTAACAGGAAGTCTGATCACAGCAGCAAAACCAAAAGTAATTTAGAGATTTGTGGAAGGCTGGTAGAAGTTAATTTTTGATTTTATAGTACTTCAATAGTTTCTTTTCTTTTAAACCTGATTTTAGTGTCACTTTAAGACCAAGAACAAGAAAATCTGATTCTTAGAGTCAGGAGAAATATTTCACCAAAATATCAGTATCATGATGTGGAAATAGGAAATTATTAAGGTGTAAGTCAAGGCAAAATTTCCTTTGTCAAAAGTCATAGGCAAAGACCTCCAGTTAATGCGCCATTCCTGTTGCATTATTGTTTTGCAGGTTAATATATTTATATATCTGATATTACATTTCCAATAACTGTTTTTCTAGGCTATGTTCTGCAACATTTCTGAAACATAGATCTCAGTGGGCTAAAGAAGCCTTCATGATGCCACTGCCTTTTGATTTCAGTGGGGATTGGATAATACCCTTGAAAATTAGTGACCACTAGAAAGGCATGTAGAGCCAATCCAGGCAGCTTGATTTGTTAGCAACCTTGGTAGGTACATAGACTAATGAAATTTTAATGGTAAAGATATACATTTGATCCCCTTCTGAGACACATTTTAAAATTGTATTATACAATACTTCTACAATTTTTCCATTTAGTAGGCAAAATCCTGTGCCTTTACGGATGAGTTTTTTCTTTTCAATGTAAACCAAATCGGGTGCCTTTACAGCACTAGGTCGTTCAGCCTACTAGGAGCTACAAACAAATGTGCCATAATAGTTTTTTCACTCCACTAAGTCAGATGGTACCAATTCAGTGAATACTGCTCCTACACTGCTACTTTTAAAAAAAAGGACATGTGACATAGTTTTAGATTACTTTTGTTTAAGATACCTTTACAAATACAACATAATTTTTAAGAGGGATTGTGTATTGTGCACATCCCTGCGATTCTTTTTGTTGCCATTTCTTTATTCTGATGCCTTAACTTTTACTTTAAGACTGCAAAAGAATTGTTTTGGTTGTTGGCTTAAAAAGAAAAGTATCAAATCACATGCCCAAGAAAAAGTCTAGAGTTTTATGTGGCCCCTTATAGTCTCAAAATGTCCATAATCTAAAGGGAAAGTGAGTTATCATGATGATAATTCCATTGATTTAATGCTGGGAGGCAATAACTGATGTCAGGGTTGTATCCCAATGTTGGGACCAGTGGTAGTTGTCACATCTGCTTCCCCTGTATTACACCACTGGATAGCAGTGGTGACAACAAAATATTCATAAATACAATATGCATACCAAATATCAAATATATGATATTTGTAGATGTGTGGTACTTTGAAATAACTGTAAATCAGATAAAGGAAATCATGTAACAATTATTATAATGGATAAGCGGAAGCTTATAAATAGAATTTATATTATGTAAATTATAACATAACCATACTGTATATCTCACCTTTTTGTCTGTGGACATGGCTGAGTGCTGCAGGTTCTGTTGCTTGGTGGAGCTCGTTTGTCTCTACACATATAATCTGGGTATGCCTCATTGTCTATTGTGCAGAACACCAAGCGGGATTGGTAGCCTATGAGAAAATCAAAGACAGGATGTTATGATATTGGCTATATATAATTAAAAGTCTAACTCTGAAAAATAAAAAAACAGTTTCTTCTTGTCTAGATTCTCTTACCTCCACCACACTCCGCACTGCATTCACTCCAAGAGCCATAACTCCACTGGTAGTCGTCTGTTTCCTCCTGGTTGGGTAGGTAGTATTGATATTGTATGCCACGGTTGGGTTCTTGTCCAATGAGCTGAATTTAAAACAGTTATTTAGCCCAATGACTAAGGCCAAGTAAACTGAAATTTGAATATCAACATGGAGGATGATTATAGTTTTTTGGGAGCTCAGTTGCTAGAAACATCTACAGGTGTTCCTAGTCCACTGCCAGGGCTATTGCCATCTGAATAAAATTCTACATTAACTTCTTTGAAGAACTCAGTGGGGCAATTAAAAATGGGCAGTAGCAAACATTGCCACATTTAGAATTTGTGTACACAGATGTCAAAGCAGCTGCTACTAGGGAAAATGGCTTGCATTGAAAATGCTATTTTTGTTTGCACTTACACATACTTGTATTTAGGGGTAAAAAGAAAATCAGGTGCACCAGAACACATCTTGCTGCATTAAGCAAAATACCAATAAAAATACAATTGTAGAAATTAACACAAATGGACAAGGCTCCATAGGATTAAAAATCAATGTTGAAAGGGTAACTCCACTTTCGTATATAATAATATAGCATGTACAATTGCGATACAAGTCATATTGTAATTGAATGTTATTACAAATTACGTTTCCTTTTCAATCTGCAGCCACTGTAATTTTCTATAAATGCAATGAATATGGCTACATGGAGTTGTTCTGTATGTGTACTGACCACTCCCCAGAAAATTTCCTGCTTGTGTGATTGGCTCACCAATTTTCCCAGAAGTCTGCCTAAGATACAAATTAGATTTCAGGTATCCCCTGCAACAAAAACTTTATTTTTGGTGAGATATTTTCTAAAGGAACACGTCTAAAGGGATGCAGGCCAGCAGCTTTCCTCATTAGTGCCCTGCAGCTGCCACAGCTGACTGATAATTATGAAACCACTCCCATTAGATCCGCACAGAGGAACAAACAGGGATTTCTTCAGAATAACAAAAGGTAGGAATCTGCAACAATGTACATAGATCACCCAGGGGGGATGCTTTTTTCTCAACAAAAGTAGAGTTACGCTTTAAATTGAAAAGATATAGATATATTTCTCAGCAGTAGTTGTATGCATACTGATGATGTAATATACAAGAAGAAAGATTTGTCTCTCCTTCATTTGTCACCAGACATACCTCAATAACCAGGGGTTCAGTAGTTGGTCCTCTGGCTGTTAGAACCTCAGGTGCAAGGTCTCCCTCTGACCCTCGATAGTAATGAAGGATGGTGCTGCCTATGTGCAGAGCTCGGCTGTATTCAATGGTCCAATGTCCATTCAGGTAATACTCACCACGTACATTCTTTACAGCTGAAAAGAAGAATATAGAACTATTAGATAAAATCTACATTATACTGTACAAACCTTTTTCATAAAAAAACTTTTATATGTTTTGTTCTGAATATTTTGATTAATTTAGCAGGATTTATTATTATTTGGCCATATTTTTAAAGGAAACAGCTTGCGTTAAAAAAATAAATTCTAATTAATCTATAATTAATTGGTGATTAATGTTAGTATCCAACAACATTGTCAGCATTTCACTGTCATTGTCCTTATATGCAGATTACTGTTGAAGTGAGTGCTATTATGATATTCTGTCTTGAATTAAAACTATTCAGTAGAAAGATTTGAAATTGGACTGCGTGTCATCATGAGAAAAGCTCTATAGGAGCCTAAAACTTAACAGACTCATAGAGCAAGATTTTTATGCCTGTGATTCCATAGAAGACATTTCTGCTCAATTCCTCTCTCGAGTACCAAACAATCTGGAACAGGTAAGGATAGAATTACACTACAGATGGCATTAAAACTTTCTTCACTCTTTTCAAAAAAGATATATAATTTTTGCATAGGATATCTGTTTTTGCAAATAAAACAACATTAAGTAGTAAATCCTGCCAAATATCTAAAGGGCCTCCTGAACACAACCTCCATTCCTTGGTCACATTTTGTGAAAAAAACATTTTATAGCTAAATAAGTTATGTGAGAATTTGCTTGAAAAACTCATACATTTGTCATATTATTTTGGGACAGCTTTATGTCACACAATGTACTAAAGTCAAACAAGCTGTTCACTTTGGGAAATTTGCCCCAAAATGTAATGAATGAGGTGAAGTGAATGCTGACTTCCATTATCGAGTCCTGTCCAAGAAAAAATGCTATTATTTTATTTTCCTCGCACATGATTGATATTTCCCCACATTTACTAGGCTCTGGGGCAAATTCCCCTGCAGAGTAAACAGCCTATTTGCCTTTAGTAATCAATGTTTTTATAAACAAGAGATGTGTTGTACACACTATGCTTGGATTTCTACTAATTCTACTTTATGTCCCAATAAAGAGTTATGGATTTTACTTGTATGCTTCTTGCAATAAAATTTGGGGAAAACATTGTCCTTTAAAAATGTAATTTCAAGTTTAAAACTTGCACAATCATACTAAGTTTACCTAAAAAGTTCCTTGTAGGAGTGATTTCCTTCACTTGAATATTGACTGCTCCAGTTGGAATAGTGAACAGTTGGCTGTAGCCTAGAAGACCAAGAGAAAACTCTAATATAGGCATATTTTTATACTTTTGCTTTTTTTTTTTTTTTCATTGAGTCTTGGAAAGTACATACAGAGGTACAAAAATGGGCACATCCAAAAAGCTTGTACATTTGACATATGTGTAAGGAGGTAAGGCGAAACTGTAAAACAGTATTGAAGGGCTAGCATTGAGCATGTTGCAAGCAGTATGTGGTTCAACATGGATTAAATATGTAACTTTCACCAATAAACAGAATGGTAAAGGGAAATAAAGAAGAAAAAGGAGGGTAACCAAGTAAGGGGTCAAAAGTAGGGGGGTGGGGGTTGACACTATTTCCAGGTTCTAAGGTATTGTGAAGACTGCTGTTTCAATTGCAATAATTCGAAGAGCAAATTTGCGGTGTAGATAGGTTGTGACCCATGGCTCCCAGAAGTTTAGATCCTCATTATTTAGAGTCCAATGCATTCAAGTTTTGGACTTTGGGGGCAGATAGGTGTGGCGAGAGCCCTGCCTTCATGATCACCTGCTTTGTGGCTGTAAGGAGGTTCATCATGAGGGTAAACTGAGTCTTAGCGAGTCCTTACAGTTTTCTGTTGAGAAGGGCTTCCAGTGGATTTGGCTGCACAAATGGCGTAAGAATTTTTGGATCATATCGTATACCACCAAAGGCGGTGCACCACTAGGCAGGATCACTGAATATGTATAAAAAAGACCACCTCCAAGCAGTCATGGAAGCAGTAAGTATGTGTTAGGATAGTAGAAATAAAGAGCTTGCCGCTCCAGGTGAATAAACTGTGCCTGATAGGAACTTCAATCAAATGCTAGCCCCGACCCACCTCTGTGGATATATGAAGTAAAAAATAAATGGCTGCACATCAATGAAAGTCCAATTTCCGTTTATTAATCACCGAGATCACATCAAAAGACACCAACACACAGCCTTGTAAATGTATTTCACACAGTACAATTGTGCTTAATCATTAGGATGTGTTAGGATAGTGTGGGCTTACTTTCTACCACTGTGGCATTGCGTGAGCAGGATTTTGCGGTAGCCCAGATTTGGCCCCAATGTATGGGGTCAAGGTGTAACTGGAGATCTTGTTCGCACCTGCTAACATGGCTCAAAGGTGCCATCAATTGCTTAAAGGTTAAATTCAATACAGCAAGGAGATCAGCCCAATTGAGTGGGGATCGTTCTTACATTTAGACTCAAAAGGTGTTAAAGTTAATGGGGGTTCCCCGAAGGCATACATCATGTAGTGCTTAACCTGCAAATATCAAAATAGTTTGGTTGGAGGTAAACGGAAGGATCTTTGGAGGTCTGTGACAGGGTTTATAAGTGACTTTTTATTCTGGGGATGCAGCCACAACAAATTATGAACAAATAGGGGACCAAAGTGCACTGCTTTTTTTATACCCTTTTAGAGATATATTTTATTATATTATCCACGTTCTTGGGTTCTATATGTCCCACAAATTCTTTTTAAAGTACACTAGTAACAGTATGTCTCTATGTTGATCAGGCCAAATACAGAAAGTCTTGTCACTGCAGTGGTGAAGAGCAAAGATGTGTGTACTGGTTCCGTGGCAACAAATGCTAAGGCATTGTTGATACAGAGCCAGCAAATGTAGAGGCAGGTGTTGCTGCAGTAGTGAGTAAAGAGAAGTAGTGAAATCAGGTGGGTTGGATAGAGGTCAGGAGCAATGTTGAGCGTGCAATGGTCATAATTGGAAAATGGGCTTTGAGAGGTGTTAGCCAACAAGTTCAGAAATTAGAAGGCCATGCTCCATTACAACAAAAATCCACCTGCTACAAGGATCGCTCTGGATATGCTTTCCACTGGTTATGATTGTTGTGGATAGTGTAGGACTACATTTAAATCTGGATACTTTGTGATTACTGCACAGGTACCAGGTATTGGCACCACTTTGGTCTATCTCAAGGACTCTACACTACAACCCCAGAGCAGACCTAGCAGTGATAATCTTCTCTAACCCAAACACAGGAAGTTTCCCATCACTCAACTTATTTGTGGCCCCAACATGTCACATGATCTACTCAAAAGAGCCACAAACAAGTTAATGATAGGACATTGTCCCCATCGGGAGCTAATTGCTGGTATGTGCAAGGATCACTGAAGGTCGAAGGAGATCAGCAACACTCTCACTAAATGCTAGTGACACATGGAAACATTGCAGCAGAATGTCAGTGAGGATTGAGCAAAGGAGTTGGAGAGTGGATTAGATTAGAAGTGGGAGGTGGGAAAGAGTATGGAAATGGTCAGAAAATGCTGTTTGAAAAAGATTATTTTAAGTTAAATTCAGGCTAATATATATGTGTTTTTCAAACTATGACATAATGATCATTTTAATTTTAAGTGTCCAACCTATTTAACACTAAACTGCTTTAAAACATATTATATACTAAGATCACAAAGCTATAATATAGCACCCACACAGCTTCTCATCTCTCTCCCATCCCGACAGCCAGCCATAAAGAGCCCAGCATACATAATGATGTTGCTCAGTGCAACGCATTTTTACATCTCTGCAATTGGAATCCTTGCGATGTAAACAATTCTGTCAATGAACCAGCAACCAGAGCAACATTTAAAAAAAGAAATGATTGTTATGTTTTAATTCCTTACTTGTTGTAAAAGAAATACAGGAAGTAAAATGTGGTTTTAGTTCATCCTTACTTCCAGTCTGATATAGAGATTGCACGGTCAAAATACATTTTGGAGAAAGGGGTCATAAAATAATGTACACTGCTGCCACCCCCAGGTTTTTCTATGGACAGGAGCAAGGAAAGAGGGAACTGAAGGGGCTAAAGGGATAGTCATCTATGCCACCAGAAAGTTTGTTTGTATGTGCTATGTACAAGTGGGTGGTGGTGAAAAAAATCATGGGGTGTGCTGTGCAGTGGGTCCTAAATACTTGATACCTGTACTATGTATGTTACATACACTTGACCCCAGCACTTTGTGAATTACCAATCATTGATTCCTACACTCTGTATATTATACACACCTGGTTCCTGCACTTTGTACATTACATACGTTAATCCCATTCCCAGCACACTGTAGTTGGTTGGTTAAACTGGATGGACTAGTACTAGTATTTACTGTTTGTTACTGTTACCGTTTGTTCAGGGGACAGCAGAGGCGGGTGGAGACAAAGAGGTGCAGGCACTATAAAAGAGTAGATGGGTGACAGTCATGAAGGATAGAGGGGGAAGTGCCAGGGAGGCCAATCCTGGGCTGGAGCATCCCAATAAGTATGCTCCATTGAGTGACATTGGTGAAACCGGTCAGGGACCAGCACTGTTGGAGAGGAGGGACTCTCCTAGCTGCCAGGAGAAGAACTCCTCCGGTGAGAGTGGGGGGGAAGCGAAGGTAAAGGATAAACAGATTCTGGTGGTAGGGGACTTAATTCTTAGAAGGACAGAGAGGGCAATCTGTGACAAAGACCTGAAGCGCTGAGCTGTATGCTGTCTACCAGGTGCTTGGGTTCGACACATCACCGATCTGGTGGACAGATTACTGGAAGGAGCTGGGGAAGACCAGGATGTCATGGTGCACGTTGGCAGAACACCCAATAGGAGGACAGTCTAGTTCACCAATGCTTGAAGCCTGGCGGACAAGATGGGTGAACTAGAGATACTGTTGTACAAGGAGGATTTAGAGTTGGGAATTTCAGAGACCTGGTTTAACAGCTCTCGTGATTGGCTGTCAACCATCCAAGGGTATTCCCCTTATTGCAGGGATAGAGAGGGTAAAAATAGGGGAGGGTATGCCTATATATCAGAAATAATGTACAAGTGAATGAGAGAGATGACATCAATAAGGGAGCTAGGGAGGAGGTGGAATCCTTATGGGTAGAGCTCCAAAGGGATGAAGCTGAGGGGAAAATAATACTGGGAGAATTCTATAGGCCCCCAACTTGAGGTAGGAGGGGGAGACGGACCTCCTATCACAATTTGGATTAGCAACAAGGATGGGAAGTGTTATCATAATGGGGAATTTTACTTATCCAGGCATAGACTGGGCAGAGGGCACCACGCATTTGTCTAAGGCTCGCCAGTTCCTAAATGTCTTGCAGGACAATTTCATGGGTCAGATGGTAGACGCACCAACTAGAAAAAAGCCTTACTGGACCTACTGATTACCAACTATACAGACCTAATCATGGATGTGGAAATATGGGGCAATTTAGGAAACAGCGATCACAGGTCAATTGGCTTCAGTATATATCATACAAATGGGAAACATAAGGGAAATACAAAGACTTAGAATTTCAAAAAAACCTACTTCCCTAAGCTACGAAACCTTGCTAGAAGATGTAAATTGGGATAAAATCTTAGGAACAAAGAACACAGAGGAGAGATGGGTTTGCTTTAAGAGCATATTAACCACTTCAATACCGGCGTATAGAAATATGACGCCTGCAGATGGGATCTCCCATCCTGGGCGGGCGTCATATGATGTCCTCCCCTTCCCGACCGTGCGCCGCGACACTCAGGACCCAGTGCGCGTGCCTGGCGGCCACTATGTCCGCCAGGCACCTGGGAACACAGCAGGACCGTGGATCTGTGTGTGTAAACACACAGATCCACGTCCTGTCAGAGGAGAGGGGGGCGATGGTGTGTTCCCAGTACAGAGGAACACCGATCGGTCTCCTCCCCTTGTGAGTCCCCTCCCCCTACAGTTAGAATCACTCCCAGGGAACATAATTAACCCCTCCCTAGCCCCCTAGTGATAACCCCTTCCCTGCCAGTCACATTTATACAGTAACCAGTGCAATTTTATAGCACCGATCGCTGTATAAATGTGAATGGTCCCAAAAATGTATCAGAAGTGTCCGATAAGTCCGTCACAGTGTCACAATCATGAAAAAAATTGCAGATCACCATCATTACTAGTGGAAAAAAAAGCCATAAATCTATCCCCTATTTTGTAGACGCTATAACTTTTGCGCAAACCAATCAATATATACACTTATTGAGATTTTTTTTTACCAAAAATATGTAGAAGAATACATATCGGCCTAAAATTAGGAAAACATTTTTTTTTTTAAATGGGATATTTATTATAGCAAAAAGTAAAAAATATTGTGTTTTTTTCAAATATGTCGCTCTTCTTTTGTTTATAGCACAAAAAATAAAACACGCAGAGGTGAGCAAATACCACCAAAAGAAAGCTCTATTTATGGGGGAAAAAGGACATCAATTTTGTTTGGGTGCAATGTCACACGACCGCACAATTGTCAGTTAAAGTGCGACAGTGCTGAAAACTAAAAATTGGTCTGGGCAGGAAGGGGTTGAAAATGTCCTGTATTGAAGTGGTTAAATAAGAACATTAACCAGTGCATCTCATTGGGAAATAAATTTAAAAGAGCGAACAAAAGTCCTGGATGGCTTAACTCCAATGTAAACATGCATATAAAAGCAAAGGAGAAGACCTTCAAAAACTACAAGGCTGAGGGATCATCATCAGCATTCAGATTTTACAAAGAATGTAACAAGAAATGTAACAAGAAATGTAAGGGCGCAATTAGGGCGGCTAAGATAGAACACGAAAGACACATAGCAGAGGAGAGCAAACCCCCCCCCCAAGAAATTCTTTACGTATATAAACTGTAAAAAAGGGAGGACAGACTATATTGGCCTCATAAAGAATGAGGAAGGACATCTGGTTACAAAGAATGGGGAAATGGCGAAGGTATTGAATTTATTCTCTTCCTCAGTCTTCACAAGGGAATCGGGGGGCTTCAGTAACCAAAACTGCAGTGTTTATCCTCATGACATGTCACAGGAAGCATCCTCATGGCTAACAGGGGACAGAGTTAGAAATAGACTTGAGAGAATTGACATTAAGAAATCACCAGGACCAGATGGCTTGCACCTGAGGGTACTTAGGGAACTCAGTCAAGTAATTGCCAGATCATTGTTCCTAATTTTTTCTGACAGTCTACTGACTGGAATGGTACCAGCTGATTGAAGAAAAGCCAATGTAGCACAAATATTAAAAAAAAAAAGCCCAAAATACATCCCTGGGAATTACAGACCAGTTAGCCTTACATTATTAGTATGCAAGCTCTTGGAGGGGATGATCAGGGACTATATACAGGATTTTAGTAATAAAAACTATCATTAGCAGTAATCAGCATGGATTGATGAAGGATGGTTCTTGCCAAACCAATTATTAACCTTCTATGAGGAGGTGAGCTGCTATCTAAATAAAGGAAGGCCCGTAGACGTGGTGCGTCTGGATTTTGCAAAAGCATTTGACACAGTTCCCCATAAACGTTTACAGTACAAAATAAGGATCGTTGGAGTGGACCATAGGGTGAGTACATGGATTGAAAACTGGCTACAAGAGCACGTTCAGAGGGTGGTGATAAATGGGGAGTACTCGGAATGGTCAGGGGTGGGAAGTGGGGTACCCCAGGGTTCAGTGCTGGGACCAATCCTATTTAATTTGTTCATAAACGACCTGGAGGATGGGGTAATCAGTTCAATCTCTGTATTTGCAGACGATAGTAAGCTAAGCAGGGCAATAACTTCTTCGCAGGGTGGGAAAACCTTGCAAGAAGATCTGAACAAATTAACGAGGCGGGCAACTACATGACAAATGAGGTTTAATGTAGAAAAATTTTAAATAATGCATTTGGGTGGCAAAAATATGAATGCAATCTACTCACTGGTAGAAAACCTCTGGGGAAATCTAGGATAAAAAAGGACCTGCGGGTCCTAGTAGACGATAAGCTCATGCAATGCCAAGCTGCTAACAAAGTAAACAGAATATTGGCATGCATTAAAAAGGAGATTAACTCCAGAGATAAAGCGATAATTCTCCCGCTCTACAAGATTCTGGTCCGGCCTCACCTGGAGTATGCTGTCCAGTTCTGGGCACCAGTCCTCAGGAAGGATGTACTGGAAATGGAGCGAGTACAGAGAAGGGAAAAAAAGCTAATAAAGGGCCTGGAGGATATTAGTTATGAAGAAAGGTTGCAAGCACTGAACTTATTCTTTTTGGAGAAGAGACCCTTGAGAGGGGGATATGATTTTAATTTACAAATACCATACTGGTGACCCCCACAATCGAGATAAAAAATTTTCACAGAAGGGAGTTTAATAAGACACGTGGACACTCATTAAAATTAGAAGAAAAGAGGTTTAACCTTAAACTGCATAGAAGGTTCTTTACTATAAAACTGGCAAAGTTGTGGAATTCCCATCCACAGGTGGTGGTTTCAGCGGGGGGGCTGAATGACCGCAACATACAAGTATACACAATGTAATACCGACATATAATCACACACATAGGTTGGACTTGATGGACTTGTGTTTTTTTTCAACCTCACATACTATGTAACTATGTTTAATGTCCATAATCTCAGACCAGACACCAATAAGGAACAAGTAAAAGGGCACACAGATTTGAAATAAAACCAGTAAGTTTAATAGTAATCAGATAAACAACTTCAGACATCACTAGGGGAGAAGCATTTCTGAGGCCAGTGTAGTAAAGTCAGCTTGCAGGCTGCACGGCATGTTCAATGGTGGGGTTATGATAGAGATCTTGAAACTGTCAAACAGTAACTCCTTAGACAGGTCCCACGCTAAGATCTCCAACAGGGCCAGTTCCCTGACTGGGCTAAGAAACGCTGCACCCTCAATTGATTTGTGCATTGCTTATCTGTTTTTATTATTAAATGCCATTTTTTACTGCACAAAATCTGTATGTCTTTTTTTTTTATTTATTTTTTATTGAATTCCCTGCATTTTTGGAGCTACTGGATCAAGTGTGCTTTTGCTTTATGGAACTTTTGTCCTCCTTATGGATACCTGCTGAGGAATACTAGCCTCTGCCTGTGGTGGACACTGCCTACACATTACTGTGTGATGCTGTCTTTTTTCCTTTTTTTTTATGGGCACAGGTGCACCATTTTATCTTGAAGATGTATGTTGCAATATAAAAATCGGGACACGATTCTTTGGGCCCACCTGTATGGGTTAGCAACTGCCCCCTGTTTGACTGAGTTAGTTTGTTATAAAAAAAAAAAATGTAAATTGTTTAAACAATTTTTGGGGCATTTTCCCTTTAAATGTGGAGATTTCTGCAGCCTGAATTCCAGCCAATAGGAATTGTTGGAATGTGCTGGGATATTCTGGAATTTTCCTGACTTTATATAAAGGTCTGTGGGAAGTGGGGTTTCCTTACACCAGACCTCCTGTATGTAAAGAAGCTCCCTCCCCCCCACTTATTGCTGTTATTTATGAGGTTTTCTGCCACCTTAATATTCTAAGGGGAGCGTGTAATTGCTGTAAAGTTAAGCTTGAGTTCTCATAGCTGAGTTATTTGTTATGTTATTATTGCAATGATTTGTATTTTTACTATCAATAAGTAATTTAAGGATTTGAGTTAACAATTTTTACTAAATACTAATAAAGTGCCACAGCCTTTATTGTGTTCTGGTCTTTTTTTCAATTGTATAATGTAGTATGAGAAAAAAACAGGAGTGGTCTGCTTTCCCATAATAGAAACCTTCTATACTGACAACAGCGAAAAATGGCATGATAGTATTCATTATAGCAATAAACAGAACATTAGACATTAATAAAATGATATACTGTATACAGTTTTTTAAAGAAATTATTTAATAATGTTGACTTCCATGGAGTTTATGTAGGATAAAAGAGCAATAGAAAGACCTAAAGAACATACCTTTTGATAATGTAGGTGTGTCATAAGATCCTTTGACCTCATAGCAGGTGCTATCATCTCCTCCACACATTAAGCATCGATCCTCTTTTTTAGATGAATCCAGAACATTGTCACAACCAACAGTCTAAATTATCAAACATCCAAATTCAAATTGTAAAAAACAAAATAAAGAAATCATTTTTAGATAGAACTGTCAATAGCTGGCCTATTAACAAATTAAACAGTCGATACATAATTAAAAAAGTAATTCTTCCCTTATTAATATTTTACAAAAAAAAACGAAATACGTTTTAAACCCCAAACCACTACATATGCTCCTTAATATAATCTCATTTTATATAACTTACCTTACACACCCCCTCTACACAGATGTCTCTTCGGCCTGGCTCACATGGGGTTCCATCAAGAACATCATTCTTGTGCCTATAGTAAAAATTCTCTCCTTTGGGTATACAATTTAACTCACACTTATTGGATGCTTGAAATGAAAAGAGAATAATGTATAAATCTCCTGTTCGAATTAATGTACTTTAATCTTACTTATAACCTTTATTCTGTTTTGTTTGGAACACTAATAAATGTTTATTCATGCCAAATGTTGTAAATTAGTGAGGTAACAATATACAACATACAAGTACATTTTATAGATTAGAATATGTATGTCCAGGGTACCAAGTGATAATCTACAAACACACAAAAAGCACCGTTCTGACTCTGAGGACCTCCAATGTAGTAGTTGATCACTTCTCAGGTTCAGACGACCTCCCACTCCTCACAACAACTGAATAAAGATAAATTGGAGGAACCGACACTCTGAAATCCATCCATATTCTTTATTAAGATAGAATCAAGTTACAGGGTAACTGCTGACATGTTTCAGCGAGTAGCCTTGTTCACAGCATAGTTACCAACATGAACAACACAGAAATATGTATAAAAATTAAGTAACTGTGACCACTCCCATTTGTTAATTAGTATAATTAGCAGTAAATGAGAACCACTGCTGCAAAGAGTCTCTCTAGAAATGGAAACTTGTCACACAAATATATATATATATATATATATATATATATATATATATATATATATATGATACACAAATATATATGAAAGAAAGAAAAAAACGTTACAATTTAATAGACACAAATTCTATCATTTAAAAACACATCAGATAAAATCATTCAACATGTATAGATCAAGACCAAGATCCCAGAACAAACAAAAATCTTATAGCAAGAAATGTCAGAGAGATAGAGATAGGTGGATAGGAGGTGACAGATATGTATATCTAGTGCATACACGAAGCACTGCTATAGAAATGTTTCAATTACTAGTAGAACAAGATTTTATTGACCTCAATTAAAAAGTAGAGAAAACTACTTTTCAACCTGATAATCTAACTAAAGCTGAAAGGCTGGCAAGCTGATAAGGGTGGTTTGGTGGCAGTTTGGTGATAGTCATGAGTGTGGAAGATTATAAAAAAGAAGCATTGTGTCAATTAATGGATGCAGCAACTTATTGCACTCTGACTGCCAATCCAACCCCCTTATTTCAACAGCTATCACAAATTCTCGATACAGGTGTGGAAATGAGAGTTATGTCCCTTAAAGCGGTAGTAAACCCAGTTTCAAAAAACACTTACATTCCCGGCATGCCGGAAATGCTAACTTTCACATTGGTTGTGCTCTCAACCAAACTTTCAAACCATCCAATGGCTGGTTTCATAACTGATCACATGTGCAGCATTATGGCAGTTGAAGAATCATTAGAGGCCAAGATGGCAGCTTCCTTGACTGAAAGCGATATAAGGGTTTACTTCCACTTTAAGAAAGCTGAGTACTTGTTGGTCCATAATCCTGTGGTCCCATTACCTAAACTACACAAAAATACCCCTATAATTCAGGGAT
Organism: Lithobates pipiens; assembly: GCF_037356315.1. Lineage (NCBI taxonomy): Eukaryota > Metazoa > Chordata > Amphibia > Anura > Ranidae > Lithobates > Lithobates pipiens. Next base: position 88,224,487 of record NW_027507791.1, read on the forward strand.
ATCCCATTGTTGCTGGGATAAGTTCCCTTTTTGAGACTGGGTCACTGGATCGACCAATATTTGTAACCGCTGGTATTAAGGTTACCGGGTCTTATAAAGGATACTACTGGTGTTCTAGCTAGCACTAAGAATATGACTTGGACTGATATTTCTATTTGAATTATTATGAATGTGAAGGCATTATATTCTTGTATTCCCCATAAATTAGCTCTTGATGCCCTCAGGTTTCATCTCCAACATTATAGCTCTTACAGTGTGGTACTCAGAGTTTATTGTGAGGACAGTGGATTTCTTGTTAAGACACAACTTTTTTCTTTTGATAAGATCTTTTATCTTCAATTTAGAGGTGGCTCCCTGGGGGCAAAATTTTCCCCCTCCCCAGCTAATTTATATATAGGGTGGAGGGAGGAACAGTTTCTTTTCTCTCCCCAAAAAAAAAGATACATAGAATGGTTTGGTCGCTTTATAGACGACCTTCTGTTTATATGGGAGTGTTCCCCCGGAAGACATCTCTTTTTTAATATGTATCTTAACAAAAATAAGCTGAACTTAGAATTTAGCTGCGACTTCAACATACGTGACATCAACTTGACATCAACTTTTTGCATATTAATTTGGAGGGCAATTCCACAAGTGGGACCATAGCCACCTGTACTTATTGGAAGGAATATGCCCGAAATTCGGTATTGCTGGCGACTAGTTGTCACCCGGCACACACAATTAGATCAGTCCCACTTGGGGAATTTATAAGAGCTAGGAGGATTTGTTCTACTGAAGTAAGCTTTGTTTAAGAGTGTGATAAAGTAGCCTCGAGATTAGTAGCACGCAAATATAATTCTAAAGATGTTAATAGAGCAATAGCAGCAGCTGCAGATAGAGCTAGATCTACGCTATTAAAACATAAATCTCACAATAAATGTAAATCTAATGCTGGCGATACCCTCACTTTTGTAACTACCTTTTCGGGGGAATTTCATTTAATTAAAGATATAATTGAAACAAATAGTTTGGACTTTTTTTTAATTGATTTTATCTGATGTTTTTGAAATGATAGAACTTAAAATATCTATTAAATTGTAAAAAAATGTACTTCTTTCATGTATATTATGTTTGTGTATCATCATATATATCTTTTTATATATTTGTGTGACAAGTTTTCATTCATAGTTACATAGTTAGTAAGGTTGAATAAAGACATCAGTCCATCCAGTTCAACCTGAGTGAGTGTCTACAATTGTCCCTATCCCTTTACATTGCACACTCACATTGGTCCCTACCCTCAAGGAGCCACAATCCAAGATCCCCAGTTGTATACTAGGGCCAATTTTAGACAGAAGCCAATTAACCTAACTGCATGTCTTTGGAGTGTGGGAGGAAACCGGAGTACCTGGAGGAAACCCACGCAGGCACAGGGAGAACATGCAAACTCCAGGCAGGTAGTGTCATGGTTGGGATTTGAACCAGTGACCTTTTTTACTGCTAGGCGAGAGTGCTAACCACTACACCACTGTGCCGCCGCCGTTCCTAGAGGGACTCTTTGCAGCGGTGGTTCTCGTTTACTGTTAATTATACTAATTAACGAATGGGAGTGATCACAATCACGGTTTTATACATATATCTATGTTGCTGTGTTGTTCATGTTGGTAACTATGCTGTAAACAAGGCTACTCACCAAAACAAGTCAGCAGTTAGGCTCGGTTCACACAGGGGCGGCACGACTTGCAGCGCCGCGACCTGCACACGATCAGCGGCGACTTGCAAAACGACTTATGTATAGAAGTCAATGCAAGTCGCCTGAAGTCGCCCCAAAAATAGTACAGGAACCTTTTTTCCAAGTCGGAGCAACTTGAGTCGCTCCTATTAGAACGGTTCCATAGTACAGAACTGAGCGCGACTTGTCAGGCGGCGAAGTCGCCTGGACAAGTCGTCCCTGTGTGAACCGAGCCTTACCTTGTAACTTGATTTTATCTGAATAAAGAATATGGAAGGATTTCAGAGTGCCGGTTCTTCCAATTTATCTATTGCCAAGTGATAATCTTATGATATTTTGGAAATCAGGCTCTTTTCTGTTTAGTAGTCATAACAAACAGGCATTCAGAGTTGCAATGGGATGATGGCTTCACTAATTTAATAGACTGTGAAGGTCAAACTTAGCTTAATAAAAGAGCTACACAACAATAATCAACTATAAGCTTATAAAAAATAATCAACTCCAAAGGAGAAGTTTGCTCCAAATGATTTTGAAAGCACAAAACAGAAGTTTACAACCAAAAAGCTACAATTTTACAATAGAGAATGATGCTACTGTTGTTATATACGGATGTCACTTTATCTTTATGTCTTTCATAGAAGAAGCCACGTCATTGACAATTTTCTTTCTTTTTCAGTAATCTTTATTCCACAGTGAACAGTGCATTACATGTAACTCCACCCGCCAAACCTTACACCTCTAACACATTTCACCTAGAAAGGGGCTTAATTGTATAGACTTATTTACAACTTAAGATATGTAGGATCTGGTGCATATAATACACTGTGAAATAAATCTTATAGCCATGGCTCCTGTGGCTGGTGTCGGAGCTATAGGTCCACCTTGAGTGGTACACTGGTTCCTACTTTCGTTTTTTTTTTCTTTACCTCCATAGTATGGCAGCCACTTGTATCTTTTTCCCTGGAATTCCATGCCATCGTATTCTGAACACTGCTCGGCACGGAAATCTCGTGAGCCATCAGGACAATCCTGTGAGTTATAAAATATAATGAAAATTATACATAGAAAATCTATGTTTAACTAAGACGAGGCATTTTTTTTCTTTAGATTTAGAGTGGTGAGAGGTTAAAACCACTTTCAGTTTTTGTATTATTGTATTGTCTCTACTAGGGAGAATGAAAATGACAAAAAAATCCAACATTTTGAGTTGTAAAAAGAACAGGAATAGAAGGGAAATCTTTAAGTTGGAACATAATTTTTGTGTAATTTGTCTAAGAGAGGATTTTCCTCATACTGGAATATTCCTGTTGAGTATACAGAACAGGAAGTGAACAGAAATCCCCCTACTAAAACATAAATTGTAAAACTGAAAGTATTTTTAACCCTCCCTACTATGTTAAAAATGAAAAAAAAAAAGGTTTGATTTTAAATATAATTTAAATGTTTTTATATAAAAACAGTATATATTATGACATATATTATATTATTATATAAATATAGATTTTTACATAATTTTATATGTAGTACTATAAAAAACAAATGAAAAAAATTGAATACCATCAAAAATGAACGCAATGAATATATATATATATATATACAGTATATTTTTTTGTTAAAAAAAAAACATTGGGACATATGTTGCACTAGGAACCTTGTGAATGTCCTGCAAGAGCCCAAAGAGCAGCTGTGTGGGTGGGCACACCAGGAGGGGTGCGAATACAAGTAAAAATATTCAAAGGCAACCACAATTGTCAGCGCTGATCGGGACAGTCTTGAAAGGACAATCAAAAAGTTCAATGAGATAAAATCATGTGCCGATTTAATAATGACACGTGCATAGATGAACAATTATCTAAAAATCTCCTTGCATAGATGGAGCGACTGCAAAGCGCGTTCCTCACTGTTTCAGTACCTTGAGAAACAGTAGGTGGTGGACTGGCTTGATGAAGCAATGCTGCAATGGCAGAACCTTCAGGTGTTCCAGGATGTCACTAGGAGGAGGGAAGCCAGTGTTTGCAGAGCCAGATGGACAAAATGAGGCCTCGGTGATCGAATCCCCAATTGTATGTGACAGGATGATGGAACAGCCACAGAACAAGGAAGGGACCAAGAGTGGAACAACCACCGACTGTAACTGGTAGACGGAAACACCTGAGTGGGATATCTTATGATCGGGGAACACAGGCTTGAAGCACAAAGGTGGAGAGCAAGCCGAGGAGAATGGAGAGAGAGGATAGCTGTCTTGACAACGCGTATCGTGGGCGTGGCCCTTCTTCAAGTCATGTGACAAAGACAGCCAATGGGGTTTAAATAGGGGTGGGCCATGGAAAGGATCACAAATTTAAAGGAGCCACGATTGGTTTCTCCACTGCAGCATACCTCTATTGTTGAAGCAACCTGATGAAAATAGTTTAATCTGCATACATTGCAACTACTCAAAGACAAGGGAAACAATAAAAGTAAAACTACTGGATAAGAGAAATGGTTAGAATATGAATAAAAAAAACGATAAAATGATATATAAAAAACATATATATAATACATTTTAATAAAAATAAATGTAAATGTAAAAAAATAAAAGTAATAAATATAAATTACAAGTACAAATAATTAATAAAAAAATTGCAAAAAGGAAGTATTAAATAAATTCTGAAAAAGAAAATCTTAAATAACAGCTATACTGTATATGATAGCCCAAAATATGTGATCAATGAAGATTAATAGTATTCATTATGAGACCAAACAAATTAATTAATTAATTCAATGATTAATTCGTTTATGATTAAGCTTCCCATAGTTCAAAGTGTCAAAACCTAATGAGAACCTAATGGATATTATATATATAATATATCTTTATATAACAAGTATATAGATGAAAATATGTAATAAAAAATGATGATAAGTAATTGGAAGCCATGTGGAAATGGACAGATGGTACCCAATGCATAACACCATGTGCTATATATTTACTATATTTCCCTCAGTATGTAACCTATAGGTACACACTGGAGGTTCACTGACTGGAAAAAAGATGTAGAATGATGGTAGCAAAGCAATAAGGAACAATAACAGAGGGGACCTAGATGATACTATGAATCTCTAGGCCTTTGTTCAGTGGAAGATAGAGAGGCCAGTTTGTAGATCCAGAATGAGTCTCATTCTTGCATGATAAGTTTTGAAGTGGCAGGGAACGCTGTGCTCATGAAGTCCCTTTTGTATAAACCGTCTGTTCTCCCCTACACGTTTTCATAGGGTTCACAACGTATGGCCCACATATAACAAGTTGCAAAGGCATATAAGTACATATATCACATACTCAGTGGAGCAGGTAATCAATTTCTTTATGTTGTACTTATTACTGGCCCTACCAGAAAAGGAGGATTGGCCATGTTGGATAAACTGGCAAGTCAAGTATCCCCTTTTCTTACACTGGAAAATACCAGTTCTGTTGTTGAAATAGGACCTAATGTCCATGAGTCTCTCCTTTTGAGAATTTTTAAGTTTGCTCTGGGCAACAATGTTCTTCAAATTATGTATTCTTTTAAATGTAATCTGTGGTGCTGGGGGTAGAATGGGTCCTAGTTTCGGATCCATATGCAGAATATGCCAATGTTTTTTGATGATACTCTGAATGGATCTATATTTGCTGTTATATTCGGTGACAAACCTGATGGTGTTAACACCATGTGCTATATATTTGTTGATGTTATGCATTGGGCACCATATGTCCATTTCCACATGGCTTCCAATTACTTATTATTAGGGGTGCAACGGATCGGCACACACCGCGATCTGCGGAGCGCTCTGTGGTCTCAGCCTTAGGAAAGGCCACGGCTTCGGCCTAGTTCTGAAGCGGCGGCCATCTTGGTACACCCGTCGGCGTTTACAATGTGATCGCTCCGTGACTGTAAATCCTCTCACCCCTCTCTGTACTGATCTGTACAGTGGAGGGGAGAAATCGGATGGCAGCCACAGCCATCCAGCAATACCCTGCCAATGCTCTGCAATACTTACCCTGCCAATATTCTGCAATACTCTGCCAATACTTACCCTGCCAGTACCCAGCCATACCCATCCATGCTCAGCAAATATTACATTGGGGAAGATGACGTGGATATTACAGTGGGGGAGATGTATATTACAGTGGGGTCTATATGGTGGTGGCATTTTCACAGGTTTTTGCAAATTATTATTTGCTGATCCGAAAAATGATCAGATCCGTGACTCTGATCCGAGGAACGATCCGATCCGTTGCACCCCTACTTATTATCATAATTTTTTTAGTACATTTTTTCATCTATATACTTTTTATATATACATATATTATAATTATATATATATAATATCTATTAGGTTCTCATTAGGTTTTGACACTTTGAACTATGGGAACATTAATCATAAAAGAATGAATCATTGAATTCATTTGTTTGGTCTCATAATGAATACTATTAAAATTAATTGATCATGTATTTTGGGCTATCATATACAGTATAGCCGTTATTTAATATTTTCCTTTTTAGAATTTAATACTTCATTTTGGGGAATTATTTTTATTATTTTAATTGTAATTTATATTTATTACTTTCAGTTTTTGTATTTTATTTACTTTATTATATATTTTTGTCTTAATCTTAACAATTATTTATTTATAATTTTTTAATCATATTCTAACAATTTTCTAACAATTTTTCTTGTCCGTTACTTTTAGGCCTCTTTCACACGGGGTGGATCCGTGATGAACATCCGTTTGCTCAGCGGGGATCGCTCTGTTGATCCCTGCTGAGCAGGAAGATGACAGGTCCGTCTCTGCACACTGCGCAGGGACGGACCTGTCAGAGCGCCGTTCTCCCCTACCCGATCCAACGACGGATGGAAAAGTAGGTTTTTCCTCCGTCACACTTTTTCGGATCGGCTTCAACAATAGATGTATATTGCAGTGGAGAAACCAATCATGGTTTCTTTAAATTTGTGATACTTCCCGTGGTCCACCCCTATTTAAACCCCATTGGCTGTCTGTCACATGACCTGAAAAAGGGCCACGCCCCGATATACATTGTCAAGAGGACAGCTATCCTCTAGCTCCATTCTCCTCGGCTTGCTTGCCACCTTTGTGCTTCAAGCCTCGTTTTGGACCTGTGTTCCCCAATTGTAAGACATCAGGCTCAGGTGTTTCCGTCTACCAGTTCCAGTCGGTGGTTGTTCTGGCGGCCTCTCTGCCCCTTCCTTGTCAGTGGCTGTTCCATCATCCTGCCACATACCATTGGGGATTCGATCGAGGCCTCATATTGTCCTTCTGGCTCTGCACATGCTGGCTTCGCTCCTCCTAGTGACATCCAGGAACACATAAAGGTTCTGCCATCGCAGCATTGATTCCTCAAGCCAGTCCACCACCGCCTGTTTCTCAAGGTACTGTCATAGTGAGGAGCATGCTTTGCAGTTGCTCCATCTATGCAAGGAGATTTTTAGATAATTTTTCATCTAAGCACATGTCATTATTAAATCGGCACATGATTTTATCTCATTGAACTTTTTGATTGTTTGTCCTTTCAAGATCCGATCAGCGCTTCCAATTGCGGTTACCCCTGAATGTTTTAGACATCTAGGAAAACCCTTAATGTAATCCCAGGCATATACAATGAAGTTGAGATCAGGGCACTGTGGGGGGGCCATAACTTCTATTACAAGACTCCTTGATCTTTTTCTCACTGAAGATGGTGCTTTATGACTTTTGCTGTATTATTGGAGTCATGGTCCTGCTGTAGAATAAATGTGAGCAGAGGTGGCAGCTCCATTAGGGGCACAGTGGTGCCGCCCCTCAAATCCATACACTCCACTCCTAATCTACATGAGGGCACGTGGATGCATGGATTTCAATGGGGGGAGGTTTGAAGCACATGATTAGTGCCGGAAGATCTAATTGGCTTCAAAAAAAGGGTGTGCCAGTCGTGTGACAATAGCGAATTAATATCCCTGCTTCTCCTCCTGGCCAATCAGAAGGCGAGTCCTGAGAACCGATTGCCCTAGAGGAGAAGTTATTGTATTGGCTGCCAAGGAGAAGATGCAGGGGGAAGCCTCCGAAGCTGCCCGTGACCTAGATGGGGCAACTAGTCCAGGGCTGGTCGGCAGATGGGCGAGCAACGGGGGTGGGTGATTTGCCGATCGACTGAGTGATGGGGGCCGGGGGGGGTTTGACTGATGGACTGACTGACTGACTGAACGGGTTTTTTTTTTTTTAAAGCCAGATAATTTAAATGAATGCTGCCAGAGAGGAGGGCAGAACTCCTCTCTGTGCAGCCAAGCCCCCCCCCCCCTCCCTGGCCTCAGCATTCAGCATACTCTGACAGCTGACTCCGGGTTCCTCTAGTTCTCCTCCAGACCCCTGCATTTTCTGCTTTACAGCTCTACTCCCACTTTCTGGCAGTAGCACAAGGTAAAAGGGTGCACTGTGATGTAATAGAGGGTGGGAAGGGGGCTTTCAGATTCCGATAAGCCTACCACCCGCAGAACCCCCGACAACTACATCCCGGGGTTGTCAGAAGAGGCCCTTGTCCTCATCAACATAGGGACAAGGTGCTTTGGTGTTGGGGGCCAGAGCAAAGCACCCAACCCCCTATGTTGAGAGCATGTGGCCTGGTATGGTTCGGGGGGGGTGTTCGCTCACCCCCCCATTCCTGACCTGCCGGGCTGCATGCTCAGATAAGGGTTTGGTATGGATTTTGGGGGGATCCAACACCTTTTTTTTTGTTAATTTTGGTGTGGGGTGCCCCTTAAATACCAGACCTGAAGGGTCTGATATGGACTGGGGGAGGGGCATTTTTTTTTAACAGTTTTCTATTGCCGGGCAATTATCAGCATTCTTTATCTTTACATTCAACTGTCAGGTGGGAAGCCAGCTGACAGATGAGGACTAATGGTTGTTGATGACGCAGGCAGCCAGCTTTCCGGCCCACTGCTTAACAACCAGCTATTTCTTCACGCAGAATTTTAATTGGTCGATCGTCTTTCGAGCGATTCAAATTCAAATCAGTCTGGAAAGTTGTAATTCGTTTGAAAAATAATAAACTGAATGAATTTTAATGAAAATTAACCTAAATTTTATAAAACGAAACCAAACAAAAACTATTTCGGAAACCAAACTAAACAAGTTCCATAATGAAACAAAATTAGTAACATAACGAATCTATCCAAAATGAAAGCGTGCTCTGGACACCTAGACTTACAGACATAACCGACCCTTTGAAGGCAACCATAATTTTGATGCGGTCCGCAATGAAATTGAGTTGGACACCCCTGATCCACTGTGATAAATTTCTACGACTGATCACTAGATTTTCAGCCCTCAGTGTTGCCTGTTTTAGTGTTTCTGCAGAAGAACTTCAACAACACATCTAAAGTATTTGTCTTCTTTAAAATTTTTGTCTATGAGAGACCTTGTTGATGCAGTAAAACCACGCTGTGTTTTTTGCCATCCTCAGTCTTGTGTAAGACTGTATACATTGAACTGTCTTTGGTTACCTCAGCTTGTTGTAGAGCATGACTTTTCCTCACTCAGTTTCTCACCCAGCTATTTCTGTTTTATTTAATGATTGTATTTTAAGGCACATATTATTTTGTTGAATATTATGACCTGTTTGGTATAACTGTTGAACAATAATAACTGTGTGCAAGTGTACCTGAGAGAATAGGGCAAAGGACCTACAGCAAAAGGTGAACACACCAACTGTTAATTTGATTCCGTTTTTCTTCCTGTTCATGTTCGTGTAGTTTGTTAATGTATAAAAAAAATGACAGCGTTTTTCAACAGTATGCAGGCAGTATCTTCAGTAACATAATCATTACTTATATTTATCCAATTGTTTTCTCATTGCACAATTTTTTTTTTTTTTCCTTGCACTCTACTGTAATGAATGTATATAATAAACACTGTATTGACTTTAAGGTAATAATTCTCACCTGCACATTGCAAGAACGATAGTTTCTGGTTGGTCCAATACAGTTTGATCCCCCATCTGCCCTATGGAAGCAATAAAATCCATACTGCAATTACAAAACTGCACAATCCAGATTCAATATCAGCCACCATGGTTTACCAACACACATGCTATTTACTATATTTGGATTTTCCCACTTATATTTTATCCTTGCTCCCAGCATATTTGGACCCCGCTTCCTACAGTTGCTTGTCCACTCCTAGGTACATCATATACCCTTGTCGGGCACTTTATTAGGTACACCTGTTCAATTGCTTGGAAACACAAATTGATAATCAGCCAATCACATGGCAGCAACTCAATTTATTTAGGCATTTAGACATGGAGAACTTTTGGAAGTTCAAACTGAGCATCAGAATGGGGAAAAAAGTGGATTTAAGTGACTATGAACGTGGCATGGTTGTTGGTGCCAGACAGGCTGGTCCGAGTATTTCAAAAACTGCTGATCTACTGGGATATATTCATACACAGCCATCTCTGAGGTTTACAGAGAATGGTCCAAAAGGGAAAATATCCAGTAAGCGGCAGTTGTGTGTGGACAAAAATGCCTTGTTGATGTCAGAGGTCAGATGAGAAGGGGCAGATTGGTTTAAGATGATAGAAAGGCAACAGTAACTGATATATACACTTGTTACAAGCAAGGTATGCAGAATACCATCTCTGAATGCACAACACATCGAACCTTGAAGCAGATGGGCTAAAGCAGCAGAAAACCACACCAGGTACCACTCCTGTCAGCTAAGAACAGGAAAGGGAGGCTACAATTTGCACAGGCTCACCAAAATTGCACAATAACAGATTGGTAAAATGTTGCCTGGTCTGAGTCTCGATTTCAGCTGCAACATTCAGATGGTAGGGTCAGAATTTATTGTAAACAACATGAAAGCATGGATCCATTTAGCCTTGCATGGGGGATATTTTATTGGCACACTTTGGGCCCCTTAGTACCAATTAAGCATCGTTTAAACGCCATACTTCCAGCAGGATAATGCACCATTTCACAGAGCTCAAATCATCTCAAACTAGTTTCTTGAACATGACAATGAGTTTGCTGTACTCCAATGGCCTCCACAGTCACTAGATCTCAATCCAATTGAGCACCATTGGGATATGGTGGAACGGGAAATTTGCATCATGAATATGGATGTGCAGCCGACAAATCTGCAGCAAGTGCATGATGCTATCATGTCAATATGGACCAAAACCTCTGAGGAATGTTTCCAACACCTTGTTGAATCTATGCCACAAATAATTAAGGCAGTTCTGAAGGCAAAAGGGGGTCCAACCTGGTACTAGCAAAGTGTATCTAATAAGGTGGCCGGTGAGTGTATGTCAAACTATACTGTTCTCAAAATATATATTTCCTCTATGCTTTCAATAGAATAATATATGATTTGTCTATTATCTACATCTTACAATACGACCTGATCACTCTGATATATATCATTCCTCTTTAATTTACTGTTTGAGATTTCTTTAAACATTAACCTTGCTTCAATCAAATCCATCCTCAAAAAGGTATTTATAGGGTTGATTTACTAATGGCAAAAAAGCTGTTGATTTTGCAAGGTAATTTTGCAATGTAGTGAAAATCCACTTTGCAAAGAATATTCAATCATGCACGAAAAAAAAAAAAAAGTATTTTTGATTGCACATGATTGGGTGATGGAATTCAGCAGAACTTCACCTCATTCACTAAGCGAAGGGGAAAGTTCTCTTGCAAAGAGAACAGCCTATTTGCCTTTAGAAAATCAGCCCCATTATCTTTATTTCCTTCCCAGCCTCTGTACTGATTATCTAGCTTATGTCACTGAATGAATGTCATGTCTCAGGGTATGTCCAGTCAAACCATTTTTTCATAGATTTGAACAGGGTGGGGAAGTGTCAGGAACCATGAATCAGACCGAGATAGAAGTGCAGTCAAAATTATACTTTTTAGTAAAATGGTACAAACAGAGCAAGTGTAGTCAAAACATAGCCAGGGTTCGGTAACCAGATCGGGTAGTTGGAAAAAAACTGTGAAATGGGAATCCAGAGATAAGCGTAATAGAGGCAGTAAACAGGATCAGGAACCAGAAGGGATGTCAGCCAGGCAAACACAGCAGACAGTATCCAGATATGCTGACCAGGCGAAGGCACAGTAGATCTAATATATATATATATATATATATATATATATATATATATATATATATATATATATACACACACACACACACACACACTCTCTGCATTTAGCATAGACTATATATATATATGCAGTGCAGGCAGTGTGTATGTATATATATATATATATATATATATATATAGTGACAGTAGTAGGAGATGCTGTCATGGTAAAATTGGTAGTTTGGGGGACACATTCGCTTGGTGTAAGACTGCAGAGCATAGGTGTGGACTGGAGAAGACTGCTTTGACAGCTTTCTCCAGGTTTTGGTATTCCATCATGGGGCTCTGTAGTTTGGAGATTCCACAGTGTCTTGGGTGGGACGGGATCTCCAACCCTGTGTCCAGATTTTGTAGATGGCCAGCAGCCCTTATAATGAGTTTATGGGAATACCTCAGATATACATTTTGCAGACTGCTCCACATCAAGAGACAGGAGGTCTCCAGGAGGCAGCCAGAACATGTGTGACTGCAAGAGGCCGTGAAACGGCCTGAGCACTAAGGCCAGAGTGGAGTTGTGGGTGCTAAAGTAAAGCCGTCCACACTGAAGGATCCAGGAGTCTGTGTGACCAGGATAAAGAACAGAAGTACTGCTACAGAGAGCCAGGTGGGCTAGAATTTTCCGTTTGTATTTGCTGGAGAAGAACCACTGTGTGGGAAACCGTTAAGTTATGGACTTTTATTTGCCTTAACAAAAATGGGCTACCATGCCCTAAAATACATTTCCTGACTGGTTTGAATCACTGGCAAAGGCATCTACTACGAGAGCTAAACAACCCCCAACTTTACAATATATATATATACATAGGTGTGAGATATATATATATATAGGATGAGACCCAAGAGGGTTCCAATGAACCAGGTACTGTGTGTGCCCACAGAACCTACGGGAATCAATGATAGATTGTATTTCACACTCCTCATGGTTCTCAACCTAAACCGAGTGAGGATGTGGTACCAAGATGTTGAAGTGTTTGCATACCAAAGGTTTTAATAAGGAGACATGAAATATGCATATTAGAAGGAAGGTCTAAAGCGTAATACGGAGAATACAAAATGGCCCAATAAACCGTGATGCCAGAAGAAACCAGCACCAGCAGGAGACAAGGATTTGCAGATGAATGCTCAAAAAAATTGAGTTGGCAACATACTCCTCCATGGCTTTGTCCTCTGAAACAAAGGGTAAACCCGGCCACAAGGGGGTATGGCACCAGGTTGAGGGTCAATTGTGCAGTCATACGACCAGTGTGGAGGCAAACTACTGGCTTCACCTTTGTCAAAAACATTGCTAAATTCACGGTACTCCTCCGGCAGGGAGGAGGGTGAAGAGGTGCACAAGACCTTAGCCACTTTCTGAAAACATGTCTTACTGCATTGTGGCGACCAGGAAAGAACCCCAGCACAAAGCTAATCAAAAGAGGAGTTGTCCTTCTGTAACCAAGGATAACCAATAACCACGGGAAATAAGGTGAGGAAATTACTTGGAATTGGATTATCTCATGGTTAAGAGCCACTATGACCATGGTCAATGGAGCAGTCACATGGGCAGATTGTAGGTGTCTCCCATCAATAGCCTCAATGACAAGTGGAGTGGCATGAAGCTGCAGCAGAATTGAGTGCTTAGACACAAAGGCACGGGTCCATGAACAGGCCTGCAACCCCAGAGTCGACTAGAACCTGTATCTCGATGGATGACTCAGACCAAGAAAGGGTAACTGGAATCACAGGCTTATCCTTCTGGATAACTGGGGACGTAACAACACCACCTAAAGTCTGTCCCCTACAAGACCTCAGGTGCAAGTGTTCTCCTGTACCGGTAGGACAAGACTTCAGGAAGTGACCTGTCTGGCCACAATAAAGGAACAATCTCTCCCTCCTCCTAAAGACCCTCTCCTCCGCAGAGAGACATGTGAAGCCCAACTGCATAGGTTTTACTTCACTGGCAGACTCTATACCAGGAGGCATGAGAGGTGAGGGAGGCAAAGTTGGGATTGCAAAGCTCAGAGCCAACCATACAGGAGGCTTTTGCAAGCGCTCCTTAAAGGAAGGTCTCTCTCGGAGTCTGGAGTCTGAGAATGGCAAACGTGTTCAACTTCTCCAGCTCAGTGGGTATATCTTTGGCTGCTATCTCACCTTTGATGGTATTTGAGAGACCATGAAAAAAAGCAGCCACGAGGGTCTTATTGTTCCAAGCAACCTCTGCTGCCAGAGTATGGAATTCAATGGTGTAATCGACAACAGTTCTCATACTTTGTTTAAAGGAAATGAGGCAGCAGAAGTGAAGCGAGCGGGAACATCAAATACCTTTTTAAAGGAAGCCACAAACTCTGGGTAACTCAGGACGACAGGGTTTTGTGTCTCCCATAGAGGGTTTGCCTAGACCAAGGCTCTCTCAGAAAGCAAAGAAATCACAAAGCCTACTTTGCTTCTCTCTGTGGGAAACGCCTGGGGCAGCATCTCAAATTATATCCCAACCTGGTTGAGCAACCCTCTGCATTGATCACCCCCAAATCGCTGGGGAAGCAGAGCAGAACCAGACATAACTCTTATAGAGGGAAAATTTGAGGCGGGTGCCTGCACAGAGACTGGAGCAGCAGCAGGGATGGCCTGCAACACAGGTTGTACCGGAAGAGCCTCAGTGAGAAGATCCAGGTGAGCAGTGCATATTAGGAGTGTCCGTAACACTATGGCAAACTGATCCATGCAGTGATCCTGCTCATCCAATCTGGAAAAAATATTACCAATAAGTGGATTGCCTGCATCTTCTTAATTCATGGCCTTCGCCTACTGTCAGGAACCAGGAACCAGACAGACAGAAGTGCACTAAAAATTACACTTTTTAAAAAAATGGTACAAACAGAGGAAACTTAGGGTTTGGTAACCAGAGCGGGTAGTCGGAACAAGCCAGTGAGACAGGAATCCAGAGATAAGTGAGGTAGTAAATAGGATCAGGAACCAGAAGGGAAGTTAGCCAGGCAAAAGTCTTTGACAGGAAAACACAGCGGAGAGTATACAAATATGTTGGCCAGGCGAAGGCACAGGAGATCTTATACAGGCAGTTTATATATCCAGCAGGGCTAGCTGACGAGCAGAAAATGAAGACCAGGTGAGTCTCTGTGGAATAAAGAGTATTGGCAAATAACTGACAGCTGAGCGAGCACAGAGCTCTGAGAAGGAAGGGCTGAGCCCAGCCCTGACAGGAAGGGTTTGAACCCGTCAGGGTTTTACTGCTATCTGGGGCTTTGTTAGAGAGATTTACCCTGACTTCCTGTCCTTCTGTTGCCAGGGAGGGATAGCATCAAACAGAAATAAGCAAAAACTAAAATGTTTGGTAAAACCTATGTCAGCAGGACCATAAGTGATGGTAAAACTATCTACTCCTCAGATAGCAATAAAAAACCTGCAGGAGTTCTAATGCTTTCTAACTCAAGTCAAAGCTACAATTTATGTTTTTGGCTTAACATACTTTAAAATGTACCTTCCCTTTTTAAAATACAAGATAGGCTCCACAACTGTCCACCAGTAATGTGTCAGCAAGACTTCTACAACTTCAGAATCCATAAAAAAAAATATATACAGCATACTTACATACAAACCCTTCAAAAATGCTGCACCTATGCGCAAAACTGTCATATTCCTAAATTTTTTTGATAGACAGTATGGCATGACATATGTATGGCATGTCTTCCCTTGTAACAGAAGACACTTGCAAAACTTCCAGACTTGCTCTTTCAAAACTATTTTCTTTAACCACTTTAGCTTTTACAACTGTACACACCTATGGACAAGGGCAATTTTAACAGTTCTACTATTAGCCTTTGAACAAAAAAAAAAACTTTTCTATTTTGATTAGTGCCTCTTCAAAAAGAGATGGCGGTACTATAGACAAAATTATTTATTTTATTCTATAACTTGTCCACCATTTTAACTTACACTATATTGATGATTTTGGTAGAGAGCATGACAATTTATTAAAAAATTTAATATTTTTTTCTTTCAATTTTGGGCTTTTGAAAAGTTTGAATAATAAAAATTTGAAAAATAGAAATCAAAAAATCAGACAGAAAATACTGGTTAAAGGGAAAACTGGAAGCTGATTAGGGAAAAAGTAAGGGGTTGTTTTACTGAAAGCAAATATGCACTTTTGCAAATACAGTTGCACTCTGCAAGTGCAGTTGCTCCATTCGCATGCCAAGAAAAAACAAACAAAAAAAAACAAAACACAGCATTTTTGATTGCACATGATTGGATGATGGAAGTGAGCAGAGCTTCCCCTCATTTACAAAGCTCTGGAGCAACTGCAGTTGAAAAAGCGCACAGTCTATTCGCCTTTAGGGAATCATCCACTTAAGAGTTACATAGGGTTCAATAGAAACATACTTTATTTAAAAAAAAGTTTCCTCCTTTTCTCCTGCTCCCACATCTACCTCTCTGCTCTTTCTTTACATCCCCATTCCCCATTTCCCTTCTCTTCCATCATGATTGCCAATACTCACACTCAAATTACATTTGTTCCTGTACTCCTCCAGGTTGTCATATTGCATTGTATTTTAGACAGTTTTAGACAATTACAGCATGTGCAGATTTAAGTGGAAGCGTAATTTTTAATATCATTAGACAGTAAAATGGCTTGTGTAGCAATTGTACATATTTTAGTATTATTTTTAAAATTAAAGTGAGGTTCTGACATCATAAGTAGATTTAAACTCGTCCATTTAATTTGTAGATAAATGAAAATGAGTAGATACAAATGTAACAATGCATTCGATCAGTGTTTATAAACACAGTTTCAGACAATCTGCTTTCTACAGCAGGAGCTCATACAGTTGCTATATTTACACAACAAATTCTGGCTATCATTATTACAGTTGGGAATTGCCAACAGGTGCAAGGGGTGGAATGGCAGAGGGGCAGAAGTAAAGGACATATGCATATATACAATATATACATATATTGTATATTTCATTGAGTTTTATTGGGCTTGTGTAGTATGTAGTTAATAACTGCTTAAATTATCAAAGGGTATATATAAGAACAGAGCTGGGAACACAGAATATTTCATGTCCAAGCTGAGTTTCTATTGATATAAAAGCTCAGCACATAATATTACAGCTGGGTACTCCGTAAACTGTATGCCTTGAACTGCTAGAACTGTAGGTAATGGACATGAATATATCCTTATCTAGAGGAACATTTAATTCCACTGACCCATGAAAATTACCATTCTATTTCACTGTAAATATTTTCCTCGGTGTGGAGAGAATTATTTTAATACATAGAATCACAACATTTTAATATAAATTAACAAGAATATCAGGCCAAACATAGTGGCAGGATTAACTTTATCCCTACCATGCTGGAGACATCTGTCTAATCCTGTGTTGCTACTGGTGATCTTAATGAATTAAAATGGTCCCAGTTAATCAGTTAATGTATAACAATCCCCTTACTGCAATCAATTAATTTGGGCAGGGTTAATTTGCGCAGAGTGTCAGAAGTAATCCTGCTGGCACTAAATACTGTCAAGATGAAAAGGATCAAGGCAGGGTCCTTAGGGTTGACCATAGATTTGAGATGTACACCACTTTATGTGCATGGCTATGGTTGAATTGGAAAACAGTTTATGTTACATTCATACTATAGAACAAGCATATGGACGTTGGATCCTCTAACCCTTATTTAATTTAGTTTAATGTTGTGTGCATATATAAAACAATTCTCCACTGAAACAATATTCCACCAATACAATTCACAAGCAATGAATTAAGTCATTAGGTGTGTTTGTGCAGATTTATTAGGAACATTATATAAATAAGTGTCAAACATGTCAAAAACAGCAGTTTTTGATCTAAGAATCTAAGTAGAAATTGAGAAATCTGCAAGGGTTCAATTTGCGGGGGGTTGAAAGCTATGATACCCAAACATAGCAACAAACCCAACTGAAGTCTACGGGGGTGAATCATAATACTAAATTCTAGGAATTAAAAAAGGCCATTGGGATATAGCACTGCCACAGGGGATATTTAACAAAGCAGAAAGACATAAAAAATAAAATGAAAAAAAAAAAGCAAAAAAAAAACTACTGTGGGGATTTAAATGAGACTTTGATGGCATCATGGGAAAAAAAACACTATTTGTTTAAATTACATGCTTAGGAGAGATCTTAAAGCTGAATATGGTATTATGAAACAGTAAATTTTCATGTGCAGTGTCTGCACCATGGTATGCTGGCAGCACATATTTTGGCTGTGGAATTGATTTTTTTTAATCAATCAAGTAGTTTAATAGTATAGTTTGTAAGAGGTTTTTTTTCTCAGCACCACACTGCATTGTCTTAAAAAGTTAAGAAAATGTCAAAACGGAGTGCACAGAAACACTTCAAAACCACAGCTCCACATTCCCCAAACCCGTCCCCATATCCCCAATTATTCCCAAAATATTTGAAACATAAACTTCAAGTATGTATTTGATAGAAACTTACTAGCATCAGGACAGTCCACAAGCACTTGAAGAGGCAGCAAATAGAAATAGACAAGGCTGGTTTTAGTAAAAACTAGAGTGCATTTTCTGAGATACAATAGCCACAAATATTGTTCAGTTGCAGAACAGTACGTAAGAAACTTGGTTAGGTCGAAATATAAGAGAAAGTGATAAAGCAAGTTTTATTTTAAAAAATAAATCAGAGTGTAATCAGAGTGTACAATTTGAGATGCAATAGTTCCAATATTGTCCTATGGGACATTGTAAGGCAATAGAAAACAAATTGTATACAATATTTCAATAGTCTGTAGCTGCAAGAGGACAACCTAGGCCATAGGCTGCCTGCTCTTCCACAAACGAGGGGGAAGGGCAGGCAGCAGCAAATGGAGGCGTGAAATCCTATGTTCAGAGTGAAGGACCAGAAGCAGCAAAAGTTAAATGCAGAATCCTATGACCACAGGCTGCCAAATCCTTCTCCAGACTAGGACTCCCCACCCACAAAAAAAAAAATTACGTGGAGCCTCAAAATGAGAGGTAAAGGGTGCTGCTTCCTCTCCTGCTACTCCCCTGTTCTCCTCTCCCACTTTCTCCTCCCCCTATATTCCTACACTCCTTAACCACTTTCAGACCGGACCATTTTGCTGGTCAATGACCAGAGGTCTTTTTACAATTTGGCACTGCGCTGCTTTAACTGGTAATTGCGCGGTCATGCAATGTTGTACCAAAACAAAATTTGCGTCCTTTTTTTCCCACAAATAGAGCTTTCTTTTAAAGGTATTTGACTGACTCTGCGATTTTTATTTTTTGCGATATAAACGTAAAAAGACCGCAAATTTTGAAAAAAAATTATATTTTCTACTTTTTGTTATTAGAAAAATCCAATAAACTCAATTTTAGTCATACATTTAGGCCATGTATTCAGCCACATGTCATTGGTAAAAAAAAAAAGTCAATAACTGTATATTTATTGGTTTGCGCAAAAGTTGTCACATCTACAAACTAAGGTACGTTTTCTGGAATTTACGCAGCTTTTAGTTTATGACTGCCTATCTCATTTCTTGAGGTGCTAAAAAATTTTTTTTACACAAAGTTGTCACTAAATGATATATTGCTCACACATGCCATGGTTATATGTGGAATTGTACCCCAAAATACATTCTGCTGCTTCTCCTGAGTACGGGGATACCACATGTGGTCGACTTTTTGGAAGCCTAGCCGCGTACGGGGCCCCAAAAACCAAGCACCGCCTTCAGGATTTCTAAGGGCATACATTTGTAATTTCACTCCTCACTACCTATCACAGTTTTGAAGGCCATAAAATGCCAAGATGGCACAAAACACCCACAAATGACCCCATTTTAGAAAGTAGACACCCCAAGCTATTTGCTGTGAGGCATGTTGAGTCCATGGAATATTTTATATTTTGCCACAAGTTGCGGGAAAATTACAAACTTTTATTTATTTATTTATTTTTTTCACAAAGTTGTCACTAAATGATATATTGCTCACACATGCCATGGGCATATGTGAAATGACACCCCAAAATAAATTCTGCTGCTTCTCCTGAGTACGGGGATACCACATGTGTGGGATTTTGTGGGAGCCTAGCCGCGTACGGGCCCCGAAACCAAGAACCGCCTTCAGGCTTTCTAAGGGCGTAAATTTTTGATTTCATTTCTCACCACCTATTACAGTTTTGAAGGCCATAAAATGCCAAGATGGCACAAAACCCCCCCAAATGACCCCATTTTAGAAAGTAGACACCCCAAGCTATTTGCTGAGAGGCATGTTGAGTCCATGGAATATTTTATATTTTGCCACAAGTTGCGGGAATATTACAAACTTTTTCTTTTTTTTTTCACAAAGTTGTCACTAAATGATATATTGCTCACACATGCCATGGGCATATGTGAAATGACACCCCAAAATAAATTTTGCTGCTTCTCCTGAGTACGGGGATACCACATGTGTTGGACTTTTTGGGAGCCTAGCCGCGTACGGGGCCCGAAAACCAAGCACCGCCTTCAGGATTTCTAAGGGTGTACATTTTTGATTTCTCTCCTCACTACCTATCGCAGTTTTGAAGGCCATAAAATGCCCCCCCCCCAAATGACCCCATTTTGGAAAGTAGACACCCATAAATTTAGGGGTACACTAGTGAGACTCACAGGTAAAAAAGCACCTAGGCTGTCAGCGACTGTATCAAAACGCTACAAAAAAAACTGTTAGCGATCGCAGGGATCAGGCCTGAATCTGCGAACGCTGCAGTTATGTATGTTGTGTTTTGTAAGTGACATTGATCAATCGATACTGCACTTGGGTGGGCTGGGCTGGGCTTGGCGGAGGGGCTAAACGCAGGTGCTAGCAGGTATCTGGGCTGATCCCGCTAACAATGCGTTTTGGGAAACCTAAACTGCTGGCGACGCTAATATAGATCTGATCAGATACTATATTACTAAGGGAGGTGTATGCTTTGCGCGTGGGTGTTAGCGGTACTGGCACTAACCTGACGCTGCCTGGGGCGACGCAGACCCTATCTGACCCTCAAACTTATATCACCCGCCGGGTGATTAGGGGGTTAAACCTTTATTAGGTAATAAATGGCGGGTGCCCTGAAACTATAAAAAAATAACTAACCAACCAGCGTCACCTGTAACAGTTATATGGTGATCACTGGTGAAAGGGTTAACTAGGGGGCTTTATGCGGTAGTATATGGGGGTCCGTGGCGCTATAAAAAGCTGCCGCGAACCTAAATACCTACCTGCCTAACTAGCGTCACCTGTGACACCAATACAGCGATCAGAAAAACGATCGCTTATTAGGCTGGGTTCACACTGGAGTGATGTGGGAACGCCACGAATCCGCGGCGGGTTCCCGCATCACACTGCCCTATGCGAACTGCTGGGAGTGTCAGTGATATGTTAATGACACCCCCAGATCAGTTCGCATATCGCAGTGCGATCTGCAAACTCGGACAGGAATCGGATCGCATGGTGTGAACACCCATGCGATCCGATTCTGCTGCGGACCAAAAAAAGGGTCCCGTGCGAGTTTGAGGCGGGTGCGATGCGAATTCAGCCATACTATCTGTATGGCTGAACTCGCATCGCACAGAGATCGGATGTGATTTGCACTGCAGTGCGGTGCGAATCACATCTGTTCTCATAAACCGCTGCAATGTGAACCCAGCCTTAGTGACACTGGCGACGGGGGGTGATCACGGGGTTAAACCTTTATTGCGGGGGTTAGGGGGGTACCCTAGAACTAAAGGGGGCTAATCCTAACTGCCCTAACAGTTATTACAGTCACAAATGACACCAATGCAATAAAAAAAAAAATAATGCAATTGGTGTCACAGTGACTGGGGGTGCAGGGGTGATTGGGGGGGTGATCGGGGGGTGAAGGGGGGGTGAGAGTGTGCCTGGCATGTTCTACTGTGTAGTGTAGTGTTGGTGCAACTCACCGATCCTCTCTCCTCGGTGCCGGAACGAAAAATACCGACACGGAGGAGAGATTACATCACTTCCTCTGCCTGTGTTTACATTACAGGAGAGGAAGTGATGTCACGCTGCACTTCCATTCGTCAGGAGCGATCGCGAGGGGGTGGCCATGAATGAATGGCCGCCCCCTCATCCCGGATCGCTCCTGAACAGATTCCGACCGCCGCTGGCACCGGGGGGGGGGGCCAGATCGGGGCCCCCCACCCGCGGGAAGGCAGGAACGTACAGGTACGCCCATATGCCTGCCCGTGCCATTCTGTCGACGTACATCGTCGTGCGGCGGTCGGCAACTGGTTAATCCTTCATATCTTCTTCAATCTTAGTCAAGGTCAACAGTAGGTCAACAGTAGCATATTTATAGACTTATTTCAAGCCCCCATTCAGCTCCATTGGCATTTTCTTGTGGATTTTCTCCAGGGTCAGGAAAGACAGCAGCAAAAAATAAGCATACAGTTCTATAGCCATAGGATGCTCATCCTTCCCCAACAGAGTGAAGCCTTGTAACTCAAAGCAGCACTCACCAACACCCACCTCACTGTCTCCTGCCTGTATGCTAGATGAAAACAGCCCATTTCTGGTTCATGGCCTTGGCAGTCCCACATTGTCATTTTCCCACAGGCCATCACTAATTTTTTTGGGGTGGAGTGGGTTAAACATCATTTAGAGTTTCCTAATTTTTGTTTTGTTTTTTACATTTTTTTCCTTGTTTCATACTGTAGAAAAAATCCTGCCTTGTGCCAGTACAAGTTAAACTATTCTACCTTGACAAGATAAACTATCATCTTGCCGCAGGTACATTTTTTTTTAAGTGTCTCTAGAACAAATTTTAGTGTAACAAAATGCCTGCCCTGTGTCTAGTCCCTCTTCAATGCTTTCACAAAACCACTCTGTCAGTTTTTTTTCTCACTGAGATGATACACTTGAATAATTACGGTAGCAAAACAACTGCCTTCTTTGTGTTTTACCTATTTTAGCCTGGTCAGGTTTACCTACTGTCCTTGTGCTGGCTAATTTGTAGAAAATCATGCCCTACAGCTATAGCTCTGATATTCCTAAAAAATTGAGTATATGGGGATACAGCATTAGGGTGAGCTGTATAATGTTTTTACTTTTTTTTTAATGGATGCAGTGAGGTCCAAAGGCAGCTCTTGAGTGGATTATCAACAACAACTGCCTATTGCACTCTAAGCACCCCAAGCTAAAAGAAAAAAACAAAAAAAAATTAAAAGAAAATTTGCCATTGTGTTGACAGTTGAAGACCCTACAAATCACCCTTTTACACGCTCCCCCAAATTAGAAGCTTCTGTATTCATACCTCTTGAAATTTTCCATATTTTGTCATGTTACAAACAAAACCGTAAATGTATTTTATTGGGATTTTATGTGATAGAACAACACAAAGGAGGGATGCTTTTCTTCAACGGGTACAGGGAAGCTGGTCAGAGTTTATGGGAAGATGGATGGAGCCAAATACAGGGCAATCTTAGAAGAAAACCTGTTATGGCCGTGTACGCACAATCGTAATTCTCGTCCAAAAAAGCTTTGATGGTTTCTCCGACGGAATTCCGCTATATCATGTCTTGCATACACACAGTCACACCAAATTCCGACCGCCAAGAATGCGGGACTATAAAAGGGAAGTTCAATAGCCACTGCGCCACCCTTTGGGCTCCTTCTACTAATCTCGTGTTTATCTCGTGTTAGTAGAAGTTTGGTTAGGGACGATTCGGGTTTTTCAGACTCATGCTTTTGCAGATCGTTTAACTGCTGTTCAGTTTGTGATTGTGGGTTTATAACTGTTTTTCAGTGCGTGCAGTCAGTTTGTATCGGTTTTTCAGTGCGTTATTGTCTGCTCGTTACTGATTTCCAGCTCGCTCTTCACAGCCCTTGCTGTTCTTCAGTGCGTTCTGTTAGTTTGTTCTTACCAGCCAACCGTTTTGAAGCCATGTTGCGGGTACGTACTCATTGTAGAGTTTGTGCTGTGTGGGGGCTTGGTGTTGGGCTTCTTGCTTTGACCCAAGCCCAGTCCAAGTACAGGGCGATTAGGAGTTCATGGACCAAGAATTGGTTACCCCAGCTGCCAATAGTGTAAGTAAGCAGGGGCTGGCCAAAGTAACACACATTATTTATGCATTCAGCTCTCAATGAAGTGGAGAGGCTTACCTGTGAAAAACATACCTCCCCTAAAACATTTCCAAGGGGCCATCAGAGGGGGGGGGGGAGGAATCTGATAGGTGGAAAGCAGAACACGCGCCTGTCGTATGTACGATATATGAGCGGAGGACGAAGTAACGGGAGCGACGATCATTATAACAAAGATACAATTTTAGGTTGGTGCATCAGTGGTCTATACTGCTTATAGATTGAGGCCTATATTGGGTCAAGATTAGGAGAGTTTAGCCTGACATTAGCGTTTGTCTTGTGTTGTGTCTTGGATCTATTCAATGACAAGGACTTTATGGGCATATTCATTGATATGTACAGGGAGCTGCCCTGTCTGTGGCAGGTAAACCATTCCTTTTATAACAATAAACCAAAGAGGAAGGCAGCGCTGGATCAATTGGTGGAATTTGTGAAGCCGGTGATCCCCACGGCATATTTCTGGGTGTCAATGATGTTAAATATATTTTAATTTTGATCACTAATTTCTGATTTCACAAAGTGTTTTACATATCAATAGACAGTAGTGGCCACAAATGGTTGTGACAAGACTGAAAAATGCTGGGGTCAGAATGATAGTCTTTTCTATTTGTAAACATTCAATTTGCAAAAGTCATGAGATGAAAATTGTGTGTGATTGATGAACCAAAAACTAAAACGATGTCCCTTTTTCTGACACAGGAAAGCCTCAGCCAGGCCGTGGAAAGTGGCAGCCAGGAGGTGGCCGGGCTCAGTAGCCTGCTTGAATCACAGGTCCCTCCCCTCAACCTTCCACCAAAAAGTGCCAGGAAGAAGAGTAACGTGAAGGAGGCAGTAATTGGCCTATTGCTACTGCAGCCCCACAGTGTTTAAGAGGACTTTGCGTACATTACAGCCTGCAAAATGCTGGAAATGGAGGAGGGCCAACGCCTCTTATGTGAGGAAATCATCTTGCAAGCCCTAAATAAGGGGTTGAGGGCTCAACTCACAAGACAAACCCACATTTGTGAGTTCAACCATGGTCCTCCACCTCCTGCCGCACCTTCAACACCAGAGTCACAACCTGGAAGGAAGTGTCTAAGGAAGACCAGAAAGTGATGGCCTAGGTTCAGTCTGGTCTGGCAAAAGATGCAGGCTGTTGTAGTAACACAGCCTGGGGACAGATATGTCATCTGCTGCTGTTCCTGATCTCTTGTAGTCCTGGACTGGATTGTACTATGTATTATAAGGACTCCTCAGGCCACCAATTTTGACTGTAAATTAGTAAATGTGTGCCCTGGCGTACAAAGGCTTCGCAAATTTCACCAGTTTCTCCAGCGTTGTCTTCCTCTATTTTGTTATGACCCATAATAAATGGCTATTTTGTTTTCAGAAATACTTGCCTATGTGTTTTACTTCAAAAAGGACAGTTTGTTTATGAGTAAGCAGGTACATTTCAAAAATACAAGGTCAAATTAACAAGGGACACCAACACAAAACAACCTCCTTGAGATTTACAAATACAAGATAATAATGGTGTTGTGGAAACGTGATCACTATAAAATAGTTTTCCAAAAAATAAAAACAGGAGATCTTGATTAAAAAAAATAACCAAAAAAAGATATAAAAATTAATTCTAAACATTATTATGGAGATCTGGCTTTAAAAATAAAAAAGATTACCCATGAGATCACGAGAAATAATAAAGAAAGAAGTTTGTGAGAACTCTGTGTGAATATGAGCAGCAAAACAATTTCATTCTTCTAGCATTCTAAAGAAGAAGAGAATGCGCTGCATTGAAACATTTAAAAATTTGCAGTGTGACGAATGTGCCATCTCCATTACGAACGGTCGTTTTACCAGACTGATCGGCTCCGTCTCGTACTTGGTTCTGAGCATGCGTGTTTTTTTGCGCGTAGGAATTGCATACACACAAACGGAATTTCCAATAGAAACTTATTCCGTCTGAAAAATTGAGAACATGCTCTCAATCTTTTGCTGGCGGAAATTTGACCAGCAAAAATCTGATGGAGCATACAAACGGTCACAGTTTTCCGACCAAAAGCTCTCATTGGTCTTTTGCTGGCTGAATTTCGAGTGTACACGGCATTAGAGTCTGCAAAAGACTTGAGACTTGAGACTTAAATGCACGCCACACTTTTCAGATATTTGTAATTTATCATTTTGCTTCCACTTCACAATTATGTGCCACATAGGGGTTAATTTACTAAAGACAAATAAACTGTGTGCTTTGCAAAGTGCAGTTGTCTTCTGCAAGTGCAGTTGCTCCAGAACTTAGTAAATGAGGCAAATCTTCAAAGAGTACCCAATCATATGCAAGGAAAATTGAAAAAAAAAAAAAATGTTGTTTGCGCATGATTGGATGGTGGAAGTTAGTAGAGCTTCTGCTCATTTAATAAGCTCTTGAGCAACTGCACTTGCAGAGTGCACAGTTTATTTCCTTTAGTAAATCAACCCCTTTGTGTTGGTCAATCACAAAAAATCCCAATACAATATAATACATTTACGTTTTTGGTTGTAGCATGACAAAATGTGGAAAGATTCAAAAGGTATGAATACCTTTCAAGGTACTGTACATATTATGTGAACCTAAGTAACATGCAAGACACAGAAAAACTTGCACAGCTCACAAGAATTAGGGCAAGTGCCCTGGATTTAGGACACTATTCAATCTCCAAAATCTTCTCAACAGCATAAGCATCCAAGTAGATTGAGTGCTGTAATAAATATTTAATTGTGCTTCCTGAACGATTTCTTGGGAGACAAACAAATCTACTTACATTAAAGAGCACTGTAGTATAAATTTAATTCCAGAAATGCAACTCTTCAAAATGAAGTATTGTTTAACTAAACAGACAAGAGTGGTGTAATATATTTATTACACCTCTCATATAAAAACCCTAGCCCTGCATATATCTATTTGTATGTACTGTATATAGGGTTTTTTCACTTTCATGCTGAAATGAAGACAAAATGCAGAAACAATATTGCTAGGGGTAGTTAATAACGCTACTCACTAAAAAAAATTCTTTTGAAGTGCTACCTTCACATTGCAGGGGTGACAAGAAAGCATTGGTGTAGCAAACAGAGATGTAGCAGCTGCAGGGGCATAAAAATCCTTATGCCCTGTACAGACGGTCAGACATTCCGATGACAAAATCCGTCAGATTTTTTCTGACGGATTTTGGCCCAAACTTGTCTAACATACACACGGTCGCACAAAGTTGTTGAAACATCAGATCGTTCTGAACGTGGTCACGTAGAACCCGTACGACGGGACTATAAACGGGCCGGTAGCCAATAGCTTTCGTCTCGTAATTTATTCTGAGCATGCGTGGCACTTTGTCCGTCGGCATTGTCTACACACGATCGGAATTTAAACGATTGGATTTTGCTTATCTGGAAAATTTTAGATCCAGCACTCAAACTTTGTGTGTCGGAAATTCCAACAGAAAAAGTTCGATGGAGCCCACAAACGATCGGATTTTCCGACAACACGATCCGATCGCACATTTTCTGTTGGAAAGTCTGACCGTGTGTACAGGGCATTACAGTGTCTGTCCAGGCAAAAATCACAATCATGCAATATAAAGTACAAAAGGATAAATGAAAATGAATAAAATCCCCATACAGCCTGCGCAGTCAATTAAAATTACATATAAAGTACCAGTTCTCTATTGATAATTTGAATACCAGTTCTTCTTTGACAATACCCTGTCTCTTCTAATAAAATGCAGAATGGCTTAGCATTGTTAGCTTCCTGTCCCACTTTGTTTTATACACACACTGAAGGCTTCCTCCAATGTGCTTACACCATCATTCCTGAGGAAGCTCCAATAGTGCCCGTTTGTGATAGGTCCTGTACAGCTTGGGAGTTTGTCACTTCTGTGCATTACATTGACCTTGCTGATAGTATCCATCCATTGCCCGCAGAGTGGGGCACAGATTTGAGGTCATGCAATTAAATAAAAGACAGTACTTTACAAAAAATAGCATACAATAGGTATAGGCAGTTATTTTGCCATGGTGATGTTTCTTGTATATTTCCTTTTCATCTACTTTAATACTCACTTGAAGTTGATTCACAATGTAATTTCTGCTGCTATTTTCACTCCCTTAAAGCGGAACTTCAGTCATTGTTTTCGACCTTCAATCTAATAAATCTTCTGCCCTTGTTGTTTTCGTTTTGGATAGTAAAACATTTTCTTTTCTGCCAGTAAATACCTTATACATCCCACTTTCTGTTTGTCTGGTCTTTAACCTAGGCTTATGACATCATGGACAGCTCTCTCTCACTCTCGTGAGAGTTTGCCAGGAAGGGAGGTGGGATGAGTCATAAGAGGGCCAATGAAAGCTGGGGGCTGCAGAGCTGGAGGTGTGCCTCTCTGTAAAGAAGTGAATAGGCAGCAGCTTCAGCTGCCCACAGTTAAAATGGCTGCAGCCAGACTCAGTGGAGGGAGATTTCTGCAGCATATTTGGCAAGTACAGAATCACAGTATATATAAAATAATATGCAAAGTGGTTGGAGAGAAGCTTCAGAATGGCAAAGATGTTTTATTACAAATGATGTGATGAAGTTCCTCTTTAAGTCACCCAGATGTGCTGGGCGTGTGTACTCTGTAACTGCTTTATATGTCTGAGGTCAAAGACGAGCAGTCAAGCTTCCTTGTTGAATGATTCGGGTGCAGGAGAGTATAACAACAACTAATAGCATAGTAATTAAAATAGACATACTTTTTTTAAATCAAAATCTTAAGTAGATATTACAAGCCTATCCTGTAATGAAAGTTTTTTCCTTCAGGCAAACAGACAGATATATAACAGGGCTTACAGAGCTTGCAATTCAAAGGGCTAAGCATTCCATAAGAACCCTGTCAGAGGAATGTAGCTTCAGGGGATGTCTTAAAGAGGTGATTTTATCTGGGGGACTGGAAATATTACTGTTACTACTATAATTAGGAATGCCCAGTGCTTTAGTTATGAGCTCTTGGGTGTGTAGGTACACGTGGATGTAATCTTAAAAAGGTATAAACGGTTTGTACTGCCACAAGTCTCTCATTGAACATAACACTAAGATTTCAGAAGTACAATGACAGTGTTGTGTTCTGAAAAAAACATTAGGAAACATGAGGGATTTTTGAAACAATCAATTAAGATTTGTATCCAGTCAAATATGCCCATCTACTACATAGCTGCTGGTAGAGTAAAAGAAGATTGAAGATTACAACTGGATTGTAAAGTGTAGTGTCAGATTAACGTGGTATTAAACCCAACAAAAAATCTTTAACTGCTTGCTGCCCGGCCACTGTCAAATGATGGTGGGGCAGTGCAGCTCTCGTTCTGGGACCACATCATATGAAAGCGTCCCAGAGTGGCCGCCCTCGTGGGGGGGGCGCGTAGTGTGGCGACCACAGCTGCGCAATGTCCTAGTGACCCCGATTTGTGTAAAGAGCCATGTCCGCAGCTCTTTAACCATGTGATCGGCTGTGTCCAATCACAGCTGGTCACATGTAAACAAGGAGATGCCGGTAATTAGCTCTTCTCGCCTCACACTGACAGAGTGTGAAGAGAGGAGAGCCGATCAGCAGCATCTCCTCACAGAGGGACATCTAGGGATATAATCAGGGCACTGATTATCAGTGCCCTGATTACAATAAATACAGTGTCACAAACAGTGCCCACCATTGCCCACCAATGCCAGCATATAGTGCCCACCAGTGACAGCACTCAGTGCCCACTACTGCCCACAGGTGCCACCAATAGTGCCCATTAGCGATGCCAGTCAGTGCTGACAATTAGTGCTGCCTATCAGTGCTGCCCATCAATGCCCATCACTGCGGTCCATCAATACCCAGTGTCGCACATCAGTGTCACCCATCAATGCCCATCAGTGCCCATCTGTACCACCTATCTGTGCTGCCTATGCATGCCCACCAGTGCTGCCCATCAGTGGCCACCAGTGCCGCCCATCATGCCACCCAATAGTGTCCATCAGTGCCACATATCAGTACCACCTATCAGTGCCCATAAGTGCAGCATATTAGTGCTTCCTCATCAGAGCCCATAAGTGCCACCTCATAAATGCCCACCAGTTCAGCCTATCAGTGCCCATCAGTGCCGCCTCAGCAGCGCACATCTGTGAAGGCGAAAAATTACTTGGTTATAAAATTTACTGACAGAAAAAAAGGAAAAATGTTTTTTTTCAAAAATTTTTGGTCTTTTTTTTGTAAAAAATAAAAAACCCAGCAGTGATTAAATACCACCAAAAGAAAGCTCTATTTGTGTGAAGAAAATGATAAAAAAAAAAGTTTGGGTACAGTGTAGCATGACCACACAATTGTCATTCAAAGTGCAACAGCGCTGAAAGCTGAAAAATGGCCTGGGCAGGAAGAGGGTGTAAGTGCCTGGTAGGCAAGTGGTTAATATATTGCACCTCGCCAATAATAGATGTGGTGGGTGCATTCATTTTCTTTTTCTTTAGGCTTTTCTTCTATACCATTGCCACACTGCAAATTCTTTGCATGCAATTGTGACAATTTTTTTCAGGCTTTCCAGGTTTAAAACAGGCAGAAACAACATACCACATCTCAGCCACCTCTCAACTACCCTCTGAAAAGTAATATAGTGCAGATTACTTTTAAGAGGTTGGAAAGAACTTCTGCAAGTGTGAATGAGCTCTAACTTCAACTTTTGCTGGACAGCCTGGTCTGTTTAGGAGAATTTAAAAAATACAAGACTCACTGGCCAGATCTCCAGGTGGAAAAAAAAAAAAGAAAAAGCGTAAAAAAATAAAACAAATGCAACCACCACATTTAAGGATTGGTATTTTACATTTTTGTTTTTTGATGCCGCTTTAAGACATAGGCAGGTGTCAACTGTACTGCATTCAACAGAAAAAGCAAGTTTTCACAGAAAAGGGCATGGTGCCTTATTCATAACAGTAATGGGGCTATCTGACATTATGTTAAATTTTAAATACCAATAATTTTTAATATGGTCATTAATTTCATAAGAAATAATAAAAATATTATTTCTATTATTCCTCATAACTTTGGTTGGGGATCAGACAATATTTAAAATAAAGTTGTGACCACAAGGATACATATTTTAATGCTCAGCTGAGCTTGGGCTATCTTGGCTGGGCTCGGGCAGGAGGGTGGTCTCATCTAGACTGGGCTGGGACACCTTTTGTGAATCACAGCAACAGCCAGGACTCGCTAGGGAGGCGGTAGCCTCAGGGTGGGGTACTGCTGTCCTTGGAATCCACTGTGATGTGTAACTACCATCAAATCATCTACTATACAGAGAGGAGAGCAAATAGAAAGTATTACAGGTGACTTTTCTATTCCCTATGATGACCATGAATGATCATTAATGGGGAGTCATGTCGGCAGTCTCAAACCATCTCCTATATACTGTCCGCAGTCTCTGACCATCCCCTACATCCTGTCCCGAGTCTCTGACCATCTCCTGTATCACGTCCGTAGTCTCTAACCAACTCCTGAGGCGGAGCTCTTATAGGAAGAGTGGGACAAATTTAGATAGGGGGCGTCTGATTTTAGTCTTGCCTAGGGCAGCACAAAACCAAAATACAACACTGACACAAGGCATGCAAGGACAGCTCTTGAAAAAATGATAGACGGTTAAAGTCACTCTGTCATGAAAGTAGTATGGGGCTGCCAATACCTTCTTCTTAAAATGCTAGTTCTCTACCTACATTTGACTCAAGTACTTTTAAATCACAGACCCAGAACATGCATAATGTGAATGAATGTTGGCAAAGTGTCAGATTTGCACATCTCTATACTTGCTTTGGGTCAGCCATGTAGACTGTATTGCAGTAGGGAAAAACAGAATGATTACATGCATCCTGTTATAACCCTGAACAAATAGCTTTTTTTTTTTTTTACAGTATAGCCATATAGAAAACTTAAATCTGATGGGTTGTGCAGGTTAATAAACCTAAATAATAAAAATGTATATGCCTAGTGATCCTCTTAGTAACCGTTGAATCATAACTTGACACCATTATAGTTACATAGTTACATAGTTAGTCAGGTTGAAAAAAGACACAAGTCCATCCAGTTCAACCTTAAAAACAAATAAATAAAATAAAAAATAATCGTACAATCCAAATACCCAATTTTATGCCCACAATTGATCCAGAGGAAGGCAAAAAAAAACCCCAGCAGAGCATGCTCCAATTTGCTACAGCAGGGGAAAAAAATTCCTTCCTGATCCCCCCAGAGGCGATCGGATTTTCCCTGGATCAACTTTACCTATGTTAGTACCCAGTTATATTATGTACATTCAGGAAAGTATCCAGGCCTTTCTTAAAGCAATCTACTGAGCTGGCCAGAACCACCTCTGGCGGGAGTCTATTCCACATTTTCACAGCTCTAACTGTGAAGAAACCTTTCCGTACTTGAAGATGAAATCTCTTTTCCTCTAGATGTAAAGAGTGCCCCCTTGTCCTCTGGGTTGACCGTACAGAGAACAACTCAACACCAAGTTCACTATATGGACCCCTAATATATTTGAACATGTTGATCATATCCCCCTTATTCTCTTCTTCTCAAGAGTGAATAAATTCAGTTCCTCTAATCTTTCCTCATAGCTCTTATCAGTTTGGTTGCCCTTCTCTGCACTTTCTCCAGTTCCCCGATATCCTTTTTGAGAACTGGTGCCCAAAAACTGAACTGCATATTCCAGGTGAGGTCTTACTAATGATTTGAACAGGGGCAAAATGATATCTCTCTCTCTGGAGTCCATACCTCTCTTAATACAAGAAAGGACTTTGCTCGCTTTGGAAACAGCAGCTTGGCATTGCATGCTATTTTTGAGCTTATGATCTACCAAAACCCCCAGATCCTTCTCCAATATGGATCCCCCCAGTTGTACTCCCCCTAGCATGTATGATGCATGCATATTCTTAGCCCCCAAGTGCATAACTTTACATTTATCAACATTAAACCTCATCTGCCACATAGTCGCCCAATTAGACAGTGTATTGAGGTCGGCTTGTAAATTGGAGACATCCTGTAAGGACGTTATTCCACTGCATATATTGGTGTCATCTGCAAAGACAGAAATGTTACTTTTGATCCCAGACCCAATATCATTTATAAAGATGTTAAAAAGTAAGGGTCCCAGCACTGAACCTTGGGGTACACCACGGATAACCTTAGACCATTCAGAGTAAGAATCATTAATCACTACTCTCTGAATTCTGTCTTTTAGCCAATTTTCTATCCATTTACAAACTGATATTTCCAAACCTGTAGACTTTACCTTACACATGAGCCGTGTGTGGGGAACTGTATCGAACGCTTTTGCAAAATCCAAGTATACCACATCCACCGCCACCCCTCTGTCCAAGGTTTTACTTACCTCCTCATAAAAAGAAATCAGATTTGTCTGACAACATCTGTCTTTCATGAATCCATGCTGTCTGTTGCTTAAAGTGTTTTTGTTCAGCAAGAACTGGTCGATGTGGTCTTTTATTAAACGCTCCAGTATCTTCCCAGCTATAGAAGTTAAGCTAACAGGTCTATAGTTACTTGGTAAAGACTTTGATCCCTTTTTAAATATAGGCACCACATTCGCCCTGCGCCAATCCAGTGGGACTATTCCCATCATTAATGAGTCCCTAAAAATTAGATACAATGGCTCTGAAATTACAGAGCTCAATTCTTTTAGGATCCGTGGGTGGATGCCATCAGGGCCAGGTGCTTTATCCACCTTTATTCTGTCTAAATATTTCTGGACCATATCACTTTTGAGCCATTGTGGATCATTTGGGGCTGTGCCACTATCACCCACCATTATGGACATGCGCTCCCCCATGCTCTTTTGTGTACACAGAGCTGAAGAAAGTATTTAATAAATTAGCCTTCTCTTTGTCCCCAGTCACCCACTCTAGATTATTTTGTAAAGGGCCTACATGCTCAGACTTGACCTTTTTACTATTAATATATTTGAAGAATTTTTTGGGATTTGTCCTACTATCTTTTGCAATCTGTCGTTCGTTTTGAATTTTTGCATCCTTGATTTCCTTTTTACATATTCTGTTAAATTCTTTGTAACATTTAAATGTCACTAGTGATCCTTCATTTTTATATTTTTTAAAAGCTCTTCTCTTATAGTTTATAGCTTTTTTAACTTTGGCTGTGAGCCACATAGGTTTTGTTTTTAGCCTTTTAAACTTATTGCCCATATAACACCAAACTATCTGTCCCAATCACCCCTTTGATAGTTTTTACACACAAACTGTAATACTGGATTAATCATCTATTTCTATATCAAGGTATTAAGCTTAAACTACAACTAGTATAGAATTCAGAGGAACTGCCTAGCAAAACATAACATGTAGCAGTAGCTACTCTGACCAGCTCAGTGAAATATTAAACTTCTGTATGGTCTCCCAAATATGGAAAACTGAGAGGAAGCTGCTGTGTTCATGAAGTATGTAGCATCAATTGTCAATTCAGACTCTTGCTGGTTTGGGGGCTGTTTGATGAAAGAAATGCTATCATGACCATAAAAACTCAGTGACTTGCACAGATGACTGAAGTCAGCTTCTGCTGAGGGATGGACAAGACCTAAGGTTGATATTTTCTGCAACCTTTAATCTGTGTGAGAGAGAATTATTTACTCGCATTTAATTGGTTTCCTTGGTGTCATTGCCAATAAATTTATCTTGGGTTCATTGCAAATTGATTTTTAAAATGTAATTAAGCTTACTGATTTAACTGTTTCCCAAAACAGTTACGTTCAAGGCATGCTGTAAACTATAAGGCCTCATGAACACAGGATGTAAACAATTGCTGCATTTTCTGGCATTTGACTTTTTTCAGCCTCTAAACTCCCCTCCATGTTAAATTATATGGCCATGTGCACATAGCTGCTTGCAGGTGTATTATGAGAGGGGCTTTAGACTTCAGAGGTTTTTGGATAAAAAAAATATCTTGCCCTTTCAGGAGAGGCGCATTTGGGCAGAAACATGCTTGAGGTGCCTAAACACCTGTAAACGTGCCTAAATACTAGGTCAGTTTTGCACAAATTTAGGCACTTTTTTTTTACCATTACAGCCCCGGAAGATTTTACCCCCTTCCTGACCAGAGCACTTTTTGCAATACTGCACTGCGTCACTTCAACTGCCAATGGCACAACTGTGAGACGTTACACCAAAACAAAATTGACGTTCTTTTTTCACACAAATAGAGCTTTCTTTTGTTAGTATTTGATCACCTCTGCGGTTTTAAAAAAGAGCGACAATTTTGAAAAAAGCAATATTTTTTTACTTTTTGCTATAATAAATATCCCCCAAAAATATATATACATTTTTTTTCCTCAGTTTAGGCCAATATGTATTCTATATATTTTTGATTAACAAAAAAATCACAATTAGCGTATATTGATTGGTTTGTGCAAAAGTTATCCGGTCTACAAAATTGGGGATAGATTTATGGCATTTTTATTTTTTTATTAGTAAAGGTGGCGATCTGCAATTTTTATCATGACTGCGAAATTATGGCAAACACATCGGACACCTTTGACACTATTTAGGGACCATTGTCATTTACAGTATACAGCAATCAGTGCTATAAAAATGCAATGATTACTGTGTAAATGACACTGGCAGGGAAGGGGTTAAACACTAGGGGGTGATCAAGGGGTTAAGTGTGTCCTAGGGAGGGGTTCTAACTGTGGGGGGGATGAGCTACCACTGACATGACAGCGATCACTGCTCCTGACGACAGGGAGTAGTAGATCCATGTCATGTCACTAGGCAGTACGGGGAAATGCCTTGTTTACATAGGCATCTCCCCATTCGGCGGCTCCATGACACAATCGCAGGACACCAACAGACATGAAGTCAGTGGGACCCGTGGGCAAGGTCACGCTGTAAGCGGCGGGCGCATGTGCCCACTAGCCTCGCCAATTAAAGGGGACGTACAGGTACACTCATTTGCCCACTACAGCCATTGTGCCGACATATATCAGCGTGCAGCAGTCGGCAGGTGGTTAAGCTGCTTTTCTTCTGCCAGGAGTAAAGGCATTCAGAGGAGTTGGGCAAACGCCCAATCTGTATGAAGCTCAGCTATTGCAGTTTACTAGTGTGCTTATGTTAGCTCACAACTAAACAGTCAAACCATTGACCTTTATCATAGCTGATCACATGTGCAGCACCATAGCAATTACAGATCAAAGGCCAATAAAGCAGCTTCCTTAGCTGTAAAGGATAGGATGGTTTAATTCCACTGTAAGATGAAAAAGGGCAATTAGAGATCTCACTAGTGAATAAGGAGTCTACATGCCAAGCACAAAAAATGGTGGCAGTGGTGGGATTCATTATTACAAGTCATAAGATCAAGCCAAAGCATCACAATGTGGCAGCGGTGAGATCCTTCATTTCATTTGATTAAGCCAAAGCACTACACAAACCCATACATATAGCTGACTCACAAGTATGCCATAGTTTAAGCAAATATAGGGTTTTGAATAGGTGGCTACTTACCTACGAGAGTAACATTGTCGTTCTCTGAAGCTTACACCCCCACCACAGGTTCGACTACAATCTCCCCAGTCACTCCAATTATCCCAAAAATCACTTTGCCTTTTCTTCTTGCTTGCCTGCAAAATGATACAATTAAAAGAGTAGAATAGCAAATATCGATAGTAACACATGATCATTTATACAAGTCAAATTGCTAGGAGGTAAGGGAGTTTAAAGTGCAGCTTAACCCTCTTTGTTTATTACTGTAACCTAGCCACCTGTATATATAGTAGTAAATATGCCTTTTAGACTTTTTTTAATCTGCTAAGTGATTAAGCAAGGGTTAAAAACCCCTGTACCTGCAGCAGGTAGGAGAATCTCTCACACAATAAGCATCTCAGCTTTTTGATACCCCCTTGATCATGGTCTAATCAACAGCTCTGCTCAGGGAGTAAAAGCACTGTTCAGTGGGGAGTGTCAGACCACAGGGGAGCTTGGTGAGCCATGGTCTGACATTCCTATGTGCTGACATAAGGTTTTTTTTTGTTTTTTTTAACTACCTGTGTAGCAATAAGTGAGCTATAAAAAATTTTATTTAGAAGGGAGGATAATAATCCCTATCAGGTGTTTTGCCATCTGTGAAGATTTCCCTTTACTTCCTGTGCCATAGCTAAACAGGAGGTGAAACAAAATCCCTCCACAGCTGAGGGATCCCTGGTTGTTACCAAATGCATCAGATACAATGTTCCCATTGGAAAATTTCCAAAATTATTCCTCAGACATTGATCTTTCAAATATACATACTTTAGAAAGCACTGTTTGGTGTGAATAAACCTTGCGCTACATGGTATTTTCTGGTATATAGCATAAGGCAACATTGAGGCAAGTGCGTAGTGGAGTATGAGAAAGGGAGTCAAAGGAGCCCACACTTGCATCTGAGTATTGTTCTGTATACAGACTTTTGTTGACCCTGTTTGAATTGTTAATCCTATTCTGCACCTGTTTAGTAATGTTCAGGTTAAAGCTACCCTCTCTCTAATCATTTGGCCGATTCCTCTACCTGTTACAAGAGCAATTTGGGTATCCGCTAATTCCATAGGTTACGACTGTAAATGTATCTGCATAACAAAAAAATTTATCAATCGGAACATTAATAAATGTCCAGACGTGGTGGTCTTAAAGATACAATGCTCATATAGCTTTTAGATCAGCAGCAGTGGAAAGACCCTTTTCATTTTATTCTTCACGGAGTCGGTAAAGTTGCGTTTACCTGGATAAATTTTATTCAGTCAAGATAAGGCTACTACCAAGGGAACTGGTTTAGAAACAACCTTTCTCAACCCCTGAAATAACTTCCAGGTATCAGGTAACCCCTGCTTATAATTATTTTATCTTTACCTCAAGATACAGTGGTGTGAATGGCTGAGCTGAGATAGAAGAATAAGTAAAAGAACAAGAAATGTGGCCTACTTAAATATTTGACTCCCAGAACTGATTTTTTTAACAAAATTATTTTCAGTAAGAACAAACTCAAAACTAGTGGTCAGTGAAGTGCCCCCTTAGATTTATTATAACTGAAAAAGGGACCCCTATACTAGTAATCATTTGAAGAACCACCACTTGGTAGTCATTAGTGGTTATTGGGAGCGGGGCATCGCTAGACTGATGGCCAGTGGGAGAACACCCCTTACATTGGTTGTCAGTGGGAAGAATCCCTCACAGATAGCTGAAGCTTATTGTGTCAGTGATAACTTATCTGAGAGGCATAAATTGATCCTCTCTTAAAGAACCTATAGCAACCCCTGGATGAACTATAGGTTCTATGAAACCTTGGTTGTAAAAGGCAGGCTTAGAACATAAATGTACATGCTTGAGTGATGTGTGAATGTGTTTCGATGTAGCTTTCTGACAGAACAAAATATTTTTCAACATCTAGGTCGTGGCAAAGTTAGATGATAGTAATTGTGCAGGAATATGAACTCTCTTTAGCAAAATCTTAACAGAAATTAATTTAAAAGATGAGAAAGCATCCTAACATACATTGCTATATCTGCATATTTGACAGAAGACCAAACATATTATACACCAAGCCCAGACAATAAAAAGTGAGAAGCAAACAGGCCCGCCCCTAGCGTGTTTCAGATCAAACACTTGTAGAAATATTCGCATTTTGTCCATAGGCAAAATGATCTCATATCTGGCACAAAATCAGACAATCAAATGACTTACAGAGTTAAGTACACTATTATACTGAGGGATGTAAAAACAGGAGGCTTTTACCAAAGTGACACTGAAAGCATTGAAAACATTTTGGAATTTGTACAAACATATTATTTTGTAAAACAGAATGCTTTATTGTTCAGAGCAGCCTATGAAGTGTTAAAATCCCAAGGATGTGACATTTTACAGGAAATAGCGATCATGTGCAGTAAAGTTAATGTCCTTAAGTGACTTCATATAGAACATTGCACAACTTATTTGCAAATTAATAAAAAATGAAACAATTCATAATTTAGTGTCTTTCAATATTCTGTTTTTAAGAGCAGTATTTCTCACATTTACTATATTACTAAAGTCAAATGTTTGACAACCTTGACTTAACACACCATTTTAACATGCATACCCCCAAAAAGTCTACTTATTTATTGACAGTACTGTGTAGTGATGCGCAAATTTGCATGGGTCTGACACTTGCAGCAAACTCATACCTCATTCCTACCTTTAAGATGTCTACCTTTAAGAGTCTTCTGACACAATACCTTTTGTGTCAGAGGACTCAAAATGAAAATGCACATACTGAGTTGATGTACCAAGCAGCAATACCTTCCAAGTATCTCAAAAGGTAGATATGTGAATTATTTCTATTTTCACAAATGCATCAAAATGGTAAAATTATATTCTTATTTTAAAAAAAAAAAAACAACATAAAAGTGTCTGCTATCAGGCATCTTGCCTTTGCCTAGTACCCAAGGGCCAAATGTAGGGAGACATCGACCATGTGCAATAAAAACCGACTGACCTTAGGCCCGTGTGTATGTCAGCATGTCCAGCAGAAGCTGGAATAGATAGGTGAAGCTATGTGCTGGAGTAAATAGATGGAGCCAGGTAGAGTTGATTGAGTGTTCTCATTATACTGTCTACTATTTTGTATGCTGAAAGCATTCGAAAAAAATACCACATACCCTGATATGGCAAATAGTGTCTATAAGAGACATTAGGGCCTGTTACTACTTCTTTGTGGCCCAGTAATATGAAATTACCTAATGACAGTATACTCATCTGTGGATGTGTATTAACAGAGTCTGCACATTATAATTACAGAGAGCAGACCTGTAGGTTTGACTGGTGCCCAGGTGGTTTGATTTGTGACTCAGATGGCCAGTACTAAACATTATTTCACTGAGACCAAAAACCGGTGCATGAAGATTTCCTATAAGCACTGCTATGCAGAAAGGGCATTAGGGTCAATAGGAAAGCAAACTGGTTGGTAATATTCAGCAACCCTGTATCAGTTAAATCACAGATAAATGTCCAACTTCTTCCCAGGAACATCGTATTTGTTAATACAAATGATAATAATATGTACTTACTGAGTATGCTGAACCAAGTAATACAGTCAATGTAACAAACAGCAATGGTGCCTTCATTTTACCTGAGAAAGGAATGACAATTATTTAGTTAAAATGTTATGAAACAAGTTAAGGTGAGATGGACGAAAATAAACCAAAAAACAAAATGATTGTTCACAGAAAGAAGTGTTTTCACAGAGAAATATGGAAAATGCCATTGCTGACATGTTTCTGAGAATGCAGAATCTGAAGTTATCTACCATATCCTTTCTTCTATCCTGTCTATCTTGTAAGTCACTGGGGTTGATTTAGCAAAGGCAGATACAGTCATTGCACTTTGTAAATGCAGCTTCACCCATTTTTCTCAGGGCCTAGTGAATGTGATAAAGCAATACTGATTTTCATCGTCCAATCATGTGCAAGCAAAAACGCTGTTTTTATATTATCCTTGGGATCTTTACAAAGTGAAGCTTTACCATATTCACTAAGCCCTGGGGAAGAGTGCAGCTACACTTGCAGAGTATAACTGCACATCCAAAGTGCACAGTCTATTTGCATTTAGTAAATCCACCCCAATTTAATCCAGCATGTGCATATCAGTTGGTAGAGCACCTGGTATGCAATACTTGCTTCAAGTTAATGGTCAGTGACTAAATAGAGACAGGAATCATAAATGGTCCGTCAGGATTTTTTGAGTGGAAACTTGAGCTAACTACCCTCTCAGACAGTTGTCCCCACTGAAAGATGTCCCCTCTATCCCTGCTCTATTGACAACTCAAAAATGTCCCTCACTTTCAGTCCCAGTGGTTGCCAAAACAAACAGAGTAAACCTCACTCACATGGACACAGAAATAAAAAAATGTCAGGGGTCTAACCCTTTTCCATTCTATCCAAAAGTTTAAAAAACAAAAACATGATTGGGGGGTTGCTGTAATCCTGCATGTGAAGTGCCAAACCTGTAGGTTATGCTTAGGCAACAGTGACATTTAGAATGAAAAAGAAAATACAATTTGCTGATAAATGACATTTCTGGCCAGCTTCCTTTTGTTTATAAACAAAGCCATTTTCAAGGCTAATAGATAAGGGCAACAGGAGTTGAGTTCTGCTCTGGGGGACATGTACTAATACAAACTTTTTTTAAACTACTATTCAGTTTGGAGCAGTTCTTATAACAAGGTTTAAAGAGCAACATTAAAACACATGCTTTACAAAAAAAAAAGAAGAAAAAACATATGAATTGCTGGTAAAGCATCCAAGAATCCCCTTAACTGCTATAACAGGCCTTTTTGCTAGATGAGGGTCTGGTATGGATTGTATGGGGGAATCCTATATAAAAATAAAAGGCTTGGGGTACCAGAATCTTACTTGAGCATGCAGGTAAAGGGAAACGTTAGTGTGCCACCACCTCCTGAACCATACCAGGTAATAGGTCCTCCATTATACTGGATTTTAAGGGGAAAGAAAACCTGGGGTCCCCCACAAAATCCAAATCATACCCTTGTGACCCCATGCAATTTTTTTGTGTAGAATCCCTTAAAATTCCATACCAGACTTATCCAAGCATGCAGCCCGACTAGGAAAAGGGGACAGTTAGCCTGCACACTCTCCCCCTGATCCATACCAGGATATATGTCCTTAAAATGGGGAGTGTACTTTGGCACCACGTCTCCATATTGATGGGGTCATTTATCTGGGGACCCCAGGCTTCCAGATTACCATAATCCCCCTCCAGCAGACCCCCATATCCACCAGGCTAGAAATGTAACAATGGGACAATGTGCTTTTCCAGCCCCCCCCAGCAAGGTACCCTCCACATGTTGAGGACCTATGGCCTGGTATGGCAACAGCCAATGAATGTGTGTCCTCTGGCAACCAAAGACAACTGCGGCCTACACAGCTACAGCCAAAGGTTCGTTTATGCAAAGAGGCCAACTCTTTCTGTGAACCTTACATTGCAGTGAACTCAAATCTCCTCCCTAATCACAAAAAAAATATGTAATATTGCAGAAATTGATAGTTGGGAAAAGGGGGATTACTACGGTGCCAGAAACAATAAAGAAGATAATTATTCTATATAAATTTTCTAACAATATAATTTCAGCAAAAATGATTTTCACAATACAGACAGATGCAAATAGTCAATTAAAATTAGGGGAGCACAAAAACGATATTGTGTAGGGCCAGAATGGTAATGGCCTTGATGTGCTGCTGGGTCAAATCTTCCCTACATGTTTCACCATTACAATGGCTTCCTCAAGGGAAATGAGAGTTGACCAGTGATATAAAAAGATGCATAATTAAAAAAAAAATAAAAAATGGAGAGAAAAAGAAAAAAAAACTAATCTAAATACATAAATTGAGTAAATTTGAGGTTACATGTCACATGGCTTCTATAGGTAATATAAGTCTGATGAACTTAGGCAGGAAATTCCCAACCCCCCCCCCCCCCACCTTAGATGATGTATCCACGTCAAATCCAAAGGAGTGCATACATACCCCAACTTCCACCCCAGTTTGGGGCGGGCAATGTGTATGCCCAACGGGTGGCACCTCAATTGATAACCACCATAGTGTGACTGCATGGTGATTATCAATTGAGGCGCCACCCGCTGGGCGTACACATTGCCCGCCCCAAACTGGGGTAGAAGTTGGGGTATGTATGCACTCCTTTGGATTTGACGTTGATACACCATCTAAGGTGGGGGGTTTTGAAATTTCCTGCCTAAGTTCATCAGACTTATTTTACCTAAAGGATCCATGCGACATGTAACCCCAAATCTACTCAATTTATGTATTTAGATTTCAGTATTTTTCCTTTTCTCTCCCTTATTTTTTATTATGCAGTTTTTTATATCACTGGTCAAGTCTCATTTCCCTTGAGGAATCCATTGTAATGGTGAAACATGTAGGGAAGATTTGACCCAGCAGCACATCAAGGCCATTACCATTCTGGCCCTACACAATATCGTTTGTGCTCCCCTAATTTTAATTGACTATTTGTATCGGTCTGTATTGTGAAAATCTTTTTTGCTGAAATTATATTGTACTAAAATTTATATAGAATAATTTACTATCTTCTTTATTGTTTCTGGCACCGTAATAATCCCCCTTTTCCTTTGAAGGCTATGTTATCAGTTCTAGGGACAGCTACTACATCCACATGCTGAAATTGGAATTTCAGGATATGGAAGTTCAAATTATATGTTATTAAAGTATCAAGTAATATGATTCAGATGATCTTCCACCTCTAGTGTTTCAATCACCCAGTTCAACCTCCACCAATGCCAGAAAAACGCACTCACCAGATATAGTTGCTGCCTAATGAATAGAACAGCAAAAATCACATATGATAATATGAAAACTTTTTATACTCCTGATGATGCGTCTGTATGCGAAGCGGCTGTAGAGATTTATCACTATACAACGCTTGAGGTCGTGGCTGCCACTCTGTTTCAGATTGTCGGCGCTTCATATAAGTGTAAGCTTACTATTTCACACATGATGTTTTGCATTTGAGGTTCTGTCGCCATTGTCCCTGGTTGGATTGGCAGTTTTTATTTAAGTGCTATAAGCACAATTGTTTTATAGGTTTGTTGTTATGCCAGTTGACCAATATATACTGCACCATGAGATTTTTTTCTTCTTTGTCATTGCTGACTTATTACTATGGATGGGATATGCTGAATTGTTTTTACCATGAGAAATAAAGCTTCCTGGTCATGATCCATACACCCGGATACATTCTGAAGAGGCTCCTGTGATTCGGTTAGAGCGGATAAGTGTGAGCTAATGATGACCACATACCTCTGGTGACCTGGATCTTATCATATGTGATTTGTGTTGTTCTGTTCAATAGACATCAACTATATCTGGTGAGTGCATTTTTCTGGCATTGGTGGGGGTTGCAGTGGGTGATTGAAGCACTAGGAGGGAGATCACCTGAATCATATTACTTGATACTTCTTCACAAGATATAATTTAAACTTTTTATGTTTGAATTTTTTTTATATTTTCAATGTTGGACTTTTTTGACTATTTTTTGGACAATTTTTTTTTATATTGTTATTACAGTGTTTTGTATATCTACACTAATTGCTAGCAGCTATATACCATTAAGCGCCGACACCTTTTTCTCTTATTAGATTGTAGGTGACCCCTTAAAAGTTTTACGAACAAGCAGATGTTTTTTCAGTGCGGAATGAAAGCAGAAATCTGCTATTCTTGTAAACTGGAAATTCATGGCCTGATAACATATCTGA
The DNA here is from genome assembly GCF_037356315.1 of Lithobates pipiens. Classification (NCBI taxonomy): domain Eukaryota; kingdom Metazoa; phylum Chordata; class Amphibia; order Anura; family Ranidae; genus Lithobates; species Lithobates pipiens. The sequence continues at coordinate 88,268,802 of NW_027507791.1, forward strand.
AATTTGAGCAGATGTGATACACCAGATGCATCCTGTGTATACATTTCAGTGATAAATTGTGCTAATTTCTAAACACAGGGTCATGGAGTGTATTAAACAGAAGTGGAAATATATCACTGGCCAACACAGGTTTCATGAAGCTTGGAACAGTATTACTATTCCCAGGAAGAGAAACAGATCTGACATGTATATACAGGCCTACCTGTTCTTCCCAAACGTTTGCTTTTGGCTCTGTGTATGTGCCAACAAGCAGAATGGCAGGTCGTTTCATGCCAAGCTTTGAGCAAAAACCCAGTCTCACAGGCCTGCCAGCTTCAGGAAGATCACTGTTTAGTCTCTGCCTATTTTACACTGTCATAAGAAAAGGCCAATACATAGGAGTCCCAGATGTCTGCTCAGTTGATGGAGGCTGGGGAAAAAAATAAGAAAAGAGTGATGCTCATTTAAAACAATCTTCTGCTAAATGTATGTAAACTAGTTAAGATGGTCTACAAACAAAAAACACTCTGATATGTGCTGTATACTGTATATAGGGAGATTATATGTAGCAGAAGAACATTCATTTTGACAACTTACACAACAATGAATTGTGACTTCTGTATGAATACTTTCACATTAAACTCTGCTAACATTGGCATTTGTACATTATTAAACAGTCTATTGAAACTGTGCACATACTATTCATATGCATGTTAAACAGAATTAAAACAGCTGACAACTGTAGAAGTAATTATTAATAAATTGTCACTTTCTACAGCTGTTTTAGACATACGGTATTAAACAAAGCCAGTCCCATCAATGGTATAGCAGCATTAATTGTGTAACCTACAAAATGGGTAGACCTCTTCATGACTCCTGCTTGATATCCCCGTCTAGGTAACAATAGGGAAGGGACCATATTTCACTCAGTAACCTTGTTTGTTTTGACCAGCATCTCAAAATTCTCATTTACCATATAGCAATACAAAATTTTATATATATATATATATATATATATATATATACACACACACACGCATACATACACAGAATATATATGTGTATCTATAGGAAAATAAAAGTTTCTTGCTTTTGCTGTGTTTTTTTTTTACCACAATTATACTGCCATGACTGTCTCTCTAAATGAGAAATTACAACAACATTTGGCCAATTGGCCATCTTCTCCTGAAAAGAAATATCATGGGATCTATGAATAAAAGGGGTAAGCATGAGATTTCCTTGTTTATTTTAACCTGTTTATAAACAGTTATTTGATTTCTCTGGCATTTTATTCTATTGCTAAAGCATTATGATTTTGTCAATTTTTACTGGCCCATAGCCTACAACTCTGGGGCTCGGTTTGGTACTCCGGTGGGCTCATGTCTCCATCCCTCCCATTCCATCCCCTTCTCAACAACCTGCTGTTCCCCCCTGGCTTAGAACAACCTCATGTCTTCGCCTGGTGGCCAGTCCATGGATTCACACAGGTCCAACGTTTTCTTGGGACTCAAATCTTCCCCTCGTGGACCTCAATCCAAGAGGCACACGAAGCTCCCCCAGTGGAATTCTTCCGCTATCTTTAATTGCGACACTGGATGTCCTCTCTCAGGTGCAACGATATGTTCCCCTATCAGAAAACAGCCTTTGAACAAATTTGCCAACATTCTCCTGGATCTGATTTACTCCTCCCTTAACTCAAGCGGAACTCCTACCTCCCTGTGCTATGTCCACCACTGGGAACGAGACTTATCACACATCGATCCATCGGACTGGAGCAAAGCCTGGTCTAATATTGTGAAATGTTCCTTTAACACGGCTACCCTAGAGGCAGCCTATAAGGTGCTCTTCCCCTGGTACTGAGTTCCATCCCGTATAACCAAATCAAACCCATCCTGCAGTGATAGATGCTTTAGGGGATGTGGTCAGCGAGGAGACGAACTTCATATCTGGTGGTCCTGCCCTCGCCTAGTGGGGTTTTGGACTAGGTTATTTGGTCTTCTGTCTACTCTCTTCCAAACACCCCCCCCCCCCCCCCCCCCGCAGGGATGCCAGGCTAGTCTTACTCCATTGCCCGATCCCAGGCCTCTTTTCTTATCAGCAAACCTGGCCACCTATCTGTTTATTGCTGCGAAGAGTACAATAGCTAGGGCCCGGAGGAAACCAACTGTTTCATTTGCGGAGGTGAGGAGCACCCCAACGACTCTCATGATTAATGAAAATATGTCTAGCATCCTCCACGATTCTCACGCCAAGTTCCTTAAGGTGTGGGGCCCGTGGTGATCATATGCTCTTCCCTCTCTGCATCCGACCAGCTAAGGCCATGCTAACTGACCTCCTCTACCCCCCTCCCCCGATCTGAGGGAACCCTTATTCCTACCTAACCTTCCTGCTCTGCATCTCCTTTCCTCCTCCGTCTTTCCCTTCCACCTCATGTGTTCCTCGTCACTATATATTCTCTCTTCCCCTTTCTCCCATCTTTATTTCTTTGTTTCTTGGTGTCCTTATTTTCTTTTTTTCTATTTTTCTCTGTCTGCAAGACTTGGTTTTTAGTTATGTTTTCAACATTTTTCTTGTGAACTATCCCACGCCTCAACTCTTTAGCACCTAAACTCATTTACCTTCCGTCGACCCCTGGCCTTTGCCAGAGGGCTGATGATGCTTTCTACCCTCTATGAACAAACATGCTCCCTAGGTGCATTACTAAGCTGTGCCATGATGTGTTTTATGTTTATATCCCCTGCATGGGATCGTTACCGCTGTTCTTATTTCCCAAAATTTCAATAAAAAAGATTGTTTAAAAGAAAAATCGATTTTTACAACATTTTACTAAAATGTGTGCTGAAATCTGCATCCAGTCTCTGTGTAAACAAGATCTTAAATTAAAGCCACCAGTTTAAAAGATTACACTAAATTGGCTGCATGTCTGAAATGCAGGAACCAGAGAAGTCTGAATATCTAAAATATACTTAATGGTAAGGCTATATATAAGAAAGGACAGTATGGCATGCAGGCACAACCTAATCATGCATTTTTGTCACAAACACATATTTAATGCTAAAAAAAAAAACATTCTCCACTGGGTGATCTATGTACATTGCAGGAAGTTTAACAAACGTTGTTGCAGATTTCTACCTTTTGTTATTCTGAAGAAATCCCTGTGTATTTCTCTGTGCCCCTGTGCTCAATGAATCTAATGGGGTGGTTTCATAATTATCAATCAGCTGCAGCACCTGCAGAGCACTAATGAGGAAAACTTCAGGGCCTGCATCCCTTTAGATGTGTTCCTATCGGGAGTATCTCACCAAAAATGACATTTCTGTTGCAGGGGATGTCTGAAATCTGACTTGTATCTTAGTTCAGACGTCTGGGAAAATCAGTGAGCCACTCACACAAGCAGGATATTATATTTCTGGGGAGTGTTCTGTACACATTCTGTGTACAAAACACCTTCAGATCACAGAAAATTACAGCAGCTGCAGTTTGAAAAGGAAAGGTAATTTTTAATAACATTCAATTACAATATGACTTGTGTCGCAGTTGTATACACTATATTATTTTTACTCTATTTGCTATTTTTCCTCCGCAAAAGGGGCGTTACATTTAACTGAATGGAGGAAGTAAACAAAAGCCCATAAGGCAAACAATAGCAGCTTCTCTGCTGGCTATTTACCGTAATCTGTTTGTCTATTCACATAGACTTAATGTTATTGCCCAGCTCAGTTCTCAATGGCCCCATGTCTAAAGCCATCTTATGCCTCGTACACATGATCAAACAATCCGGTGGAAAAGTCCGGTGGACTCAAGTCCACCGTACGTAGGCTCCAGTGGACTTTTTTTTACCCAAAAGTCCAGCGGACTAAGAAAGTATTTTTGCACTCCAATCTGTCGCCCGGACTCACATTTCGGCGGACAATCCGGCCGTGTGTGTGCCAGTCCGCCGTACTTTTGAAATGAACGGACTTTTCCCGCCCAGAGAAAAGTCCGGTCATTTTGAGCGCGTCTCCAGGTAGCCGGGGCCAGCGAAGGAGGTGACACCGGCCCCGTCACCTGCTATGGACTTAAAGGGAAACCCCAACGCCGAAAAATCGGCGTGGGGGTCCCCCCTAGGTCCATATCAGACCCTTATCCGAGCACGCTACCCGGCCGGCCAGGAAAGGGGGTGGGGACGAGTGAGCGCCCCCCCTGAGCCGTACCAGGCTGCGTGCCCTCCACATGGGGGGTGCCTTGGGGGAAGGGAGGGCCGCGTGGCCCCCCCACCCCAAAGCTCCTTGTCCCCATGTTGAGGGACAGGGTTGTCGGGAAGGGCCAGGGTTGTCGGGAAGGGCCAGGGTTGTTGGGAAGGGCCAGGGTTGTCGGGAAGAGGCCCTTGTCCTCATCAACATGGGGACAAGGTGCTTTGGGGTGGGGGGGCCGCGCGGCCCCCCTTCCCCAAGGCACCCCCCCATGTTGAGGGCACGCGGCCTGGCACAGCTCAGAAGGGGGGCGCTCGCTCATCCCCACCCCCTTTCCTGGCCGGCCGGGTAGCGCGCTCGGACAAGGGTCTGATGTGGACCTAGGGGGGACCCCACGCTGATTTTTCGGAGTAGGGGTTCCCCTTTAAGTCCATACCAGGTGACGGGGCCAGCGACACCTCCTTCGCTGGCCCTGGCTACCTGGAGACGCGCTCAAAATGAGTGGACTTTCCTCCACGTGTGTGGACGAGTCCGTTCATTTCAATAGTACGGCGAACTTAGTACACCGTATTAGTCCGCTGAAAAAGTGCCGTGTGTGGGCAGTAGCTCGTTCGGAAAGTCCAGTGGACAGTCCGGCGGGAAGACCGGCAGACTAATGCCGCGTACACACGAGCAGACTGTATGACGTACTTAGTCTGGCGGAAAAGTACGCCAGACTGTCCGTCAGACTTTCCGAACGGGCTACTTGCCCACACACACCACTTTTTGAGCGGACTAATACGGCGTACTAAGTCCGCCATACTATCCGCCCTACTTTTGAAATGAACGGACTCGCCCACACACGCGGAGGAAAGTCCGCTCATTTCGAGCGAGTCTCCAGGTAGGCAGGGCCCGCAAAGGAGACGTCGCTGACCCCGCCGCCTGGAATGTACAATGTACCCCTACCCATTCACCCATTCACCTGTAAAATAAAAGTACAAAAAAAAACACAACACACGAGATAAAATAATTTATTGCACAGCTCCGGGGGTCTTCCGTCTTCAGGGGTCTTCTCGCCGGACTCCTCCTCTTGTCCCCCTCTTCGGTTCTTCTGCCGGGCCACCGCGCCTTCTTATAGCTCTTTTACAGGCGGTGGCCCGGTCTTCTGTCGCCGCCGTCGCCGCCGCCGCCGCCGCCTTCCGTTCTTCTTCTTCTTCTTCTTCTTCTTCTCCAGGAGATGTTGCCTCGACGATCTCTCTGGCCGGAATGCCAGGGACGCACTGCGCGGCCACTTATATAGGGACAAGGGGCGGTGTCACATGGCTTTATGTCACATAGGTTGATGTAACATGGGGACTATGACATCGTAAGGGGGCGGGGTCACCATGTGACACCAACCCATGTGACATAAAGCCATGTGACACCGCCTCTTGTCCCTATATAAGTGGCCGCGCAGTGCGTCCCTGGCATTCTGGCCGGAGAGATCGTCGAGGCAACATCTCCTGGAGAAGAAGAAGAAGAAGAAGAACGGAAGGCGACGGCGACAGAAGAACCGAAGAGGGGGACAAGACCCCCGAAGTCGGGAGAAGAGGCCGGAGCAGAGGAGTCCGGCGAGAAGACCCCCCGAAGACGGAAGACCCCTGGAGCTGTGCAATAAAGTATTTTATCTCGTGTGTTGTGTTTTTTTTTGTACTTTTATTTTACAGGTGAATGGGTAGGGGTACATTGTACCCCATACTCATTCACATAGGGTGGGGGGCCGGTATTCGGGGGCCCCCTTATTAAAGGGGGCTCCCGGATTCCGATAAGCCCCCCGCCCGCAGACCCCGACAACCAACGGCCAGGGTTGTCGGGAAGAGGCCCTTGTCCTCATCAACATGGGGACAAGGTGCTTTGGGGTGGGGGGCCGCGCGGCCCCCCCTTCCCCAAGGCACCCCCCCATGTTGAGGGCACGCGGCCTGGTACGGTTCCCCTTTAAGTCCATACCAGGTGGCGGGGCCAGCGACGTCTCCTTCGCGGGCCCCGCCTACCTGGAGACGCGCTCGAAATGAGCGGACTTTTCTCCGGGCGGGAAAAGTCCGTTCATTTCAAAAGTACGGCGGACTGGCACACACACCGCCATACTGTCCGCCGAAATGCGAGTATGACGGACAGAATTTCGAAAAATCCGAAATACTTAGTCCGCCGTACTGCGCGCTGAAAAAGTCCGCTGAAGCCCACACACGAGCGCACTGTCCGCTGAAATGTGTTTCGGCGGACTAAGTAGGCCTTACAGTCCGCCTGTGTGTACGCGGCATAAGTCTGCCGGATAGTTGGCTACGTGTGTATGCGGCATTAAAAGCACAACTTTTCTCAAATGTTCTTTTTTTTTAGTTTTCAGTAACATACAAGATGGTTACAACCAATGTCAAACTCAAATTGTTATATTTAATCTCAGAAGCAGTCACCTATTACTAAACATGTAACCTCCATGTCTTGTCGTACACTTATGAAATCAGTACAAGCTTATCATTATCTCCTAAAACTTTGACTATCTACATCTGTGTCTAAAGAACTTACTTATTTTGCGTATCATTAAATATTTACATCTTCAACACATCAGAGATCCTTTTGGGCCAGGCTCTCATGGGATCTGGTAGAGAGGACAGTTTTTTCAATTGTCAGGTTCTCATTGTGTAATACTACTGTACGCTGGCTCTGCAACCTGATGTCACATTACATATACATTGGGATTGTGATTCTAAAACCATTAAACGATTTAGGGACTTGAGTCATTTAAACCTTAAAGTGGTTGTAAACCTCAGACATAAAATAAAAACAAAGCAAATCCCTCTATAGTGTGTACTTGTCTCAATTAAGAGCACTAAGTGTCATTTCTGTCTGTTGCCTCATTCCTTTGCTATCAGCATGAATCACTTCTGACAAGTTTTCCTGACACCAAGAGAAACAAAGTGACAGGGTAGGGACCTCCAGCATATTTACAGCCACGGTTCTGTTCCTGTGTGCTGTGTGAAGGGGAGGAGGGTGTCCCTTCTCTCCAATCAGCTCTCCAAGCTCTCCTCACTGAGCTCACAGGGTGTGACTTCAGCTCTCCATCCCCTTTTTTCTTAACTCTCAGGCAAGCTTTAAATATTCAGCACTGTGAATTGATGTAGAGAAGAGAAGACAACAGATAGGCAGGTACAACTTATGTAGGAGGATTTGTTTCATCTCTGTGCATCACCTGGGGTCAGTCACTTCACTGTTTTACAATCACTTTACCAAATCGAAGTTCTTAAATGTATCTTACAAATCCAGTGTTAGACACCATACAAGCCTCCTTTTTTTGTTGTTGCAATTAAAAATCTGTCATTGAAATGTCTGACTGTACAAATCCCTGCCATTGCTCAACTCGGCTCCTTCAAATCTGACCTAATCATAACCCTTACTGTTATCATGGTTCAGCAAAATAAATAACCTTAAGATGGGTTTTCAACCTGTGTTGCTATATCTCTTAAATGATACTAATCCCTCTACCAAAAACATTCCAGAAATTACAAACATATCCTCAATAAATTCCTATGGCCCACCAGATACCCTAAAAAAACGTTTTAGAACTCTAACTTACCGTAAAGCACATGGAAGAATGAAACTCCCAGAGTTATGGACTTTCTACCAATTCAGGTCCACTACTAACTTCTAACTCACAATCCCTTCAGGTTATCCATGCCACAGGCCATGGAACAGGTCAGGAATAAAGTTGTGGAGAATTTTAAAGCAGGGTTAAGTTATAAAAAAAAATCCCAAGCTTTGAACATCTCACGGAGCACTGTTCAATTCATCATCGAAAAATGGAAAGATATGGAACAACTGCCAACCTACCAAGACATGGCATCCACCTAAACTGACAGGCCGGGCAAGGAGAGCATTAATCAGAGAAGCAGCCAAGAGGCCCATGGTAACTCTGGAGGAGCTGAAGAGATCCACAGCTCAGGTGGGAGAATCTGTCCACAGGACAACTATTAGCCCTTGCACACATGGTCGGACATTCCGACAACAAAATCCGTTGGATTTTGTCCGAAATTGGTGTTGCATACACATGGTCGGACAAAGTTGTTGGAAAATCCGATCGTACATAACGTGATGACATTATTTAGTTACGATGGGACTACGTTCAGGCTAGTAGCCAATAGCTTTGGTCTAGGAATTTGATCTGAGCGTGCGTGCCACTTTGTCTGATCGGAATTCTCTACACACAATCGGACAAAGTCCGATCGGATCATGTTGTCGGAAAGTTTTATAGCCCAGCTCTAAAACTTTGTCGGACGGATATTCAGACGGAAACAGTCCGATAGAGCCCACACACAGTCGGATTATCTGACAACACAGTCCGATAGAAGAGTGGCAAGAAGAAAGCCATTGTTGAAAGAAAGCAATAAGAAGTCCCATTTGCAGGAAGCCATATGGGGGACACAGCAAACATGTGGAATTAGGTGCTCTAGTCAGATGAGGCCAAAATAGAATGTTTTGGCCTAAATGCAAAATGCTATGTGTGGCGGAAAACTAATACTGCACATTACCATGAACTTACCATCCCCACCGTGAAACATGATGGTGGCAGCATCATGTTAAGGGCATGCTTTTCTTCTGCAGGGACAGGGAAGCTGGTCAGAGTTGATGGGAAGATGAATGGAGCCAAATACAGGGCAATCTTAGACAAAAACCTGTTATACGATTTTTTCGGAGGGATTTTGTGCCAAACTTGTCTTGCATACACAAGGTCGGACAAAGTTCTCAGAAAATCTGATCGTTTGGAACAAGGTGACGTTTGTTGTGTACAACGGGACTACGTAGAGGCTAGTAGCCAATAGCTTTGGTCTCGTAATTTAAAAGAAAAAGTCCGATAGAGTCCACACACGATTGGATTTTCCGACAAGATCCAATCAGACCTTTTCCATCTGAAAATCGGACCGTGTGTACAGGGCATCAGAGTCTGCAAAAGACTTGAGACTGGGGAGGAGGCTCACCTTCCAGCAGGACAATGACCCTAAACATACAGCCAGAGCTACAATGGAATGGTTTAGATTAAAGCATATTCATGTGTTAGAATGGCCAAACCTAAATCCAATTGAGAATCTGTGGCAAGCCTTGAAAATTGCTGTTCACAGACGCTCTCCATACAATCTGACCGAGCTTGAACTATTTTGCAAAGAAGAATGGGAAACAAAATGGCACTCTCTAGATGTGCAAAGCTGGTAGAGACATCCCCAAAAAGACTTAGAAAGGTTAGAAAAATTTTCTTGAACAAATGAATTTATGTTTTTTGTTCGGTTAAATCCATTCATTCTAAAATCAAATGTTAAAAGTAACTGAAATCTTTCGAACAACGTTCAAATGTTCTGAGACTTTTCCTAAGCATGTTCATTTGAAATGGTCTCCATCTATGGCCAGCTTAAGGAAGAAGAATGACATTAAAGAGGAAGTAAAGCCTTCCTCTTTAATTGTACCTACAGGTAAGCCTTACCTGTGGGTACTGTAATTATCTCCTCAACTTACACCGTTTAGGAGATATTTACTATAAACTCTGTGGCCGACTTCATCAGCACATGCGCACTAAAGGAATGGCCCGCTTGTGCCATATCTGCAGGACCAGTGCTGTGACCGGAGGCACCCACACGCATGCGTGGGGGTGATGTTATCGCGGCTTCGGCCAATCACAGCGCCTAAGCCCACGAACCCGGAAGTAACTCTGGGAAAGATATCATACTAGCTCATTATGCCTTTGTCTTGCAGGTTTTTTTTTTTTTTTTTTTTAAAGGAGGTTTACAACCTCTTTAGCTAATTTTAGCTAACTGTCTTGAAGTGCAGTGAAATCAGATATAATCCACTACAATTTTTTTAATGTTCTGTCTTCAAGAAAGAACCAAAATATAAGTCTAAAAAAGTTCCAATTGGAGGCACACTGTTGTTTTATCTCTGTTAATACAGGATATTACATATTTATTACTGAAGGATTTTATACTAGTTTCTCTTTCTTTATGGTCATTTAAAATAATTTGGAACTATGAAAAATGGAATCCACAGGCTATTTGCAACTGAGCAAACATCTAAGCTACACAAGGAATAATTTCATGTGAAATTGCTATAGAAACACACCTGAATCAGTTACAGTAAATTGTAAGGTTTTTACATTACAGTGACATTAAAACAAAGCTGTGGCCTCCCAGTATAAAAATACACACTGCGGCACTTAATTAAAAATGTGTCTGCACTGATGGGGAACAATAATGCTGAATTTAGAGCAGAATTGCCACTCTGAAGCCGGTTTGCCTTACTGTTGGATGAAAAATGTTTTGGGGATGTGGCTATTAGTATTGTCCCTACTGATTCACAAGTCTGTAGCTTGGCTCACTAATACATAAAAATGCATCTTTAGCCTGGTTACCTTAGATGACTTCATACTATCGGAATGCCATTACGAACTGACCAATTGACCAAGCCCCTTCAGGGATGTGTGCTATCTACCAAGAGTTATAATTGGTCACTACTGTCCATTAGTCCAATATATACTACCAACAAAAGTTGGAATAGTTAGTTCCGTTCCAGGGCTACTTCATACGTTTGATCATTGTGCCAAGTCAGAAACGGGGAACTCTACGATTTACACCTCTAAAAGACACCCAAGCGTCAGGAAAACAAGTCTTCTTTCCAAAATGTTAATACTAAACGTAATGATTATACTAATGGTCTGAATATGGTCTTACACCGATGTTAGTTTTACAAGATAGACTACAAACAAGTGGTACAAAAGCAAATGCTATTTGTTCTGCATGCTTACTATTTACAAATGCAACATGAAAAACATGTTTTCTAGTTTAACTTCACCAATTTAGATCATTGTGTTCTGATCCATTACATATAATTCAGATTAAAAAAAAATTTAAGTGAAGGCTGTAATGTAACAAAATATGTAAAAAGCCGAGGGGGGGGTGAATACTTTTGCAAGGCACTGTATATCTAAGTACCTGTATATCTTCTAGTAGTTTTTACTCTACAAGAATATTTATGTCAATGCCTTAGTTGAAAACACAACAAAAGAGTGATTGACTATTAACCTGGACATTAAAAGGTAAGTATTTCTAGCTGTACTCAAGCTTTGGCTTAAAAATATGGATTTGGATTGATAATTTTATTGTAGTAAAAAGAATTTAAAAACTCTTTTGACAAGTGCATGAATCATTTTTTGTGTTGTTTGTGATTTATCAGAGAAGTGCATGGCATAGCCTTTGTAAATGAGAAGTGCAAAGAGAAGTACAAAATACAAATTCATGAGTTTTGGGGCCAAAAACTGTCACAGTCAGAAACTATTTTGGCCTTAGTAGGGGCTTGTCGAATACAGAATCTAATCTAGAGGTCAATTAACAAAACACATGCTTTAAATTATATACAAATATTCAGAGGAGTACCTTAAACTATATGCAGACTTAAGCCATCAAACATTTCTCTGCTACAATATACAGTTCATTACATAAAGGAATTCAGTGTAAAGGCTGGTAATTAAATCAGACGAAAAATACCACTTTGGAAGCGTTCGTACTATAATCTGATCGTTACTGCACAGCTTTCATTCAAAATTTTCTGAAGGGACAAACACAAAAATGTTTCTCGTACGATACCAGATCATATGATTTTCTATTAATCAGTACAGTTTATGTCCGAAAATACATTACAAACGCAATACAATACATTACATCACTTCCGAATTTTTATTCTGTTGTACAAGAATTTTCATACCTTAGTAACTTCTTTTTTGATATGGAGACTAGCATCAAAAAAAAAAAAACGGACAATGATTCGTCCGATAATCTTAATGTGTCTACCAAGCTTACGCAAAGTATAAACACATGGATTTTGGCATCTAAACATAGTGTACTGGAATGTAAATCGCATTGTAATTAAATCATTAACAGTGTCAACATTTCCACTGTGATGTAATTACATTTTCATTGCAATGATACTTGCCATATTTTATGATGTATTTTTAAGGGGATGTTAAAGCTTAGGAGACAGACATGGTATATGCCAAAACTTGTTACACAGAATTCCAAAGTTATAGAATTATATTCAAATCCTTATAAAACATAGCTGTACATGTGCCAAGGAGGCAGTTGTTGAACAGCTGTTACATAGATTAAAAAAAAAATAAGAAAATGATTCAGTTTGTTTTAGTTTTATCTATGTACTTTGTACAGGTTGGGATGGGTCCTGGATGGAAGATCTATTTCCCCACTATTTGGGTTGTGGTTCCTTTAAGAGAGAGTTCAAGGGACATTTTTAGTACTGTACTCAGGGGTTCTCATTCATGTAGAGTGATGGGTTCCAGGGTAGTACAGTTAGAGAGGTGTGGACTGATTTCAGGATTGGATTGGTAGGTCCTCATTTGGGACCCAGAATTCAGAGAGATTTTGGATGGGAAAGAACCTCAATATCCTGATTACAGGGACTTGAATGGTTTAAGCCACCTGCAAGGGAGGCTTTAAAAGCAGCAGGAAGGAGTCAGCACGTGTCTATGAGGTAGTGTGGAGTCGTTCACAGCTGTGGAAAAAGTGTAGACTAACTGGAGACTGAGACTCTGTTTTGTTGAGCTTCTGCAGCTTTTCTTGTACCCCAAAGCAGATCAGAATCCTAAACCCAAGTGTGGGATTGGTATATTGAAAAGAAAGTAGGGGGAAGGAAGGGGAAAGAAGGCATTTGATGGCAATAGAAACTAAACCATTCCCCACATGCCCCACCACTCTAACAACTGCCATTACCTAATTCCCCCCACCCCCCATTTCCCATGTGTGCCATACCATCACCATCCAACCTTAGAGATAGTATATGCCATAAGAAAAACAGTGCTTTCATAATTATACAGTCAAAAGGAAATACACCCAACTTACATCAAACACAGCCCCTGGCAATGTACCAGCAGCAAGTTAGGAATGTCAAAGACATGAACAGATATTATTTTCCATAGTTATAGCTATCATTTTTTAATAAAGATATTATTTGAAGCACTCACAGAAAATGACAAAAGGTACCAAACCTAAATCAACATTTACGCTCACCCCTTGTATATACTCACCTACTATATACATGTCAGATTTTTTATTTTTTTGTTTCCCGTTGTATTTATGTTGCCAGGATAGCAATCTAAAAATGGATGTTGTGTACTTAACAGGACTTTATGACCTCACATATCCCCACTCTATAAAAATATCTCTGCCTTAATTTACAACTATTTGATATTTGAGACTATTTATTATTTGGTTTACAATGTTCTTGCTTTGTTTAGATACTTGAATTTTAGAGAAGTTTTTGCTAACATTCTCTGTTCTATATTCATTAAGAGAAACATTTTGCACATGGTCACAAATAGCTTTATAGAATTAAAAACAGAACCATGTTGACTGATTCAGTTATACATCAGTCCTGCCCATAGCCTTTTTTCAGGGTAACAAGCATAAACCATCTTTCCCTATCAAGCAAAATCCTTGTTTTCATTCCAAAAATTGCTTCCAAATGTAGCGATAGCAGCAGTCAATAAAAAAAAAATATATAGCGTATACAATTGTGACACAAGTCATTTTGTAATTAAAGGTTATTAAAAATTACCTTTCCATTTCAATTTGCAGCCGCTGTAAGTTTCTGAAAATGCAATGCAATATGGCTACCTGGAGGTGTTCTGTAGACAGTAAAACATAATTTTCTACCAGGAGCAGCAGCATTTTCTCACCAAAGTGATCTCCCGCCTTAAACGGTTTGGCACGACCAACGTTATCCTGGGAAGGGACCTCAACGCCACCTTGATACCACGCCTTGATGCTTCGACGGGTAAGTCATCGCTCTCCCCAGTCTCTCTGACCAAAATGTTCTCACTTCTATCTGACATATGCCTGGTAGACGTTTGGAGATTGTTACACCCTACCGTTAAAGACTACAGTTATTTTTCCCCGGCCCATTCCTCTTACAGCCGACTTGATTACTTTTTTGTCTCTCAATCCTTACTGGACTACTCCTCCTCTGCCTCTATAGGCCTTAGCCTGTGGTCTGATCATGCCCCTATTCATATGGGCCTGGGCAGGCTACCCCCTTGAAATAAAAGATTGTCATGGAGGCTTAACGACAACTTGCTCTCGGACTTAGTTTGCACGCAGGATATCGTACAGCCGATTAAACATTTCGCTACTGACCATGCCCATGACACCACCAACCCGCTTATCCAGTGGGAAGCACTTAAGTACGTGGTTCGGGGTAAACTTATCCAACATGGCTCCCGTCTCAAGCGCGCACGTACTGCTGATATCGCTCGTCTCCTTTATGCTATAGCCACTTTGGAGGCTTCACACAAGACGTCTCCGGTCGCACAACATTACTAGAACTTACCAACACCAGGAGAGACCAAAAGCAAATTTTTTCCCATCGTGAGGTGATTGCGAGGGATAAAGGACGTTTTGCCCATTATTCACGTGCCAACAAATGCGCTAGACACTTAGTTCATACCCTTCAACCCAGACAAGCCAGGAAGCCCATCCCACTTATTAACTCCCCGACAAAAGGCAAAGTGATGAATAACATGGCCATAACGGAGGAATTCCGCCAATATTATTCCAATTTATTTAATCTTACCCCCTTGTCCTCCTCTTCTTCATCTCACCTGCACGACCTATCCACATATGTCCAGAATACTGCGAGCCCCACTATACCAGTTACTGAAAAAGCGGATTTGGAATCTGCTTTGACCGACGCAGACTTTCTGGCAGCCATAAAACACCTTAAAAATGGTAAGAGCCCGGGCCCAGATGGGTTCTCCGCACGCTTCTACAAGACTTTTGCGCCCCAACTTATCCCCTTTTTAGTTAAAGCTTTCAACGCCATTGACGGGAATCTTACCCCCCCCCTGCCCTCCTCCAAGCCCAAATAGTTGTCATTCCCAAACCGGGCAAGGACCCATCTCTATGCACTAACTATAGACCTATCTCTCTTTTAAATATTGATTTGAAATTATATGCGAAGATTCTTGCCACCCGCTTATTACCTCTACTCCCAGACATAATCCACAATGACCAGGTTGGCTTTGTCCCTGGCCGCGAAGCCAGGGACAATACCACCAAAACCGTTCACCTTATCCATTACGCTCAGCGCCACCAACTGCCGACCTGCCTTCTCTCCTGCGATGCAGAGAAGGCCTTCAACAGGGTCAGCTGGCCCTTTCTTCGCGCCACCCTGTCCCAACTAGGCCTAGGGCCTATTATGCTCTCCCGCATCATGTTCCTATATTCCACACCCTCAGCCAAGATCCTGGTAAACGGCTCCCACTCTGACTCATTCACGATTGCCAACGGCACTAGGCAAGGCTGCCCTCTCTCTCCTCTCTTATTTTCACTAGTGATTGAACATTTGGACCAGGCTATTAGAACCAACCCTAAACATACATGGCATCCATACCCCTTCCGCCCACTACAAACTCTCTTTGTACGCGGATGGTCTCCTCCTCTATGTTACCCAACCTCACATCAGCATACCCTCCATACTGGCGGAGATAGACCGATTTGGCCGTCACAGTAATTACAAGCTGAATATCTCAAAAACGGAGGCACTTAACCGGACATTGACACACACTGCCCTCACTGCCCTCAAGAATAATTTTTCCTTTCAGTGGCAAGACCACTCGATCTCGTATCTAGGAACAGCCATCCCAAGACATCTCCCAGACATATATCCCCTTAACTTCAGTCCTCTTCTTACGAAGCTTAGACGCCTTACAGACAGTCGAATGGACCTCCCTCTGTCCTGGTTTGGTCGCATGCAACCCTGAAGATGGACATACTCCCCAAACTCTTGTATCTCTTTCAAGCTCTCCCCATAGCTCTCCCGGCGGCGTTCTTCCACACCCTACGTTCAATGGCCATCCGATTCGTTTGGCAGGGGAACCATCCCAGACTGAAACAAACTCCTATGCTCTCCCATTGCAAAAGGGGGTACTGGCTTACCAGACTTTGAGCTCTATCATATCTCTACGGTACTATCCCGTATCCTGGAATGGTTCCCCCGCCCCTTAGTCAAGGCCACTGTTTCAGTAGAACAAGACCAATCCTCTACCGATCTCCATGAGCTACTCTGGGGACACACCCTAACATTCAAGTCTCCTACAGGCCTATCCCCTCTTACTAAAGACTCTTTGACGACTTGGTACCGCAAACGAGAGATCTATTCACTATCCTCTGGCCCGAGCCCTCTCACTCCTCTGTTTGCTTCCCAGAAGGCATTTCCATCCAAACCTTGGACGACTATGACAGGTCCTCCTAGCCCATAGCACAACAATTTGTTAACAGCACACTGGGTACTTTTGTCACAAACCGAACAGGCGCTTCCTCTAAAATTAACTGGCTGACTCATCTACACCTGACGTCCTTTTGCAAAACACTCCATGACTCCAATCAAGTTCATAGACCCCTATTGGGATATGAACAGTTATGCATGCTCCCAGAGAAGCCTCGTCACACCCTTTCCCTACTTTACAAACTAATCCTGACCTGCTCACACAGATCACTACCTAAATACGCTAAAATTTGGTCAGAGGAACTTGGGAGGGATATATCCGATGAGGAGTGGAGTAGGGTCTTTTTCTTCACCCACAAATGCACGATTTCTAGTTACGCACAAGAGAAGAACTACAAGCTGGTGTCAAGGTGGTACCGGGTCCCGACCAATCTCAAACAAATGTATCCCTCTACACTTTTGTTGGAGATGCAACTCCGCAAAAGGTACGTACATTCACATCTGGTGGGAGTGTGCTGTACTCCTCCTGTTTTGGACACAAATCTTTCAGATCTACTCAGATATCTATGAAAAACCGCTTTCTCCTTCTCCCGCCATTGCCCTTCTGTCTCTTCTCCCGGGCTCCATTAATTTACAGAAAAACAACTTACTCAAATTTTTCCTTTGTGCAGGGCGACAATTGATCCCTAGACATTGGAAAACCACCACCCCCCATCCTTATTAGAATGGGTAGGTGAAATTAACAACTTAATGCTCATGGAGGACATGCAAGCAAAGGTACTTGATAAACAGGCTAAATTCGCCTTTACCTGGAGTATATGGAGGCATTACTCTACTTCAGACAAATTAAAACATAGACTTTCAGCAGTTACCTCCACCTGAGCTATTGATTTAATCTCTCTGGCAGACCTTAGGTCTTAGACACTGAAACTCTCAATCTAACTGAAGCTCGCTGTCTCTTCGCCCTACCCCTTTCCCCTTCTGTCCCTCTTCTCTCTCTTATCTGCCTTTCCCCCCTTGCCTCTTCCTTCTACCTCTTCCTCTCTCCTATCCTAGCAGGCCCCTCTTGGCCTTTATATGTGCCTACAGGCATCCTGGTTCACTAACTGGTAACCGCCGCCCATTGAGGGTTCTATATGGACCTTGTCCTCTTGGTCGGGCTCATCGTAGCAGACTTAACGCTATTATACATCCTTCCCTGTACTGGACGCAGCAAGTTCCCATAGGGGCGCCCAGTCCAGGGAATGGGATACTCGTATTGTATGATTTACATGCTTTCTACTGTGAATATAGATGTGCTACATGACTAACAGGATGCCTTATCTCACCACTATCTGTAAAGTATATACCGTGTTTAGTATTGTTGGACCAGCCAGTCCATTGTTGGACACCTGGCTCTGTTCCCACCTTATGTTTTTTTTTTATTGACTTTACAATCTTTAATTGCCTATATTCTGATAAAAGAGATTAATAAAAACTTATTGAACCTAAAACATAATTTTCTGCTTGTGTGATTGGCTCCCTGATTTTTCCAGAAGTCTGCACTAAGATACAAGTCAGATTTCAGGCATCCCCTGCAACAAAAATTTAATGTTTGGTGAAATACTTCCAATGGGAAATCATGTCTAAAGGGATGCAGGCTCAGCAGCTTTCGTCAGTAGAGCCC
This sequence comes from Lithobates pipiens, assembly GCF_037356315.1. Taxonomy (NCBI): domain Eukaryota; kingdom Metazoa; phylum Chordata; class Amphibia; order Anura; family Ranidae; genus Lithobates; species Lithobates pipiens. The sequence goes on from NW_027507791.1 coordinate 88,286,901, forward strand.
TGCAGGTGCTGCAGCTGATTAATAACTATGAAACCACTCCCATTAGATTCACTTCCCCACATGGGCACAAACACACAGCGATTTCATCAGAATAACAAAAGGTAGGAATCTGCAACAAAGTTTGTTAAAATCCCTGCAATTTACATAGATCACCCAGAGGGAAAAAACTAATTCTCAAAAAAATGAAGCTACTCTTTAAGCCGGCCATAGATTGTTCAAGTCATCTATGGGCAGGCTGAATGTACCTGATTGATCAATCAACTTGGGTACAACCAGCCTCATGGAGTTTACTTGCAATTATCTCTAGTGGCAGCTATAGCCACCAACAATAATCACTGCCTTCTCCCGGCGGGGTGCAATGTCTTGGCAAGAGGGACTCCCCTGTCAGCGCTATCTGTGTTGATGGGGGAATCGTGCAAGTTATTTTCCTGCAACCCGTGGTTGTTGGTAGAAATTTGCACTGTCTATGGCCTGCCTAAATTAATGCTTGCAGACAATACAATTTCGCAGTACAAGTACAAATTTTGTATGAACAAATGCATCCAAACTCCTACAGTTCAGATTTTGACAATCGAAATAAAATGTAGAACAAGAAGTAGTGGTAAACAATGGCAACAATACATAACAGGTATACCATAATAACCTTTAGGTCATCAAAAGCCAGTGAGCTACGTTAAAAAAAAGTGACACCAGATGAAAATCCCAACAGCTACATCATTTTTATAGAAGCACTTGTTTTAATCCAGCATGGCATAGTGGAGGTGGTGAATACAGACACATCTTCTAATGTTTTCGGAAATGAGTTGCACATTTTCTTCTTATTCATTGCCAAAAATGAAATAACATTCAATAGGATATTTCTGTAATTTCAAAACTGAAAAGGTCACAATATGACAAGATGTATGCAAAAAAAGACTAAATACTTACCTCTCCTGCTGACTGCACAGCTAAATTCTGCTCTAATGTGGAGAAATAGTTCTATGTTGTTTGTTCAGAAACCAAAACTTCCAGCAATGTCACTCTCCTGTGTCCCCTGCAGCACTCAGTGGTTACACCTGCCGACACCTGCGTCACAACTTTATCCTGAACTGTGTCCTGTAATAACATGGTGGTTGGTGGTAGGAACCACTAAGCAATGCAGGAGACATTGGAGATAAACAACAAGGTTGTTAACCCCTTTCTGACCAGGGCACGACCATGTACGTAGGCACAATGGCACGGCTGGGCAAATGGGCCTAGAGGTACATCCCCTTTAAATCGTGGCATAGTGTGAGCATGTCCGCTGAGGGCCTGCAATCGTGTCACGGAGTGGCAGAACTGGGAAATGCTTATGTAAACAATGCATTACCCTGTTCTGCCTAGCAAAATGACAGATCTACTTCTCCCTGTCATTGGGAGCAGTAATCTCTGTCATGTTCTAGTGAGACAATCCCCCCTACAGTTAGAATCACTCCCTAGGACACACTTAACCCCTTGATCTCCCCCTAGTGTTTAACCCCTTCCCTGCCAGTGTAATTTACACAGTAAACAGTGCATTTTTATAGTACTGATCGCTGTATAAATGACAATGGTCCAAAAATAGTGTCAAAAGTGTCCGATGTGTCCGCCATAATGTCGCAGTCACAATAGATCACCATTACTAATTTAAAAAAAATGAATAATAAAAATGCCATAAATCTATCCCCTATTTTGTAGACGTTATAACTTTTGTGCAAACCAATCAATATACACTTATTGTGATTTTTTTTTACCAAAAATATGTAGAAGAATATATATCAGCCTAAACTGAGAAAGAATTGTTTTTATATATATTTTTTGGGGAATATTTATTATAGCAAAAAGTAAAAAATATTGCTTTTTTTTCAAAATAGTCGGTCTTTTTTTGTTTAGAGGTGATCAAATACCACCAAAAGAAAGCTCTATTTGTGGGGAAAAAAAGGACGTTAATTTTGTTTGGGTGCAAACTTCACACAATGGCTCAATTGTTAGTTAAAGTGACACAGTGCTGTATCACAAAAAGTGCTCTGGTCAGGAAGGGGGGTAAATCCTTCCAGGGCTGAAGCGGTTAAGGAGCGGGCAGCCGCCACGTCTTTAACTGATGAGTCATCAGCTGCCAGCAGGGTTCTCCGCTGACAGCTGAATGTAAAGAATTACAGGCCTGCGGGCGGGGGGTTTATAAGAATCCAGACTCTAAGGCCGCGTACACACGCGGGGACTGTTCGCTCAACTTTGTCCGTCAAACAGTTTCAGCAAACAGTCCGCTCAAAATTAGCATGGACGGACTTGCCCACACACGACGAACGAACAGTTTGCTGAAACCGTGCGCGATGACGTGAACGGCACGTACGACGGGACGGAAAATACGACGTCCTATACACTGCATTACAACTTTCAGGGTGTAAATCCTTTCTGAGCATGCGCGGAACTTAGTTTGACGAACAAGCCTACACACGAGGGGACTGTTCGCTGAAACCAAGTTTCAGCGGACAGTTTTTCGGAATTTCCGAAAAACTTTGTTCAGCAGACTGTTCGCTGAAACTGTCCGCTGAAAGCCCACACACGGGCGGACTGTCCGCCGAAACACTGTTCAGCGGACAAAGTTGGGCGAACAGTCCCCGCGTGTGTACGCGGCCTTACAGTTAATGGTTGTTAAGGATGCCAGTGGTTGCCCGCTCCTTAACAATGCAGTATTTACTACTGGTAATAAATACGCCACCGCCAAGTGTTAAATTACTGCATGTTTTCACTACTAAAATACTTCATGCAGTATTTTGGTAGCTTTTTTTTTTTTGTGAATAGCAAAAAACATTTAAAAAAACGATGTGCGGTATCTTACTGTATACTAGGATGTGGTAAGATATCGCTTTGTGAATGGAGTCCAGTGTCAGAAGCTTTTGAGTACCACCTTCTAGTGTTAAAAAAAGTAAAAAGGGCAGTGTTGTAAAGGTAAAAGTTTTTTCACCTTAATGCATTCTATGCTATTCTATGACAGTGCCGGCGCCCCCCAGCCCCCCCCCCCCCGTTTTACGGTACCTGACCCCTCGAAAGTCCCGCGCTCGCCCCCAACGTCCTCTTCGCCACTCACTCTGGCAGTTTATTGGCTAGAGTGGATGGATTGAAAGCAGCGCAGCCATTGGCTCGCACTGCTGTCAATCACATCCAATGGCGCGGCCGAGTGATACAGCGAGCGGCTACGGGAGCGCGCCCGCAAGCACTCCACACTATGCGAGGGAGGCTCGCATAAGGGTGTGGAGTCCTTGCGGGGGAGGGAACCGAGACAGCCACCGAGGGACCCCAGAAGAGCAGGGGCCACTCTGTGCAAAACTAGCAGCACAGTGGAGGTGAGGATAACATGTTTGTTTGTTTTTTTGTTTTTTTTTAAATGTTGCCTGTAGTGATCCTTTAAAGCTGCAAAGATACAACTAGTGATGACATAATCTCCCTTTTTTGAAACTGGAATGGATACATTGGAAAGAGAAATGTTATCTGTAGTTGGGTTGCGAGTAAGTGCCAGGCAAAAATGCACTGTTTAATCCAGTGGCCTGGCTGACTCATTCTACAAGTCAGAAAGGATATTATTTTTTCCTCTGATAAGGCTAATTGGCAACAGTCACACTGGAGATTTTGTTTTGCCATTCTTTGAACCAAAACAGAACTCATGGAAGGTTGATATCATTGGATTCCTATTCTTTAACCTTTATCACAATACAAAAAAAGGCTCCTAATGAACAATAGACACATTTTAAAGTTCAGTTCTCTAAAAGAAAAGGCCTAAACAGATCTCTGAGAGACATGAAGAAAAATATGTAATTTTTGGTTTTACTGTATTGATTCCCCAGTTTATTTGCTGAACCATGTTACATTTCATGTCGGGTTTGTGAAAGAGCAGAACTGTGAATTATAATTTAGCTGTTTTGTCATCATAAAGCCTAATTAATTCTCTGTAATGTGGAACAAATAAAAGGGACGCAAGCAGGAAAAATAAGTGAATTGATCATGGTGTTGTGAGGAACCCAAACCAATGCAGGGAGTCTGGAAAGGCTTTGGGCAGATACACTATATTACCAAAAATATTGGGACGCCTGCCCTTACATGCACATGAACTTTAATGGTATCTCAGTCTCAGTCCGTAGGGTTCAATATTGAGTTGACCCACCCTTTGTGGCTATAACAGCTTCAACTCTTCTGAGAAGGCTGTTTACAAGGTTTAGGAGTGTGTCTATGGGAATGTTTTTAGTGCTGGAAAGAATGGGGATGGATTAGAACACCTGTCAGATTTTTACTGCTGCCTGTGCTCCCATTAGAGAGATTTGTCCCTTCTATTTGACATGTTCACCATTATCATCAAAAGTGCAAAATTGTAATTGTTCAAAGAACAGGAATAAAGAGGAAATCTCTCAATGTGGACAATATTTCTGGTGACAACCAGAGATTCCCTCACTTTGAAAGGATTTCCTCTCACTTCCTGTTTTGGCTTATAACCCTCTCTTACTAAAATTTAAAAAAAGTTTTTGCCTTTGGCTCATGACATCATGCACATCTCTCTCTCTCACTCTCATGAGAGTTTACCAGGAAGGTAGGGGGGTGAGTCATAAGAGGGCAAATGAGAGCTGAAGGTGTGCCTCTGTGTAAATCCAGGAAGTGAACAGACAGCAGCTTCAGCTGCCCACAGTTAAAAATCCATGCAGCCAGACTCAGTGGAGGGAGATTTCTGTGGCATGGGGGCGGACTGACCATTCGGGCACTGACCGAGGGCCTGGGGCCAGGGGGCCTCATGAGTGGCTAAGTCTGCCCCTGGATGTGCTCCAACAGCTTATAATGCAGGATAGGGGAAGTTTATGCACCGTGGAGGCAGTGAGCTATGTCATCCCTGCCTGCAGTTGATGAGGCTATGAGAGGACTCGGGTGCTGCCCGGGATTACAGAGCGATCATAGAGCCATGAGGATGGTAGCAGTGACAGGCGCTCCGGCCACTTCTCCTCCTGGGGAATTCAGCAGAGGAGCAGGGCCACAGTATACATCCATGCCACAGGGGAAAGTCAGTGAGAGAGCTGGAAGCTGCAGAATGAGGACAGAGTGGAGTTATATTGGAGATATAGCCACCTGACCTGCCTTGTGTGCTGCAGCAGGTCAGTGTGTAATCACTGCAGTTTAGTATGATCATCAGCCAGGCTGACTGGGAGTTCCTTCTTGCTCAGTGCCCATCTACCAGGTGCAATTCCCTAGTACACTGATATCTGTACACTGAGTGCCACTCAGTGTACAGATATCAGTGTTGTATATAAGGAATAGCTCTCAGTATACAGATATCAGTGTTAGGGAAAAGCACTAAGTGTATAGATGTCAGTTATATATAGGGAATAGCACTTAGTGCTATTCCCTATGTGTTAAACTGACATCTATCCACTGAGTGCTTATATACAACACTGATATCTGTACGTTTCGGTGGAAAGAACAATCAGTGAGAATAATGTTCCTTATATTGCTGGTCAGCAGAAAGAAAGTTCCTTACATTGGCAGTCAGCAGAAAGAATGTTCCTTATATTAGTGGTCAGCAGAATGTTCCTTACATTGGTGGTCCGTGGGAAAAATGTTCGTTATATTGGTAGTCAGTGGGAAAAATGTTCGTTATATTGGTGGTCAGCAAAAAGAATGTTCCTTACATTGGTGGTCAGTAAAAAGAATGTTCCTTACATTGGTGGTCAGCAAAAAGAATGTTCCTTACATTGGTGGGCAGTGGGAAAAATGTTGCTTATATTGGTGGTCAGTGGGAAAAATGTTCCTTACATTGGTGGTCAGTGAGATTAATGTTCCTTACATTGGTAGTCAGCAGAAAGAATGTTCCTTACATTGGTGGTGGTCAGTGGGAAGAATATTTCTTACATTGGTGATCAGTGACAATAATGTTCCTTACATTGGTGGTCAGTGGAAAGAATGTTCCTTACATTGGTGGTGATCAGTGAAAATAATGTTTCTTACAGTGGTGATCAGTGGTGGGAAGAATGCTCCTTAATTGGTGGTCAGTGGAAAGAATGTTCCTTACATTGGTGGTCAGAGAGAATAATGTTTATTACATTGGTGGTCAGTGAGAATAATGTTCCTTGCATTGGTGGTCAGCGGAAAGAATGTTCCTTACATTGGTGGTCAGTGAGAAGAATGTTCATCCCATTGGTGGTCAGAGAGAATAAGGTTTCTTAGATTGGTGGTCAGAGAGAATGTTTCTTACATTGGTGGTCAATGGGAAGAATGCTCCTTACATTGGTGGCCTGTAGAAAGAATGTCCCTTACAGTGGTGATCAGTGGGAAGAATGCCCCTTACATTGGTGTTTAGTGGGAAGAATGCCCCTTACATTGGTCAGTGGGAAGAATGCCCCTTACATTGGTCAGTGGGAAGAATGTCTTTACATTGGTGGTCAGTAGGAAGAATGTCTTTACATTGGTGGTCAGTAGGAAGAATGCCCCTTACATTGGTGGTCAGTAGGAAGAATGCCCCTTACATTGGTGGTCAGTAGGAAGAATGCCCCTTACATTGGTGGTCAGTAGTAAGAATGCCCCTTACATTGGTGGTTGGTAGGAAGAATGCCCCTTACATTGGTGGTTGGTAGGAAGAATGCCCCTTACATAGGTGGGCAGTGGGAGGAATGCCCCTTACATTGTTGGTCAGTAAAATGTTACAAAGTAAATAAAAATTATTTAAAAAAATGTAAATGACCCCTGCACAAGCACTATATGAAAAGCTTTATAAAGGATGAGCACATGTATGTAAACAATAATGGCGCCACACATGTATGGTATGGTCGGGAATGTTGGAGGAAGAGCGATTCTAGAGCCATGATTTTGTAGCATGCTGGACAGAGCTTTTTATTTTTTGTATATTTTTTTATCAAACTGTTCAGCACAGAAGACATTTGTTGTACCCGTTATATTGTGTTAATTTATGAAATCCTTCATTTTGGAAATGTACCATTTTTGCAATTTCTTTGTTGTAAGTTTATTTTTCTTTATATTCTATAATAAACATTTATTTTGAAAATAGTGCAGAGAAATTCTGTGACAAACGCATGTAGTGTGGGCAGTGCAATATGTAGATGGAAAATTGTGTAGGGGTGGCTTGAGTGTGGGCGGGAACACATGGCCAGGGACAGGGGGCCCCAGGATCTCATATTGCCCAGGGGCCCCATGAGTTGTCAGTCCCCCCCTTCTGCAGCATATTTGGCAAGTAATATGCAAATGCTTCTTTCACTCAAATTCCCTCCTTTTTATAATATGTAAGTGGTTGGAGAGAACCTTTACTATGGCAAAGATGTTTTTATTACAAATTATGTGAGCAGACTGCAGGTCCTCTTTAACTAGAGAGTGCAGAATCTGGTGCAGCTCTGCATAGAAATCAATCAGCTTTCAGTTTTTATTGTCAAAGCTTAAGGTCCCTTTCACACTGAGGCGCTTAAAAACCGCAGATAAAATGCTGGGTGCTTTTGTGGCGATTTTAAAGAGCTTTTCAAACACTTTTGAGGCCTTAGCGGTGCACTTTTTTGAAGGTCGCATAACTCAAAAGAACCATTTTGAGGAGCTTTTGAAGTGCTTTTTGTGCACTTTTGAGGCGCTTCCCATTCACTTCAGTGGACAGAGGTGCTTTTGAGGTGCTATTTTTTTAATGCTTCAAACATGCTCCAAAGATGCTGCTTGCAGGAGTTTTTTCACTGACCCACCAGCACACTGCCCCAGTGTGAAAGCATTCCTTGATTTTAATGGCAATATGTTTTCGTGAGCTTTTCATACGCTTGTTTTAGCGCAAAAGTGCCCGAAAAGCGCCATAGTGTGAAAGGGGCCTAACTGAACAAGCTGAAGTTAGAAGCTGATTGGTTACTATTGTTTTTTCTATGTGGGTAGTAATGGGTAAGGTGTGGTTTTACAACACAAGCCACTTTTTCCCCCTTTTTTTCTAAACTTTAATGGAATGTCACAAAGTGACATTCCATCTATTTCTATTCACAGCGTGCAGAAACCTGCTGAGTGGTGCGGAAAAATGCAGACATGTTTCATTTTTCTGCACTGCTCTGCCCCGAGGCAGAAAGCTACGAACAGGACACACAGAAAGCCATTGTTTTCTGTGTGCCTTTGCAGAGAGTAGTGTTTTTCGTAAGCAGAAAAATGCAGTTTTCCCCTGAAGCGTGAACCAGCTCTAAAGAATTTGCTACTATCTAAGGCACTCGACACAAGCATGCACTCCAAGAAACTAAAAAATCCTAATGTGCATACGTGCTTAAAAGCTAAGTTCACCTTTGTTCACATTTTTTTTTTACTAAATGCCAGCTCTCTTATTTACCAATATAGCATTAATGTACTTACTTTGCAAAAATAAAACAGCTTTCCATTAGTTCTACACACGCTTACCTCACTGTCTTCATAGCTGTTTAAACACAATTCACAATTACTTTTGCTTTACTTCCTGGACAGACTATAGGTCATGATACAGGAAGGAGTTGACCAGCTGATCTCATTAGCACACATCCTGCATCATCTACCCTCAGCTGGTCAACTCCTTCCTATGCCATGACCTAAAGTCTGACCAGGAAGTAAGGCAGAAGTAATTCAGCAGTGTTTTTAGGCAGCTGTTAGAGTGAGGTAAGCTTGTGTAGAATTAATGGAAAGCTGTTTTATTTTTTCAAAATAAGTACTGTACATTAATGCTATATTGGTACATAGCACTTAGCCTATAAAGCCAGCAATTTAGAAAGCATTCAAAGCATTCAAAGCAGAGCATCAGCATGGTGGCCAGATATGTACAGATTAGCAATGGCAGCGCTCATTTAGATCAGCAAGGGCAGATTAAGGGGTATATGATCAACATGTACAAATACATAAGTGGTCCATATCGTGAACTTGGTGTTGAGTCATTCACTTTAAGGTCATCACAGAGGACTAGGGGGCACTTTTCACATCTAGAGGAAAAAAGGGAAAGTTTTCTTCACAGTAAGAGCTGTGAAAATGTGGAATAGACTCCTCCAGAGGTGGTTCTGGAAAGCTCAGTCGATTGTACAATATAACTGGGTACTAACATTTATAGGTAAAGTTGACCCAGGCAAAATCCGATTACCTCTCGGAGATCAGGAAGGATTTCTCCTGCTGTAGTAAATTGGAGCATGCTTTGCTGGGGGTTTTTTGCCTTCCAATGGATCAACTGTGGGTGTAGGTTTGTGTAGGTTTGTGTATATGGGATGGTCATTTATTTTATTTTTTTTGGTTGAACTTGATGGACTTGTGTTTTTTTTCAACTTGACTATGTAACTATGTTTTGACCTCATATTATGTGTTTTTTTGTTAAATCTAAAGGAAAATTGTATAAGAATTTGAACATGTATGGCCAGCCTAAGGCCAGCTGTCAGATTTATTAGCCCCATTTCCTATGACAGCAAACAATTAACAATTACTTGTGTGGCCTATTTATATAAACCTCTGGTGTTTTTAGGCTACAGTTTGCATTTTGAATAGTATTAACAGTGGAAGAGTCTTTCAATTCCAATCTGACAATTCTGTGTAATTTCCTTTTAATGTGTAAATTCAGGTCCTGCCGTTACCAACCTGCAATTTGAATGTGCCTGTATATTGAAAAAAATAATATAAAAAATACATGTGTAGTATATACCCTACACATAGGTTTGTGAAGCCACCCCATTCTAAATGCTGGGGTAAGTTATTGAATCATTATGATTACTCTCTGAGAAATGAAGAACGTTGCCTCCTTAAAGAAGCTACCATTGTGTAAACTCTGTTACATTCCAGTCTGAGTGTACCACAGAGTAAGAAGTGCAGAAGGTCAGAAGTACAATAGCGGATGCTGTGAATGGTATTTGTGTTGCCATTAAAATACATTGCGGTGGCAACTGTGTTTGTGTTAAGGATCAACTGCTCAGTTAACCTGCCCCAGTGACAACTATTCTTGATTTGCTGGTACTTAGATTATTATCCCATAAGCTGAAAAAAAACTCCACTTAGGGAATGGCAGAGAGTGTAATAGTCACATCTAATTGGCATCTTGTTGAGTTTATTCATTTGTGCATGAGTTAGCTAGTGCACAAGATTGTTTTATACATATGTACACACACATTCCCATACAGAGAGAGAAAACATTTAGCAACAGCCCCCCCCCCCTTATGCCTGGGCCTGGTGGTGGATTGAACTAAATGGTAACTCAAACGAGGAACTGATTTGTGACCTAAATGAGCCAGATATCTAAGCACAGCATACCCTAGAGAATATCGAGGCTCAGGTGACCCTGGAGGGGCCTGCAACAGAAGAGGTTTTGACTCAGATATAAATGGTTCTGGTACAGCCCAACTGAATGACCGCTTAGGTGCTGAACCTAACGTACCGACTTAGAACCACCAATTCACTGATTGAGCATGCCAGCACTAGGCAGTCTCTAACATTGACCCTCCTCAATTTTAGAAGCACAGCAAGGTATAATTGCTATGAATCCTATGGCATATGCCTGTAGTTTCTCGAGTGCCAGGATGAAAGAGGTAATGCAAAGCGCCAGGCTGAGAGAGAGAGGTTGTAGAGCGTCAGGCTCTGTGGCCCATCACCACAAACTGGAGATCATTACACAAAAGAGACAGAATCAGTCTTTTGGTTCCCCTGAGCACAGGAAGCATCATTAGCTGTGAGCCATGCAGCCAAATTTCCAATCATCCATAAGGACAGTGCTACTGATGCTTATTAGCTATCCTTTGAGAAAATGTTTTGTCTTTACCTCTCGTCACAGATGCAGTGGGCCTGCTATCTGACACCAGAGCCAAGTAGTGAAGCCATGAAACCTTTTTCCAGTTGAGGAGGATAATGATTATGTATCAATTAAACCCATAAATCTAATGGAAGAAATTCAGGCTGCTGCAGAAAGAAACTGTAAACACTTACATGGATGCTGTAAGCTGCCTTTGAAATAAAATATAGAGAGACAACTTTATGTCAGATACTGGAAACCTAATGCTACATCTCAATTTGTAAAGAGCACGCTGCCTTTGCACCACATTCTGGGAGTAGACCAAAGGCCTGAAAAGAGATTCCTATGAGTCCCTGATCCAGGATTAACTCCCACACATTCTTCCAGAGTTCCAGCAGTTTGTGATGAAGCATAAGCCTGGGCCTGCTAATGAGGTAGCAGAAATAGCAGATACCTACTTAAACTCTTTTGTATCTCCCTCTAGTGACTTGAAAGGAGGGAAACCACCAACAGAAATCCCTGCTACACCTGTGATCTAAGCCTTCCTGTGTCTAGCACTTGGAGATCCTGGTGGCAAACCAGCATCAGCTAATAGCGGCAATACTTGTGGCAGGCGAGGACACCTCAGGAACACCCGTTCTGAGCAAAATAAATCAACTTCACCTGACCAGGCAGTCAACACCGTTCCTCCATGCTGTCCATGTATAAAAAAGAAAAGGGCAACACCAACAACCTACAGCCTCAGATTTGTAGGTACACTTTGAGCAAGCACCGAAAACTGAAAAGAAAAAGCATAGAGCAGTTCATAAGCTTAACTTTCCACTCTCCAGTGAAGGAAGAGAAACACAACACTAATGCCGCGTACACACGACCGGACTTTTCAACATCAAAGGTCCGACAGAACAATTCCGGCAGACCATACGATCGTGTGTGGGCTGCAGCGGACTTTTGATTTGCAAAAATCCAACAGACTTTAGAAATGGAACATGTTTCAAATTTTTCCGACGGACAAAAACCGACGCGAGGGCAGCTATTGGCTACTGGCTATGAATTTTCTTATTCTAGTCCGGTCGTACGTCATCACGTTCAAATCCGTCAGACTTTGGTGTGATTGTGTGTGGCCAAGTCCGTTCATTCAGAAAGTCCGTCAGAACTCTGTCAGAACTCCGTCGAAAGTCTGTCGGACCTAGTCCCTCGAAAAGTCTGGTCGCGTGTACGCGGCATTACTGGGACGATAGAATGTTGTACAGGGAGGCTCTGCTCACCAAAGACAATGCAGTAGAAGTCATCAAAAGACAGCTAATTAAAATGGACAATTTTAGGAAACGGGTTAAAGGTGGTGCAAGAGCTCCACTACAAATTAGCTGTAATTGATGAAACTTTGACATTTTTTCTAGACCACTTACTGTGAGTCTTCTGCAGGATCTTAATCCACACATGTTCTCCTATATCTGTAAATTGCTATTCCTGAAAAAAAAAGCCTATACTGCAATAAGAATAGGAACTCCATATCATTATAAATAATGCAGACTGGGATAAAGCCATTGCTTTTTCAGAAACAGTCTACATATAGCAGGCTGTAAGAATGTAATTATAAAATTGTGGCCTTTCACCATACAAAACTGTAAACTTGATGGCAATCTAATAGGGCATATGTTTAATATCTAGGGCAAATGCTCATTGATTCAGTCCTTATGAAAATTCATAACAGACATCGATATACAAAATGACCCCCCCGTATTACACATTTATCCATCATTCATTGATCAATTTTGTAAACATAATATAAGGGGCCTATGTCATTTCCTGATTGCAGTCTATACCATCATTTCTAGACACTGGGTTTTGGGGAGCATTTACAGTCACTTACCTGGATGAAATCACCATGCTTAGCCCCACTGGGAGGAACACCTTGCACACCTGACAAACTAGACAAACTGTGAGCTGCAAATCTGATGGTTAAACCAAGATTCGCATAGGCATGACAAAACTCCAGTATTTGGGACACCAGGTAGGAGTCACTCTGAGACAAGTTAAAAACCATCCTGGCCCGGCCCACCATTAAAATAAAGAAGCAGGTTGTGTCATTCCTGGGGGCAGCCCCTACAAGAAGTCTGTGTGCAACTATTGTGCCTTGACAAAACAATTTCTTGACCTAACCAAGAAGAAACTGCCTAAACTGGTGTCCTGGATGTCAGAGTCTAAGAAGGCCTTTTAGTCTCTGAAGGAGGCACTAGCCAGTGCTCTTTAGGTTTCTGGTGCAAATTCAAGCTTCTACCCATACAGTACTTCTACCTTTGCCTTAGGTGCTGTCTCAAGGCAGTCATTAAAGAAACATCCTAATTTCTAGCCAAGCAGGAAGCCACTTCCCAGGAAAGTAGCATATGCCATCATCAAGAAGCAGTGCCCTTTGATCATGTGGGTACCGCAGAAGAGAAGGTGCAACGCTACCACAACTTCACAATGATCACGGATAACAATACCCTCAGCTAATGAAACCATGTTGGATCAATCGTTGGAAATTATAAAACCACAACTTTATTGAACATAGATGATTACATAACAAAACTAAAATACCTCCACATTTTCAGAGTTAAAACTAGACAACGTTGTTTAAAAACAAACCTGGAAGCTGCTCACACTACGCATTCATACAAGCAGACATTCTCCCAATTATGTAGTTGATTCCTTGCTGATATGAGCTAAAGTAGAAAATGTCAGATGATAATCCTTCCCCTTAAGGATGTCAAGGGGGTATAATAGACACAATAGGATGGTGTATAATCAACATTTAAAGGTTAGCATATGTTTATATACCTGTATCCACTTGCAGTGGGAGCACACAGATGTAGTAGATATACAGTCTCTGACACTGGAATGGTATTATAGACAGATATCACACCATCTCAATTGGTTCCCAAAGTCCAGTTACTGTATGTCTGTAGAGTTTGAGTGGTCTTGGTTCTTCCGCCACTGCAAGTGTAAAATTACATACTACCGCATGGCTGTGGGTGTTTGCGGGATAGCGTATAGATAGGAGCATGTGTGCATTTGCAATGGGAGTATACAATGTGCAGTCTCAAACACTGGATAAATATGGGTGTATTGTGGATGAGTATCTCACCACCTCGGCATATTCCCAGTGTCCAGGTTAGTCTGCTGAGTTTGTCTAAATTCCAGTTCTCCCATGTATGGCTGGCGTCTTACTATCCAAGTCCAGCGGTGTGTATGGCACCCACCAGGTCATCTGTGCATGTTTGTTGCCGCTACTAGAGCCAGCACAAGACGGTTACATTGAAAATTAACTTCCATTTACTTCAGTTCAAACCCCCCCAACAATAAAATTTGTGACGAGGATGCGGTTTAGCAAATTAAAAAATGTGTGCAGAGGGTGAAAGTAGTACTGACCACCATTCCACCCTAATTTTTTCCAAAATTTGCAAATTAGTAACAAATAGACATGTGTGAATCGAAATTCAGACATTTTTCATTATTCGGAATATCAGATGTATCCGAATCCATCCTGTCCAGCTATTCTTCACAATGCAATTGAATGGATTTCATATTTTTGACTTGAATACTTCGAATCCATTCAAAAAAAATTGAATCCGACCAAAAACAAATAAACGAAACTATACGAATTTTAAGTTACAAATGTAATGAAACAAAACTAGTAACTTAACAAAACAATCCAAAACTAAACAGTCAGATTTAAATCCCTTGTCAATGCTAGGCTGCAAGGGAAGGTGAGATTTGCAAACCACAGTGCAGCTTAAGGCATATTTGACTGTAAGCAGACAAGGTGTTCAGCAGCCTATTGTTTTCAAACGATTATTAAGGAGGCTCTTTCATAAATAGTCAAGTCATAATCAGCATGGAGAGCAGCTTAAATTGGTCGTAAGGCAGAAGGTTTTTTTACTTTAATACAGTCTCTGCACTAAAATAAAAATAGCTTTTGTGTTCAGCGCCACCCAGCACCCCCTAAATACTTACTTGCAAAGTCTTAATCCAGCACTGTGCCTGAGAGCAGCATCTCTCTCTCCTCACTGGCCAAGGAGGTAGCAGCAGGAGTCACTGGCTCCTGCTGCTATCAATGACAACTTGTGAGGAGAGAACGGGGACACACAGAGCCCGGCTCGGAATCAAGCCTGCATGAGTGCCCCCATAGCAAACTAGCAAGCCACTTGCTATAGAGGTACCCAGAAGGGGGAGTAGCCAGGAGTAACCAGAAGAGGAGGATCCGGGCTGCTCAATGCAAAACCATTGCACAGAGCCGGCAAGTATGTTTGTTACAATCGTCGCACGAAAAATAGCAGCAAAATCGCACAAACAAAATCAGGGGATGTGTGTCACCCAAAAGAAGTTCCAGAACTGCTTTTGGGTGTCATGCGTCCTGTGATTTTGTTTGCGTGATTTTGCAGCGATTTGTCGTGTGAAAACCATGGCAAAAACACACTGTGTTTGGGGTGCCATTGAGAAATAACGACATTCAAATGTGTTCCACGTTTTGCCACGTTTTTGAATCATGAGCGGAATCTCAGCGATTCCGCTCAGGATTCAAATCGCCCAAGTGGGAATGGAACCTAAGGTACAACTTACTTAGGCATAAAACAGACATGATTTACAGTTCAATTTAGTTCAAATGACTAATAAAAATCAAACAAAACTATAAGGTCATATATCAGGACAAAAATTTGCCCAAAAGTGGCAATAACTATTCAGGACTAACAACAGGGGTGCACCTACCTGCGCACCAATAACCACTGAGATAAAATTACTGCATTATTAATCGGATTTTTAAAAAGTACTCCAAAAAGGCACTGTATAGCTTACTGTAAATGTCAAATTGAGTGGGAGATGGTCATTACAGTATGCGTAACTGGTCTGTGTCTATCCATACTTGTGCATAACAGCAGAGGCGTGGATAATGGAGGACATTTGTGTCCTCTACTTTCTGATAATAGTCTTTGTCTTTATTCTATAAAGCATGGCAGATACTAAAAGGCTTCGTCTGACTCCCTGAAGCCCAGCTCATCACCTATACATGCACTATTTGCTTACATGACTATAGACCAGATTCAAAGCCAGCTTATCTACCTGGGGAAAAATAACAGCCTTATTCTCTCTTACTCAATTAAACCATGTGTCCCAAAAGAAAAAAGTGAATCAAATGTAGAGAAGGTTAAAGTATGAAAAATCCCATAACCAAAAGAAAACCAACCATGTTTTTTTTTTTTTAAAAAGAGCTTTGTCAGATGTACCTGTCAATGGAAGTTTATTCTCCCAATCAACATTGATTATTTTTAATGCTCATGCTGCTAGCATTATTAAATAGTTAGGAAAGTTTTACTTGTTTTATACCCTTTTTTACATTTCTTCAATTGCTTCCTGGTTTCTTGCCTAGGCAAATAATTGCCATACATCCCAAGAGTCTTCAGGAGAGGAGGAGGGATTTTCTCAGCTAAGCACACTCTCCTGCATGCATGCCTAAGCTAAGGTCAGATGGATTCAAGGAAGTAAATGTTACATTGCTCAACAAAATAAAGCATAGGATGACTGGGGGAGTTTGCTTTGAATATTACAATTAATTAGTGTTTTTGGTTTGTTCAGATGCAGTGTAGTTCCGCTTTAATATTTTGAAAGTTTGATCCTTAAAGCAGAGTTTTGCTTGAAAAACAAAACAAAATTAAAAAAGTCAGCAGCTACAAATACTGTAGCTGCTGACTTTTAAAATAAGGACTCTTACCTGTCCAGGGTGCCCGCGAAATCCTCACCCGCAGCCGACCTGTCCCTCGGCTCTGGCATCTTCAGTAAGGGAATCAGGAAGTGAAGCCTTGGCTTCACAGCATGTTCCCCTACTGCGCATGCGCGAATTGTGCTGCGTGTTCTGTGTGGTCCCTGCTGTCTTCTGGGACCTGTGCGTCTCCCAGAAGACAGTGGTGGGGGGACGGAGAGGGACCAGACATGGTGTAAATCTCTGTGGATACTGCAGCGATCTTTTGCCGGAAGTGAGAACAAATACCTGGATTAGACAGATATTTTCTCCCCCTCCCCCTAAAGGTGCCAAATTTGACAAGGGGGGGGGGGGGGGGGCTCCGGATCAGCGGAAGTTCCATTTCTGGATTTAAGAGTAAATTTAATATCCTCGAGTTGCTACTACAAAGCCCTCACAATATCTTGCAATAGAGTCAGTTCTAACTAAAGGGAATTTACTACTAAATTTTCTTATTTAAAATGTTCTTGAAAAGCTTGATTCAATATTTGAAGCAAGCAAGGACCCATTGCTCATCTTTCTAAGTGGAAGTTTAGTGTCCTCAAGTTCAATATTAAAAGTTATTGGAGTATCCCACAGTTACCCTGAACTGATCCAAGTCCAAGTTCTGCCTTAAAGCATCAGGAAAGCATACCCCTAGACTGCTCATTTGCCAAAAAAGTGACTGTAACCCTGTGCTTGGCTGTGGGGCAATTACCAGGAAAAGAAGCCTGGGCATCTATTCAGCATCTTCCAAGTTGGTGAGCTTTAGGGCCGGTTCACACAGCGAGGCGCGGCGAGGCGTCTCCGACTTACCTCGCCGCGACCTGCGGGGAGCTCAGCGGCGACTTGCAGAGGACTTCTGTATAGAAGTCAATGCAAGTCGCCCCCGAAGTCGCCCCGAAGTAGTACAGGAACCTTTTTTCTGAGTCGGAGCGACTCGAGTCGCTCCTCTCAGAACGGTTCCATTGTACAGAACGGGGGCGACTTGCGGGAGCGAGGCGAGGCGAGCCGTGTCGCCTCGCCTCGCCTCGCTGTGTGAACCGGCCCTTACGCTAACAAGGGTGTGTCTGCTGGACATTATAATTTTCCCCCACAGCTACAACACACCCCTTCTGCCCCTGACTTAGTGGAGTTGGCTCTGCAGCACCCTTCCCAGGTCCCATCTGTGTACAGAATGCCTCCAGGTTGCCATGCTGAATTGCATTTTAAAGAAAATGACGCAGATTGAAAAGAAAAAGTAATTTTTACTAACATTCAATTACAATATGACTTGTTTCGCAACTGTATATGCAAAGTAATTTTTTTTTATTTGCTTTTTTTCCCCCCACGAAAATGGAGTTATCCCTTTTTTTAAATTTAGTACATTGTGCTATTACAGTACAGGTTCCAACAAGGACAGGCCGGACATAAATTTATGGTGTTACAATTATTATGCAAGACCTGACATTTTAAACAGAAGTAACGGACTTCAGGGAAACATCTAACGGAAAGCAGCTGACAGGCCAGGGAGCATATAAAGGCACAATAGTAAATAACAACCTGGATACTCTCGATCAAAGTATTACAACTGATGGGCGTTGCTGTACCAGCTAAATGGCTGTCCTACTCTAGGACTTTCCAACAAACATAAATAGTTCCATACAATGCATTATTTTCCTAAATTGAACTTATGTAAGTTAAAAAACCAAAGGGAGTCCTCTCTCGCCACCCTTTACGAGGGGTTCAAAAAACAAGAGAGGACAGAAAGGGGTAGAATCAAAAAAAATAGACAGGAAGATGGGGGGGACGTTACAATCAAAGGGGGAATTGGGGGATGGGGATGGTGGAGAGACTACCACTCTGGAATTATCCTTTAACACCTCAGCAAGACATCAACAAGATGATTAAAAGCAAGTAGTACAGGTGACATACAGGCATGTAGAAATTCCTAGAACACACAATCACTTCCAGCGCTCAGAGCTCCGCCACAGGCAATGTGTACAGCAGACCATGGGTGGCAAGGATAGCATCTGTCAAGGATGCTCAGCCGATGCAGCCTTCCTCAGATCGGCAAATCCAATAAAAGCTATAAAATAACACACAGGAGGGCGTAAACGCCTAGTGCATTACCAGAGATTTATTAGAAAACAGTAAACAAAATCGATACTCACAAAAGTAAAAGATATAAAAGTGTAAAAAAACATCACAAGACATAATCCAATACAGGAATCATATAGCCTGATCGCTATGCCGGTGAGCTGAAGTACTTCTATTCCTTCATAGTCTTTACGGCATAAAGCAGCACTTTTTTTTTGTTGCCCCACCATCTACTCTTTCAGCATGCAAATATATTATAAGATTGCTAAAAGTAAAACATTACTCCATTTTTTTTTTTTACAAAGTAAAAAGGAAACCCTAGGGTTGATCGGGGCTGTTGAATTCTGCTGTATAATTTAAGAAGGCATCTGTGTAAAGTTTTTATACTCGGTGCATTATCATACTTAGAAGTCAGGGAAGCTGGGGGACCAGTTGTAAGTGAGCACTCAAACCTATTTTTCTGCTTTGGGATCCATCATGAGACGTTGTCACACAGCCTTTCACTATGAGCAAAGTATAAATACGTAAAATAGTCTTCGGAGTTAGTGAATACCACATGTTATGTTTTAACAAAGAGTCATTATGAGCTGAAACAACAAACAGCTGGCACAAGTAAAAAGACTTGTGTTCAAATAGGCTCACAGGACAAAAGCACAAAGAGTAAAATGCAAAAGATTTTTTGTTGACTTGGCAAAGAGTAATAGAAGTTTAAAAAATGTTTTATCCTTATACTAAAAAGGAACGACAAGCCTTTATGGAAAAATTACAGGAAATAACAAAGTTTATTTAACAATTAATTTCAACCTGACCGCTGGCCACGGGAAAATGCAAAACACAGCAATATCGCAATGCAAATTTACCACATTTTCCCACAGGTGGTCAAAATGTTCGTATCCTAAATGCAATTCTTCCATGTTCAGGAGAGGGAGGTTGAACCTTCCCTAACCGCAGCAGCTCCTAAACAATCCTAAAGCCTATGTGTACATAGACACAAAGGGGGTTATTTACTAAAACTAGAGAGTGTAAAATCTCAAGCAGCTCTGCATAGAAATCAGCTCTCAGGATTTATTGAACAAGCAGAAGTTAAAAGCTGATTGGCTACCATGAACAGCTGCACCAGATTCTGAGTGCACCAGTTTTAGTAAATCTACCCCATAAGGCTTTTATTGAGTTGAGTTTAGTTTTGGCAAAAAAAAATGCCAAAAGCTCTTAAAACTCAAGTTTAGGAGCTGTAGTGTACATGGAGCCTTAATGATTAAAGTAGTTTAGAAAAAAACATTCAGATTTTAGGGAGTTTGGAACAGAAGCTTCAATATTACCCACGTAAATAACTACAAAAAGACTCTTTAACAAGAGTTCAGTAACTACAGTTGGATAGGCATAAGCACAAAGATATAGAGATGATCGTAAGCAGAGTGTTCTGTATCTATTGGAGAGGGTTATGTTGGAAGATCTAGAAAAAGCAAAAAAAAAAAACGCAACTGGATAAAATGTTTTCACAGTTTAACCTCCCTGGCGGTATGATTCAGTCTGGAATAAGGTGCTGAAAGCGGTACAATTATTTTGCATGGAAATCTGGCGTTTTATTTTGTAGTCTTGTAATTCTTAGGAATAACTCTCTTAAATCTCTTCAAACCAGAGTCTAGCAGACATCCCGGGTATGATAAAGTTTATAATATAATAAAGAATAATAAAAAATATTCAATAATGTAATCAAATCCTAAAACATTGAAAAAGGGACACTTTCTGGTTGCTATGGACAATCTCCAAATTCCAGGCAGAAAAAAACAGTATTTATAATATAAAAGTGCATGCAGGGCACTGCACAGACCACTAGGGACAAAGGGGGTGTGTATTTTGTAAAACAGCACTCTAATCTGTAAGATTACAGTGCTGTGTGTGTTTTGTGTACTTTTACTTTTTTGAATTTGCCGCAGTTCTCCACTCCCGTGCGCCGTAACTTCGCAGGGAACGTAGCTCGGCGGCATTCGGCACTGTGAATCGAGCGGAGGACAGCTCGATCGCACAGCGCGGCGGACATCGCTGGATCCAGGGGACAAGGTGAGTAACTCTCCCTGTGTCCTCCCCTGCATCCAGCGATGCGATCCCGAGTCTGGCTCGGGGTTACCGCTCCTGTAATTAAAATCCCAACCCGAGCCAGACTCGGGATTACCGCTAGGGGGGTTAAGTGAAACTTTCCATTCACTTAAGCATGTAAACATGGTAGTGCTTTAAAAAGCTGCTCCTTTTACTTTTCTTTCCTTAAAACATACAGTGAAAGACCCCATACACACTATTCGATTTTCTGCAGATTCTTGCCTTCAGATTTACCAAAGCTATGTAGTGCAAGGGTCTGCCAAAGCTTTGCCCAATCGGGATGCAGTATAAGCTGGTTGATAAGCAGTTGGGCCAGGAAGCTGGCCGCAGCGTCCTTAACAACCGATGGGTCATTGGCTGTCAATGGGTCTCCCCGCTGACAGCTGAACAATAAAAAAAGAAAGTGAAAAAATTGTGTCTCCCCCCCCATCCATACCAGGCCCTTCGGATCTGGTATTTATATGGAGGGAAACTCCACACCAAAAAAAAAAAACAGCATGGGGGTCCCCCAAAATCCATACAAGACCCCTATTCGGGCATGCAGCCTGGCAGTTCCAGAAAGCGCCCCCCTGAACCATACCAGGCAACACGCCTGCAACATTGGGGGGTTGAGCACCTTGTTCGGCCTTTTCTTGACAACCCTGGGCTGTGGTTGCCGGTGTCTGTGGGTGGGGGCTTAGCGAAATCTGGAAGCCCCCTTTAAAACAGGGCCCCCAGATTCACGGCCCCCATGTGAATGAGTATTGGGTACATAGTACTCATACCCATTCACCAAAAAAGTGACAGTAAGTAATAAACGCAAGAGACAGTTTGACAAATCTTTTATTTAAAAAATAAAAAAATAGTGTCCCTCGCCGCCCGCCAACCCAAAAATAAAAATCATCAAAAACGCTTCTGCCTCCTGGGAGGCCTCCCGCCAAATGCCTCCTCTCCGCATTTCTTATATAGGTAAGAGGTGGGGCCATCTAGCTATGTCACCCAGTGACCCTGCCCAAACGTGATGTCACATGCCCAGCATGCACCAGTCCGTGACATCAGAAGGGGTTGGTGCCACTGGGTGATGTAGCTAGGTGGCTACGCCCTTTACCTATATAAGAAATGTCAAAGCTCATAGCAGGCATTAGATGGGAGGCCTCCCAGGAGGCAGGAGCAGTTTTTATTTTTTTTATTTTTTCAGTCAACGGGCTGCGTGATTGACAATGAATTTATATCGAGGGACACTATTTTTTAATAAAGGATTTGTCAAAAACTGACTCTTGTGTTTATTACTTTTTGGTGAATGGGTAGGGGTACTATGTACCTGAAACTCATTCACCTGGGGGGGGTGGGATCTAGTGGATACCAGGGTTGTCGGGAAGAGGCCCTTGTCCCCATCAACATAGTGCTCCCATGTTTAGGGCATGTGGCCTGGTATGATTCCGGGGGGGGGGGGGGCTTGCCTGACTTGCCATGCTGCATGCCTGGATAAGGGTCGTGTATGTATTTTAGGGTGTACCTTATGCTTTTTTTTTTATCAATTTTGGTTTGGGATTCCCTTCCAAAGCCATACCAGTCCCAAAGCATCTGGTATAAACTGGGGGGAACCCCACTGTTTTTTTGCTTTATGTTTTCAATAGCCTGGTGTCAGCAATTATAACCGTGAGTCATTTTAAATGGGATTTGACTTTTATTTCGCTTCAGCATGTTTTATGCATGCTACAGATGCGCCACTTTACAGGCACATTAACCACTTAAGGACCACCGCATGGCAATGTACGTCGGCACAATGACACCGACAGCCACAAGCACGTACATGTACGTGCTTGCCTTCCAGCGGGTGGGGGGTCCGATCGGACCCCCTCCCGCTGGATGCGGAGGTCTGTTTCACTTCAGGAGTGATCCGGGATGAGGGGATGGCCATTGGTTTCTGACCATCCCCTCTCGATCGCTCCTAGCGAATCAGAAGCTTCCCCCGCCTGTGTAGTGTAAACATAGGCAGGGAGGAAGTGATGTCATTCTCCTCGGGTGGTCTTTTTGACCGGACTGTGAGGAGAACACAATAGTAAGTGCACCAACACTACACTGACATGTAGGTACACATAGGCACACAAATCACCCCCCTCCCAGTCACAGTGTCACTGATTGCAGTGATCATTTATTTACTGATCACTGCATTTAGTGTCAGTTGTGACAGTAAAAACTGTCAGGGCAGTTGGTGTTAGGTCCAGGGTAGCCCCCTACCCCCCCAATAAAGGTTTAACCCCCTGATTGCCCCTAGAGTTAACCCTTTCACCCCCTTTTGCCAGTGTCACTAAGCGATCGTTTTTCTGATTGCTGCATTAGTGTCACTGGTGCCGCTAGGTGGCTAGTTTTTTTTTAGGTTCACCGCCAGGTTTTTATAGCGCTAGGTACCCCCATATACTACCCAATAAAGGTTTTAACTCCCTGATTGCCCCTAGAGTTAACCCTTTCACCAGCGATCACCGTATAAGTGTCACTGGTGATGCTGGATAGCCAGTTAGTTATTTAGGTTCCCCGTCAGGTTTTTATATAGCGTCCGGGACCCCCATACACTACCTAATAAAGGTTTCAACCCCCTGATTGCCCCCAGGTAACCCTTTCACCCCCTTTTGCCACTGTCACTAAGCGATCGTTTTTCTGATCGCTGCATTAGTCTCACTGGTGCCGCTAGGTAGCTAGTTATTTTTTTAGGTTCACCTCCAGGTTTTTAAAGCACTAGGTACCCCCATATACTACCCAATAAAGTTTTTAACCCCCTGATTGCCCCTAGTTAACCCTTTCACCCCCTTTTGCCAGTGTCACTAAGCAATCGTTTTTTTGATGGCTGCATTAGTGTCACTGGTGCTGCTAGGTAGCTAGTTATTTTTTATGTTCACCGCCAGATTTTTATAGCGTTAGGTACCCCCATATACTACCTAATAAAGATTTGAACCCCCTGATTGCCCCTAGATTTAACCCTTTCACCAGCGATCACCGTATAAGTGCCACTGGTGACGCTGGTTAGCCAGTTAGTTATTTAGGTTCCCCGTCAGGTTTTTATATAGCGTCAGGGACCCCCATATACTACCTAATAAAGATTTTAACCCCCTGATTGCCCCTAGTTAACCCTTTCACCAGTGATCACCGTATAAGTGTTACAGGTGACTCTGGTTAGTTTGCTTTTTATAGCATCAGGGCACCCACCATTTATTACCCAATAAAGGTTTAACCCCCTTATCACCCGGTGGGTGATATCAATTAGGTTTTAGGGTCAGGGTCTGCGTCGCCCCAGGCAGGGCTAGGTTAGGGCCAGTACCGCTAACACCCACGCGCAAAGCATACACCTCCTGTAGTGGTATAGTATCTGAACAGATCAATATCTGATCTGATCAGATCTATACTAGCTAACAGTTTTTTTTGTAGCGTTTTATATTTAAATCCTGAAGGCGGTGCTTGGTTTTCGGGGTCCCGTACGCGGCTAGGCTCCCAAAAAGTCCCCCACATGTGGTATCCCCGTACTCGGGAGAAGCTGCAGAATTTATTTTGGGGTGTAGTTTCACTTATGCCCATAGCATGTGTGAGCAATATATCATTTAGTGACAACTTTGTGCAAAAAAAAATAAAAAATTTAATATTCCTGCAACTTGTGGCAAAATATAAAATATTTCATGGACTCAACATGCCTCTCAGTAAATAGCTTGGGGTGTCTACTTTCCAAAATGGGTTCATTTGGGGGGGGGGGTTGTGCTATTTTAGCATTTTATGGCCTTCGAAACTGTGATAGGTAGTGAGGAGTGAAATCAAAAATTTGTACCCTTAGAAATCCTGAAGGTAGTGACTGGATTTCGGGGTCCTGTACGTGGCTAGACTCCCAAAAAGTCCCACATATGTGGTATCCCCATACTCAGGAGAAGCAGCAGAATGTATTTTGGGGTGCAATTCCACATATAACTATGGCATGTGTGAGCAATAGATCATTTAGTGACAACTTTTTGTAAACTTTTTTTTTTTTCCATTAGTCAATCACTTGGGACAAAAAAAAATATTCAATGGGCTCAACATGCCCCTCAGCAATTTCCTTGGGGTGTCTACTTTCCAAAATGGGGTCATTTGGGGGGGGGGGTGTTTTGTGTTATTTTGGCATTTTATGGTCATCGAAACTGTGATAGGTAGTGAGGAGTGAAATCAAAAATTTGCACCCTTAGAAATCCTGAAGGCAGTGATTGGTTTTCGAATATATTTTGGGGTGCAATTCCACATATAACTATGGCATGTGTGAGCAATATATCATTTAGTGTCAACTTTTTGTAAACTTTTTTTTTTTTTGTGTGTGTCATTATTCAATCACTTGGGACAAAAACAAATATTCAATGGGCTCAACATGCCCCTCAGCAATTTCCTTGGGGTGTCTACTTTCCAAAATGGAGTCATTTGGGGGGGGGGGTATGTACTGCCCTGCCATTTTAGCACCTCAAGAAATTAGATAGGCAGTCATAAATTAAAAGCTGTGTAAATTCCAGAAAATGTACTCTAGTTTGTAGACTTTTGTAACTTTTGCGCAAACCAATAAATATACGCTTATTGACATTTTTTTTTACTAAAGACATGTGGCTGAATACATTTTGGCCTATATGTATGACTAAAATTTAGTTTATTCGATTTTTCTTATAACAAAAAGTACAAAATATCTTTTTTTTTTAAATGTCAGTCTTTTTCCTTTTATATCGTAAAAAATAAATATCGCAGAGGCAATCAAATACCATCAAAAGAAAGCTCTATTTGTGGGAAGAAAAGGACGCAAATTTCGTTTGGGTACAACATTGCATGACCACGCAATTACCAGTTAAAGTAGTGCAGTGTGAAATTATAAAAATACCTCTGGTCCTTAGGCTGACAATTGGTCCGGGGCTTAAGTGGTTAAGGGGACCCCCAGGCATGATAATTAAAAGAATTTTTCATTTTTATTGTTGTACTTTAAGCATAATTAAAATCACTACTCCTGAAAAAACAATTGTTTAAAAAAAATAACATTATTGATACATGCTCCCCAGGGCAGTACCCAGACCACCATACCCCTTCTATGACCAATTACTTGCATATAAGCCTTCAAAATGGGCACTTTTGATTTTTACTGTTCGGCTCCCATAGACTTCAGTAGGGTTCCCCGTTCGGGTTAGAACATTTCCCCGTTTGGGAGTTCTGCTGTGAACCAAACAGGGGGGTTTTCGGCCCATCCTTACTCACTACCTATCAAAGTTCTTATTAAAGTTTTATAAATAACTTACCCCTAGCCTGGTTAATGTCCCTAAAGAGTGGCTGGAACTGTGTGCTTGGCTGCAAGGAAACTATTGGGGAAAGCTATTTAGTGGATCCAATGGGGGGGGTAGCACTACATACCAAATATTGTCAAAGCATGAATAAGTATTGTTTGTATAATTTTTTTAAGGATGTGCTCATTGTTAAATTATAAATCCACTTTTTTTATTAACCACTTGACCACTGGGCACTTAAACACCCTTAATAACCAGACCAATTTTCAGCTTTTGGTGCGCTCACATTTTGAATGACAATTACTCAGTCATGCAACACTGGACCTATATGAAATTTTTGCCCTTTTTTCACACAAATAGAGCTTTCTTTTGGTGGTATTTAATCACCTCTCAGTTTTTTATTTTTTGTGCTATAAAAGAAAAAAGACCAAAAATTCAGCGAAAAAAATGAATTTTTCTTCGTTTCTGTTATAAAATTTAGCAGATTAGTAATTTTTTCTTCATAAATTTTGGCCAAAATTTATACTACTACATATCTTTGGTAAAAATAAGTACAAATTGGTGGATATTATTTGGTCTTTGTGAAAGTCCACAAGCTATGGTGCCAATATCTGAAAATTGATCACACCTGAAGGACTGACGGCCTATTTCAATTCCTGAGACCCTAACATGCCAGAAAAGTACAAATACCCCCCAAATGACCCTTTTTTGGAAAGAAGACATTCCAAGGTATTTAGTAAGAGGCATGATGAGTTTTTTGAAGTTGTAATTTTTTCCCACAATTCTTTGCAAAATCAAGATTTTTTTTTCCTTTTTTTTCCCACAAAATTGTCATATTAGCAGGTTATTTCTCACACACAGCATATGCATACCGCAAATTACACCCAAAAACACATTCTGCTATTACTCCCGAGTACGGCGATACCACATGTGAGACTTTTACACAGTGTGGCCACATACAGAGGCCCAAAATGCAGGGAGCGCCATCAGGCGTTCTGGAGCACCCAGGACAATTCTGACATTTCTCTCCTACATGTAAAAATCATCATTTATTTGCTAGAAAATGACAGAGAACCCCAAAACATTATATATTTTTTTTTAGTAAAGACCCTGGAGAATACAATGGTGGTAGTTACAAAGTTTTATCTCACACGGTATTTGCGCAGCAATTTTTCGAACGCGTTTTTTTGGGGAAAAGAACAGTTTTGTGCTTAAAAAAAACAAAAAAAAAAACAGTAAAGTTAGCCCAATTTTTGCATAAAGTGAAAGATGAAGTTATGCTGAGTAAATAGATATCGAACATGTCACTCTTCAAAATTGCACATGCCCGTGGAATGGCGCCAAACGTCGCTACTTAAAAAATCCCCATAGGCGACGCTTTAAATTTTTTTTACTGGTTACATGTTTTAAGTTGCAGAGAAGGTCTGGGGCTAAAATTATTGCTCTCGCTCTAACGTTCGCGGCGATACCTCACATGTGTGGTTTGAACACCGTTTTCATATGTGAGCGGGGCTTACATATGCATTCACTTCTGCATGCGAGCACATGGGGACAGGGGCGCTTTAAACATTTTTTTTTTTTTATTGTTCATTTTACTTTATTTATTTTAGTTTGACATTTTTTTCCCCAAAAATAAATTTTTGATCACTTTTATTCCTATTACAAGGAATGTAAACATCCCTTGTAATAGGAATATGGGGTGACGGGTCCTTTTTACATTGAAATCTGGGGGTCAATATGACCCCACATCTCACCTCTAGGCTGGGAAGCCTGAAAAAAAAAAAAAAAGATTCTGGCTTTGATCGTACTGGCGAGTTGGTAGAAGCACCGGAGGGCGGTGAGGGGTGGGGGGGGGGCATCTATGGCTGGGTATTGCAGGGTATCACCGAGTATGGTGGGGTATTGCAGAGTATTGCAGAGTATTGGGGGGTATTGCAGAGTATTGGGGGTATTGCAGAGTAATGGCAGGGTACTGCAGAGTAATGGGGGGTACTGCAGAGTAATGGCAGGGTACTGCAGAGTATTGGGGGGTACTGCAGAGTAATGGCAGGATACTGCAGAGTATTGGGGGGTACTGCAGAGTAATGGCAGGGTACTGCAGAGTATTGGGGGGTACTGCAGAGTAATGGCGGGTACTGCAGAGTATTGGGGGGTACTGCAGAGTATTGGGGGGTACTGCAGAGTAATGGCAGGGTACTGCAGAGTAATGGGGGGTACTGCAGAGTAATGGCAGGGTACTGCAGAGTAATGGCAGGGTACTGCAGAGTAATGGGGGGTACTGCAGAGTAATGGCAGGGTATTGCAGGGTAATGGGGGGTACTGCAGAGTTATGGCAGGGTACTGCAGAGTATTGCAGGGTATTGCAGAGTATTGCAGAGTATTGGCAGGAAATTGAGGGGTTAAATTCGGTGAGCAGCGATGTGGGCACTGCACATGCAGCCCACAGCGCTGCTAACACCGATCTCTTTCCCCTCCGCTGTACCGATTGGTACAGAGAGGGGGAGGGAGGAACCGGCATCATAACATGACGCCGGTTTGTTTACAAGTGATCACTCCGTCATTTGACGGAGCGATCACGTGGTAAACGGCCGCAACGAGCGGCCGTTTACCGTGATCCGTGATGGTCACGGATGATCTCGTGTGCGCGCCCCAGGGGGCGCGCGAGAGCAGAATTCTGGGAGGCCGTTAATTAATGGCCTCTCAGAGTTAAACAACCGCCCTGAAGCCGTTAATCGGCAATGGGCGGTTGTTAAGTGGTTAATATGAGACTTTGGAAGAAGAACTTTACCCCACATCAAACCAGTTGAGAATAACCTCTTTTGCCTCCAGACATGTATGACACAAGTTTACTGAAGCAAGCAGTAGAAATGTTTTTCTCTTGAATTCCAGGAGGACAGATATGGACAGTGGGAAGAAACATACATTTTATTGTTGCACAGAATACATTTAGGACATTACTTGGTAGTTCCAAAGCAGGGAGAAAAAACAGCCAGATCAGAAACTAAAAGCATATTACACACAATACACATTGTTAGGCACACAGCGATTAACCCTTTCCCAGCTAGTGTCATTAGTACAGTGTTGGTGTACAGTATTGCACAAACCAATTGATATACACTTATTGGGATTTTTTACCAGACATGTAGCAGAACACATTTTGGTCTAAATTTTTGAAG
Source organism: Lithobates pipiens (assembly GCF_037356315.1). NCBI lineage: Eukaryota > Metazoa > Chordata > Amphibia > Anura > Ranidae > Lithobates > Lithobates pipiens. The sequence goes on from NW_027507791.1 coordinate 88,315,977, forward strand.
AAATTTTACTTTTTATTTCTTTATTGGATATGTTTTATAACAGAAAGTAGAAAATGTATTTTTTTTTCAAAACATTCAGTCTTTTATTGGTTCATATAATAAAAATTAAAAAGCCCAGTGGTGATAAAATACCATGAAAAGAAAGCTCTAATTGTGTAAAAAAAATAAATTTTAATTTCATTTGCACACAGTGTTGCATGATTACACAATTGCCAATTAAAAGGGTCAAGTGGTTAGAACTAAAAAAAAAAAAAAAAAAAAAAAAGCAATTAGGTACTTTGATTTTTCAATGTTACTTACTGCACTCCTTTAACCTATAGCCATGTGCCTCTTTCAAAAAGACTGTCCAGGTATTATTAGAGGGCAGTTAGTTTGCAGACCCCACTAATGCAAAGTTACACATATATAAATGTCTGCACACACAGTTCAAATATTAAAGTATATGATTTTGTTGAGATCTACTGTAACTTGTGATGGCTCAGGAAGGCCATGAAGCAGTTCATGAACTGCTAAAAGTAGTTAGAATTGAATGGTTGCAAAAGCTTTGTGTTTGGTAGTAAGAACACCCATTGTGTAAAATCGCTCATCCTTACCTATGTGCTGTTTCAACAATCAAAGCAGGGACAGAAATAAAGTCATATATATTAACCGATTCAGCCCGGAAGATTTTACCCCCTTCCTGAACAGAGCACTTTTTGCGATTCGGCACTGCATCAATTTAACTGACAATGTCGTGCGACATTGTACCGAAACAAAATTGACGTCCTTTATTTTCCTACAAATAGAGATTTCTTTTGGTGGTATTTGATCATCTCTGTGATTTTTATTTTTTGTAAACAAAAAAAAGAGCAACAATTTTGAAAAAAAAACACAATATTTTTTACTTTTTGCTATCCCCATAAATATCCCCTTTTTTTTTTAAAAAAAAAAAAGCTAATTTTTTCTCAGTTTAGGCTGATGTATTCTTCTACATATTTTTGGTAATAAAAATCGCAATAAGCGTATATTGATTGTTTTGCGCAAAAGTTATAGTGTCTACAAAATAGGGGATAGATTTATAGCATTTTCATTATTATTATTTGTTTTACTAGTAATGGCAGCGATCTGCAATTTTTATCATGACAGACATTATGGCGGACAGATCAGACAATTCTGACACATTTTTGGGACCATTGGCATTAATACAGCGATCTGTGCTATAAAAATGCATTGATTACTGTAAAAATGTGTTCTAACTGAAGGAGGGGAGGGGACTGACTAGGGGATATGACAGATCACTGTTCATACTGTGTATGAACAGATGATCTGTCACTTCTCCCCTCAGAGAACCGGGATCTTTGTGTTTACACACAGAGATCCCGGTTCTCGCCATGTTACGAGCGATTGCGGGAACCCGGCGGTCATCGAGACCGCTGCCACTGGCTTTGGCTCCGGGGGCAAAGCTGCGGGCGCGTGCGCACCCTTAGTGGCCACCAGAAGGAGCGACATAACATAACGGCGATTTGCTTGCTTGTGCCATTCTGCCGCAGTACAACTACAGTGGCTGATCGGCAAGCGGTTAATAATACCCAAAAATTCTCTCATGAACTATTATATATAGTTTGGGGAGTCAGCAATAAAGAGCTTCTAAGCTGCTGCCCCTTTGTAAGGAACACTAATGCCGCATACACACGATCGGACTATCCGGCGGACTTTGCAGCGGAGGTCCGCCGGACTTTCCGAACGAGCGGACCTGCCCACACACGACCGGACTTTTCCAGTGGACTAGGTCCAGTAGACAATCAATCGGAACTATTGCAGGAGTCCGGATTTTGAAATGAACGAACTTACCCACACATGGAGAAAAGTCCATTCATTTTGAATGTGGCTCCAGATAGATGGGACTAGTGAAGGAAGTGAATGTCGCCGCCTCCGCCAGTGAGATTGACACCTCGCTAGACCCGTCACCTGGTATGGACTTAAAGGGGAACCCCATGCCGAAAAAAATGGCGTGGGGGGTCCCCCCAAAGTCCATAGACCCTTATCCGAGCAAGCAGCCCAGCTGGTCAGGAAAGGGGGTGGGGATGAGTGAGCGCCCCCCTCCTGAGCCGTACCAGGCCACGTGCCCTCAACATGGGGGGTGCTTTGGGGAAGGGTGTGCGCCCCCCCCACCCCAAAGCACCTTGTCCCCATGTTGATGAGGACAAGGGCCTCTTCCCGACAACCCTGGCCATTGGTTGTCGGTGCCTGCGGGCGGGGTGCTCATCGGAATCCAGGAGCCCCTTTAATAAGGGGGCACCCAGATACCGGCCCCCCACCCTATGTGAATGAGTATGGGGTACGATGTACCCCTACCCATTCACCTGGTGAAAAAAGTGTAAATAAAAAAACACAACACAAGTTTTTAATAATTTTTATTAGACAGCTCCAGGGATCTTCTTCCGTCTTGGGGGGTCTTCTCGCTGGACTCCTCCGCTATCTTCTACTCTTTTGCTAGCTCTTTTACTAGCGGAGGAGCCCGGCTTTCTTCTTCGTTGTCACCGCCCTCTGGGGATCTTCTTCCGACTTCGAGGTCTTGTCCCACTCTTCGATTCTTCTTGCCGGGCCTCCGCTATCTTCTTATAGCTCTTGCCGCCGCGCCGCCTTCTCTTCTTCTCAGAAGAGCAGAAGATAGCGGAGGAGTCTGGCGAGAAGACCCACAAAACAGAAGAAGACCACCAGAGCTGTCTTATAAATTATTTAAAAAATTTGTGTTGTTTTTTTATATACACTTTTTTCAACAGGTGAATAGGTAGGGGTACATAGGGTGGGGAGGCCGGTATCTGGGGGCCCCCTTATTAAAGGGGATCCCGGATTCTGATAAGCCCCACCCGCAGACCCCGGCAACCAACGGCCAGGGTTGTCAGGAAGAGGCCCTTGTCCTCAACATGGGGACAAGGTGCTTTCCCCAAAGCACCCCCCATGTTAAGGGCATGCGGCCTGGTACGGTTCAGGAGGGGGGCTCGCTCGTCCCCACCCCCTTTCTTAACCGGCCCGGATGCGTGCTCGGATAAGGATCTACTATGGACTTTGGGGGAACCCCCATGCCGTTTTTTCAGTGTAGCGGTTCCTCTTTAAGTTCGTACCAGGTGACAGGAGGCTAGTGAGGTGTCAATCTCGCTGGTGGAGGCAGCGACATTTACTTCCTTCGCTAGACCCGTCTACCTGGAGCCACGTTCAAAATGAACGGATTTTTCTCCGTGTGTTGGCAAGTCCATTAATTTCAAAAGCCCGGCGGACTAGCACACAGACGGGCGGATTGTCCACCGGACTGCCAAGTCCGACGGACAATTTTGAGTCAAAACTTCTAAGTCCGCTGGACTTTTGGGAAGAAACGTCCGCCGGAGCCCACACGTGGGCGGATTGTCCGCCGGATAGTCCGATCGTGTGTACGTGGCATAACAAAACATTTAATTAATTATATTTAGTTATGTTAGCAACACTAACATAGGTCACTCTGCACAACTCTTCTGAGATCCAAGAGTCTGTGCAAGCACCTTCTGTTCCCTGGAGAGTGTGTTATAAGCAGGATTGGTGAGCAGGTGGATGCCTAACCTCTTCCTGACATCCATCTGGTAGAGGCACTGCATGCAGACAACTTTACACCTTAGCATTAGAGAAACCTTTACTGTAAGCAGCACAGTTGTTTAGCTGTTTAACCACATTTGTCTACAAATACTCAATGGTAACACTGCCCCCACTATTGCTAGCAGAAGACAAATGTTACCACCATATTAAAACGTGTTCAAGCAACACAGGTTTCTCAAGTGCAACTTCTCTTGTTGAGGAAACATTCTTCTCCCAAAGGCCATCATTACAGCTATAAGGATATCTTACTTAGATATACATATAACCGTGTATGCCATTTGATGCATCTCTTTCCCCCCCTCTTTCAGCCAATGTCGCATTGATGTGGTTGAATCTAGTTACACATACCAAGCTAATTCCTCTCCTACATGTACATATCATAATTTTATTGCTACAAAATTACTCAGAACCCTCAAACATTATTTTATATATATATATATATATATATATATATATATATATATATATCTCTTTACAGGTTACCAGTTGAGCGTTACAGAGGAGGTCTTGTACTAGAATTATTGCTTTCACTTTAACGTTCATGGCGATACCTCATGTGTGTGATACGAAGGACATTTACATATGCAGGCGTAGCCTAAGTAGGCGTTCGCTTCGCGAGGGGATGGGAGCACTTACACGGTCCCTTTCGTTTTTCATTTTTTTTAATCACTATTCCTATTATAAGAAATGTTAACATCCCTTGTAATAGGAATAAGGCATGACAGATCCTCTTTAAGGAGACATCTGGGGTCAATGAGACCCCAAATATCTCCTCTATCCTGGAAAGCATGAGATTAAAAAATAACAAAAAATGTCGATCTCAGTTTTCCAGGACAAAAAAACTATTAGTGTTTACATCATGACATCTATTCCGGCCCCCGGCCAGCTGTATGGTAATCCAGCTTCCTGATCGCACGGGAGAGCCTGGAAAGGCACCAGGGGGCAGCAGGAGAGGACGCTGAATAGCCGCTAGGATGGCTTTTACATTACAGGGAATTGCCGGCTTTGAAAAGAAAGATATCTGAATGATGCCTGTAGCTGCATGCATCATCCAGATATCACCACTTCAACTTAAGGACGTATGAAGTGGCTAAACTTGTTAAACATTGCCTTCTTCAGGGCTTCAATTAGAAGCCTTTGGGTTCAAAATAGAGCTTTCCTGTTGCATCTGTGTGTAAGTAAGCTAACTGTTGAATCATATATATTGATAACTTCTTAAACTGTCCGTACATGGGGCAGCGCAGAGTCCTCCTTCTCTGGACATGCAAGTTCATTAAAAACATTAGACTTCTCTGTGTAGAATCTGCTAAAGTGTAATTTGCTCAGGACTTTCAAACCTGCTAAAATGATATTGACCATGGCCTATACAGTGGTACCGTGGATTACAAGCATAATTTGTTCCAGAAGAATGCTTGTAATCCAAAGCACTCGTATATCAAAGCGAGTTTCCCCAGAGAAGTCAATGGAAACTCAGATAATTCGTTCCACATTCAATTTGATTGTATGCAGTACCGCATGTTGCCCGAGGAGGGAGGGGGCGCCGGAGACAGTCGGAAACTGCTCGGATGCACTCGGAAACACTACACTTTACGAGTGGCTTTGAGTGCACCTGAGAGGCTCCAAGTGTCACCGGCGCCCCTGCACCTCTGGCCAAATGCGGTACTGGAGACCATAGAAGCTTGAATCCTGCTTGTTTTGCAAGACAACGCGAGTCAGTTTTAAGGAAAAAATAAAAAAGCTCTTATTGCGAAATGCTCGTTAACCGCAATCAGAGGTATTACTGTACATACAAAATCATCTACTGTTTGCTAATGTCTTTTATTTAGCTTTGCGTTAATTAGAGAACATTTATTCTTAAGTGCACTAATCCAACCAATTTACTCTGCTGATCTGACTTCAGCAGATTGAATTAGTTAGAGTGTATTATTTGCTAAGGGTCCAATGAAAAAAAAGCATCCAGGCGAGCTGGGACTTTGATGTGAGATTATACAAAGTAGTGAGAGGACAAAAACATCCATAGAGCTCACTGGCTAGGGTAAGAAAGTTTACAACAGAAAAGGATACCCTCCAGTGGGTACCCAGCAGGTTACCAGAAAAAAAAATGCACCAATGGAAAAAGCATCAGACCAAAGAATAAACTAGTCTAAAAAAACTATGTATTTTGGGTGTCAGAAAAAAAAACTCCTTCTTCAGGGCTTCAATTAGGAGCCTTTGGGTTCAAAATAGAGCTTTCCTGTTGCATCTGTGTGTAAATAAGCTAACTGTTGAATCAGGAGAGTTAAACTGGCTATAGATGGTTCGAAATCTCCGCCGGTTCAGCAGGTAGCGGCCAAGATTTCATCCATGTATGGGCAGACTGATTGTACCCAAGTCGATCCATTGATCGACTTGGGTACAACCAGCATGTCGAATTTCTAGCATTCGATTACTGCCAGAGGCTATACCCGCTAGCAATAATCACTGTTCGCCCAGCAGGGATGTTTCCCTGCACCCTCCAGGCTGGGAGAACACAACAGAGAGAAAATTGCTTGATTTTTTCCAACAACACAGTCAGTGTTGATGGGGCAAATCAAGCAATCTTTCCTGCAACCAGCAGTTACTGGAAAATCACAGCCTGCCTTACTTGCCATTTGAGCTTTTATTTCACCTTGAATAAGCTTGTGCTTTTATGTGCTCTTGAGCAAATTTTTTGAGCTTCTTTGAGCTTTTTTGAGCATACATGTTTTTTTTTCACAAATCTAAGCCCACGTACACACGGTCGGAGATTTTGCCAACCAAATCCGTCGGATTTTGCCTGTCGGATTTAGTCCGACGGATTGTGTCCGAAACTGTTGCATACACACGGTCGGGCCAAGTTGGCAAAAAATCCGATCTTTCAGAACGTGATGACGTAATTTAGTTACGATGGGACTACATTCAGGCTAGTAGCCAATAGCTTTGATGTAGGAATTTGATCTGAGCATGCGTGGCACTTGGTCCGATGAAAATGCTCTACACATGATCGGATTAGGTCCGTCCGGCCCAGTTGGTCGGGAAATATTTCCAACATGTTGGAAAATTGGGTCGGACGGAGATTCGGAGGGAATCAGTCCGATGCATACCACACACAGTCGGATTATCTGACGACACGGTCCGATAAGACTCATTCCGACAGATTCTCCGACCGTGTGTACAAGGGCTAAGGGCTCATGCAGCTTTTACAGGCATTTGACTTTTTTTTTCAGCTTGAAGAAGCTTGTACTTTTTTGGGCTCTTTACACATTTTTATTGAGCCTCTATGAACTTCTTTGAGCATAAGAATTTTTTTTCATGCTCTTTCGTGCTTTTTCATGCATCTTTGGGCACTTAGGAATCTTTTCTGCTCGAAAGCTCTTCTAACAAAATTTGAATTTAGAGTGTGTGTGTGTGTGTGTGTGTGTGTGTGTGTGTGTGGGGGTGGGGGGGGGGGGGTGGTTCTGCCTCCTGAAAAAGCCATAGTGTGCATGAACATGGAGGGGAGTTTCCAGGCAGAAAAATGAGAGCTCAAAAAAGCTCAAAAGACTGCATGAGCTGCTTCTTTAAGCTGCAGTGGGCATGAGCCCTTAAAGTCTACGACACAAGTTGGATAGAAGTCGCCTTGAAGTGGTACAGGAAACTCCAAAGTTGGAGAGACTTCAGTAGTGCTAATTAGGACTGTTTTCATTGACTAAAATGGGACGTGACCCTACTCCTATTGCAAGACCTCCCTTATTTTCATCAAGGTAAAATTTATTTTAAAAATTTGCTAGTCGTGTAAAAACACTTGTAGAACAAGTTACTCACAATCCAATGTTTTACTCTATATCTTATAGTTGTATTAAAGTGGTTGCAAACCCAGATGAAAAAAAGGCATAATGAGCTAGTATGTACTGCATACTAGCTCATTATGAAATACTTGCCTTAGAACGATGCTGTTGCAGCGGTCCCCATACACCGACGTACCCAGCGTCTTGTCGAGTTTTTTCTGGGTTCGCAGCCTCCGGTGCTGTGATTAGCCGGAGCCACGATTACATCATTCCTGCTCCTGCGCGTGGGAGCCGCCGGTAATGGCATGAGCAAGCTGTTTCTTCAGTACACATGTACCGATGGAGTCGGCACATGTGGATACAGAGAAATTCACGGTATCTATAGGTAAGCCTTATTATAGGCTTACCTGTAGGTAACAGTGGTTATACAGGGTTTACAACCACTTTAAGAAAGCAGATTGCAGCTGGGGGAGGAAAAAAACAATTCACAATTAATATTGAATCCAAACAAAGTCAATAATATTGATTCACCATGTCTGCTCCCGCCATTGAAGTATAACACAAGTTCCAAAGGGCCTTTCACTTTTAATAAATTTTTTCGAAGTTTTAGCAGAATAGAATATGTACTCCGTACCAATATAGGATGAAAAACAACACATCAGTGAGTATCAGGATCGTGATTAACAAAATGTTGTAAAAGAAGATCTGCAATGGAAAACAATAAGTATTCTGGATTGTAGACAAATGTAACAATGGAAAGGGCCTTTCAGCCATGCTCAGCATCCAGAAATATCACAAAGTAGAAAGATCATGTAGCTCTCACATCCACCATTTGTGAGAGGGTTGGGTAAAAGGAGGTCGATATTGGGGGGCGTGGCCTGTCCAGCGATGGAGTAGGACGCGTGTGAGCTGAGCTCCGCTCTTACCGCGATCTCCTGCAGCGATCCTGTGTGCCCACCGACTACTTTTCTACCAGGTATCGTACCCGCTACTATCCTGAGCAGTTAGGGCCATGTCTCCGCCGAAGAGGAACTGTGCGGCGGCTGCAGCGCTTGACAAATACCGGCGGGACCATGAGGGCCAACATGGCGGACAGTCATCTCCGCCTGCATAGCCCGCCACGTCGGACACCATGAAAGTGCTTGAGGCGATCTGCACCTGTCAGTCTACATTAACATCTAAGTTAGAGGAAGTTAAGGTGGATGTGTCGCTGATCCGACAGGACATGGCTAAGCTAAGGGACCGGGTGAAGGAAACTGAAGCCCAGATCAGTCAAGGTGAGGATGTCTTGTTTCTCATGCAGCATTCCCAGGATTATGTACAGAGACAACTCCAGCAGTTAGCCCAGAAGCAAGATGACCTCGAGAATAGGGCTCGCAGGTCTAACCTGCGGTTTATTGGTCTCCCAGAGGGCTCCGAGGGTGCTGACCCGGCAACGTTTCTGGAAACTCCCCTGATTTAAACCTATGGCAGAGAGGCCTTTTCTACCTCCTTTGTGATCGAACGAGCTCATAGGATGCCAGCTCGCCCACCACCGGAGGGAGCGCCACCGCGCACGTGTATTACCAAACTGCTCAACTATCGTGACAGAGATGCCATCCTGCGCCTCACCCGTGACAGAGGGAATATCCTGTTCCAGAATGGATATATATCGGTGTTTCCTGACTTCTCTGCTGAAGTTCAAAAACGTCGCTCCCGCTTTGTGGAAATTAAGAGGCGCCTCAGGGCACACCACATTACGTATGCCATGCTGTTTCCGGCCAGGCTCCGAGTTGTGGGCGAGGATAGGGCCTACTTCTTTGAGGATCCTGAGATGGCGGTGGCCTGGCTGGGTCAGAGGGATGCGGCATGGAATCGGCAGCCTCGGGACTGATCTTGTCTAAGGATTTGTGAGTACAACTACCTGGCCTTATTGCTACAGGGTGCTGGTGGATTGTCTGAGTGTTATTAACTGGACAGAATCCTCGGGACAGCAGACATACTCCTCACCCCACTGGTACTCCCACGGTATAAATGTGACACTTACCGTCCTCAGCATCCATAGTGACAGTTAACTTCTATGTCCATGTTCCGCTGGCTTATCACCCCTTTTATTTCTGTGCGCATGCGGATTGTGAGGGAGTACTGTGCCCCTTGGCTTCCCCTTTTCCATTCCCCGTGCCCCCCTTCCTCTCTCTCCCCTCACTACCCTCTCCCCTCACCTTCCTATCCTTCTTACTCCCTACCCTCCCCTCCTCCCCCCTGGGGCTCTGGTAGACCTCATAGTGGGACCCCCTGGGCCCTTCTCTTGTGTAGACAGTGGAGTAGTGGGACACTAACTATTTAATAATGTGACTACCGTATATACTCGAGTATAGGCCGACCCGAATATAAGCCGAGGCCCCCAATTTACCCCCAAAAAAACTGGCAAACTTATTGACTCGTGTATAAGCCGAGGGTGAGACATGCCTGTCCATCCCTGTGTGTGTGTCCGTCCATCCCTGTGTGTCCGTCCATCCCTGTGTGTCCGTCCATCCCTGTGTGTCCGTCCATCCCTGTGTGTCCGTCCATCCATCCCTGTGTGTGTGTGTGTCCATCCATCCATCCATCCCTGTGTGTGTGTGTCTCCATCCATCCATCCATCCATCCCTGTGTGTGTGTGTCTCCATCCATCCATCCATCCATCCCTGTGTGTGTGTGTCTCCATCCATCCATCCATCCATCCCTGTGTGTGTCTCCATCCGTGTGTGTGTGTGTGTGTGTGTGTGTGTGTGTGTGTGTGTGTGTGTGTGTGTGTGTGTGTGTGTGTGTCCAGCCTACCTTTGTCCCGAGCCTCCGTCCCGTGCCTTGCCTCCTTGCCTCCGTCCCGTGCCGTGCCTTGCCTCCTTGCATCCGTCCCGTGTCGTGCCTTGCCTCCTTGCATCCGTCCCGTGTCGTGCCTTGCCTTGCCCCCGTCCCGTCCCGTCCCGTGCCGTGCCGTCCCGTCCCGTGCCCTCTTCGTCGGCGGCCATTGTAAAGTTCAAAAGCTGCGCCGCCGCCTTCGCCTGTGATAGGCGGAACACTGAATTTCCCAGCAGCCTGTGTTCCGCCTATCACAGACGTCGTATCATCCTCGTCCGTAGTACGAGGATGATACGATGTCCGTGATAGGCGGAACACAGGCTGCTGGGAAATTCAGTGTTCCGCCTATCACAGGCGAAGGCGGAGCCGGAGGCGCGGCTTTTGAATAGAATGGCCGCTGTCTGTCTGCTCGACACGCTGATCGAGCGGGCAGACAGCGATGACTCGAGTATAAGCCGAGGGGGGCACTTTCAGCCTCAAAAAAGAGGCTGAAAATCTCGGCTTATACTCGAGTATATACGGTATTTTGCCCTACCCTCAACCTGCTACATGCCTTTTTGGATTTGTGAGTTCAGCTACTGTACTGGGCACCGCACAACATGGTGACGAGTGTGAGAATGGACACATGGTTCAGTTCCAGCCTAACCGTCGGTGTACGACGAGGAAGACCTTAGATCTGTCTCTGGATACATACCTGGTGAAAGTCCACCCCCGTGGCTAATTGTTGTTGACATTGCCGAGTTTTTGTTCGTTTGTTTTGGGATGCATGCTCCAGCAAGGTTTGGGTGGCTGAGAGCAGGGAGGGAGGGGATGGGATGTAAGTGTTGCATTAATGGTTTCTGTTTTATGATGTATGTTTAGTTTAGCACAAGATATGATTTGATATGGTACAGGCAAACGTCTCCCCTCTGTGTACACAGTGACAACTGCGGGAGTGTGTGTAGCCCTGCCCTGGGGTATGCCTTCTATTCTCTCATAAATGTACTTGATACGGCCATCCCATGGGCACCGTTGCTGACCTGGAATGTCCGGGGGCTCCGGGATAAACGAAAGCGCACGGCAGTATTTGGATGCCTTAAATCCTATAGAGCAGATATAACAGTTCTGGTAGAGACACATGTCACTGGACAATTGCAATTAGCGCTGAGACATCCTTGGATTGGCTGGGCCTACCACACCACCCATACGCCATACTCCCGTGGTGTGTCTATTTTGGTAGCTAAGACGGCTCAATTCAGTTTGATTTCTTTGAGGACGGACCCCCAGGGCAGGTATATATTTATGCATTGCCTGCTACACGGCGAACCATACCTTATTCTTGCCTATTATGTACCCCCGCTTTATGACCATAGGGTAATTACGGAGGGGCTCTCCTTTATGGCTCAACACCCTACTATCCCAGGCTTGGGGATTTTAATATGGTTCTTAACCCAGCAGCGGATAAACTGTGCCCAGGCCGAGGGGGGCAACAGCTTGGGGAAACTAGGCTAAGCTGCGCTGGTTATCCACTTTGGGTGATTGTGAGGACATTGGGGGTGAGTGGCAGTTCTTTTTTAGTACTAACAGGGATACGGCATCGGTAGATTGCATTTGGGAGGCCTTTAAGCTACATGTTCGTTCCACTCTTTCACGGCGGATCAACAGGATAAAACGGTCCTCAAAAAATCTGTTGCAAAACGCCCTGCAGGAGTTGGAGTCGGCAACCACTGATTTTACCACTGACCCTACACCCACCAAGGCCCAGATACTTAGGCATCACACGAGGGTTGTTGACCATCTCCAGTTTGAGCAGGCTAAACAGAAGCTGTTTTTTATTAGACAACGTGTGTTCGAACAGGGGGAACGGGCAGGAAAGCTCTTGGCCTATTTGCAGGACTCCAAACCCCCCGGTGGTGGTCTCATTAACCGACTGGCGGGGAGAGGAGGTGACTGATCCGCCGATGGTAGCTAAGATGTTCAGGGAGCACTATGCGGCCCTATATGCCTCGCAGGTGAACACCCCGAGGGCTGAGACTGGGGTGTATTTACAGAGTGTTTCCCTTCCCCGGCTGTCCGAAGCACAGGTTAGGGATCTTGAGGCTCCATTAACAGCGAACGAGATCAACCTTGCTATAGCTTCCCCAGCCGTGGCCAAGGCCCCCAGTCTGGATGGTATTCCTCTAGATTTCTATGCCCAATACTCCAAGACACTAGTACCGGAGCTACTGAAATTATTTACTTATATATTCGAATCCGAGTCCCTCCCTGATACTTTAAGACAAGCCTTTATTATAGTAATACCCAAGCCAGGAAAAGACCCCCATTCTCCGGATTCATACCGCCCCATTTCACTGCTCCAGGCGGATATCAAAATTTTGGCTAAAGTATTTGCTACCCGCCTGAGTGGTATCATTTTATCACTTATTCACCCAGACCAAACGGGATTCATGCCCGGGAAAAATACGGCCATGCATAGCCGTCGCCTATATATGAACATTCAGGCCGGGCATGAGATGGTGGGGTCGAGGGCAGTGGTGTCACTAGATGCTACTAAGGCGTTCGATTCCATTGAATGGAATTACCTTTGGGAGTGCTTAGGTAAATTTGGCTTTGGCCCCAATTTTGTTAAATGGATCACCCTTTTGTATTACCGCCTGATGGCTAGAGTTGCAGTTAATGGCTGGGTTTCAGATCCCTTCCCGTTAGGTCGTGGGACACGTCAGGGGTGTCCGCTCTCCCCCATGCTCTATGCTTTGGCAGTGGAGCCGCTGGCCGCTATACTTCGGGCTCATCCGGGAATAGTAGGTCTCCGGAGTGGCACTCTGGTGGAATCGGTGAGTATGTACGCGGATGATACCCTACTGTATCTCGAAGATTCGGGCCCATCATTGCAGATCGCCCTGGAGGTTATAGAGGAGTTTGGCAGTCATTCTGGCCTACGTAAAAAAAATTGGTCCAAATCACAGCTCTTGCCTCTCGACTTCTCCAGAGTTTCTTTCATCCAGTATCTGGGGGTACAGGTCACAAGAGAGCCTCGAGATTATGACCAATGCAAGGAACCGTTGCTTCTTTATGTGAAAACACGGACGCAGGCCTGGTCCCGTCTCCCCATTAGGGTTATGGGACGGGTCAACCTTTCTAAAATGATTCTGCTGCCGAAGCTCCTCTATGTACTCTGGCACTCCCCTGTTATGATCCCCTTAAGGATCTTCAAAACACTAGACAGTATTCTAAACACCTTTATATGGGGCTCATCTAGGCATAAATTGGCTTGGAACACTCTAAAAAACCCGGCCTCTATGGGGGAGTTGGCCCTCCCTGATTTTCGCACACACTACATTGTGGCGCAACTTTCTCATTTCTATCATCTGCACAAGTTAGATGGGCACAGATATCAGGCCTTGGTGGGTAGGGGTGCTTAACTTCATACACATACCCCCCTTCAAATGATTTTCCACTGTGGTGGGATGGGGAATACCCGGGCCCGGATCCTACCGCATCACCGGGGTATCTGGAGACTAGCCCTTAGATTAGTGGGAGCGGACTATTACCACTCACATACTCCGCTATGGCATAACCCCTTATTGCATGAGTTGAGCAGTCTACCTGCTGCAGAATTATGGGCCTCCAAGGGCGTTATTTATCTACACCAAGTTATATCTCCTCTGGGAATTCGAGACTTCCGTTCCTTGCAGGCGGAATTTGACTTACCCCTTTACATGCACTTCCGATATTTACAGTTGCGACATGCGCTCCGATCACAGTTTGTTCAAGGCCTCCCAAGTGTACAGCCGCTAGCCCTATTAGATCCGATAGTGGGTGATGACCCGGTTAAATTAATCTCGACCCTGTATAATCTGCTGTGAGCCCGATCGGTGGCACAAATCACTGAAAAAGCTAAGATAAGGTGGGAAGAGGATTTGGGCCCCTTGGAAGGGGAGGAATGGGACGAAGCATTAGAGAATATTAAGCAGATATCACTTAGCCTACCCGACCGCCTAACGCAGGTATACATCGCTAGATACCACCCTAATTACAACCCAGGATGTACCAGATGCTCCAGCCCTGAGGGTACGTTCTACCACTTAATGTGGCAATGCCCAAGGATCCAGGAGTACTGGGTTCATGTTATTAAGTTTTTGCATGATCACATGGATTCACCCCTACAACTGGATCCTAAAATCTGTATACTTAACATACTTCCTGATACTAATATAGATAAATTCTTAGCCACATTCTTACACTCAACACTATTCAGTGCAAGAAAGTTGGTGGCCAAACACTGGATGCGTCCTGTTACACCCACCGCTCGTGAGTGGATAATAGATATTAATCATAAGCTACCTTATATTAAAATGGTCTATAGGCATAGTGGTTGCCCTGCCAAATATCACAAAGTCTGGGACAGATGGGCAGAGAGTTTGGAAACGTGTGTGGAGTAGGTTGAGCCGGAGTTGTAATCAAGGTTGTCAGATTTCTAATGTATGACCTGCTAATACCCTGCATTTAGAGAGGGTTCTATGTCTGTACCAATTGTATTGTTTTTCTTTTATTCAGTTCTTAAATAAACTTGTGCTTTTAAAAAAAAAAAAATAAATAAAAAAAAAGGAGGTCGATATTGGCTTATGGGGAGGTAAAGGAATATTTTGTAAAGAAATTATTATAATTGCTGCAGCTGTATATGAGTGTAAGGACCTCAACCCTTATATATGCAATACAAAGGGAAAATGCTAAAGGCAGAAACTCATCAAGCTTAGAGATTTTTTATCAGATAAAAAGTAGGGTGTGACACAAAGAATCACTATCAGAGGTCATAAATAATTCCAGCACTTAGAGCCTGGAGTCAGGGGCGTAACTACAAATCATTAGGCCTCATATCAAAATCTTGATTGGGGCCCCCTGGCTCTCACCATAGCAGCTTACTGTGTCTACTGTGACAATATGTGTCATTGATCTTACCATTATGTTTGCCCAAAGAACAAGGACAGGCAGCAGAGAAAACAGCAGCAGCTGAAGAAAAGTCAGCATAGATAGACAAGAGACCAGAGCTTTGAATAAAAATTATATTTGTAATAACAATAATAATAACCACATTGCCATTTTATATTAGGACAATGTTATTAATGCTCTTGCACAGTTACTTTATAATCCTAATACAAATTTCTTTAAATCGGTATTAAACCAAAAACCCGAAATGTAATACATTGCAGCTTACCAATCATTAGATGTGACGGCTGCATTAGTTAATTTTTTAGGCTTTTCCCCTCTGTATTCACCTGGTGATTTGGCCACTAACACACTTCCTCTATCACTATGGACAAAGGAGCACAGAGAGTTGTATCTTTGGGCAACAGCATTGTCAGTCTTTGGGGAAGGGTAGTGTTACATGTGATAGCAGATTTAGTACACTAATAAAAAAGAAACTAAACTCCAGTTAACATCATCCAGAAAGATGGATAGAGGAATCCTCTCCCTCCTGGGACATTATCAGTGCCGTCTGGTGGCATCATTTTTTGGGGGGGGGGGGCAGCAAACAATGCCCCTGCACCCCCCTATTGGTCTGTCACCGGCCCCGCACTTACCCCATCTAGATCGCGGGCAGTGCTTCCTCCAAGTGACGAGCGGCAGCTTCCCCTGCATCTCCTCCTCCTCTGCATCACGGCGGCTTCCGCCGTGCATCTCCTTCCTCCAATAGGATCGATTTTCTTAACAGCCAATCGGGTGACGGGTCTCAGGACCCGATTCCTGATTGCCTGGGAGGAGAATAAGACAATAGTAAATACTAATTCACTATTGTCACACAAGTGGGTGGGCTCAGGGCACAGTGCTCTGCTCCCCGAGCCCATCCTTTTTTGAAGACTATTAGTGCCTCTGGCTCTAATCACGTGCTTAAAAAAAAACAAAAAAACATTGGAATCCATGCATCCAGGTCCCCGCATGTAGATTAGGGGGTCGGATGCATGAATGGGGGGCGGTGCATCTGTGCCCTGCATTGCGGGCCGCCGCTGGACATTGTATTCTGCCAGTGGGGACTCTTCACTGTCAGAATACATAGATTGAGAATAATTTTGCCGTTTATCAGAAGTCAATCGTTAGAGGCTCCTTACATAACGTTACTGAAACTGCTGATTTTCAATCCATCTATGGCCAGTTTGCAAGTACTGGTTGTAGATGATCACGTGATGCATCATATATGCTTTTAGATATGTAGGTTTAATGTGCTGCCACCTGTTCTACAGGTGACTGCAATCAAGATAGATATCAGTGATGACTCAAAATATGTAAGAGTCAGCCTGCAACTAATGTGTGGCATGTACAGTTTTCCCAAACTGGGGGTGGGGGGGAAGCATTCATGATACATGTGCAGACAAGGCCTAGAGCAGATTAGTTATGGCTAGCTTGAACTATCCTGTATTGTCATTATAGTAATTATTTTTACTAAACGGCTTTTTAGAGAATAAAATCCAATCCACAAAAATTATCGGACCCACTAGGGATCCAGGGTGTGGTTGTAATAGGAAGTAATTTTTAAGAATTGAATTCCTTGTAAAGAATTTGTAGACATACAATCTAGCAATATTAAGTATAATGTAAGAAACCGTGGGATCAGTACAAGGGTATGACAGCACAAGTCACAGACAAGTTTATTAGCCTAAAGTCAAAAGGTAGGAATGCCTGCTGTAAGCTTTAGCATCAGTAGAGTCATCAATCAAACCTATTACATATGCAAGAATTGTTAAATAATGACACCTTTCTGATCCTGCATTTAACAAGAGGTCAACTAGTGCATGTAATTAATAACAGGAATATAGTTTTATAAAAGCATACAGAACATTTTTCAAAGGTTAAAAATATATACTCTGTGGATAAAACTAAATCTGAGACCTGGAACTTACATTTCTGTAAAGTAAATTTAAAGAGCCTATTAAAAAAAAATATGTGTGGAAAACATACTTGTAGTGACCAATCAACAGGACAGGATTTCCATGGATGGAGCCTGTAAGCACATAAGGTTTAATGCCTAAAACACCCCTCTGCTGTAATTATTCTTTTTTTACACAAAGAACCTTTGTGTTTTACTCATTCCATTCTAGATTAATATATGGTGACAATACTCAAATAAGGTCTTTGAACTGACTGTATTTCTAATCATGACGTAAAAAAAAATAATCCGTGGCCAATAACTATACAAGGAGAAGCCACGTATAGGGTACAGGATTAATGAGTTTTATAATAAATCCAAACTTCTTTGGATTTCATTTTTATTTATGAGGGAAAATGAAAGAATACCTCTGATTTGTCACCATGGGCAAGTCTACTGCTTTTGTGAAGAACTTTTTGTACTTATATTTTTTTATGGAAAAGGAAATTACTATGGTTGTGTTGCGTTTGCACCTTACATACAAGAAATATCATAGGAATATTATATACTGAATTGTTTTTTACCCTACATAAAAAATGTTCTTTGATAACAAGTGACTTATATGGACAAAATTCTTTAGCTTATTGTTTTATGTCTGAATATGGTTGTGAAATATTAATTTCTACATTCAAAGACTGTACCACTCAGTTGTCACACAAAACCACACTAAGGCAGTATACTATACATTGATGCCACATACTGGCATCGATGACTGCACCGTCTAATTCTCCAAGTGAATGGGAACTACTACAAACCATTAAAGCCCCACAGTAAGGCCTGCATTTTAGCAGCAGGTTGCTACCTCTGTGACAGAAACATGAACACTCACTCTCTGGAGCTGCTAGCATTGAAACTCCCTTGTGCTGTGAATGGCAGGCGCATACAACAAAGTGTTGAGTATAGTTGTGAGCAAAGGGTGAGCCAGTTGTGCCTGGGCACACCCTAATCCCCTTGTGAGGTGCACTGCTCTTCTCATATGCATGCATGTGTGTTTGTGCTCTGGGGTGCACACTCTAATGCACCAGTGGTGTGGAGGTTAATATTTATAAGGGCATTGTCCTTATGTAGGGGGTAAAAATATAAATCACTAATGACTGTACAGAGTTTATAGTGCAAATTTGTGAAAGTCCCTTTGAGCATGGTGCACTTTTGCGGTTTAGTACCATTTACATCTGGGTATTTTGTAACTTCCATTGTTTTCAATTGTGCCCGTTCACACCTGAGAGTAGTGTTGCTTGAAGGTTGTAGCAAGTTGTGCCTGTAGAACATAAGTAACTAGCTTTCCATTGGCTAAAAAATAAAAAATAACCTCAAGCAAAAATTATTGGAAGCACCTGTACATGCTCTAAAAAAAAGCCTGTAAAATGATCACAGGCGCACACCTCAAGTGTGATTGCAGTCTCATATGTTGGTCATGTGTTTCAAGATGGGTTTCTAAATACCCAGCACTACAGCATAACTTAGTGTTATAGAATTAAGTAATAATACATGAATCAAGTTTGAATCAGGTTATCTGAATGTCAAGCTAGTTGATATTCAGAATTGCTGGCATTTAGGTCTTCCAACATACCTTCTTGTAAATTCAGTATGGTTATTTAGTCCCATTTACTATAGTGATACTTCAGTGGAACGAACTGGAGGGAGAAAATAGGCAGCACCTTTTCTACTCCTAGATTGTCTTTACCAAGGTGCCTTTTTTTTCCCCCCTCACAAGTCAAAAAGGTCAGAAATCTGAGATCGCCGTTGTCATTTTGCATACAATACATATACATTTCAGGGAAAGCTAATGCTTCTATTCATGTGATAGTACAATGTATAGCTCAGGCAGCTTTTTAAGCCTTAAGGAATCCTGGAGAGCATGTCTTCGGGTTTGTGAGATGCATTCTTCCAAATGTATGCACTCTTTACATTTCGCATTTCAATTTGTTTTCTGCATCCTATTTTTTGCTAAACAATACATGTCCATCTGGATCCATGTTTCTGCTGGGAACCTTAAAAGTCACTTCAGCCAAAATCGGTATTTCAGCTTTGGGTCAGTGCAGGTAGGCTGAACAATATTCCAGGTTCTTATGTCACTCAAGGTCTTGCAAAATTTCTGCACCTGAATGCAAAGATCAATGCACCAACTCAAGCCATTATGAGAAGACTTATTTCCAAATTTATGTAAGCCTGTAAGCAACAGAACCAAAGCAACACAGCATAACCAGTTATTGCAATGTGAAGCTTCCAGAGTCCTAAGAAGCCAGCCAGTCAATTCATTTTGGCAGATTCCACCTATAAACTGAAATATCAGTCTTGGTCTTGGGTGAACTTAACTGAGTCAGAATTGCATTCATGCTCTAATCTGTAGCAAACAGTTTTGAAATGGTACTTTATGTTTTTGTATGTTAAATGTAATGTTTGCACAATCCACAGATGAAATGTGCTTATATAGCATAAAGTCTTTGTGATATACAGGTATATGTGTTATTTTCATTGAATAAGGATAGGATTTGATAGAATTTTTTATTTGTACATTTGCATTGCTGTCAGGGACCTGCTGTGGTAAGATAAAGGTACGTGCGTGCGCACAAGTGTGCCAGTACAAAAAAAAATGGACGACGGCGTGTGCATTAGACGCTGCTTGGTGCCAATGGGCCTTTAAAAAGACAGCAGCTGCACAAGTGCAGTGCTGTTTGATCTGCAGCTAGTGTGCCCTGGGAACCTGTACCTGCCTTCTGATCACCTCTATTGACCCGGCTCCGTTGACCTACCTGATATCTCCAACTCTGACCTCAGCTTGCTTTGACCCTGCTATAAGGACTTCCTTGTTGATTTCCTGTTGCTGACCTCTGCCTGTTCATCTGGCTCTGCTTCAGCTTTCTCCCCTATCTGCCTGACTACCTGTGTTTGACCCGGCTTGTCTCCCCCTGCTCCAGTCTGTACTTGCCAGCTTCCAGGTCTCTGACCTGCATCTGTCTCAGCTAACACCGGCATCCTGGACCTATCTGGTGGCTCATCATCCATCCATCCATGCCTACACCACAATACTCACAGGCACTCCTACCTCACTGCACTCTCGAGTCTACTGTTCCCATTCCAGTGGCTCCTGAGCCAGGGCTGTAAGAGAGGTCTCCTCCTACAAGTCAGACTTTACTACACGGTACGTAACAATTGCATGTAGGTGAGCCACAGAGGTTATGCCAGAAAAAATTATGTATTTGCACAGATTACCATAGTGCCACCTCCCAAAAAGTTAAATTACTATGTTGCTGACATTTTTTGATTAAAAGCTAGAATAACAATGTGTAAAAATGCAATAACCATTGGTAATTGATTATTGTAAGCTGAAACATGATTGGTTCCCTAAGGTTATTACACTTACCAGATATTGATTCCATGTTGTGCTGCCTTATTAAATAACTCATGTTGTCTTTTTCATTATTATTATTATACAGAACCATTTCCAAATCTAGGAGCACTTTATTTCAGACATGTTTGTCAATGAGAGAAATCTAAAAGCAAAACAATTTATAAATAAAATTCTGATACAAGATGTGGAAATGCTAGGTAATATAACTACTCCAAGCTTCCAAACCACCAAATGGTCAGTATCAGAACTGCTGTATTAGATATTCCGGTAATGAACACAGTCAACAATATGGGCACAGCATAAAATTCAGAGATAAAATACATTGCTGTGACCTTCAAAATCTAGTTTACACTATATAAATGCTAATGCTTTAACAAGCTATGTATGTCAGGGCACTTGAAGTCTTCAAATATCCAAGACCTCCTTCTAAATCTGCAGTAACCCGGTCTCTATCAAATCTAAAAAAATATATAAATACATACACTGCATAACAAACATGAGTTCTATTTGAATCTAAATAAAAAAATAATAAAAAAAAGTAAAAAAATAAATAAAAATAGGGTCTTTGTTGCATGAACCAATGCCAAGCACTGCTTTATATTTGCCCATGGCAGTAAAATACCTGCAACTGCAATTACAAATAATGGAATATCAGTATGACTTAAACCTTGGCACCTCTACATTATGTAGTATAGAAATAAGTCTAATACTTTAAAAAAAAACTTAAATGCACAGTTTAGTAATCTCTTTAGATTTACATTAACCAACCTGGAATCTCTGAAACACATCTGGCAGTGGTACTCAATAATGATCACCATTAGTGAGCGTCTTACCTTGGGCCTGCCTGGAGGGGAGAGTGCTGAAAAGCAGCTGTTATCTCTGCTGGCTCAGAAAAAAAAATCACAGCTTCCCAAACTTCTGTTTCTTCTCTGATCCCACTGTATACCAGTAAAAAGAAATCTGACTGTGTTGAGCCTCTGTGAAGTTTCTTCTTTCAGTATTACAGCCAATTCCAGAGCACAGACAAGAGCACCCAGCACACTCAGGACCTTGCTAGGGAGTAGATTCCACTCAACAAAAAAAAAAAAATGTTTTCTCCCTCACCTTATTTTTGCCTTTCCCGGCGGCTCATAATGTTGCTTTCTGGGTGGGACCCACTCTGCTAGTTTTATTGTAGCCCTGAAACACTAGACAAATGGGACTTGAGACAGCCTCTGTATTCTGTGCATCACACACGAGAATGAGGAAGTGTCTCTGGGTGTAAGCAGAGAGGAACACATCCCTCATCTAAACAGACTTTTTTTTTTTCTTTCCTTTTTTTTTTTTTTTTTTTTTTAGAAGTACCGCTTTTCTTAACCATTGTCAATAGCAAGCAAGGAAAAAGATGAAAAAAAACTGTACTAAATAATTTCCTAAAAAACTTAGTTGCATTAATCTACATTTCCTATAATTATAAACATTTTGCAGGATGTGATTGTGTTACCAACAGTAATGTGACACTAAACAGTGGTTTAAAAAAAAATATATATATATATAATGTGAAATGGAAATAATTATTGCGCCTTCCCTGAAATAAACAAAAAAGAGGGGAAAAGCTGCTACCCTAAATGTGACAAAAATTCAAACAGTGATGGAAATGGATGTGTAGCGCTAAATGATCCAAACAGTGATATATATATAAATCACTAAATAATATAACCCAACAAGGGGGACAAGTGAACTACTCAAGTGTACAACTACTCAAAAAGAAAAAACGTCCACATAAAAAACAATATTAAAGTGAAATAAACATGTCCATTGTGAACGGATGAATCACGGAAGGGATGTCATAAAGCCATAAAGACCGTCACACTGAAAATTTCTTTAAATAGATGATATGGTTTATGCACGTTTACCAGAACTGTTGGACCCCACTGTCATGTGACAACGAATCAATCAGGCATGAAAAATCCCAAACGACAGAAGAACTGTGGCTAGACAGCTGGTATCCTGAAGGGTTTGGGGTATGCCCCACTCTTTAGAAGATGTCGACCATAAGAAGAACCACTGGACTGCTGTATTCGGTCTCTTATAGATTTCACACTCTTGAGGATGGTTCAAATCACCAAAGGCATCAAATGGGAGATCCAAAGATGGCAAATGGATGGTGGTAAAGGTAAACCCTTATAGGGGTAATAAGGCCCAATGCTGGAACCCAAAAACACTTTTATCCACAGAGCATGAAAAAGAAGGAAAAGATGGGGGCTCCAATGGTGCAGGTCAAAAAAGGTAGGTTTTAATTGAGAAAAACCGACATACAATGATAAAAAATAATCACAATTAATTAAAAGCAATATGAGGAGTAAATTACCTTGTCCGACGCATTTCATTCAAATCAGACTTCTACTGGGGCATCTATCTGCTCCCCTATATTGCACTTATATTTATAACATACTTACAAGACCAGAAAACAATAATTAGCCAATCAGCTACGATTAAGGTAAAAATGTCTCCTGATTGGAGAAAAATTTATCTCATGGTAGACTAAGGTCACATTGCACAGTCAGTAACCAATAATATCAAGTGCTTCAAAGTATATTCAGGTCGGCGATGACTCAACTTATCACCCGGAAGTAGCCAACAGCACCACACGACTAAACACGTGTCTGAAAGCCCGCGAAAATGCGGGCATCTGAGTCACGTGCTCTCTTCCGTCCACTCTCAAACCCACATTCGGATCACATCTACCACACAAAGGTGGGAGTGTGATGACAATAGGGGAGGAGATTTAGGATGTAAACATGGAGAGGGCCACCCACATCCTCCCTCCTGGCCAATCGGTGGGTATTTGGGAGGAACTGTCCCCTGATTGGAAAGAAACTGGTCACATGATAGACGATAGAAGATCACATTCCATAGTTAGGAACCAAAGAGAACATATGCTGTGAGGTACATCCGGGTCCGCAGTATCTCTCCTTGTCACCCGGAAGTAGTTAACAGCAACACATGGTAGAGCACGGATCAGAAAGCCTGCAAAGTGCAGACATCCGAGTCACGTGCTCTACCCGGTCAACTTGTCCCTCATGTGGACCTCACATCTGGATCCCATCTGACGCACAAAAGGTGGAAGTGGGATGATGAGAGGGAAGAAGATGTAAAATATAGGAATGGAGAGGACCGCCCACATCTAACTGCCACACGTCCGCTGTTCGCCAAACCAATCAGAATGGCGGACGGCGGTGTAAACGTGCGGTGATAAATCGAATCATATGACCAGGACGGTAACATCTCGTATCTGAAATCACGTCTTGATGTCTCCCCGTCATACTGAGCAGTGCAGTCAAAGGGGACATCTGTCTACTCAATGACATCACTAATAGGCGGTGTGAAAAACGCCTACAACATGTGGTGGGACAGACATAACAAATCCAGAGGTGGTTATGATCCCATCTGAACCGGAGTACAAACTGTAACACCAGCGTCAAAGGAAATCACACCATACCATAAATATTTATATACACACACACTATTATTATTATACTGGATTTATATAGCTCCAGCAGTTTATTACCAAAAGTATTGGGACGTCTGCCTTTACAAGCACATAAACTTTCATGACATCCCTGTCTTAGTCTCTAGGGTTAAATATTGAGTTGGCCCACTCTTTCACAGCTATAACACCTTCAACTCTTCTGGGAAGGTTGTCCACAAGGTTTAGGGGTGTGTCTATGAGAATATTTGACAATTATTCCAGAAGTGCTTTGTGAGGTCAGGCACTTATGTTGGACGAGAAGGCCTGTCTTGCAGTCTCCACTCTAATTCCTCTATCAGGTTGGGGTCAGGACTCTATGCAGGCCAGTCAAATTCCTCCACCCCAAACTGCTGGAAGTGAACCCCAGGTTTAAGTCGTTTGCAGACACTAACGAATTTTCTTCTAAGATTGCCCTGTATTTGGCCACTGCTTAAGAGATCTGTGATGAAACCAATATAGTACCCGACTGAGTAATGCCGCCACATGGTAGAGTTCAGGGTGCGGCAGGTCTGCTCCTCCAGCATCTCTCCTCTTCAATAAAATGTATTTCCTAAGTTTAAGTCTATGTTAATAATATAGATTAAATCAATCTAAAAAAAAAAAGCGTGGGACCTGAATTGGGATTGTTTGAAAAATATTAAGAAATCTGTGAGGGGCGTGGCCTGAACATGGCTATGCGAGGACACGTTTATGCTGAGCTCCCATCCACGGCTGGCTAGCTGAGCTTACCATGATCCATACCCACCCGGGATCGCAAGGCATGCACTCCAAGAAAAGGAAGACCACGGGGAAAGCCAAACCATTGAAAAGGAACGTAGGCATTGCAGAGGGATATGTTACACGCACACCCCCCTTCCTTCACTACAGGATCCACCAACCCACTTAGACTCTAATTAGAGAGGGGTTTGTGGCAGGAGACAAAGGGACATCTGGATATAGTGTACACCTCTGCTGTGCTGAAGCTGAGAAGTATGCCTTCAGTGCAAAAAGGGACACAGAACATGTCTACCACTATCTAGACATTAAAATGCTGAGGGAAGAGGGGGCTCCCTCTTGTGTGAGAAGAGCTGCTTATATTGTTATGGACATTAACGGGCACCATCAGATGGGAGGGGGGAGGGGTGTCTCCCTGTGAGCATAGTGGGGGAGCGAGTTCTCCTTCCCCCCGTTTCCCTGATACGCTTTCTGCGACAAGGTTTATTTGTTAAGATGGTTTCAATTTTCTATGTTGGCACTGTAATAAACCCATGTTCCCACTTACGTACAGTTAAGTTAATTAGATATGTATAAATATACTGTGGTATACAAGATTCTTAGTCTCCCAGCAGAGAACTAGACCAAACGAAATTCAGGAGAGTCTTAGTGTGGTCTCTGATGGTTAGTTAAGCAAATGGGTCCGGCTGAGAACCTCTCTTCGAAACCTAATACCTAGCTCTAGCTGCTTTACTGGAGGGGGGTAACAGTATGGGGTGAATGGATGTTCTGCCGTTCTGAGTAAAACCTTCCTTAACAGCAGAAGCACGCAAGTTTTTACTAATCTGGACATTACATCAGAGAGATTGGCTACTGCTGGCCTCCCCCCCTCTGGTGACCTCCATGGGCGATCCCCGTCTTTACTATAAGGATATGGGGGAATGAGCTGAGGGACAACCTCTCGCTCCCAAAGTGAAATGGGGAGTTATGTGAGAAATGGGCAAACTGGGAACATACGCTTGTTACCCCAGGAGATGGTTACCATAAATTTCCTTTAACGGGAATGGGAGGAGCTTGACCCTTTGTCCCTGGAGGGGATGATTTCGGGAAGCTGGAGTGCTGAACTGAGGGCGGAGGAGGCTTATGGTGGATCTCCAGTGGCCCATCGGGGGGGGAGCTGGGGGTCAGGTGGGGGGCCGTTATGGACCCTACTATTTCAGATCCATTGGATGGGCTGGGTCAGGGGCGTTTCCTCGCAGCTAATCCCAGTCACCTTCTCAAATAGGTCGACACCTCTGCTTTGGTAGCAGAGGTGTTGTGTTAAATGCAAGCTTGAAACTTGCTATAGTTTTCTCTCTCGCGCGCGCGCTGTCTTTACCAGCACTGTCTTAAAACCTCTCTCTTCTCTCTCTGAGGCTCCCCCCCCCCACATCTTCCTTTCCCCTTACACTCCTCCCTCTCTCTGTTCCCTCTCTGTCCCCCTTTTCCTGACCTCCCTTCTTCCCCCCTCCACTGGCACCCCAGTTGAAGACTTATGAATGACTTAAGACAGGCCAAAGTGGATGTTGTCTTCATCCAGGAAACTCATTTTAAAGAAGACAGACTCCCGGTTCCTAAAAACAGATTCTTGCCCTTAGGGTACCACTCCACTAATAAAACGAAATCTAGAGGGGCTTCCATCCTTTTGTCTAGCAAATTACCGCGGACACTTCAGGACTCTATGCTGGATGCAGAGAGTCAATTTGCATTTATTACTTGTGGGTGACGGACTTGTGGGTGACAGACTTGTGGGTGACGTACTGACCTTAGCAAACATTTAAGCCCCGAACCAACACCAAGATACATTCCTAAGATGCACTTTATCCAGACTAACTTCCAGGCAGGAAATTTGATCCTCGGGGGAGACATTAATGTCCCCCTATCTCCATCAGTGGACAACTCATCTGGTCTCTCATCAATACCAACAAGCACCCGCAAGTGCATTACCCAAACTTTACACAAAGCTCAGCTAATTGACATTTGGCATCTCCAGCATGCAGGAGAAAGGGACTATACGTTCTATTCCCCACCCCACAAAATATACACAAGATTAGGATATTTTTTTATTCCCCATAGCCAACTTCACGAAGTACGTAACTCCTCCATTGGTCTGAGGACATGGTCGGATCACGCCCCCATTTTCTTGACATACGCTATTTCCAACAACCTCTCCCATGGGACCCGCTTCTAGCATCTCAATGAGAGCCTTTTGCAAAGACCAGAGGTCTTGGAGGAAGTGAGTAGGGATTTGAAATCCTATTTTCAAACATGTTTGGGGACTGTGCTCCAGGGACAGTATGGGAGGCACACAAGTCTTATCAGAGGAATACTGATAAAGCACGGCACTTGTGTGAAAAGAGACAGAGGAAAGCAATTGGAAATGCTCCTTGCTAAATTACACTGGTGGAGACTGACCAAAAATGAACCAGCAATCCCCTGGTGGAGGCAGAACTTCTCATTCTCAATGATCTTCTCAACTATAGAGCTAAGGCGGCATTGCAATAATGCCGCCTCACAACATTTGAATCCGGAAACAAATGCGGAAGAGTTCTAGCCAAGGCGGTCAGGGACATTAAGATGCAAACATATATTCCTCACATTAAGATGCCAACAGGAGCTAAAGTCAGTCTACCGAAACAAATAACTAGGACATTCCGAGACTATTATGAAGCCCTATAGAATATCCCAACGTCATCTAACTCTCCCTCTAGCATAAATAATTATATAGCGTCTGTACAGATGCCTACGCTATATTCGGAAAACGTATCAGATCTAGACACCCCAATTACCCCTGAAGAACTGGAAACAGAAATTGGCTCTGCAAAACCAGGTAAAGCCCCGGGTCCTGACAGTTATACTCTTCAGTATTATAAAACACTACTCCCATTTTTAAGCCCCTGGATGATTGCTTTCTATAACGACCTCGGTCAGGCAGCAACCTTTCATAGAGACTCCCTCGGAGCACATATTACCGTTATCCCAAAAGAAGGTAAAGACCTGACATCCTGTAGCAGCTACAGACCCATATCCCTTCTAAATACAGACCTTAAAATTGTTCACTAAAATTCTAGCATCCTGCTTAGCCCGACATCTGCAAACCCTAATACATCTTGATCAAGTGGGCTTTATCCCTACTAGAGAGGCCAGAGATAGTACAACGAAGGTGCTAAACCTGATTCACATAGTGACCCAATCTCACACTCCTTCGATCTTTGTAAATACGGATGTGGAAAAGGCGTTTGATCGCGTCCACTGGGAATATATGTTTGCAGTCTTAAAGCACATAGGAATAGGGCAAACCATGATTCTGTGGATTACTCTGATCTACTCGACCCCCACTGCACAGGTAAAAAACAACGGCACACTATCGGATTCTTTCCTATTTGTCCTATCCCTAGTGCCTTTCTTGTGTAGAGTGAGAATGAACCCAGATATACAAGGGCTTTCATTAAGAGACACACACTACACTTTGTTAAAAAAAAAAAGAGACACACACTACAAGATCTCTGCATATGCAGATGGCCTGGCTTTTCTCCTTAACGAACCCATCCATCTCACTCCCAAATCTCCTTCGGGAATTTGACACCTATGGGAATGTCTCCAACTTAAAGATCAAATACAGTAAGTCAGAAGCTATGGGAGTCGAGGTGTCACCTACTCATGTCAACACTACGGTCCAGCTTCAACTTTAAATGGACGTCCACTGCACTTAAGTACTTGGGCACCTGGGTTCCAGCCGACTTGTCCTGCACTTTCAATCTAAACTTCCCACCCCTGCCAATAAAAACTAAGACTTTACTAGAGCCATGGCACAAAGGCCTGCATTCCTGGCTTGGTAGGTGCAACTTGATTAAGATGTGTATCTTACCTAAGTTTCTGTACCTCCTGCAGATACTCCCAATCTCGATACCAGCATCATTTTTTAATTCGATCTTATTTTATTGAGATAGAAAAAGAATACAGAATAATCCAACATATTCATTTTACATTAATACGTAAACCGAAAAATCCAACTCTGCTACAGTGGTGTCAAACTATCACGAGGTTAAAATTACTTTTGAGCTTCGTTTTGTTTAGTTTGGTATACGAGCCTATAGTCTAGTCCAAGGTAAAGTGGATGTGTGCACACCACTATCCTCTCAACGAGTGTGCCCACTCATTACAGGTAGGCTAGGGCTATTGTTCCTATTCTGGCCACGTTCTCTCTGGGGGGGAAGCTCTGTATGTGCCAACATTCCATTCTAATGAGACTAGAGGTCATGAATTAAATAAAAGTATTACTGCAACATGTAAAAGGGAGGGAAGAAAGGGGGAAGAGAGTAAGGAAAGAGGGGTCAGGACAGTAAAGAGCTTAGGAATCAAGAGGTAGACATTCCACGCTGATTACACAGGTGTATCGGTGGAGTCCTCTGTGGCCCATGAGATAAATTCTGAGGAATATCGAAACCTAGACCACGAGGTCCAGGTCTTGGAGAATTGTTCCTCTCTACCCATTTCCTGTGACAACATTCATTGCAAACTATTAATTCTGTCCACTTCAATTGCCCAATCCCCCAGGAAAGGCATGCTCATCGACTTCCAATGTCTGGGCAACACCATTCTAGCAGCCGCCAAAAAGTCATGCAGAACATCTTTCTTGACTGACTTAAGTGGTCCCGGGAGCAGAGATAGCAGAACTACCTCAGGAGAGGGTGTGAGGATCGCCATGAGTCTGCAGTACAAGTCGAGGATCTATTGCCAGAACTTCCTCACAGGGGGGCATTCCCACCAAATGTGAAGTAAGGCCGCGTACACACGAGAGGATTGTCCGTCCAACTTAGTCCGCTGAAACGTGTTTCATCGGACAGTCCGCTCGTGTGTGGGCTTCAGCGGACTTTTTCAGCGGACAGTCTGGCGGACTAAGTCTTTCGGAATTTCCGTAATACAGTCCGTCCAACTTTGGTTTCAGCGGACAGTCCGCTCGTGAGTAGGCTAGTTGGACGGACTAAGTATGGCGCATGCTCAGAAAGGATTTACACGGCCGAAGGTTGCATTGCAGTGTATTGGACGTCGTATTTCTAGTCATACGTGCTGTACACGTCATCGCACAAGCTTTCAGCGGACTGTCTGTTCATCGTGTGTGGTCAAGTCCGTTCATTCAAAAGTAGGACGGACTGTCTGTCGGATTGTCTGACGGACTTAGTTGGCCAGACAATCCTCTCGTGTGTACGCGGCCTAAGGTTCCCTTAGATGACAAGCAACGTATCCGGAAGCGCAGAGTTTATCCGGTGCAAAGTCGAAGGGCATCTGTACCAATGGGTCAACAGCTTTAACCCCTTTTCTTGAGAATTGGAGGCCAAGGACATTTTGAGTCAGTATGAAGCACTTTTGCCAGTCTACAGGCGAGACGGAGTGGCTCAGGTCTTCCTTCCATGCCTGTGTGTATGGGGGAAGGTTATAAGCCATATGTAAGAGAGAATATAATTGAGAGACTACATGTGTAGGGGGGGGGGGAGGCCTGGAGCAGCATGCTCTCCAAGTCTGTTAAGTCAGTGAGGACATCAGGTAATGATGGTAAAGTGGGAATGAAGGAAATCACCTGTTGCCTCGGCAGCCAATGCGTCGAGGCATGAGAAGATGGGTCGGAGGGAACGTCATGAGTCAGAGAGGGGTCTGAACGTAGGACTTGGGCAAGTCGTCTGTGGTCCTCCTTACACCAAGGTCCAAATCTCGCTCCCCGTAGGGCCGGTGGAAAAGCCGTAATCCCAAACAGTGGAGTCATGGGTCCCTTCGGGGGAGATAGGGTCTTGGAGGAATTAATTTGGGTCCAGATTTGTATGGTTTGTTGGGTGAGGTCACTCAGGGGAATCTCTTCTTTCAGGAATTCAGTAGGTGTCCACAGCAATGCACAGAGATCTATTGGGTTAATATGGCTCACTATTTGTACCCACAATTTGGAAGAGGAATGATGAAACCAGTTAAGTATAAGCGTGAGCACAGCTGCTCTATAGTATATGGAGGCATCTGGAGCTCCTTCTCCGCCACGAATCTTGGGGAGTGATAAGGTCTCATAGCGTATCCGGGGATGAGCCCCTACCCAAATAAAGGAGGAGAACAGCTGGCAGAGCTTCTTAAAAAACCAGGAGGGTATGGAAATGGGAATTGTTTGGAACAAATACAGTTGTACTCAGAGTCACTCTGTGGATGGTGAGGAAAGGAACAAAGAGCAACAAGGAAACAAAGACCTGAAGTGTGCCAAAGGTCACGTGGTCAGTATGCCTAAAAGGGGGCATACCCAAGTATGAAATGTAAAGAATGAAATTAAAAGAAAAAGGGAATGGGTGGGTGGGACACGAGTCCCGACGTCCAACGAGAAGGAGGCAGAGGAGGGCAGGCTTTATGCAGCCTGACTCCTCCTACAAATACAGGCTTACCCTGCGGTCAGCCTTTACACTTGTACTCAGAGTCACTCTGTGGATGGTGAGGAAAGGAACAAAGAGCAACAAGGAAACAAAGACCTGAAGTGTGCCAAAGGTCACGTGGTCAGTATGCCTAAAAGGGGGCAAAAAATAACAGTAGGAAGAAAGCTCAACAACTAGATGACCCAGTGAATAACGTCTAACCTGGAGTGGCGGCAAATGAGTTTTGCCTTTGCCGCAGAGAAGGAAACGCTAAGAAAGGCAGTAGCCCCTCCCCTGGCTTCAGGAACCACAAGGCCAGCTATAGCACCCCCTTGAGCCCAACCCAGCGACCAACGCAAGATAAACCTGAGAGTATGTGAACGTCATAAAATGAAACCCACAATGGAAAGTCAGCTAAGCACAGCAGGGAGTCCCCACTGCTGGAGACCTGGATGGCTTCAAACGGAAAAGCCGAAAATAAAACAACCTGACAGATCATCCAGCATGAAATGCTGGGACTTAACTGGATACGCCCAGAAAGTGCTGAAGGCTGATACAAGCTGGAGGAGGCAAAAAAGGAAACTAAAACAAAACAGAAAGCAAAAGGGAACTAGATGTTTCACCATCAGGACTGGAAACCTAACCTGGAAACATGCCAAGCAGTGTAATGGGCCTTCCTGGAATTTAAAACAAAACCCAATGATCAAGGCTGCAGTGCCAACCAAATGGAAAACCAATCTACCACAACTGGTGCTGAAAAGAAAGTGCGTCACTGGAACCTGCTTCTGAGACCCGAGCCTACAGATACTGGCCCGGGCCCCGTGATCCACGAAAGCCCCTGAGCCAGTAGAAACTGTGGATCAGTGAAAAACTGACTAACCAAACTTTCCATACCCCAGGGCAACTCCTGGCCGGAGACGCAGCTAGGAAATTAAAATAAATAGTGAGGAATGGCACCCAACTGATCAGGAACACAACTAGCGAGAGAATCGTGATCAGACAAAAAATACCTGCGATAAGGAAACGTGACTGAACGAAAACATGAGTAGCGTGAACTGATCACCGTGAGCGGCTTAAGAACCGCGGCTGCTAGAAAACAGGACCTGCCTAGGAAATGCAGGTTGCACAAGAAACGCAAAAAGATGAAAAACACAAAAGAAAATCCTGGGGGGTACACAAGAGAAAACCCTGGGGGGTACACAAGAGAAAAGAAAAGCATAAGACACAAAACGTGCGGCATATAGGAATATGTAAGAAACACGAGAAAAGGCAAGAAAACATGAGAAACAAAAGAAACATGGGAAACGCGAGAAGATGCATGAGACACGTAAATAGCATCAGATACGTACAGTACATCCGACACTAACAAGCATGAGGAACGTAAAAAAGCCTGAGAATCATGAAATTACACAAGGGTAATGACATGAAAGGCATAAGACATGAAACGTGCGGCACATGGGAAATACGGAAGGAAACACAGGACAACACGTAAGGAAACATGTGAATACGTCAAAACCATGGAAATACGTCAGAAAGTGCTAGAAAAACATAGGGAAACATCAGAAACAAGGGAAACACAAGAAGTTGCATCACGTAAATAACAGCCACGAACATTACATCCGATACGTGAATTGCATGAGAAATGTAAAAACCCTGATAACCATAAATTCATGAGAACCATAAAAGCGTAAGAACTGTAAGTCGTTTAAAAACCGTAACCTGCCAGCAAAACACCCGAGAACGCAATTGTATGAGAAACCGTAAAATTGCATGGAAAACCATCAAAAGTATGAGAAACACCAACTTCATATGTAAATCACATGAGAGACCTAAATCGCATGAAAAAACAAAATTGCAGGGGCGCATGCGCGGAAGCGTCCAAGATGGCCGCATAGACCGAGAGCTCCGCGCCACCCTGGACTAACGTTCGCCGCCACGACTTTCTGAGCCCTCGTTTTTACCTGTAAACGGTCACATCGGATTGGGGAAAACGCAGGCTTCACACAAATGCCCGGTTCTAAGTCCCGACGGAACCCCAAACCCGCGCTTTCCACAGCGTTAGAGAGGTCAGGCCGATCCAAGATGGCCGCCGTTACCTCACAAAACACAGCCTGCAATGAGGAATCCATAGCGGACCAAGACTACACAGTTAAGCACCTCTCTTCAACTTCAACTTCAACTTCAAACGGCACAGTGAGTGAAATTCAACCCGGGACCCCATCCCCAGCATCCACGGACCCCCTTCTGAGTCATATTAGGGGGGAAAGTAACCCATCCATACAGCATATATTACCTATCAGCTTTGCCCCATGGGACATAGTTCCTAGAGATGCGCCCTCACCTCCCACAGACTTTGCCTCCATGATGAACGCATTCTCCCAAATGTTGTCCAGAGGTTTATCTCAGACTGCCACACAGATCACAGCTTCCATCCATGCTGATTTGCAACAATTAGGAACCAGGATTGATGCAATAGAGCAACAATCAGATCAGTCATGCCTACGCATTAACCAAAACACAGCCAGGATTCAAGAACTCCAGGATCATTTAGAAACAGCCCCAGCCAAAATTGACGACCTCGAAAATAGGTCGAGGAGATATAATTTCCGTGTTAGAGGCATTCCTGAATCTATCAAGGACATTCATCTCGCTATCCAAGACCTCATCAAAAGTTTAATTCCCACAATTTCACAGGATCGTCTAGAATTAGACAGGGCTCATAGGGCTCTGCAACCTCTTCGCACAGATGGTCTTCCTAGAGACATTATAGTGAAACCTCACTACTATTCAGTGAAAGAAGAGATAATGAAAGTTTCCAGAACCTCAGATTCTCTGTCATTTCAGGATCATTCCATACAAATTTTTTCCGATCTATCACCATACACAGTCCAAAAACGACGAGCTCTTAAACCACTACTTCAAGTTCTGACGAGCAAAGAAATCCCTTACAGGTGGGCCTTTCCTTTACGCCTGAATTTTTCATATCACAATAAATCATACCACTTCTCGACGTTCCAAGATGGAGAACGACTTCTGCTTCAGTTGGGATTGATTAAGCAGGAACTTCCACAGACTCCTACACCGAAAGGAACCTCTTCATCCAAACGCCCCTCACCGACAAGCCCCTTGACGCAAATATGGCAGAAACAGATGCCCAAGAGGTCGAGGGAATCTCCACCAACCTGAATATACACCTGAACTGTCAAATTTTTTGTTTGAAAAATTGACTTCCTTACGGTTTGTCCTCAGGGCCGAACCTTTACCCGGGCCGGGTTGATAATAGGTCCTGTTTTTCCTTGGAAAATCTCCAGGTTTTTTTTTTTCCCTCAAGAAGAAATTATTTTTATTTTTTATTCTTTATTTTTTTGCTTCCAATGTGGAAAATGTAAAAATATCTTTTCTTTTTTTGACATATAATTTTACTGTGGTGCCTGTATTACCCTCCTCTTCCTCTATAATTGTATTATTTATTTCTCTCTCCAATTGACCTTTTGGCTTTATATTTGATGTTTTTTATTTTTTTGCTGTCTTTGGACTTACAGAAGGCATTTGATTCTGTTTCATGGCCATATCTTTTTGAAATTCTCACCAAATGGGGTTTCGGGGCAAATTTTATGAACATTATAAAATCCCTATATTCAACCCCCTCTGCTCAAGTACGTCTATTAGGCCATCTTTCTCAACCATTAGATATCTGTAGAGGTACTAGACAGGGTTGTCCCTTGTCACCGTTAATCTTTATTATAGCTATAGAAACTCTAGCCATCGCCATTAGAGCAGATACAAATATTAAAGGTGTTCGCTGTGGTTTAGAAGAGCATAAATGTGCTCTCTTTGCCGATGATATGCTTATATTTCTGACCTCACCCCTAATCTCCACCCCCAACTTACTTCATCTCCTCCGGGACTTTGGAACTATCTCAGGTCTCCAAGTTAACACTTCAAAGTCAGTTGCTCTTAATATTTCAGTTCCCTCATTAACCATCTCCCGACTTGCGCCCTTCTTTCCCTTCTCCTGGGCCACAGATAGGATTCCCTATTTGGGTATTTCTCTCACCAAATGTGTCAGTAATTTATACAATGCTAATTACCCACCCGCCTTCAGATCTTTAGAAGCAGATTTAACTAAATGGTCTAAAGAAGGATTGTCTTGGCTGGGCAGGCTCAATGCAGTCAAGATAAACTTATTTCCTCGAATTTTGTACTTATTTAGAGCCCTTCCCATACCTATTAAAAAGTTGACCCTCAACAAATTCCAATCAAAAGTGGTTGGATTTGTCTGGGGAAAACAGGGTCATAGACTGACGCGTGACATCCTGTTCCGCCGGACAACCCAAGGTGGTTTAGGACTTCCTAACCTCTTTTTATATTATCAAGCAGCACAACTAGCACAATTTTCAGCAATATATACTAAAACTAATAGCCCAGACTGGGTTTCTATTGAGAACCAGGCAGTACCTGACTACACATTAGATCACCTATTATGGAGACCAACAAAACAAAGACCTGCCATATTGTCCCCCACACTTTCTCAATCCCTAGCACTATGTGACAGACTATATAAAAACGAACACCTGATTTCCCCACTGAAACCTCTCGTACATTTATTCCATAACCCTGATTTCCCTCCTGGCCTGAATACCCAAGATTTTCAATGGTGGTTGAACAAGGGCCTTTTCAGAATTGGACATTTCATTACACCAAATGGACCCATTTCAATGGGACACTGCTACTCCAAACTAGAGATGCCCGATTCAGAACAATTGAGACTTTCACAGATTAAACGTTTTATACATTCTCTTGAACTTGACAAATCAAATAGCTACAATGCTACGATTTACGAGCAATGGTGCTTAAAACAAGGTCACCGCAAAGGAGGTATTTCCCTCATCTACTCGTCCCTGGCAGATAGGAGTGACAAACCGACATATGCTCGTTCTTGGGAGGAAGACTTGGACATCCAACTAGATACGGAAATGTGGTTTCGAATTTTTAGACGTTCTTCCAAAGGTATTTTGAATATTTCCTTAATCGAAGCTAATGTCAAAATTCTAACGAAATGGTATTATGTTCCTGTGAGACTTTCAAAGATGTATTCAGAGACTTCACCGCTTTGTTTCAGAGGATGTGGTCTTTTAGGTACAATGTTACATATATGGTGGACATGTCCCCGCATACGAAATTTTTGGAATAACTTTATACATCTAGTGAGGAAGGTCTCGAAAGCCCCAATCCCACAAGATCCTTCATATATCCTTCTGAACCGCAGGCTACACAATACCCCTAAACATACTCAACAACTAATCTTTTTTATGTGCTTGGGAGCCAAGATCACTTTAGCAAAAGCTTGGAAAACTTCTAGGGTTTCCCTTGTGGCTACCAGGCACAAAATCTCCTGGATTATGGTTCAAGAACAAATAGTAGCTAAATTACGGAATACCATTCAACAATTTGAATTGACATGGGATCCATGGGCCCAACACATCAAAGTACAATTGTTTCCAGGACACCTTCCGTCTTAAATTTCACATGGATGGAGCCAGGACCCTGAATCCTGTACTTCTCTCCCTTCCTTACCCTCCCTCTTTCTCCTGAATTCATTTTCTACTTCTCTTTTTTTTTTCTCTTTGCTTTTCTTTTCGCAGGATTTTCATATTTAGTTATGGATTTGATGTTGCCTTATTCTACTACATTCTTCCTCAGTTAACCTTTGTGGTTCTAACTGGAGTTTACTAGTTCTAAAGAGTTCATTTGGAATTGAATTGGGAATTTTGAAGTTTGGCAGTCCGCTTCCCTCCGGGGAGCACAATTTCTGGGTGCTGTCCGGGGGTTTAAAGGGACGTAGATGGGGGGTTCTTCAGCGGGAGTCCCCCGAGCTATCCCACTCCACAGTGTGAGCCCATTGGGGTGGAGTGGTGACCTTGGGGGTCTCCTTAGAAGTTGCCGCTATGTTTATGACTTAAATCTTCTACACCTCCCATTTAAACCTTAATCAAATCCCTTTTTTTTTTTTCTTTCTTTCCCTATTTCCCTTTTATCTATGTGTATGTATGTATATATATATATATATATATTTATATATATATATATTTTTTTTTTTTTTGTGTCCCTTTTTTTTATATATATCATTATTATAAATTTTAAATGAAGTGGATCTTTACACTCCAAGTCTTTCATGACATATAATAGCCCCAAATATATCTGTATAAGATACCTTGTATAACTTGTCTTTTTCTGATTGATGCATCCTGCCTTATTTGAATTCTCTGTTTTTTATGTTATGTTTTTGCTTTATTTCTATTTTCTGATTATACATGATGTATTTACCAAAGAGTTAAATTCAATAAAAATTATTGAAAGAGAAAAAACAAAATTGCGTAAGAACCGTAACTTCATGAAACACAAACTGCATGGAAACCGTGAATTGCATAAACTGAATTGCATGAGAAAACAGCAATTGCATGTAAAACCGTAAAACGAGTGAGAACCGTGCGTGAAAACAAAGCATAAGAACGTCAAATCGAATGAGAACATGATCGCATGAGAACGTAAAACGAAACGAGAACATAAAATGCATGAGAACGTAAAATGAAAACGAGAACATGATTGCATGAGAACGTAAATGAAACGAGAACATGGGTGCATGAGAACGTAAAATGAAACGAGGACATAACTGCATGAGAACGCAAAACATGAAATGCCAAAAATGCATGAAACGCAAACGCATGAAACGCAAAACGCATAACGCTGGAACGCGATAGAGAAACCTGGAAAGCGATCGAGAAACCTGGAAAGCGAGAGAAAACCTGGAAAGCGAGAGAAAACCTGGAAAATGCACGAGAAACCGTAGTTGCATGAACCATCAACTGTACCACGGGAATACGTCAGAAAACGCTATAAAAACATGGGGAAACGTCAGAAACATGGGAAACGCAAGAAGTTGCGTGAGACACGTAAATTACATCTGATACGTAAATTGCATGAGAAATTTAACATGCCTGAGAACCATAAATTCATGAGAACCATAAATGCGTAAGAACTGTACGTCATTTAAAAACCGCCAACTGCCTGCTAAACGCACGAGAAACGCAATTGCATGGGAAACCGTAAAATTGCATGGAAAACCATCAATTGTATGAGAAACAACAACTTCATAAGAAAAGTAAATCACATGAGAGACCCAAAACGCATGAAAAACAAACCTGCGTAAGAACCGTAAGCAACGCGCTTGAAACCAACAAGCATGAGAACGTCAAATCGAATGAGAATGGAAAACGAAACGAGAACATAACTGTATGAGAATGTAAACGAACGAGAACATAACTGCATGAAAACGTAAAAGAAACAAAAACATAACTGCATGAAAACGCAAATGCAAGAAACGCAAATGCAAGATACGCAAATGCAAGAAACGCAAATGCAAGAAACGCAAATGCAAGAAACACAAATGCAAGAAACGCAAATGCCTGAAGATGCGACTTCCTGAGAAACGCAACTGCCTGAGAAACGCAACTGCAAGAAGATGCAACTGCCTGAGAAACGCAACTGCTTGAGAAACGCAACTGCAAGAAGATGCAAATGCATGAAAAATGCAACTGCAAGAAGCTGCAACTGCCTGAGAAAACGCAACTGCTCGAGAAAGCGCAACTGCTCGAGAAAACGCAACTGCAAGAAGATGCAAATGCATGAAAACGCAAATGCATGAAAAACGCAACTGCAAGAAGATGCAAATGCATGACAACGCAAATGCATGACAACGTAACCGCTTTGAGAACGTGACCGCTATGAGAACGTGAATGGCCTGAGACCGGAAATGCATGGGACCGAATCGCATGGGAAAACCATAAAATGCACCAGAACGTAAAACTGCATGAGAAAACCGTGAATAGCACGAGAACATGAAAGGCACGAGAATATAAATAGCACCAGAACGCAAATAGCACATGGTACGTGGAGTTCAGGCGGGGGGAGGCACGCCACGTGGAGCTCAGGCGGGGGGGGGAGGCACGCCACGTGGAGCTCAGGCGGGGAGGGGGAGGCACGCCACGTGGAGCTCAGGCGGGGAGGGGGAGGCACTCCACGTGGAGCTCAGGCGGGGAGGGGGAGGCACGCCACGTGGAGCTCAGGCGGGGAGGCACGCCACGTGGAGCTCAGGCGGGGAGGCACGCCACGTGGAGCTCAGGCGGGGAGGGGGAGGCACGCCACGTGGAGCTCAGGCGGGGAGGGGGAGGCACGCCACGTGGAGCTCAGGCGGGGAGGGGGAGGCACGCCACGTGGAGCTCAGGCGGGGAGGGGGAGGCACGCCACGTGGAGCTCAGGCGGGGGGAGGCACGCCACGTGGAGCTCAGGCGGGGTGGAGGCACGCCACGTGGAGCTCAGGCGGGGGGAGGCACGCCACGTGGAGCTCAGGCGGGGGGGAGGCACGCCACGTGGAGCTCAGGCGGGGGGGAGGCACGCCACGTGGAGCTCAGGCGGGGGGGAAGCACGCCACGTGGAGCTCAGGCGGGGGGGGAAGCACGCCACGTGGAGCTCAGGCGGGGGGGCACGCCACGTGGAGCTCGGGCGGGGAGGGGGGGCACGCCACGTGGAGCTCGGGCGGGGGGGCGAGATAGAACCATAGTCAGGTTTTTTTTTTTTTCTGTCTGATATGACAAAATGTGGGGATTGTCAAGGGGTATGAATACTTTTTCCAGGCACTGTAAAGCTTCCAGCGTGCGATTCTTTTCCGACGCTCTTATTTCTCTATCACGTGG
The DNA here is from genome assembly GCF_037356315.1 of Lithobates pipiens. Classification (NCBI taxonomy): domain Eukaryota; kingdom Metazoa; phylum Chordata; class Amphibia; order Anura; family Ranidae; genus Lithobates; species Lithobates pipiens. The sequence continues at coordinate 88,355,796 of NW_027507791.1, forward strand.
CGCAGGATCATTTTAGTCAAGTAGGAGATCCATCTTTAAAGTTGGCACCGGGGGCCCCACTTGCCTCTTGTCAGGGGCCCGGAACGTTTGTCCTACACACTGATCTGGGAGGATTATCTCCCAGACAAGCGCGGTGCCCGGAGGGAGGATTGGATGTAAATGATATACTGCGAGGCAAAATCTTCATGTTTCCCCAGCCTGCAGAAGGCGAACGTTTCCTTTCCATGAAAATGGAGGAATAATGAAGGTTGTCAGCGATGGTATTCTGCCTCTGAGGGGGCTGTCCGGGGGGGGGGGGGGATGGGCCCCACAGATGCATTGCAATCATGGTACATCCCCCCCCCCATACGGCACATGGGCGCCACCGGCCCCAGGAATAACAAAGAGGCACATCAACAGAGCAGAAAACAGCTCACCTCCACCTGCACATCTCATGACCCCAACCCCTCAGGGGAAACCCGACAGAAACCTCCCGCCCCCTAACCTCCGGCCCGGGGAAGCCAGAGGAGGCGGGCGGGAGAAGGGCTCCCTCATGGAGACAAGAGCCACCCCCCCCCCCAGCAGCACCGCACGGGGGAAGCCTGAGGCACCCCCCTCCTCTCCGGCAGCGATAGCGGGAGAAGGGCTCCCTCACGGAGACAAGAGCCACCCCCCCAGCAGCACCGCACGGGGGGAAGCCTGAGCCCCCCCCCCCTCTCAGGCAGCGACAGCGGGAGAAGGAGGCGGGCGGGCGACCAGCTCCCCAGTGGACAAACACTATGCAAGAAACACACGGGGGAAGCCTGACAGAAAACCCCCCTCCCCTCCAGCAGGCAGCCGGAGAGGGAGGCGGGCGGGAGAAAGCCTCCCCCGTGCAGACAACCGCCGCGGGTGAAGCGCTCCCCCCCCATGCCCACAAACGGTGCCGGCGGGGCCAAAAGCACCCCCTTCCGTGAGTGCCAGAAAATCCTCCTCCGATCCGCCGGAAGTGACGTCAGCCCCACGAGTCCCGACGTCCAACGAGAAGGAAGCAGAGGAGGGCAGGCTTTATGCAGCCTGACTCCTCCTACAAATACAGGCTTACCCTGCAGTCAGCCTTTACACTTATAGTTTGAGAGGTCCGTCTTGGTTCTAAGCAGAAGGGCCGCATAGTTCAAAAAGAATAATTGGGATCTTTCCATGGGTATTTGGATTCCAAGGTAGCGGATGGAGGTAGAGCCTGTTTTAAATGGGTACTCCTGGGACAGTGAGATGTTCAGGATTTCTGATTTAGTATGGTTTACTTTGAAATTGCTCAGAATGCCAAACCTTGTGAATTCCTGCATTATATGTGGTAAAGATAGATGGGGTTGGATTACAAACAATAGCAGGTCATCCACGAAGAGTGCCAGCTTAGAATGAGTGGCGCCTATCGATACACCAGGAGATGTTGAGGTTATTGCATAAGGCTATTGCTAGGTGTTCCATGACAAGGACATAGAGAAGGGGAGATAGAGGACAGCCCTGTCGTGTCCCATTATGAATGGCAAATGTAGGTGACAGTGAACCATTTACCCGAATTCTGGCGGAAGGTGAGGAGTAAAGGGACATAATTCGGGATAGCATTTTGGGACCCAGGCCTATCTGTTGTAGAGACATCCAAAGAAATTGCCAGTCGACCCGGTCAAATGCTTTTTCGGCATCGACCGTCAAAAGGCATAGAGGGATTTCGTGGGTGTGGGCATAGTCGGTAAGAAGCAGGGTTTTCAGGGTGTTGTCCCTTGCCTCGCGGCCACTTACAAAACCCACCTGGTCCAGTTGTATAAGGCGGGGGAGTAGCGGTTGCATTCTAGTAGCTAATATTTTGGCATATATTTTCAGGTCCACTCCATTAATGATATGGGCCTATAATTTGTGCATAAGGTAGGGTCCTTATCTGGTTTTGGGATAATGGTAATATGGGTTTTGAGCATTTGTGGAAGAAACGCTGAGCCTTCCGATAGGGAGTTAAAGATCTTAGCCAGAAAGGGGGTCAGTAGAGGAGCAAATGTTTTGTAGAATTTAGGGGTAAAACCGTCGGGTCCTGGGCTTTTACCGGATGGGGTGGCAGCTATCGCTCCTACTACCTCATCCACTGTGATTACTTGCTCTAGCTCTTCTACAGTATCGCCATCTAGTATAGGGAGCTCAGTTTCCTCAATATAGGACTGTCCGTCGGGTGCAGGAGTGTGGGATGGGCTAGAAGTGACGCCAGTCAGTAGGTTGTACAGTGTTTGGTAGAAATCTCAGAATGTTTGTGATATCTTGGAGGGCTCGTTAAGCATTTCTCCAGAAGGGGCCCGAATATGAGGTATAAATGTGGAAGACGTGTTTGGGTGAAGGGTGCGAGCCAACGGTCTACCGCATTTATCTCAGAATCGGTACTGATGTAAAGCAATTCTGTCCACATAAGTACGAGCTGAGGTCCTTGAGTTGGGATCGGGCCAACGAGACCTCTGTCAGAGTCACCAGCATAGGGGCTCATTTATGCTGGGTCTCAAGGTCTCAAAGCTTTTGTGTTGCTGAGGTTATTGCAGCTGAACAAGTCTTTTTCAAGCGGGTCCCCACCTGAATAAAGATTCCTCGCAGGACAGAGTTAAGCACCTCCCATTGTAAGGGTAGCGAGGTGGTGTCCGAGGCATGATCTATTAAGAAATTAAAGATGGTTTCTGAAACCTTCTGGGAACATTCAGGGTTTGCAAGAAGGGAATCATTCAGCCTCCATGTCCATTCCCTCACCGGTGTGTCAGATAAATAGGCGAATGGTCAGACCAGACCATTGAGTCTATTTCACATTCAGGTGACCAATCTAAGCAGCTATGGTCAAGAAGGAAGTAGTCGATATGACTATAAGAGTGATGGACCTGTGAGAAATGGGTATAATTGAGATTTGGAGGAAACATATGTCGATTAAACGGAGGTCGTATATAGCCAGTTTAAAAGCCCTCAGCTTAGTAAAGGAGATAGATGAGCGAGAGGTTGCCGAGTCCAAGAGTGGGGCGGGGGGGGGGGGCATTAAAATCCCCGCCTATGATTAGTTTACATTCTGCAAATTCTGACAAGATCTTCATGTATCGCAGAGCAGTCGAGATTTGGTTAGTGTTTGGTAGATAGCGGTTGGCTATAGTGAATTTGGTGCCCCATAGGGAGAACTTTACAAACACATACCTTCCCTGAGGGTCCGAGAGCTGGTCTATCAAGTCAATCGGGAAAGTTTTGTGGAAGGCAATAGAAACGCCTTTACTTTTCTGAGAGGGTTTTGTACTGTGGAACCATCTCTTAAAGTCCCTGTTGGAGCAGGAAGGGGTGGAGTTTGTGTAGAAATGTGTTTCCTGTAACAGTAATACGTTGACCTGTTTATGCATTTGGTAGAGGATTTGTCCTCTCTTGGATGCAATATTGAGGCCATTTACATTGTAAGAGCAACACTTCAGGAGAGGACGAGACAGTACTGTGTGGGCCATAGTGGAATGAGGATAAGAAAATCAAATTATAGACAGTGAGGGGGGGGGAAGAAGGGAAGGGGGAACCTATAAGGTATCAAAAAGTGTACTAGTACAAAACGAAGGAAGGAGGGCACCTAGGTAAGGAACCTAGCAAATCTAAGGGGTCCACGAGAACGGGACACCACATGAAAATTCACGTAAACAGGCACTATTCGTGCCCGGCCTATTGAGGGGGAGGGTCGAAGCAGAGAACCTGAGCCGTGAGCCCAGTAGCATGACAGGCATGAATAACTTTACTGAGGCACATCACCATAACAAGACATTAATACAGAGCACACATCAGATCCTCCATGAAGGGGGGCGATGGTCCACGTGGGCAAATAGCTCCATACCAGAGCAGTCTCCCCCCTCCGCAGAGGAGATATCAGTCCATGAGACACCTCACAGGAAGGGAGCAAACACCGAACCGGGGGTCCCGAAATAAAATCCGTGTAATAATACTAAGAGCATGTTAGGGTGAAACTATTCGGTGTATAAGAAACCGTAAGTAGATAACTATGGAAGCCCACATGGATAGTGGCAAGAGACCGCGGACCCAGTCGGTCCATTTGTCACCCCTCCATCCATATCCAGGTGGGCCATTACAGTAAAGTATATTAGAAACTCAACATTTGCATAACTAGATCAAGCATTAGCAACCTGCTGTTACATTGCCTCTCCCGAACCCGAGTCAGGTACAATAAAATAGCAAAGGGCAGGGAGAAGGTCCATCATTTTGGTGCACCAGCTGTAGTGAGGCATTAGTGTATGCAGCCGACCACCCCCGTCTCCCATCGTGGCATATCCAACAGAATATATAGAGGAACAAGTAAGATGAGAGGAGGGAAGAAACAACGAAAAAGAAAAACTTCCCCAAAAATTAAAAAATGCGGCCTGTCCAGGAGACAAGGGATATGTATAATACTGAGATGGTGCTAGTCATACAATGAGCATTGAGATAAGTCCAAAAGGTTTCTTGGAGCTATATTAATCTTCCGGAGAGGTAGGGTGACGTGGTCCAGGATCAACAGAGTGTGATGCGTACCTCGGATGTCTGCAGCGTTGTGGGAGAGGGTCACGTGTTGGTACCCTAGCACGGTCATCTGGTGGGTCCAGCCAGTTAGGTACATCAGTTGGATCTTGCTCCAAAAAGCTGAAAAAGGCTGGAAGTTGATCTGGATCAGAGAAGACAAATTTATGCTCGGCTCTGGTCACCTTGATGCTGAAGGGGTGCCCCCAAGTGTAGGTTGCTCTGGCTTGACGTATCAGTTCTAGAAGTGGGCAGACCATTCAGCGCATGTGGAGAGTGTTGCGAGAAAGGTCTGGGTATAGGTGTATAGCTGAACAGTCAAAGTCCACAGGACCCAAACGCCATGCTTTGCGCATTATTTCTTCTTTAAGGATGTTGGATGGCCTGAAGGTCTTTGTGGAGTGAGGTCTCCATTTTGACCGCCCAGGACTCAAACTCTGCTCGGAAGGCCACCAGAAGAGTCAAGGCTTCAGATCTAGGTAATTCTCTTGAGGTTGGAGGGGCCACAGCTCCAGGGCCTGCATCTGGAAGCGGGACAATAGAGGTGCCAGATCTGGATGCTACACTTGGAAGGTCCGAGTGCTGGGTCGGAGGGGTCATCTGATTCCTCACCGCTGTCCATTGCTGGCTGAGTAGGAGGAGGAGGAGGAGGAGGAGGAGGAGGAGGAGGAGGAGGTTTGCTCTTCCCTGGGTTACGCGCGGGTGCCATCTTGTCTTTGTGAGTGCGGGGATCAGACTGAGATGTGCGGAGCAGGTATCGTTGGATTGTGCCCTGTTGTAGATCCGCTGACTCAGTAGACCGAGAGCTGTGCGTGGACATGCTTTTCAGGGATGTGCAATGTCTGAGGTATAGCCTGTCTGCTACGGGTGGTCACGGGATGCAGCAGGAAATTTCTTTAGCCAGCCATGATCGTTCCGTTTCTCTGCGGAGTTGAACGGACGGAGACCACAGGTGGGCACTTATCTTACTGGACTACTTTTGTGGCTGTGTATGTAGAGATCCAGGCTCGTAGGGATAAGGGAGCTCAGGAGTGTGTGTGCATACAGCAGCCTGGGTGAACCAAGATGGCCACCTTTCTTGGTTTCTGGAACCGTATCAGCAGCCTGTGTAGTAATGGGGGGTAGATCCTTGAGGGTATCCCCATCTATGTCTACAGGCCGCCAGGCCAGGATTTCCCCAGGTGGCAGGCTGGGTGTCCCCGGCAATCAACAGGTGGCTCGGCCTCTGGGTGTAGCAAGATGGCCGCCACTACTTGTTGCAGGCCGAAGCCTCAGACTGTCCCTCCGGGCGGCCGGATCTCTGTGAATGGCGCGCCCCCTCTAATTGTGTGCCCCAGCATCCCCTGAGATGTCCGGGGCCTCCTGTGGGGTCTGTTCCACTCTGGTGGACGAGAAGGCTCTGGGTGGGTGCTCTATTAGCCAGAGCTCAACCCAGGCATGTCCACTCGGGTCTCCGCTCAGCCACGCCCCCAGCATCATTTTTTAAACAAGTACACAGTTAATTCAATAAATTGATATGGGCAACCAAAAAACCTTGTTTAACCTGTGTCCTCCTGACCATTCCCAAGCTTAATAGGGGCCTCGCGACTCCAGATGCAAAGAAATATTATCAAGTCATCCACTTAGGGAGAGTCATCGACTGGTGGCAAAACGGAGAGTCGAACCTATGGACAAGATTAGAGCAGGATCTGACCTGGGTTCCACTGACAGGAGCGATCTTGTGCTATGACCACTTACCACCGATACTAAAAAAACACCCACTAATAGGCACAACACTCTGCATAGGCTCACAAGCATGCTTCATACATTCACTTTCTACACCTGACTCGCCCCTGCTCCCTATCACGCTATGAATTGCACAAGAGCACAACACTTAACGAATGGTGCATGGCTCTCCTTAGAAGTCCTAAGAAGCAGCACAGGTCCCTATAAGCTAACATTTTGGCCTGTCCTTCAAATACGACACTTCTAAGTATCGCTACTGGAGCCGCAAGGGTTTGATAGACCTACCACGACCTTTGAGGAGTACTGCATGGTGGAAGAGAGCCCTTTAAGGGTTCTGTCGCTAATGTACAATCTCTTGAACTCCCCGACAGGTAACATAACATGTGTTAGTAAATGGGAAAGAGACCTAAACTGTTCCTTTTCAGTGGACCAAATCCAACGAATCATCAGATTCACCTTAAAATCATCTATCTGTACCAACACAGGAGACCAATTATAAGTTGTTTACCAGATGGTATTATGCTATACATGCTTTACACATCCGCTACCCTGATGACTCCGAACTTTGCTGGAGGTGCCAGGGTGATAAAGGTAAGTTGCTGCATGTGTTTTGGTCGTGCCCAAAGTTGGCTCCATTCTGGTCTACAATTAGAACAACAATTCAGAAATTTACGGAATATCCAATATCAAATGATCCGGCCTTCTTTTTACTGCAGGTTTCTGATATACCAGCAAAACTATACAAAAGGGTCAATTGTACATCATCTACTTAATGCCACAAAGGCCTGTATCCCAATCTGTTGGAAACAACAGACACCACCTACGGTGACACAATGGCTCCATAAAGTGGAAGATATCAGTAAAATGGAAGACTTAGTTCTTACTGCAAAACACCAACAGGAAAAACAGGATTTTTAAAACAGCTTACCTGTAAAATCTTTTTCTTTGAGGTACATCAGGGGACACAGAGCCATAGGAGTTACTATGTGGGTTAATAGGCCACCTTAAGGTGATGGACACTGGCACGCCCCAAGACCAGAAGTGCACTCCCTATATAACCCCTCCCACTACTGGGAGTACCTCAGTTTTGTAGCCAAGCAATACAAGTGTATACCAAAGAAGGGAGGAAGCTCTGTGTCCCCTGATGTACATCAAAGAAAAGGATTTTACAGGTAAGCCATTTTAAATATCGTGTTTTCTTTTCATACATCAAGGGACACAGAGCCATAGTAGTTAATATGTGGGATGTCCCATAGCAATGGCAACTGAAGGGAGGGAAACACAATAAAAAAAAAGTAGGGAAAAAGAGGCTAGAGGACTCACACTGCAGCCTGCAATACACTACGCCCAAAGGCAATACCCTCATGACGTTTAACATCGATTTGATAGAATCTGGTAAATGTATGAACTGAAGACCAAGTTGCGGCCTTGCAGATCTGAGCCATAGAGGCCTGATGACACACTGGCCAAGAGGCACTAACCGCCCTGGTAGAGTGTGCTTTAACATGAAAAGAAGGAATTTTCTTAGTTAGACCATAAGCTTGAACAATCACTTGATAAATCCATTTGGAAATAGTAGATTTTGATGCTGCCTGTCCACTTTTTGGACCTTCTGGCAGTACAAACAAAACATCTGTTTTGCGAATCTGAGCCGGTCGCCTTTAAATAAACTTTAATCCCTCTTACTACATCAAGGGAATGTAGTGCCTTATTTTCCCTAGATGGAGGCTCTGAGAAGAAACAAGGTAGAATAATATCCTGGTTTAAATGAAAACTTGTCACCACCATTGGTAGGAATTCAGGATGAGGATCAAATATTTGAAGATCAAATATGGATCTTTACAAGACAGAGCAAGTTCCGATACTCTTCTAGCAGAAGAAATGACAACCAAAAAGATTATTTTCCTTGTCAAAAGAACCAAGGGAATTTCCCATAAAGGCTCAAAAGGCTGATTCTGTAACGCCGATAAGACTAAATTCAAATCCCAAGGATTTAGAGGTGCCCTGACAGGGAGATTGATACGTGTTGCCCCCTGAATAAAACTAGGCACCAGAGAGTGAGAAGCAAGAGGCCGTTGAAAAAACACTGACAAGGCCAAGACCTGGCCCTTGATAGTACTCAAGGCCAGCTTAATTTCTAATCCCATTTGTAGGAATTCAAGGATCCCACCTATGACATACTTCCTGGGGTGCCAACCCCTGAATCCACACAAGGAAACATATGCCTTCCAGACTCTGTAGTAAATGACTCTGGAGGCCGGCTTCCTAGCATTAACCAAAGTAGACACTATTGAAGAGGATAACCCACGGTCCTTTAGAATGTGGGTTTCAATATCCAAACTGTTAAATTTAGCATCTGTAAGGTAGGATAGAATACCGGACCTTGTGCAAGAAAGTCTGGCCATAATGGCAGGGTCCAAGGGACTCCTACCGCCATTTTTATGATCTCGGCAAACCAAGATCTTCTGGGCCATGGTGGGGCCACCAGAATCACCTCCTTTCATTCCTGCTTGATCCTGCGGAGAAGGCGTGGAAGTAGCAGAACTGGAGGAAATGCATAGATCAGCAAAAACTGATCCCATGAGAAGACTAATGCATCTGTTCCGCATGCCAGCGGATCCCTCGTTCTTGACACAAAGTTGTCGACTTTGTTGTTGAATTTGGACATGAACAGGTCCGCGTCCGGAATACCCCATCTCTGACATATCACTAGAAAGATGTTGGGGTAAGGGGACCATTCTCCCGGAAATAACTGTTGGCGACTCAAGTATTCCGCCTGCCAATTTCCTATTCCTGGAATGAAAATAGCCGATAGGCAAGGAAAGTTTTCTGCCCAAGCTAGAACATGATTCCCCTCTTTTTGGGCTGCACAACTTCTAGTGCCCCCTTGGTGATTGATGTAAACCACAGCCATGGCATTGTCAAATTTAATCCTGACAGGAAAATCCCGTAGCCTGAGCGTCCAGGATTCTAGGGCCAAAACGTACTGCCCGAATCTCTAGAATGTTGATGGACAAGGTTTTCTCTGACTTGGACCATCTCCCCTGGACAGAAGCTTCTTCCAGGACTGGTCCCCAGACTAGAAGGCTGGCATCTGTTGTTACCACTTTCCAGGATACTGGCAGAAAGGATTTCCCCTTTTGGAGGTTGCTGGATATAAACCACCAATTTAGGCTCTCACGTACATTGGGGGATAAGCGTATTGGAAAATCCAAAGCCTGAACTTTCTTGTTCCAGACCGACAGGATGGTGTTTTGTAGCAGTCTTGAATGAAACTGCGCATAAGGGACGGCGTTGAAGTAGGCCATCATTTTCCCTAACAATCTCATGCATAGCCGAATGGAAGGATTTTTCTTTCCTTTTACAAGTTGAATTAGTCCTATTATGGAACGGATTCTTGTCTGGGGTAAGAATACCTTCTTCTGTACGGCATCTATGACCAGCCCCAATTACTGTAATCTCCTTGATGGCTTTAAGGAGGATCTTTCTAGGTTGAGTATCCAACCCAGAGATTCCAGGTAGTTTACAGCTGCGATTAAACTTTGGTTTAGACCAGAGACTGAATGATCTACCAAAAGTAGATTGTCTAAATAGGCTAGGATAGTTATGCCCCGAGTCCTTAATCTGACTAAAGGAGGTGCCAGAATTTTTGAGAACAACCACGGTGTGGTGGCTAGACCGAATGGCAGAGCCACAAACTGAAAATTATGATTTTCTATCTCAAAGCGTAGAAATTTCTGATGAGCAGGAAATAACAGCACATGGAGATATGCATCCTCGATATCGATCAATGCAAAAAACTCCCCTCCTTGCAAAATGGAAACAACCAATCGGATTGATTCAGGGCGAAAGGACCTGATATTTAGGTGCCTGTTCAGATCTTTGAGATCTAGAATGGGTCTTACTTCTCCGTTTAGTTTTGGAACCGTGAAAAGGTTTGAATAAAACCCTGAGCCCTGTTCCTCTAAGGGAGGGGTGTCCAAACTTTTTTCAAAGAGGGCCAGATTTGATGAAGTGAACATGCATGAGGGCCAACCATTTTGCCTGACATTCTTTGAACCATTAAAATTCGATCTAAGTGTGTTAGTTCGAGCACTAATACACTGCCCAACAAGAATTCTCTTGCCTTTGTGGCTGTGTGTGGTGAAGAGATGAGCTTGGGTGTGTTATTTCGATATACCGTACCATTGCCAGGAATGCACTGACCATTACCAGGATTTCACTCACAATTGCAAGGAATGCACCCACCATTGCCAGGATTTCACTCACTATTGCCAGGAATGCACCCACCATTAGCCAGGAATGCACACACCATTGCCAGGAATGCACCCACCATTAACCAGGAATGCACCCACCATTAACCAGGAATCCACCCACCATTAACCAGGAATGTACTCACCATTAACCAGGAATGCACTCACCATTAACCAGGAATGCACTCACCATTAACCAGGAATGCACTCACCATTAGCCAAGAATGCACTCACCATTGCCATCAGTGCAGCCTTGCAGGGGACATAGAGGGGGCAGGACGAGCGCCAAAGAACAGGAGAATCTCCTGTTTACACAGCGGCCTCTAAGAGAAACTCTTGACCTCCTTTGATAGACAGAACAGTCGTCCAATGGCGGAGACGGGTCTTCCTACTACAGAGGCTGCCGTGTAAACAAGAAATACTCCTGTGTGCACGGCACTCGTACCGCCTCCTATCTCCGAGGCAGCAAGACTGAGCCTATATATCTTTTGTGGCCCCGGCTCTGGGAGATCTTCGGGGGCCACAAAAGATATATATGTTTAGATAACCAGGCGGGCCGTTCAAAACCGGACGGCGGGCCGTGATTGGCCCGCGGGCCAGACTTTTCACATGCCTGCTCTAAGGGAACCTCTGAAATCACCAGCTGGGATAAAAGATAATCCAGAGCTAGAAAGAGACTTCCTTCTCTGGATCCCTGGGAACATTTGATCTTAGAAAACGAGGAGACAAATTCTCTGAACTCTAGTTTGTAACCTAGAGAAACTGAGGAAGCCAACCATCTGTCTTGACATTGTTCCTGCCAGATCTTTGAAAATTGCAGAAGCCTTCCCCCCACCCGAGCGAGTGGGGGCATCCCTTCATAAGGAGGCTTTAGCATTCTGTTTTGCGGGCTTTCTGCCCCAAAACCTTTTTTGGCCCTGGTGCTGCCCTTGGGGTCTTCCTCTTGAACCTGACGTGCACTAGTCCTAGTATAAGCTACGAGGCTTGGATTATAAAATCCTTCATAGCATCTACTGTGAAACAGTGCATGTGATACGCCAGCCCATTGCTGGGCCTGTTGATCAGGAAGAACCTTAAGTATCTCCACAAACTGTTCTTTAATGGACTGAGATACACCAATTGCCACAAGAACCGGCTGCGCTACTGAACTTGCCAGAGACATTCTTTTGAAAATAAATTCCAACTTTTTTTCTGTTGGATCCTTTATCATCAGAGCATTATCAACTGGACAAGTGAGATTTTTATTCACTGAGGCGATTGCAGCATCAATTGCTGGAATCCCTCATTTCTTATAGAAATCCTCCTCCATAGGTTACAGTGTAGAAAACTTTCTAGGAGGATAAAACTGTTTATCCGGGTGTTCCCATTCAGAATCTAAAAGCTTTTTTAGACATGAATGAATAGGAAAAGCATCCCCAGATGGGGGAGGCTTTAGTGATGCCAAACCAGAGGTGGGTTCATCAAGAGAAAAGGTTGAACCAATTTAGTAAGGGAGTGTACAAGCAAACTGTCTTGTGATACTACTCTCTCTATTTTAGGATCCTCGGAAGAGGATATATTAGTATCTTCCAAATCTCTTGGAAGATCTTCCTGATCCCCTGCCCCTTGCACCTCAATATAAGAGTCCTGAGCACTGCTATGTTTGAACCCACTATGGAGAGTGATCATAGCATCAATCTTCTTTTCCAAATTAGAAATGGTAGAAGAAAAAACCTCCTGTGTGATATATATAGGGCTGAAGTGTCCAAGGCTGTTGCAACATCAGTCTCCCCTGACGGCTCAATCTGACTGGCTGCATCACTCTCAGAGGAGGATGACATTCTTTTGGAAATGGATTTAGTGTTGAAAATATTTTATTGGTGCTTTTTCAAGAAAGACCGTAAAACAGTAAACATCATGAGATAAATGTATGCAAAGAACAGTAACAGAAATACATTTACGGGAGGCCAGCCAATGACTATCGTCCACAGCTGGTCCCCGTCAGTAAGCATGGAGAATTGGGAAGAGAACCTGTTCTCTGATTCTCGAGGTCATACCAATGAGAGATGCTCATGGGTTACTACATGAGGTAATTTGTAATAAATAACATAAAGGAGACAGAAAAACAGAAGAGAGGAAAGAGAAGAACAAAACAAAGAAGGAACAAGGTGTTAGGGGGGTGAACAGGACAGTAGGGAGGAAGGAGAGTAGAGGGAGGGGGAGAGGGGGTGAGGGTTATGCACAGGGGGTAGGGTAAAAGGGAGCCCAGAGTGTCCCTGTGTGTCCGAGATTTTGTTCAACAACGTGTCAGAGGAGGAGAAGCGGAGCCATATCGAGCATTGGGTTATAAATTTGGTGTATGTGTCATTGTCCAATGCCAGCATCTGCTCTATTCTCATGGTGTCATTCATAATTGATACCCACCGTGACAATGGGGGAGTATTCTTTGTCTTCCAATAATGCGACTTTATAGACCCGGGCAGTATGAAGAGTAGTGCAATTTTCGGAGAGATAGGAACTGGTCTATCAGCTATAAGATTATAACATTCGAAAACCTGCGTCCAGAAGGGGTGGATCCTCTCACAGTCCCACCAGACATGCATATATGTTCCGACTGAGGTTTCACAATGCCAGCAAGAGGCTGGTGCAGACGGGAAGATTTTTTGCAAAGTTGCAGGGTCCCTGTACCATCTGGGCAGGAGCTTGTAGTTCTTTTCTTGAGAGTAGCAGGAGATGGTTGACTTATGCCTGAAATAAAAAGAGGTTTGCCATTCCGGCACAGATATGTCAGCACCCAGGTCCGCAGTCCACATCCTAGTGTAGTGCAGGAGTTGATCATGTGCTAAAGTCTGTAGTAGGTTATATAAGGAGGAAAGGAGGTGTTTGGGAGTTTCTGGAAGCAAACATAGTTCCTCAAAGCTGGTATGCTCACCCACACTGCACACACCTGATGAGGGGGAGGAGACTCGGGAAGGAGCGCGTCCACACCTAGGCGTGCGGATGAGGATCGGCTCCCCCGTACCGCTGGGATACCGCCGTAATGCCTGGTCCGATAGTGGCCTCGGCAGTGTTGTGGTAGCCTCCCCCCTTTTTCCCTGCGTGTCCCAGTGCGCAGAGCCCTCTATCTGTGCCCCATACATCCGCCGTTGCAGTCTACCGGAGCTCCGTTTGGGGGGAGCAAGCGAGGTCACGGACGGGGCGGAGACGAGCAGAGCCGAAGCTGGTTCAGCGTCTAGCCTGAGGGGCATGGTGTTCCGACTGGAGCCTCAGATGAGTCTGTGAAATCCCGCGGGAGTGGCGGTGCCCGATCGGACCGTGGAGTCGGCGGCCATCTGAGTGGAACAGCGGTAAGAGGAGTTTTCGTTTTGCTGACAGCGAAGCGTTTAGACGGTGAAGCAAAATCACAGGAGCAGGTATGAAGTAATAACCATGTACAACATATACAGCTGAAAGAACTTATCAGAGAGGAATCTCAGAGAGAGGAAAAGTGTTTTACGTTTATGGTGTCAGCAACTGTTGTACTGGAGAACTTTCTCTACCTGTTTTTTCTATGGCTAAACGGAATACCCTCTTTAAATGCATGTACAGAGACATAAGCAGATATTGATCCCGCAAATAACCAGAGCAGAGAACTTATATTGACCGACACGGCTGAAATATATATATGTTTATTTGTTATACCCCAATACTGTAAAGAAGAGAGACACTAAGCGAGTCAGAGGAACTTTGAAGTGGTGTGTCTTTTTTCCTTTTTTTTTTTGCTTGCTTCCCTTTTTTTTGGGATTCTCCCTGAGGGGGATGGTAGCAACCTGGCTAACAGGAGAATGTGTGCAAACAAATATAACATACTGTGGAGGAATTAAGGGGTCATAAGAACGGAAAAGTTGAAGGAATAAGGATATCGCGGACACTAAGTGTTGGGTACTCATCAGCCTAGCCATATGCTACTATATACACAATCAAACCGCTGCAAGGCTAAAACGCTGTTGTGAAGGCATCCCCTCAAGATAAAAGGGATTGGGCTTGGGCAGTTTACTCCTTGGGGCTGACCGGATACTTAGACAATGAAGGGAAAGACACCCAAGGCTGGAGCAATTCCTAAATCACCCCGTAGGAGCCTGGTTGCGAGTCCCGGTTCCATGAATAAATTTGTCATACAAACGGGGGGGTTTAAAGAAACAACAACCAGAGAAGCAATTACAAACAAGAAGTTCCCAAGCAGAAAACAAAGACAGGAAGGATAAGGAAAGGAGGGGAAAAAAGAGACAACAGCTGCAAAGCAACTCCCCACAGGCCCAAGAGTGTATGCTGGAGGTGGAGACGAATAAATCAGCTGACTTAGATCATGATACAGAGGATACACAGTCTCACTTGCCGCACGTGGAAAACCCTTCTGCATTACCTACAAAAATAGAAATAATTTCCATGTTTGCAGCATTGGAAAACTCCATGAAAAAGGAAATGGACAGAGTTCATAAGAACCTGGCTCATGTAATGGATAGGGTGTAAGAAGGGTAGAGAAGGAAGCAAATATAATAAGGAAATTGGATGCCGAAATAATTTCCTTAAAAAAAACTCAACAAGAGCAAGCATATAAAGTAGAGGATCAAGAGAATAGGGATAGAAGGAAAAATATAAGAATACGAGGTGTCCCCGATACAGCACAGCAAGAAGACTTAATAGAAATAATAAAAAAGATATGTAATCCTCTGATGAATAAAGATATAACGAACACAATTAACATAGAAAGGGTGCACCGTTTAAGGAAACCTAAAGAATTGTCGTAGGATATTCCACGGGACATAATAGTGCGTTTCCAGCAGGAAGAAGATAAGAATTTAATTTGGAAAAATATAAGAGTAAAGACCCCAATTCTATATGAGGGAAAAGACATACAAATATTTCAGGATCTATCTCCAGATACTCTGAAAAGAAGAACACTAAAACCGCTATTGACAGTTTTGAATGAGCATGGGGTGCAATATAATTGGGGGTTCCCTGCATGCCTAATAGGCAGGAAGAACGGACAGACTGGGATATTGAGACATGTGGAAGATGTATTTGAATTCTGTATAAAACTTGATATTCCAGCCCCCAAGATTGGGGCGTAGGGGGGCGAGGGGGGAGCGGGGGGGGAGACGCCAGGGAGACGAATGAACACCCCCCTCTCCTGTAAAAGAAGGAGGGGGATAAGTGAGAGCAGCCAATAGGCTGTATTGTATGTCTACACGTAGATCCCCGGGGCTGTCTCCCCCGCCGCCCCCCCCCTCCGCTCTCCCCCTCCTATCCTTAGGGGGGTAGGGGAGCGGGGGGGGTAAGATCCTCCAGGCATGTCTAGTTTTCATCTCACAAGTAATAGGCGAGAGGGACGACAACGCGGCCGAACAGAACTCCACCCTAGGATATAGGGACACAGGGAACATGGAGGTTCCGGAGAAAGTATCCCAGACCAAGGGGTCAAAATTACATCAAATAAGGGGAGGGGTATGGGGGAAGGGGGGTGGGGAGGGAGGGAAAGTGTGTTGGCCCGTATCCAAAAAGAGAAATAGGAAATATTTTAGTACTACCGGATGGCAGAACTTAAGATAGTAACATACAATGTGAGAGGAATGAATTCTCCAAGAAAAAGGTTTAATATTTTTGTAGAACTGGAGGGCTATTATGCGGATATTGTTTTCCTACAGGAGACACACTTAACCCTGGATTCCAATATTCGGATAGATACGAGAAAATATCCAATTTGGTATTATGCTGATTCCCCGATTAAGGGGTCTAGGGGAGTCGCCATCGGGTTTGAAAAGACTGTTGGGTGGAAGTTGGAGGAGATGAAGGTGGACCCGGAAGGGAGGTTTTTAATATTAAAGGGTAATATATTAAGGCAAAAATATACATTAATTAATATTTATTGCCCTAATAAGGCCCCAAAAAAAATACCTAAATAGGATTTTGAAAATAATAGAGAAATATAAACAAGGCCATGTGATCATAGCAGGGGACCTGAACTTTACCATGAAGCCCGAAATAGATAGATCAGCTATTCCACTTCAAGAAATCAAACAACATAGAATACTAAAAAAAATTTTTTATAGACAACAGTTTGTGGATGCATGGAGAGCATGCAATCCGTCAGAAAAGGATTATACATATTACTCTCCGGTTCATGATACTTATGCAAGACTGGACTATATAATTTTAGACCATGAAACATTGGAAATGCTGGTAAAGGTCCAGATAGGTAACATCACGATATCGGATCATGCCCCAGTGATAGCAAAAATTAAGCAGTGGGAAAAAGAGCCCAGAAGGGGGACTTGGAGACTGAATGAGGCGCTGATTGAAAACGAGGAAGTTGAGAGCATTATAAAAGTCGAGATAGAACAATATTTTAAAATAAATGACACCAAGGAGGTCTCCAATGCCACCTTATGGGAAGCGCATAAAGCCCTGATTCGTGGGAAGTTAATCAGTATAGGCACAGGTAAAAAAAAAGAAAGCGAAGCTAGATACGATATCTTAAAAAAAGCACTTTATGAGTTAGAACAAAAACATAAGAGATATCTAGATAAAAAGATATATAAGGAGATCATCCAAAAACGATCACAATTAAATGACCTGATAGAGCAAAAACAAAGAAGTATAAAAACGTAGCAAAAGAAAGCTATATGTGGGCGAATAAGACGGCGAAGTATCTAGCAAGAATAGCCCAGAAAAAAAAGCCGAAAATTATATTGAGAAGATTAAAGATGCACACGGCGAAATAAAATTCAGAACGTCAGAGATCGCAGAGGCTTTCAAAACATATTACAAAACCTTATATTCAAGAAGAATTAATGAGTCAGGGACACAAAAGGAGCAAAGGAAAATTAAAATCCAGCAATACTTAAGCGAAGCAGATTTACCTAAAATATCAGAAGAAAGGGTCAGAAGTTTAGAGGAGCCAATTAGGCCGGAAGAAATATATAAAGCAATAAAAGAAACACCGAATGGGAAAAGCCCGGGCCCGGACGGCTTCACAATCAGGTATTATAAGAAATTTAAACATCAATTAGTCCCTGAACTTTGTAAATTTTGGAATAGACTGGGTGAAGACGAGACCATGAGGAGAGAGGCCTTATTGGCAAATATCACAGTTATCCCGAACCAGGGAAGGGTGAATCTATCTGTTCCAGCTACCGACCAATAGCTCTGCTAAATGTTGATACAAAGTTATACGCGAAAGTATTGGCAACAAGAATAAAAAAATTTGATGACGGAATTAATAAATGGGGACCAGGTAGGATTCATCCCAGGAAGGGAGGGAAGAGATAACAGCCTGAGGACTCTGCTTCTTATAGGTAAAGATCGGAAAAAAAAAATCTCCAATGCTAATGATTTCTATCGATGCCGAAAAGGCATTCGATAGAGTTGATTGGTGTTTTATAATAGAAACTCTCCGGAACATCGGTTTAGGCCCAAAAATGCTGAAGTGGATTACTAATCTATACGCACAACCAACAGCTAGAGTGGGAGTAAATAGGAGTATGTTGTCCGTGTTTGAAATGCTAAATGGAACAAGGCAGGGCTGTCCACTTTCGCCCCTGCTATACGTAATTGCACTGGAACCATTTTTGGCAAAGATTCGAAATAATGTAAATATAAGTGGGGTTAATTGGGGGGGAAGAAGTTCATAAAGTGGCGGCCTACGCGGACGACATACTCCTATACATAACTAAACCAAGAATATCTTTACCTAGCTTAATAAAAGAAATAAAAGAATATGGCGGTCTTTCAAATTTTAAAATAAATCCGATAAAAATAGTTATATTGAACATAGGATTGGACAACGAGGAAGAGATGGCGTTACAACAAGAATACCCCTTCACATGGGAAAAAAAAGAAATAACTTACCTAGGTATTAAAATAACAAAAATGGTACAGGAGCTATACCAAGCGAATTATATCCCATTAGTAAATGAAATCAAAACAGTGTTAGGAAATATAAGAAAGGGTTCAATATCCTGGACAGGTAGAACTTAACATTCTGAAAATGGTAGTTTTACCTAAAATCATTTATAAACTTCAAATGCTCCCAATTAATATTCCAAATAGCTTCTTTAAAATAATAAAATCACTTTTTCTAAAATTTATATGGCAAAATAAGAAATCGAGGAAAAATTATAATATATTAATCAGGAAAAAAAAAGGGACGGGATGGCTTTGCCAGACATATATAGATATTATAGTGCAATCACGCTAGCGAGAATGGTGGAATGGGCAAATGTGGACACAGAAAAGAAATGGGTAAAAATGGAAGAGTCACTAATAGGCACACAATTAAAAAAAATTATATGGATCCCGCCAAAATTTCGATTTAAAGTAGGCACTAATAAGGCACATGAAATCACGATAACATTTAAAATATAGGATGCACTGCACAGGAGAAACAAATGGGACTATAACTCTCCACTAATTCCACTAGAGGGCACAGATTTTTTTACCCCAGGAAAGGGTACTCCACTAGGTAAACAAATGGAAAATATACAATTAAAAGATATCACTTTAGGCGGTAATGTGAGGTCAAAACAAGAAATACTTGAGAAGTATGGTTGGAAAAATTTAAAGGAATGGGAGTATGTACAGATTCAACATTTTGTTAGTTAAATCCCAAAACCCATAAGAGATGAAAATAATTTAACACCTATAGAAAAACTATGTAATTCTAAAGCAAAAGTAAAGCACTGTATGTCAAGAATGTATGAATGTTTGTTGGAAATGGAGGCACAAGAAAGAATACCAGCTATAGGAAAATGGGAAATGGATATGGGTATCAAAATAGAGGAGAAGCAGATGATGGAGTCAATATATAGGAAGGTGTCGGATGCAACGTCTAGAGAGGTTAATTACAAGTGTATGATGAGATGGCAGTTAACTCCTGATAGACTCCATAGAATAGATTCTTCTAGATCCAGGTACTGTTGGAGGGAGTGTAAATTACCTGGAACAGCACTCCATATTTGGTGGGAATGTCCAGAGATAAAGTTATACTGGCAGGAGATTTTAGCCTATATTGTAATAACAGGAGAAAAAATACCATGTAGCCCGCTGGAATGTCTGTTCTATGGAGTAGACGAATTAAGTAGTAATTTACAAACGGAAAAAATAAGGAAAAAAATAAAAAATTAACTCACTGGTAGTTTATTTTCTCAATGCGGCAAAAGCCTTGATACCGGTAAACTGGACACAAATTAAAAAACCCACTATTAGAGAATGGGTGCAGAGAATCGAACATATTAATAATAGGGAATATTTAGTTAAAATGGAGAACAACCAAATGAAAAAATATTGGGCAGTATGGAAAAATTGGAGATCTTTCAAAAAGACAGAAACTTACATCCAAGTATTTGCAGAATAAAAAGAGGAGGACGGGCTAACAAACAGAGGGGGAGGTCGGGAGGGGGGATTAGGGTATACCAGGGGAAAATGGTAGGGGGGAAGCTAGAAAATATAAGGATGGTAAGCAAGTAGGGTAAATAGGCCACGAAGTGTACTATAGAGAACATTTGTTGTGTTCATATGTTTTTCTTTTCATTGTATTTGTGGCCTGTTTGGTTTTTGTTTTACAATATTTTCCTTTTTGATACTCTAAAAAAAAAAAAAAAAGCTGGTATGCTTGCGATGTATTTGAGAGGAGGAGTGTAGGTGTTTGGTAAATGTGGACATATGTAAGGCTGTGAGCCAGTCTCCAGGGCCTGCTGGGGGGACTGGAGTCCCCTGCGATGAGTGTACAAATGTGTAAGCTTGTGGCCACTCCGTGCGTTTAAAGGACCCTAGGGAGGCTGCCCCTATACCTTGTGGGAGAGCGGGATGGTCAAAAAGGGACGTCAGGGGGCCTGGGTCAGAGGAGAGGGTGATGTTGAGGCCTTTCCTATACCATAGCTTCAAGGAGGCTAAAGTCAGTGGGGATAAGGATGTCAAGCGAGTGTAGTCGTGTTTGTAACCCCATAAAAGAGCCCGGAGGTCTACAGGAGAGAGGTCTTGTTCAACGGTCACCGAAGCCTTGCAGAAAGGGCGGGGGAACCATTCTAGGATGCGAGCCATATGAGCAGCTGTATGGTAGGTCTCAAAATCAGGGAGACCTGTTCCTCCCATTGTCTTCGGAAGCGTAAGCAATTTAAATTTAACTCTGGGAAGTCCCCCGTTCCACATGAATCTGATGGCTAGTGAGCGCAGGGAGGTAAAAAATGATTTGGGGACGTGGATGGGAACCGTTTGGAATAAATAGAGGAATTTGGGTAAGGTGTCCATCTTTAGGGTATTGATCCTTCCGAACCATGGCAGTGAGGACCCACCCCACTTCTCAAGGTCTTTCCGTATTCGGGAGAGTAGGGGAATATAGTTTAGGGAGAACAAGTTAGCTAGGTTTGAGGGTATAATGATCCCCAAGTAATAGATCCTCTTGGTTTGCCATCTGAAAGAGAAATTAGATTTTAGAAGGGAGGGGGTGAGGGATATGTTTAGGGCTTCCGTCTTAGTTATATTAATCTTAAAGTTACTATGGGTGCCAAAACGTTGGAATTCCCTAAGCAGGGATGGTAGTGAGGTGTGTTGATTCTGGATATACACTAGGAGGTCGTCGGCATACAGAGAAAGTTTGTGGTGTGCAGATGGAGTTTGAATACCGAGAATGGAGGGGTTTTGACGTATAGCGCAGGCCAGATGTTCAATTACGATGACAAAGAGGAGGGGGGACAGGGGGCAGCCCTGCCTGGTGCCATTTGTGATGTCGAAAGGAGCCGATGTGGTACCGTTGACTAGGACTGTAGCTGAGGGTCGGGAATATAGGGACATATAGGGACAGCTGCAGAAACCTCCAGCTGACCCTGTCGAAGGCCTTTTCAGTGTCTAAGGATAAGAGGCAAGCTTTCAGGCCTTTACGCTGTATCAGGGATATAAGGTGTATCGTTTTGGTGGTGTTGTCCCTTGCCTCTCTACCAGGGACAAACCCCACTTGATCATTATGGATAATTTTAGGTAGTAGAGGGGACAAATAGGTAGCTAGAACTTTTGCGAATAACTTAATATCTATGTTAAGTAGGGAGATTGGCCGATAGCTGCTGCACTGGGATGGGTCCTTGCCTGGTTTAGGGATAATGGAGACGTTGGCAGATAGAGATTCTTTGGAGGGGAGGTTGGAACTTTCCACCGAATTAAAGGCCTTTGTCAGAAGGGGTGCAAGTTGGGGGGCAAAGGTTTTGTAAAACCGGGGCATAAAGCTGTCAGGACCCGGGCATTTGCCTACTTTAAGGGCTTTGTTGGCCTGCAAGAATTCAGAGGTAGTCAGGGGCTCGTCGAGAGCTGTCGCGTCCGGTTTGTTTGGAAATGAATTTAGGTTGTTGTGAAACCATCGAAACTCTAGAACCCTTTGAGGAGTTCCTGATTCCTCTTCCACTCATATCCAGAAGCAGAAAGCAGAGGCACTACCAAAAAGAATGTACACTGCTAGGCTATACTCCAGTGTACTGGAGCAGTTGCTGCTACTAATGCCCAGCCTGAATGCCCAGCCTGAAACAGTAATAATGTGTCAAGGGGAAAGGCCTGTGTCACCAAACCTGAAGTAAAGCCACCTCTGCTCTTATGTCCCTCCACAGCCAGCAGCAGCACACACAGTGTGCTCTTAAAATCCGTTTATCCCATCCCTCCTCCCCTCCCAGTGCTTCCATTCTTCTGATTCCCCATTCTTCCTTTCCTCTTTTCTGACTTTTCTATTTCCTTACTCTCTTATAACCATTTATATGCTATAGGTTGGAAATGGGGAAGGGGTTTACAGCAATTCAAGAGATTGCATATAAACCAGTATGAACAGAATTTATAATGTACCGTATATACTCGAGTATAGCTCGATCCGAATATAAGCCGACGCCCCTAATTTACCACAAAAAAACTGGGAAAACGTATTGACTCGTGTATAAGCCGAGGGTGAGACATGCAGCAGCTACTGTTACAGCTTAAAAGAGTGGAAAAGAGGGTCAACAATGCCCATCTGCAGCTGCATACCTCCCTGTGTCCCTCCCTGTGTCCCTCCCTGTGTCCCTTCCTGTGTCCCTCCCTGTGTCCCTCCCTGTGTCCCTCCCTGTGTCCATTGCAGCCTCTTTGTCCTTCTGCAGCCTCTGTGTGCCATTTTGCACTGATCTGCAAAAAACATACGGCGGCCATGCCAGGTTTCAAAAGCCGCACCTCTCCTCCTCGTCTGTGACAGACGGCGGCCATTCCACTGTTCAAAAGCCACGCCTCTCTGTCTGTGATAGGCGGAACACTCAATTTCCCAGCAGTCAGTGTTCCACCTATCACGGACATCCTCTCATCCTCGTCCGTAGTATGAGGATGAGCGGATGTCCGTGATAGGCGGAACACTGACTGCTGGGAAATTGAGTGTTCCGCCTATCACAGACAGGGAGGCGCGGCTTTTGAATAGTGGAATGGCCGGCGTCTGTCTGCACGACACGCAGATCAGGTAGGCAGACGGCGGTGACTCGAGTATAAGCCGAGGGGGGCACTTTCAGCCTAAAAAAAGGGGCTGAAAATCTCGGCTTATACTCGAGTATATACGGTACATCTAATTCATCATATATCTGTGACCTTGTTCCCTTCTCCCGTCTCTCCAGAATGTTGTTGTTGTTACTATGGTTTTCCCTCCTTTTTTTTGGTTTCTTCTTTCTATGCAGCTGTGATATGTATGTACTAAATTGTATCTGCCCATGTTGGGCGTTAAAGAGTGACATCCATCCCAGCCAAGAATGTTGCATTGGTGACCATTTCTTAAAATGTGATTGCATATCGTTCACAAGTGGAAGGTAGTTTAGCTCATATAATTTATAGACAGGGCCAGTGCTACCACTAGGCGGATAAGGCAGCCGTCTAGGGCGCACTGCCACCTAGGACGCAACTGCAGCTGCTGTGTATACAGCTCTGTAGTGAGGAGATGACACAGCCTGGTGTGTAGAGACGGGTGTCAGTCTGAGAGGACTGACAAACACAAGGAGGGGGGAGGAGTGCGGAGACAGCATGGCTCAGTCACTGGGAAAGGAGAAGATTTTTGATAGAGCCGCTCTGCACTGTATGGAAGAGATCTGCGCTCCCCTCCTACCAGCAATACATAGAGCAGCCTGGTATGGAAGTGTCTTCACCAGCTCCCGACACTGGTCCTGGGCACTGACACACATGCGCTGATAAAGTCCTAGCTGGCACATCCTGTGTATAGGGAGACATCGGAGGAGGAAAATACAGCCGACCGATGCTTGTAAATGCCTCCCCATAGTGGTTTACTGCCTGCACTGCAAACTGCACTCAGTACTCACTCAGCCCGCCCCATTTTAGGACAGTAAACAGTTCCTTCAGCATGACACACCCCAGCGTTCAACTCAGCTCTTCCTCCGGATAACTCCCCCAGGTCCCTGGAATGTCCCCCTCCCCCGGTCACAATACACAGGTCACAGTGCGGCAGGTGGGAAGCAGAGGATGTCGGTGAGTGCTTGGTCCTGGTACACATGCTGGTACTGGAGCTGATTTTAGTGCTGTGCAGGGTGGTCAGTGTGTTGGATCTCTTTATGTTTATTTTTTCTACTGATGACCACCCACAGAAAACACTGCCTACAAGTCAGGCTGCTTCCCACTAGTCGCTATGTGTTCTCCTGGTTACTGCTGATACTAGTTCAGCATTTACTAGAATTGGGCTGTATTTTCCAAACTGGTCCTCTTTGCTGAACAGTTCTTTAAAACCCTGCTTTCCCTAGAGGATCTTCCACCCACATATGTGGTGGAGAGAGCACACTTTGTTCCCACAGGTGCTAGACACCCTGGGTCCCCACCCAGGCCCTTCCTGATCAGGTTTCTAAACTACAGAAACTGGGATATGCTCCTGGATGAAGAAAGCATTAGGAATTAAAGTTCAAAAATGCGAGCCCAATCCTCCCTGGATGTGGCCAGTTCTATTTCCGGGGGTTACCATCTAGCATGTTCCTTGATTGTTTTGTTTTTGTTTTTTAAAGAGATTTTTCACCAATTATTGCTCTTACTCTGAAATTGTGTCCTAGGAGCTGGAAAGCTACTGGCCCATATGTACTGTCTATTCATCTGTTTTTTACTGATGAATAGCAGCCTCAAGATAGTGTCCTGGAATGTAAGGGGATTAAATAGTACATTTAAAAAAGCAGCTGTTTTTCAGTACCTTAAACAGGTGAAGCCACATGTTGTCCTCCTGCAGGAGACCCACCTGGCGTGAAGTAAAGTCCTATCCCTGGGCAAGGCCTGGATTCAAAGGGCACTTCACTCTACGTATTCCACATGTACTTGGATGTCTGTGACAAGCCTCACTGAGTTATGGCATTGGAAACATCCCAATGTCAAATCCTATTCCTATCTGCTACCCATAGATCCTCTGCCAGAATTGATCTGTCGTTTGGCAACTCTTCACTGCTAATGTATGTTAATGATACAGAATACTTGGCTGGGGGAACTTCAGGCCACTGCCCACTTTCGGTCACCCTAGTACTACCAGATGGGGGAGGCTGGAAGTTGTCACCAGACTGGTTACAAGAGGAACAGGTTGCCTCGCAGGTATAGGGCTCTATTGCAGATTACTGGTCAACCAATGTTGATACGGCCGACCCGACCATGGTTTGGGATGCATTTATAGCTGTGACAAGAGGTGAATGTACTGTATTTCAGTGATTAAGGCAGCCAGGAGAGACAGTAATGCACGGGGGGGGGGAGGCTTCTCCTAACTAGGGAACAAGAGTGCGCGGATGCCCACGCCGACTCTCCATCTGAGACCAACTATGCATCTTTGCTGGAGACTCGGCGACTTGTTTCTGTGCGCCTTTCAGAACTGGGCGGAACTGAAATTGGGAAGAGGGCGGAGTCGCTATTTGCAGGGGCAAACTCTTGGCCCTTTTAGCGGCAGATCAAACAATACCAGTCAGTATTCCCATCATCAAAACCACTGGCGGGAATGTGATTACTGACCCCTCTGGCATACTAGAAGAATTTGTGTGCTATTTCACTACACTTTACTCCCTTATACCAGCATATGATACCAGTGAGCTGGATGGGCTATTGAATGACCTCTCTCTCCACACACTGTCAGACTCAGATGTTACCCTTCTAGATGCTGATATCTCTGCTCTAGAAATAGAAGCAATGATTTTAGCTTTTACACCACACAAGTCCCCAGGCCCGGATGGCTTCCCGACAGACTTCTACCAACAGTATATGGCCCAACTAGCTCCAAGACACAGTGTCATTTTTGACCACTGCATTAAAAACTGAGCCCTCACATTTTCAATGATGGAAGCATACATGGTTCTTCTGTTGAAACCAGGTAAGGATCCACAAGAGTGTTCATCCTACCGCCCCATAGCTTTACTAAATGCAGATCTAAAAGATACTAACCAAGGCGTTGCCATCACGACTGGCCAAGGTCATATCTTTACTAGTGGACATTGACCAGATGGGATTTATGCCCGGGAAATACACAGACACCAATCACCGGAGATTATTCACTCATTCATAATTATATACTACAGAAGCCCCAGAAAAAGTTATAGTGTCTATTGACATTGAAAAAACCTTTGATTCGGTTGACTGGCTCTATATGCACAGGGTTTGGAGGGTATGGGTTTCGGACCTAGTTTTCCGGCGATGGGTCACTTTACTGTACAGTGGCCCTTGGACTGCAATTTGGTTGGGGCGTTTAACTTCAGAGGCTTTTGTGATTGGAAGGGGCACTAGACAGGACTACCCTCTTTCCCTTTTCCTCTTTTCCCTAATGATGGAGCCTATAGCGAGAGTGTTATGTCAATCTCAAGAGGTGGGTGCCATCCAGGTGGGTTCTATATGGGAAAGCCTGGCGCTTGAAGGGTGGATGTAGACAATCTCCCACTGCAATGGGTTTTCGCCATCACTTACCTGGGGGTAAAAATTACGGCTAATATACAGGATTATATACCACTAAAACCTTCAACCATTAGTTCCCTGTCTGACACAAAAATACAGGTTTGGAAGTGGCTTCCCCTGTCTCTAATAGGATGTATAAACCTCCTGAAAATGAAGTTCTTGCCAGTAATCTTGTATTTTCTAAGGCACTCTCCAGTATGGGTTCCCAAATCATTTTTCTACAAACTGAACAGCATTATCGCTTTCTTTCTGTGGTCTCCCAAATCCTCCCACATAAGCATAAAGGTACTCCAGGAACCATGGGGGCAGGAGGGTATTAGCACTACCTGATTCGCAGAAGTACTACCTGGCTGGACAGATGGTTTTTGCAAAACGCTGGCTGAGGACTGTGAATCGGCCACGGTTCTTGAGGCTGCTCATTTGGGCGCCTACGAGAGTTTAAGGCTAGCACTCTATAGAGGCCCAAGGTCTAACCTACATTTGACAAAATCCATGAAAGCAATCAAAGCCTGGGAAATAGCCATGACTCAAATGTCCCCCAGCTATGTGGCACTCCATCTGCCCCTTTATGGATGAACCCCAAATTGCCTCATTTCTATTCCTTGCCAGACCCCAAGGTTTGGGCTAGTAAGGGGGGTTAAAGTACTAGGAGATATTATAAGGGAGGGGGAACTCAAAGTTTGACCAACTAAAAACAAGAAAAGTAATCTACCTAACACACACTTTTTCCAGTATTTACAACTGCGCCATGCATTTCAGACACAGTTCTCCACCGGAAAGGTAGAGGTGCTACCCTCTTAGTTACCTACCGGTAACTAGATGTTGGGAAAAAAGGGGTACAGATATCTCTGAAATCCAAGGAGAAGACTGCGAAGATATGTGGGACCACCAATTTAAACACTTGGTATCTGCTAGGGACCGCCTTATACACTTTAAGTATCTACATAGGATTTATTACACACCGGCCAGGCTGGCACACATTTATTCCTCTGCCACAGATGAATGCTGGAGGTGTTCTTCCTCACTTGCGAATGCAGAACATATTTTCTGGAGTTGCTCGCAGGTCAGGAGTTTCTGGTCTGCGATCACCTCCTGTTTGTCAGAGGTTCTCAGTATCCCAATCCCTACAACACCAAGAGTCTCAGGTTTGGTGGAGGAGGTTGTTCCTTCTCTAGCCCACCACAATGTACTCAATATAGGATTGTTCTATGGTTGGAAGGCCATCTTACTACATTGGAAAAAAGCAAATGCTCCTACAATATCATACTGGAAGGGTCTGATGAACTCAATAATCCATCTTTATAAGGCTACATACACGTCAAGGGGCTGTAAGAAAAATTTCTATATGGTCTGGCAGCATAGGCGTGCGCAAGGGTGTCTAGGCACACCCTAATGTGTGTCTGGAGATCTGCTGTAAGATGCTGCAAGAGACTGTATAGGGATTTGCCTGTGAGACAGTTTCCCATTGAGCAGTCAGGGAGGCATGTAAGAGCCTCTTAGTGTTTTCTTTTTTTTTTGCAAATCTTTTATTTAGTCAAAGGAAGAGGTCCATGGACCCGTGACACATTACAAACATATTGTCAACAAGTACTAAACAATTGAGAGTGTTACACAAATAAGACAAAAATTTGTCAGGCACTGGAAGAATTACATTGTTCAGTATGGAATAACCATGCAACCATCCCTTTTTATTTTAACTTTATAACAGGTAGACTTTGCCACTGTGAATACACAAAGCAAACATCGGAAAAAGAAAAGGAAATTATTACAGAAAGCTAGGAGAACAGAAAGTAGAGTAGATGGAGAGAAGGGGATGTCCAGGTTGGGGGGGGGGAGAAAAAAAAAAGGGGGGAGAGGCAGTGGAGTGCAAAATCACGAACTATCACTTCCAAGTTACTGGATGTGTATATGATACTGAGGGGGGACCTCAAATCCTCAGGTGTTTAAGTTTGATCTGCTAATATTTTGTTCTATTCTGCAGTCGTGTTTCCAAGTAGGGTCTGACCTTCATCCGAATAGATGAACGTGTTCCAGAGTGACCACGTCTTGGAATACCGTTCTTGTTGGTTTTGTGCTGTAAGAATAAGGTCTTCAAATTTATTGATTTCCTTTACCTTTCTGAGCCACATCCCAACAGTCGGAAATTGTGGGGATTTCCACTTAAGAGGGATGCATGATTTGGCAGCGTCAAGGTGGTGACAGATAATAGATTTTTTGTAGGTCTTCATCGGGGCGTCTGAGACATGAAGAAGGAAAAAGGCCGGGTTATCTGGTATTTTCCGGTCTGTGAATTTCTGGGCAACACTTTTGACCTCTGACCAGAATTGTGTTATGTTTGGGTAGTTCCAAAAAAACGTGGCGTAATATACCTCGTTATTCCTGGCATCTCCAGCATCTATCCGAGGCTGTGAGGAAAATTGTATTTAACTTCGCAGGGGTTCTGTAACACCTGGTTAAGATTTTAAAACTAGTTTCTTGCGTTTTTGTGCAGATAGATGATTTGGATGTAAATTGAATAATGCGTTGTTTCTGTTGTGGACTAAATGTACAATTCAAGTCTCGTTCCCAGTCAGAAATGTAACTTAGTGAGTAGGAGCCTGGGGGAGTGATCAAAAGATTATACATGCACGAAAGTGTGTGTGGTAGAGCCCCTTCCGTTGAGCAAATTTCCTCTAGGGTTGTGAGGGGTTGGTCAAAACTGCTTGGTGGGAGCAGTGAATGAAAGAAATGGGTGAGTTGGAAAGCATTCCAAAACTGTAGGTGGAATGGACCTGACAGGTTCACGAGTTCTTGTAGCAAATTTTTTTAGTGTTAGGAATTGCAAGGCCTGTATACAACCTGAAGATATTAGGCGTTTAAATGGTTCATCTTGGTAGCCCGATGTAAAACATGGACTGCCCAGAATCGGGAAGATTGGCGAGGTCCTGGATGAAAGGGACCCTTTTTTGAACAAAAGACAGCACTCTTTCGTCGTTTGGCTGAGAAGTGGGTGGGATTTCACCACCTTGGGTAAGGAATCATAACACCATGGTGCTCTATTCAAAGGGATAGAGCTCTGACCCTGTTCAATCTGGACCCACAACTTGAGGATCCCATGTCTTTTCCAGTCAACCAGTCTACCAAGGTGAACTGCCTGGTGATATTTATGTATGTCTGGTACTGCCAGGCCTCTGTATTCCTTCGTTAATGCGAGTTGTGATCTCTCCAATCGGGGATGCTTGTGGGCCCATACAAATTCGAAAAACACCTTCCATATGTGCCGGAAATAGGTAGAGGGGATGTGTACGGGTAAAGTCTGTAGGAGGTATATGAATTTAGGCAAAATGCTAATTTTAAGAATATTACAGCGACCAAACCACAAATGTAAGCCGGAGGACCATTTGTTTAGAAGTGACCGGAGCCTTCGAAACTAGGGGGAAAATTTAGGTCAAATACTTTGGATATGTGGGATGGGATAAGTGTGCCTAGATATGTCAAAGCCGTGTTGTTCCATTTTAGCTTAAAGTTCACCTGCAGTTGTACCATAAGAGACTGTGGAAGATCAATGCCCATTGCCTCTGACTTTTGAAAATGTATTTTAAGGTTGGAGAGGGCTCCATATTTCTCGATTTCCTTAAAGAGAATGGGGAAGGATATCAGAGTTTGGAAGGGAAAACAACATGTTGTCCGCATAAGCCGATATTTTATGTTGAGTGTTCCCCACCTTTATGCCGTTAAAGTGGTTGTAAACCCTCCCCTTCCACTTTGTCCCATGTGAATCAGCATAAAAAACCCTAATGAACACTGCATGTAGATCTTTCCTTACTTGCTTAGTATTGTTGTAATCCTTTTTGTTCTTTATAATGATGTCACTGAGCATGCTCAGATCTCCCCTGATTTACGGCACACTCTCTATGTCTTACCTATCTGTTATCAGGACTTCCTACGGCACAGCACTGAACTCCCAGAAGGCTGCTAATCACTCGGAGCTTCCTTCTACACACCATGTGACCTCACATACAGTGTAAACCAGGGAATGGGACAGCAGTACTGCAGTCTTATCAGCTGAAGCTGATAGGACTTATACAGGCAAACACTAGGTAATCAACACCAGTAAATACTATGAAATTAACAAGTCAGCTATGAACAGGGAAGCAGGGTTGCCATAGAAACGTTGGATTGAGAAGGAATACTTAAGATGGCGCTGCCTAACCCCTGGAAATAATTTTTTAAAGTTTCTTTAAACAGTAAGTAATATGCAATTTGGGCTGGATTACAGTGGCTGTAGTTTGATAATTACTTATAATGGACTAAATGAAAAGAAGCATCAGAGTGGGAGAGTTTACTTCCTCTAACATCTGGGTTTCTACGCACAGTGCAGAGGAAGGGTTCCAGCGACAGGGCAAAGAGGAGTGGAGACAGTGGGCATCCCTGACGTGTCCCATTGGAGATTTGGAAGGGATCCGATAAGACTCCATTAGCTCTGACTCGGGCTGTTAAATTAAAGTATATTGATGAGATCCATTTAGACATATTGGCTCCAAATCTGACATACTGAAGTACATAAAGGTTCACCCTGTCAAAAGCCCCCTCCACGTCTATGCTCAAAAACACACAAGGGGTTTGGGATTTATTTACCATATGTAGTAGGTTAAGCACCTTGGGGGTGTTGTCCCTAGCCTCTCTAGTGGGTACAAACCTTACTTGATCTAAATGGATCAGGTATGGTAGATGTTGTTGGATTCTATTCGCAAGAACCTTGGTAAACAGCTTGAGGTCGTTGTTGAGCAGAGAGATCGGCCTATAGTTCCCGCAGGAAGTTGGCTCTTTACCTTCCTTTGGAATAACCACAATGTGGGCTTGCAATGATTTTACTGTGAAAGGTGAGGCAGGGCCTACTGTGTTAAATAGTTTAACCATATACGGGCTCAGGGATGGCATAAGGGTTTTATATTAGAGGATGGTAAGTCTGTGGCCGGGGGCTTTCCCAGGTTTGGTTGCTGCTATCGCTCCATGTACTTTTTCAATCATGATAGGGTCCTCTAGGGCTTGGCAGTTTTGGCATCTGGGAGGAAGTCAAGTATGATTGTATGTTTTCCTGTGTCGGCAGTACCCTATCTATGTTATATAGGGCTGTGTAGAATTTCTGAAATTCTCAGGCAATGTCATGAGGTTTGGAGACTCTGGTTCCTTTTGGTGATAGTATGTGAGGTATGTATGCCTTCAGTCTCTGGTCACGAAGGGATCTCGCTAGCATTTTGCAGCACTTGTTGCCCGATTCATAGGACATTTTTCTACATATCTGCAATGACGCTTTGGCTTTGAACTGTAGCAGGTCATTAATTTGTGAATGTCGCGTGAGGAGGTCGGTCTCTAAAGAGGGGGGTGGTGTCTGTTTATGTCACGCTTCCAACTGTCTTAGGTCATCTAACAGGGAGTTCAATTGTTGGGTACGTTGTTTTTTAAGTCTCGAGCCATGCTTAATAAGCACTCCTCTGATGACTGCTTTATGCGCTTTCCAGACAATGCCAGGGTCGTAATCTGCTGTATCATTGGTGTTGAAATGGAACTGCAGTTCCTTAGTGACCTCTGATAGCACTTCTTTGTCTTGCAAGAGCCTTTCATTCAGCCTCAAGCTTTTATTCCTTGAGGTGAGAACGTCATTGAGGGCATATGAAAGGGAAATTGGCACATGATCGAACCACGTGTTGGACCCTATGGTAGATGTTCTGACTGAATGCAGTTGTGCATGCGGCACAAGGAAGTAGTCAATGCGAGAATATACCTTGTGGGGTGTTGAGTAAATAAATCCCTTTCTGTAGGGTGGAGAATAGGCCATACATCCACTAATTGGGCTTTATGTAGGGTCTGGTCAATGCTCTTACGGGAACCAGGAGGAACGGCTGAGAGTCTCGAGGAGGTATCTTCCGAGGGGATCATGGGGACATTTAGATCACCCCCTACAATCAGTTGTCCTTCAGAGAGGTTCAATAACTTTTCAATAGTCTTCCCAAGAAAAACATCTTAGTGAGTGTTAGGGGGGTACAAATTAGCCAAAGTCACCTTGATGCCACCAATCATGCCTTTCAGGAATAAAAAGGGAGGTAAGGGGGAGGGAGAAAGGAAGAGGGAGGGAGAAAGGAAGAGGGAGGAGGAAGATGATATTCTAGTGAGGGAAAATATTAGGGAGCTCTAAGCACTGGACATTTTAATATATTAATGATCATACAAGGGTAAACATTGAGGCACCAAGGCCTAATCTATATGATTGTAGCATTGAACTGAATCTGCTACTCCATGAACCACATGGCGCATATAAACATGGAGGCACAAAGACCCCCATCACTCAGGATACCTTGCTAAATTGTAGGCATAACCTGGGATTACTGCTGTCCAGTCATCTAAAATAGTGCCCCGATGTGGCTTTGTAATCCCCTGAGTCTTCCTGTGGGGAGAAGTTCCGGTATAATGTTAGACTTGGAGCAGACTCCCAGCGGCGCGGACATCTCAGAACGTCCGCCTATTACCTAACATTGTAATATAACACGGGGATGCTGAGGGGAACATTACTAATGTTCTAATGTCCCTGTCTGGGAGGAGATATTCTGGGCGAGTCCCCTCCGATATCAGCATAGTCTTAGATCCCTACATCGTTAAAGGAAGTTGGAGGGGGGTAGCAACTGAACAGAACAGTTAGTGGGGATAACTCAGAAGGTCCGCTTTAAACTCTAACCGTCAAAGGAAAGAGAACATGGTGCGATATGCACTCAGGTAAGATGTTGCTTACCGCACTCACGATTCCCGGGATCTTTCAGAGGATGTGGCCCGCAGTCTCCTCCGTGCTCTCTGAGGACGTACTGGGAAAGGGCCCCTGAATCCTGCAGGTCCTGGACGGCTCGTCGGACCCGTCAGGAGCTGAAACCAGTTAGGAACCTGGATGGGCACCACCTCTAGGAATGAGAACAGGTCCGGCAGATCAGCAGGTGTACGTAGAGTGAAGGAAGCAGTCTCTTTTCTAAAGGTGACTGATAACGGGTATCCCCATCTGTAAGTGCTTCCCTGTTCTCTAGCCAGGTCTAGAAGCAGATGGAGGCGAGCTTGGCACTGTAGGGTAGCCCAGGAGAGGTCCGGGAGAATCTTGATGGCCGCGCCATCGAAGTCTACTGCTCCGTATTCCCAAGCCTTCCATGTGATCTGTTCTTTCAGGGAATATTTATGGGAGGTGGCCCGAATTCAGGAGGACTCGGGAATAAGTGGAAAGAATACAACAAAACTTCCTGCCCTTGCTCCCCAATGTTCATATGTGAGTTATGGGAAATATCAGGAGATGGTTAGACGTCACCAAGATCTGAGGAGTGATATGATGCTTCGAGGCTTTTGAGAGGACCAGAACGGACTTGGTGACTACGAGATATTCGAAGGTGTGGGTTGTCTTCCGGCTTCCTGTATCGAAACTCCTACGTATTCGCAGCCGCGCAGACCGGCTCACGGGAGGATCCGAGCTGATTCGGTGATTGCGGGATATCTGAAGGAGTGGGTCGTTTTTCCGGCTTTCGGCATCGAACCGTCTAGGTGCCCGTATCTGCGTATACCAACCGGTGATCTGGTAAGCCTCCATTCATTACTGATTTACAGCGGTGGAGGGTCCACGTGGTCAAGCACTATTTTTGTTTGAACAAACAGGATCAACTACACTTTTGTGGTTTATTCACATGGGACATTATTTACACTGTGTAGCACTTTAGAATTTTTCACTTTTTTTAAATGTATTGGAACATTTGAGTTACAGACAAATGTTTTTTATCTGATAATTGATTTTTGAAAATACTTTTCACTAATGATTTTCACTCTATTTTGATTCACAATATTCAGATTCTCAGTATCTAGGTTTTTTACTAAAACTCACAAATTTCTGTATTAAGTCACATTTATATTTAGAGGTTAAGCGCTGCACTTTTATTTTCTTCTTATATTATGTCACTAGGCCTATAGGGATCTGACGATTTTGGCCCCAGAGCTCTATGGGCCCTGTCAGGTCGATGATGGTCTGAGGGGAGGCCAGAACTTGCTGAAGATGGCAATTACAGTTTCAGAGAGTTGTTCAGGACCTGTGGCTTCTGGGATGCTTCGAAGCCGCAGGTTGTTCCTGCTGTTTCTGTCCTCCAAATCTTCCATATGGAGTTGGAGTGCGACCGTTGCGCAGTCATGTTAGAACAGGAAGGGGCCATCCCCAAACTGTTCCCACAACGTTGGGTGCATAAAATTATCCAAAATGTCTTGGTATGCTGATGTCTTAAGAGTTCCCTTCACTGGAACTAAGGGGGCCAAGCTCAACCCCTGAAAAACAACCCCACACCATAATCTCCCCTCTACCAAATGATTTGGACCAGTGCACAAAGCAAGGTCAATAAAGACATGGGTGAGCGAGTTTGGGGTGGGAGAACTTGACTGGCCTTCACATTAAAGTGGAGACTGGGAGCCAGGCCTTCTCACCCATCAGTGCCTGGCCTCACAAATGCTCTTCTGGAAGAATGGTCAAACATTTCCATAGACACACTCCTAAACCTTGTGGACAGTCTTCCCAGAAAAGTTGAAGCTGTTATAGCTGCAAAGGGTGGGCCAACTCAATGTTGAACCCTACGGACGAAGACTGAGATACCATTAAAGCGTGGCAAGGCAGGTGTCCCAATACTTCTGGTAATACAGTGTGTGTGTGTGTGTGTATATATATATATATATATATATATATATATAAATATATATATATATACTGTAATGTTGGGGTGATTAAGCACAATTGGTAGATGCACGTTTTAGTCTACATCAGGCAGGCGTTTTATGGTTAAGGGCCTGGTAGCCCACGTTTATTATAAGAAAACAAAAATATTTAGTTCATCCAGTAATCCCACGCAGGGGTTTAAATTCATTCAGCACACAAATGAACATACCAAGCCACCTGGCTCTCAATTGTCAACAGTTCCTCTGCTTGCTCCCAACAGATTTGTCAACTCTTTCCAGCCCCCTGGACTCACCGACTTCCTTAGTCTTCCTGACTCTCAAGGTTGTCAGCCTTTCCCAGTCCCTTACACGGACTACAGTCTCCCACAGGGCAAACCACTCTTCAACCAGAAGCAAGCTGCTCACACTCCACCACCTTCCACACCCCTCTACAACTTCCTGTCTTGCTTTTTAAAGACACTGCCTTAACAGGTGGGTTAATCAATTGTAAAGAGAGCACAACCCAAACAGAGGGGAAATATAGCGTCCTTCCAGGACCCAGCCACGGCGTCCATTACATATCCCCCCCCTGTGTTTCGATCCGGAGGGAGGAACACCAGCACCCATCATGATGGTTGGGACACCTCTGTGCTGGCTGTCAGCCACGTAGGCCCAACCTTTTTTCCGGGTGCGCTTCCAGGAACATTCCCCCCTGGATCTTAACAGGTTCCTATATTGTCCTATACTCAGCCTTCCTCTTCTTTTGGGGTCCCTGGGCTTATTCACTTTTCTTGGGGGAACTCTGCCTTCCTTGAGCCCTCCTTTCAACTTACAAATACCCATTTTACCCTTCACCATCTGTATTTCAGGTTCAAAACAGTTTCTCTTGTTACCCATGGCAACCAAATCATTGTTTGCAGAACGAACTCTTAACAGATCACAGCTTTCCGTATCATCAGTGCTTTCCAAATCAGTGTTTGTTAGAAGAAGACCCGAGGAGGGGCTACATCCGACGGAACCATAGCACAGCTCCACCTCACCCGTTCTCCAACACTCCATGGGTACCTGTTCTAACAAACTACCCTGACCCAAGCATAAACCATTTTTTCCAGGTGTACACATTACATTGTTACGGCAACCAACATTAACACTTTCTCCCACAGTGTCTCCGGGCACCTTAACTTGTACCTCTGGGCCAGTGACAGAAAGCATCTCTGCTACTGCTGAGTCCATTCTGGGCCCTTCCTTCTCATGAGGCCTAGCGGGTAAGGCAGTATCTGCACCCTCTACTGACAACTGCTCCGCCGTACCTCGGACCACACCAGCAGAGATGTTTCTAGTCACCGCATCAGACGGAGAGACCTCTGATATCTCAAGCAGTTCTCTCGCGTGCCTTCCATACCAATCAATAACTAGAAGTACGCTCACAGAGAATCTGGAGATCCTGTGCCAAATGGGTAACCATTGGTCCCACCAATTCCACTGTTGGTCAAGGTTTCCCAGCACTGCCTGTACCACTTGGCTCCACCCATTGGTGCTACGCAGCACCACCTGGTCCAACTGCGGCGGAGATACCCAAGTATACAGTAAGTTCATCTTTACCAACTCTAGCATTTCTAGTAAAGTTTCTGTCATCTCTAAACATCCCATGTCTAAACACCAGAACTTTCTAGGGTCTTCTACCCTGTCCAAGACATGGAGGGGCTCAGCGACTGCAGGTTGAGAGGGTGAGACATTTGAAGAGACCTCATCCTCCTTGGAGGTACTCATCATCACGGCCTGTTGTTCCCCTGGAGAGCTGTCAGACACATGTCTCACACTTATCCATTCTGCACCAGTGTTGGTGAGCCTCTGCAGGTCATTACAAGTCACACTATCACTTTGATACTCAATATCATTTAGCTGTGGAGCTGTGGACAACACATCTGCGATGCCAGTGCCCTGAACTGTTTCCTCAGAGTGGAGGGCAACAACCTTTGCAGGGACCAAGACGCCCTCAACCACCTGCGGGTCTGCGATCCCCCTGTCTGGCATAGCAGTTGTGTCCACACCCTTGTTACTTAAGCTAGCCTTAGCCAGCATGGCTAGCAATTGTTTGGCCCAGCTGTCCCAGTCCATTGTGGTTCCACCATGGGTGTCCCACAGCGTTGCATCACCTGCTGTAGAAAGCCGCACAGAAACCTGGGATTCATTAGCTTTAACTGCACATTCCTCACTTCTATATACATCATTTTGTAACACCACACTTTTATCAACGTTGCATTGGGGTGATGCTTCATCACCTAAAGCTTGGTGCAGCACACCATTTTGAACACCTTTTCCTGGTGGCATTACAGACACATTCAGCTTTGTACACTCAATTTTTGCAGGCTGAATTAACCCCTTGCCCACTGGGCTACATGTAGGGTTGTGGGGCTGCGCCCACACGCTCTCACTGTGTGAATTAGTCCCCCCTTGTTCCACCAGCATAGCACCAGAGCCATCCTGGGCAGCCTCTGACTCCAACACATGGAGACCCCATGAGACTTCCATGGACAATCCTGTGCCTCTGCCTATCATGGGAGATCTCCTACTCTCATCACTGGTAGTGAACACATTACCAACCTCACTCTCAGATATGACATTACAAGAAATACATGTTTCAATGTCATTACACTCATCACGTTTAGCAATAGTATCACTTTTGTTAGTACGATCATTAGCATTCTCATTACATGTAGACACAACTGCTGTTTTTGTGGTTTGTTTATGAGCCACCATAACCTCTGAGCGACTCTTCACAGCACCTGCTCTCTGTAAAGGGGCACTTTTGCCTATTTGGGCAGCTCCATAGCTGACCTGGGAAACTCTCTGCTCCAACACTGCAAGCTCCTTGGAAGTTTCCCTGGGCAACCCTGCAGCAGCTGTCACTAGGGAACATGGTACCAGCACTGTTTTGGTCACCCCTAGCTCAATTTTTCCAGCCATCTGCTGGATCATAGCAGGCATATGCAGAGTCCCCATGTCCTTTTCAGTCTTTAGCCCTGCGTCTAGTTGGGCTTTACGCTGCGCCTCCCCACTGCTCTGGGTAGCACAATGCAGAAAGTCTATGTCCATTTGTACTGCGGATGTCCCCACTGGACATACTCCCACTTCACTGGATTCAGCATCATAAACTGAAACAGTCTTACCAGTTCCTGCAGCTGGTGTCATAGCCTTCACTTGAGTGCGTTGTCTCACTGGTGTGGTGTCTCCACAGGCTGACTCCCCCATGTGGCCAGGGAGCAAAACTGCAGCCTTTCTGGACCCACTGACGCCCCCTGTAGGTAACACAAGATCCTTGTTGCTAGGGGTAACTGCAGACTTGCGCTCCAAAGCTGGTTGGCTATACCTCATGCAGGATTCAGGCTGATATACTCTCCTTTCTGGACTGACCCCTTGGCCTAAGCGGCCATGACAGAAAAACTTACGTTTCTCTGGATTTCCAATTCCTAGGACTTCCGGCGACACTTCTCCCATCCTGGAGCATTGCTGGCGGCCCATGATACGATGGAACTCTCCTCTAAGAAGGATTTCCTCTTTAAACTTGCGATAGTCATCCTGGCCCCCATCCATCAAATGGTAAACCGACCGGAACTCTATCCGCAATAAGGTTTGCAGCAGTTTTGGCCACCGGTCCCTAGGCCATTTTCTCTTTACAGCAACTTTTTCAAATCTTACAAGGAAGTCTCCCACCTCCTCTGTAGGCAGCATGGGTTGCATATAGTCAGAGGCCAAGATCTCAGCCCCTTGCAGTGCACCCGACTCTTTGCGATTCCGCTTGAACCATTCATTCGCTGTCTCACATGTCACTGGCCCCTTTTTACTGGTCCTACAAGGTGGAGACATCTTCTCAGACCATGCTGAGCTCACTTCTTGGCATCTCCTCCATGACTGGCTCTCACTCGTTGCCATTGGATACCACTTCTGAGGACACAGCTGATCACAATCATTAGTAGATGAGCTCCAGAATTCATCAACCTCCCATCCAGCTTGGTTATTCCACAAACATTCCTGTGACAAGGGGCAATGGGCAACAGCATGTCCCCACTCACTACAACGGATGCAGCGCAGAGGCCTCCTTGCGTCATGCTGTGGCACCTTTGGGCTCAGGCTGCCAGGAACAACATCCTCTTTAACTTGATTAAACATGAACTTCTTGCTTTTTGACTGCCTCATCCTTGCAATCACATGCACACAGCAGCTTGTAACAGTTCTCAGCAGAGAAAGGAAAAAAAAAAATCTGATGTTTAATTCTTCCTTCACAGGTACACAACCTGCATGCAACACAGTCCATCAAATAAACGTATACGCAATGCTGTTCGCCTGGCTGCCACACACAGCTAGCAGTAGTTCCTGATGCGACTCACCATGGAGCAAGGACCCGGATTCCACCGTCTACATGCCCGCATTCGAACACCACTTGTAATGTTGGGGTGATTAAGCACAATTGGTAGATGCACGTTTTAGTCTACATCAGGCAGGCGTTTTATGGTTAAGGGCCTGGTAGCCCACGTTTATTATAAGAAAACAAAAATATTTAGTTCATCCAGTAATCCCACGCAGGGGTTTAAATTCATTCAGCACACAAATGAACATACCAAGCCACCTGGCTCTCAATTGTCAACAGTTCCTCTGCTTGCTCCCAACAGATTTGTCAACTCTTTCCAGCCCCCTGGACTCACCGACTTCCTTAGTCTTCCTGACTCTCAAGGTTGTCAGCCTTTCCCAGTCCCTTACACGGACTACAGTCTCCCACAGGGCAAACCACTCTTCAACCAGAAGCAAGCTGCTCACACTCCACCACCTTCCACACCCCTCTACAACTTCCTGTCTTGCTTTTTAAAGACACTGCCTTAACAGGTGGGTTAATCAATTGTAAAGAGAGCACAACCCAAACAGAGGGGAAATATAGCGTCCTTCCAGGACCCAGCCACGGCGTCCATTACAATACATACACACATGTGTGTTTGAGCTTTGGGGTGCACACCATAATGCAATAGGCTGCGCACATCTATGTCTGGCAGCCATGGTTAGATTCCTCTACAACAGTGGGCTAATGCACCCAATTTTAGCTTATTGGATTGCATAATCTCATGGATAGGAATTGTTTCAAATTTTCTCTTTATTATTCTTTTTTTCAAAATTATCCATAATACATTCTGGTACATTTACTACATCATACATAAAAAACTCTCTCAATATATAATACATTTACTAACATATCCCCATACACTCAAAAATAATAAAAAAATAAATAAAAAAAAAAAAAAAAAAAGGAAACCCCCCTCCCCCTCTCTTCTTAACATCTTTCCCTCCTTCCCCCCTCCCTATCTATCCCCCCTCCCTCTAATATCCCAATTCCCCCCTCCTATCCTCTCTCTCCCCTCCCCCTCCCCCACCCCACATTATAAGTATTCCCTCATTCCACTAGAGGACCTAAACTCTTCCCATTGTTTCCATACAATTGGTAGTTGATTATTTATATATCCTTCTACTCTTATTTGTTTTTCCATAAAGCATATTTCGTTCATTTCACATATCCATTCTCCTATTGTTGGACTCATAGTTTCTTTCCATTTACGTGCTATTATTGTTCTAGCTGCTGTTGTCATATGTTGTATTATCCCCTGTTTCATATTGTGTACTGTATCTGACGTAAGAGAAAATAATGCTATCTTCACATCTGGAGTCAGTCTTTTTCCAGTCACTTTTTGATATATCTCAAAAATCCTTAACCAGAAATTTTTTACTTTCTTACAACTATACCAAATATGCTCCATTGTCCCTTTTTCTATCCCACATCTCCAGCATTTATCTGTGTTGCCTTTATTAATTATTTTTAGTGCCACTGGACTCCAATACCATCTCATTGTTACTTTATAGTTTCGTTCTTGATGTTTTAATGCCGTTGTGGTTTTGTGTATTATTCCTAATATTTTTTTCCATTCTTCTTCTACAATTATCTCTCCTAACTCTTCTTCCCACTTTTTTATTCCTATTAAGTCTCTAATATCTCCTGTGGGTAACAGTGATTCGTATATTTTAGATAGTTTATTTTTATGGTTCTGCTCCTTTAATATTATCTGCTCAAATTTAGTTAATGGTCTATTTATTAAGTTTATATTGGTTTCAATAAATGTTTCTAGTTGGTGATATTGCAACCAGTGTTTTTTTATTTCTAATCCAAGATCGCTTAAACTAGGCATATTACCATCCACCAGGATCTGGATCAGTCTTATATTCTCCATCTTATTCCATTTCAAATAGCTAACACTTTCCAATGCTGGCTTAAATTCTGGGTTAGATATCAATGGGGACAAGGGTCCAGTCCTGGAGGATAGCTTTCCTTTTTTGAGCACCGCATCCCATATTTTTAAAGTAGCTCTCACAAAAATTGGTAGTTCCTTTTTTTTCTCCCTTAGTTCAGGTCTTATCCATGGCAGGAATTTTAACTGTATACCTGCAATATCCTCTTCCAGCATTACCCATTGTTTATTTTTACTGTCATGTTGCCAATTTATAATTCTAATCAATGATGCCGCTTGCATATATTTTAAAAAATCAGGTAAAGCCAAACCTCCATTTTCTTTTGTTCTAGTTAATGTTTCTCTTTTTATTCGGGAGGTTTTTTTTGTCCATATAAAACTATTTATAGCCTTCCTTAAATCCATCATTATCCTCTTAGATAAAGCAATGGGTAGCGTTTGGAATACATATAAGACCTTTGGTAATAATTCCATTTTTACTATATTTATTCTCCCTAACCATGATTGTGTTATTCTTTCATATTTTTGCAATTGTTTTATTACTTTACGTATAATCACATTATGATTGAGTTCTTGTATCTGCTTCAGATCCTTCGGAATCATGATGCCCAAATATTTAATCATCTCTTTCTGCCATTTAAACGGAAAATCTTTTTGTAAAAGTGATTGCATTTTATCTTCTAAAGTAATATTCATCATTTCAGATTTTTCGTAATTTACCTTGAAGTTACTTAATTCCCCAAATTTATCAAGTTCTTTTATTATATTAGGGATTGTTATAATAGGATTTGTTATATAAAGTAATAAATCATCAGCGTATACTGCCAATTTATACTCCTTATCTCTAATTTTAATCCCTTGTATATCTTTATTTTCCCTTATTGCATTAATTAGATGTTCCATTACTATTATATATAATAAAGGAGATAGGGGGCATCCTTGACGGGTCCCATTTGATACCTTTATAAACTCTGAAAGCATCCCGTTTATTCTTATTTTGGCTCTTGAGTTGGCATATAGTGCCATAATTCTGCCTAACATCCTAGGGCCCAGTCCTATCTGTAATAATGCCTCTTCTAAGAACCGCCATCCCACCCTATCAAAAGCCTTCTCAGCATCTATAGTTAATAAACAGGCTGGGATGGCGGCTCTCTGAGCATATTCCATAAGCGTACATGTCTTTATTATATTATCCCTGGTTTCTCGCCCTTTTATAAACCCTGTTTGATCTAGCTTTATATGTTCCGGCATTCTTGGGGTTAATCTATTAGATATAATTTTTGAATAAAGTCTAATATCGATATTTGTTAATGAGATGGGGCGAAAGTTTTTACTTAATGTATGATCTTTTTCTGGTTTCGGAATAAGTATAATGTGAGCTTTTGTACTCTGTGGTGCAAAGGTTTGCGTT
Organism: Lithobates pipiens; assembly: GCF_037356315.1. Lineage (NCBI taxonomy): Eukaryota > Metazoa > Chordata > Amphibia > Anura > Ranidae > Lithobates > Lithobates pipiens. The sequence continues at coordinate 88,398,590 of NW_027507791.1, forward strand.
TTAGTTATTGAGTTATATGTTTTTTCAAGTAAGGGTATAATTAGATTTTGAAATACTTTATAAAACCTTGCTGTATAGCCGTCTGGTCCTGGGCTCTTTCCCAGGGCCATTTCGGCTATTGCCTGTTGTATCTCTTCCCTTGAGATTTTTTCTTCCATTTCCTCAATTGCTTCTCTAGAGAATCTGGGCAAGGCTGTCTCGTTAACATATTTTCAAATCTCTTCCCCCCTTTCCTCCTTTTTATTTTCCTGCTGTATTTCTATATTATATAGTTTATCATAATAGTTTTGAAATGTTTTTATAATTTCAGCTGGATCGTGTGTTATTTCCCCGTTAACACACGATGGATAGGAATTGGGCAATGTGAACGCTTGCTACTGATATTGAAGAGTTTGCTCTACATGTATATGCGATCACTTTGCCAACCATTCCCCTGAATTCAGATGGACAAATGACACAACTAAACTCTGATTGTAGCTTACTGATGCTTTTTTTTCTCCTGGACTGGTGCTGAAGGTTGAGTATAGGGGGGGTGGAGGACTTTTAGATTTATATTTAAATTGTTTAGTTGGACAATGTTAGTTCCAAATTGTGGCCCTGCGAGGCCAAGGGGTGAGAAGGTATGTTGCCCTCCCGGCCTCTATGTATGGAAAAACTGAGAAAAAAAGAAAAAAAGACATCTGGCCCTAGGCTTTTACCCAATGGAAGTGCCTTAATTGTTTGTTGGATTTCCAATATACTTAAAGGCATGTTCAATAAAACAGCAGTATCCTGTTCTAATCTTGGGATAGCTGTATTTTAAATGCATTGTGCCTTTGTATTAGTAGGTAACGTAATGGGATTAGAGATATTGTAAAGTGTCTTGTAAGACTCTTGAAAGGTCTGAGCGATATCTTCAGAGGTATGTACCAAGCCTTTTTTGGGGCACCGGAGTTTGGGAATAGAAGTACAATTTGGTTTAATACGAATTGACCTGGCCAGTGGTCTACTCCCCTTATTATCAAATTCATACATAGTTTTATGCATTCAATCTTGTTGAAAATGTGCCATATCTAATAGTGTAAAAGATCCTTACCTTTCGCTTCTAGTAGCTGAAATAGATGAGCCTTAGGTGATCATTTAGGAGCAAGCTTAAGCCTATGAATTTCCTGCAGAGCGTTCTTTTTTTTAGACAAATGCGCGCTCTGAGATGAGGGTCCTTATGACACATTTCACGGCCTCCCATTTAAGTGGTTGTGCTGTAGTATCCTGTTTATGATCGGTTAAAAACTGAGAGGCTGATGTCGATTCAGTCTTTAGGAGGCTTTCATTCAGTCTCCAAGAAGTTACTGGTTTAGAAAAATGTGGTAGATTCATTGTAAAAAAAAGAGCGGGAAATGGTCTGACCAAAGTTGAGTTCTGATATATACCTGAGGTTGCCAGCTAAGCACATGTGAAACAAAGAGAAGGTTTATCCTACTATAAGTTTTATGGGTTAAGGAATGACAAGTATAGTCACGCTTAGTTGGGTGTAACACCTGCCACACATCCACTAGTTGAAGTTCATTCAATCGATGCTTAAGAAGATTGATCTGAGGCAAGGGGAAGTGCTGAGAAGACGACGTAGTGTCTAATGTTGAGTCACATAGAATATTTAAGTTCCCACCAAGCACCATTCTTCCCTCAACTAGAGGGCCTAATTTACAAAAAAGAGCATCATAGGGATCTAACCCTGATTGGGAGCATAAACATTAACTAAAGTAAACATGGTATTATTAACCACTAGATGACCAGCCGCCGCAGTTAAACTGCGGCAGGTTGGCTTTCCTGAGCAAAGCGCTGTAGGTATACATTGGCTGCTTTAAGACCACTAGGGGGCTCGTGCGCACCACCGTGCGACAACGGAGCTGATGTTCGTGCCCCACGGCCCGATGTTCACTGGGCACCTGTGATCGCTCCCAAGAGACACAGAACAGAGATCTGTCAATGTAAACAGACAGATCTCGATTCTATCAGGGGTGAGGAGACGTATCTGTTGTTCATGAACAGGGATAGGTCTCCTCCTTCGGGCAGTCCCATACCCCCCCAGTTAGAATCACTCCCTAGGACACCCATTTAACCCCTTGATCGCCCCCTCGTGTTAACCCCCTTTCCTGCCAGTGACATTTATACAGTAATCAGTGGCCATTTTTAGCTGTGATCGCTGTATAAAATGTCAGTGGTCCCAAGAATGTGTTTATAGCACAAAAAATAAAAACGCAGAGGTGATCAAATACCACCACAAGAAAGCTCTATTTGTGGGAAAAAAAGGATGTCAATTTTGTTTGGGTACAACGATGCACGACCGCGCAATTGTCAGTTAAAGTGACGCAGTGCCATATCTCAAAAAACGGGATGGTCATTAACCGATTCGCGCCCGCCCTATAGCCGAAAGACGGCTTCAGAGCGGACGCCATCTGCCGGGAGGCCGTCCCTGGACATCCTCCTGTTTACTTCCGCAATGCGCGCTCCTGGGAGCGCGCATCGGGGAAGTTCTGTGCTGGCCGTGTCCTTCGGACACAGCCAGTCACAGATCGCTGTAAACGGCCAATCACAGCGGCCGTTTACAGCGCAATCGGCCTATACAATGAGAGATGATCTCATATGTAAAACATATGAGATCATCTCTCAGCGCCGATCTCCCTTCTCACACAGACAGTGTGTGAGAAGGGAGAGAGGAACGGCTGCAGCGGCCATAAGTGAAAAAAAAAGTTAAAAAAGTGCCATCTGCCCCAGTGCCATCCTCGCCCAGTGCCATCCTCGCCCAGTGCCACCTGTCCCCAGTGCCACCTGTTCCCAGTGCCATTTGTCCCCAGTGCCAGCTGTCATCAGTGCCACGTATAAGTGCCATCTGTCATCAGTGCCACATGTCATCAGTGCCACATAGTGCCATCTGTTATCAGTGCCACATATTAGTGCCATCTGTCATCAGTGCCACGTATCAGTGCCATTTGTCATCCGTGCCACCTGTCAGTGTCACGTGCCATCAATGCCACTTATCAGTGCCATCTGTCATCAGTGTCCCGCATCATCTGTGCCACGTATTAGTGCCATCTGTCATCGGTGCCACGTATTAGTGCCACGTATTAGTGCCATCTGTCATCAGTGCCACGTATTAGTGCAATCTGTCATCAGTGCCACGTATTAGTGCCACGTATAAGTGCCATCTGTCATCAGTGCCACCTATAAGTGCCATCTGTCATCAGTGCCACATATTAGTGCCATCTGTCATCAGTGCCACATATTAGTGCCATCTGTCATCAGTGCCACATATTAGTGCCATCTGTCATCAGTGCCACGTGTCATCAGTGCCACGTATAAGTGTCATCAGTGCCACGTATAAGTGTCATCAGTGCCACGTATCAGTGCCATCTGTCATCAGTGTCACGTGTCATTGTCCTGGTGCTCAAGGGCCTTCAAAAGTGTAATAGGTAGTCAACAAGTTAGATTTATGCTCCTAGAACACGTGATGGCGCTCCCTGCATGTTGGGCCTCTCTATGTGGCCAGGCTGTGAAAAAGTCCCACACATGTGGTATTGTAATACTCAGGAGGAGTAGCAGAATTTTTTGGGGTGTCATTTGTGGTATACACATGCCACGTGAGAAAAATAACCTATTACAATGACAATTTTGTGGAAAAAAATAAAAAAAATAAAAAATCTTAATTTTGCAAAGAATTGTGGGAAAAAAATGACAACATCAAAAAGCTCACCATGCATCTTACTAAATACCTTGGAATGTCTACTTTCCAAAAAAGGGATCATTTGGGGGGTATTTGTACTTTCCTGACTTGTTCGGGTCACAAGAAATGAGATCGGCCACCAGTACATCAGATGTGATCAATTTTGTACGATTCGCACCACAGTTTGTAGACTCTCTAACTTTCACAAAGACCAAATAATATCCACTAATTTGGGTTATTTTTTACCAAAGATATGTAGCAGTATAAATTGTGGCTAAAATTTATGACGAAAAATTAAAAATTTGCATAATTTTGTCACAGAAACAAAGAAATATGCGTTTTTTCTCAAAATTTTCGGTCTTTTTTCATTTATAGCGCAAAAAATAAAAACCACAGAGGTGATCAAATACCACCAAAAGAAAGCTCTATTTGTGGGAAAAAAAGACAAAAAATTCATTTGGGTACAGTTTTGCATGACTGAGTAATTGTCATTCAAAGTGTGAGAGCACTGAAAGCTGAAAATTGGTCTGAGAAGGAAGGGTGTTTAAGTGCCCAGTAAGCAAGTGGTTAAGGGGGTAAATTCTTCCAACCCTGATCAATGAAATAGAACCTAATTAAACAGTCACAAAATAGGATTTTTGTACTCACCGTAAAATCCTTTTCTCTGAAGTTCACTGACTGACACAGCTCCATTAATCTTGACCATAAGCAGAACATGTTATACATGTGAAAAAACAGAACTTTACAGTTCCGCCCAGGGGGCAGTCCTTCCAGTAACATCCCCTCAGCTTGCCTCCTGAAGCTCAGTACGTCTACAAGCAGTATAACGTAAACCAATAGAAGGGGAGGGTGCTGTGTCAGTCAGTGAACTTCAGAGAAAAGTATTTTACAGTGACGTCAGGTACGATCTCGGTAAAGAGTCTCCGACGGAGACTCTTTACCACGTGATCAGCCGTGTAAATGGGAAGTGCCGGTGATCGGCTTTTCCTCACTCGCGTCTGTCAGACGCGAGTAGAGGAGAGCCGATCGGCTGCTCCTCTGACAGGTGGGGTCTGTGCTGATCGATTATCAGCACAATCCCCCCCCCCACCCCCGAGGATGCCCACACTGGACCACCAGGGACGCCACCAGACCACCAGGGAAAAGGTAATCCTCCCTAGACCACCAGGGATGCCAGTCAGCACAATGGATGCCAATCAGTGCCCATAATGGATGCCAATCAGTGCCCACAATGGGCATCACTGATTGGCATGCATTATTGTTTGGCACTGATTGGTATCCATTAGTACAGTATAACACCAATGCTGCCTATGAGTGCCCACCTGTGCCGCCTATCAGTGCCCACCTGTGCCGCCTATCAGTGCCCACCTGTGCCGCCTATCAGTGCCCACCTATCCATGCCCATCTGTGCCGCCTATCCATGCCGCCCATCCATGCCAATCTGTGCCACCTATCAGTGCCAATTTGTGCCACCTATCAGTGTCCATCCGTGTCGCCCATCCGTGTCGCCCATCAGTGCTGCCTATCAGTGCCACATATCAGTGTCCATCAATGCCACCTCATCAGTGCCACATCATTGGTGCCCATCAGTGCCACCTTATCAGTGCCCATCAGTGTAGCCCCATCAGTGCCCATCAGTGAAGGAGAAAACTTACTTATTTACAAAGTTTTGAAACTGAAACAAAAAAAACATTTTTTTTTTCAAAATTTTCGGTCTTTGTTTATTTGTAGCGCAAAAAATAAAAACTGTAGAGGTGATCAAATACCACCAAAAGAAAGCTCTATTTGTGGGAAAAAAATTATAAAAATTTCATTTGGGTACAGTGTAGCATGACCGCGCAATTGTCATCCAAAGTGCGACAGAGCTGAAAGCTCAAAATTGGTCTGGGCAGGAAGGTGTTTAAGTGCCCGGTATTGAAGTGGTTAAACAGAAAAAAAAGAGTGCAGAATTGCAACATGACACAGCCGCCTGCAAAACTTTGCGGCCAAAGCAGGCATCAGACGATGCGCTTTACATCCACTTTGTAGAATTTGGTAAAAGTATGAACGGACGACCAAGTCACCACCTCACACACTTGAGCGACTGAAGCCTGATGTCGGAAGCCTAAGAGGTTCCAATTGACCTGGCGGAATGGGCCGTGACAGGAAAGGGAGGCACCTGCCCCTTCAAGACATAGGCCTGTACCACAATCTGCTTGATCCACCTAGAAATGGTGGCCGACAAGACCGCCATACCTTTCTTTAGACCAGCTACTGAAATGAACCGAGTCTGACTTCCGAAAGGGAGCCGAGGCAGACAAATACACCCTTAGGGCCCTGACCATGTCCAGGGAATAAAGGGCCACCTCTTTAGGGTGTGTCGGTTTAGGACACAGAGATGGTAACACAATGTCTTCATTGATGTGAAACGCCAAAATCACCTTCGGCAGAAAAGAAAGTTGCGAACACAACACAATCTTATCCTTATGGATAATCAGGTAGGGTGACTTGCAAGACAAGGCCGCCAGTTCCGAAACCCTCCTGGGCGAAGTAATGGCCACTATGACGACCCTTTCTGAGAAAGAGTCAACAAAGGAATTTTCCGGATGTTCTCCAACGGTGGTTTCTGAAACGCCGATAGCACCAGGTTCAGATACCACAGGCGTAAAAGTAAACGCACCGGAGGGACTACATGCCGGACCCCTTGAATAAAAGTGCTCACTAGAGAGTGAGACGCCTGGGTCATTGGAAAAAAACAGCCAAGGCTGATATTTGTCCCTCAATGGTGCTTAAAATCAATTTCTGGTCTACTTCTCGTTGTAGAAAGAGCAGGATCCTGGAAATGGAATAGGTGTGCGGACGCCATCCTTTCTCTTCACACATGGAGATGTAGGCCTTCCAGGCACGATGGTATATCTTCCGAGAAGATTTCCGTGCTCTCAACATAGTTGAAATCACTGAGTCCGACAGGCCCCAGTTCCTTAGCACCTGGCTCTCAACAGCCATGTCGTCAAAACCAACGATGGTAAAGCAGGATGAAGAATCGGACCTTGACACAGAAGGTCCTCTCGCAACGGTAGTCGCCAGGGAGCATCCGGAACCAGGCACACTAGATCAGCGTGCCAGGGACGCAGAGACCAATTGGGACAATCAGTACTTTACTGGAATCCCCTCGGCGGCCTCCACTCTGGAAGAAAGGCGTAGATCAGTCTACTGATCCCATGAAACCACCAGCGTGATCAGTAGACTCCAAGGATCCCTTGTCCTGGATACGAATCTAGGCACCTTCCGATTGAGACAGGAGGCCAGAAGATCCACGTATGATGTGCCCCACCACAGGCACAGTAGCCTGAACACCTCCGGATGCAATGCCCATTCTCCTGGGTCCAGCATCTGGCGACTTAGGCAGTCCACCTGCCAGTTTTCTACTCCCAGGATGTAAATGGCTGACAAAATCCGGTACATGACGCTCTGTCCACTGAAGGATGTGAGCGACCTCCCGTGCTGCAGCCAAGCTTCTTGTTCCTCCTTGATGGTTAACATATGCCACCGCTGTGGCGTTGTCTGACTGGATCCTGATTGGACGCCCTTGCAGTCTCATCGACCATGTGGAGAGGCATAGCGTGATCGCTGAGAGTTCGAGCACATTGATCGGCAACTGGGATTCCTCCCCCGACCAGAGGCCCTGGGTCTACTGTACTCTCAGTACTCCACCCTAGTTGGTCAGGCTGGCGTCTGTTGTGATCACCATCCAATGTAGAGGTAGGAACGACTTCCCGGACCGAAGTGCCGGGGACCTCAGCCACTAGAGCAGGGAGTCCCTGACTGACTGGCTCACCTGAATCTGCAAGGAACAAGGAACGGGCCACTGCCTCTGCCTTCCTGCCCATGGGGTCCTTAAACACAGGAGTCCCCTCTACCAGGAACGTGGTTACTTTATTTGACCTAGATACTGGGGGATCCACGACCGGAGGAGCCAACCATTATTTAAGAAGGCTCTCCACAAAGGGGTTACGCACCGCCATGCTTTTTGGGACCAAAAAGGTCAGCCCCCATTCCTTGCATATGAAATTATCGAAATAAGTCACGGAAACACCTTAGGTGTATGGGCTGGCTTACGGGACCCAAAAGGGACCTCTACTGCAGCACAGGATCCTGCTGTACTCTGAATCTTCAGGGTATCACGCACAGCTGTGATAAGTGATCCAACTAGCGTAGACCCGGACGGGGACTCATCCTCACTGTCCGATCGGTCCTGGTCAGCGTCATCTGAAGGAGCAGAGCAGGGGCCTCCATTCTCAGCAGGACCCGAGTCTGTGTCAGAGTCTGTGTCAGAGCACTCCCCAGAGGATGGGGAGGCAGGGGCTGCTTTTTACCACCGCCTACACCCTGGCAACAAACATTTTAAGGACCGCCGCAAAGCGTCCAAAGGCACTGCACTGTTTGCAGACGAGCCGCTTGCAATTGCAGGGAGTTCGGGGGAAGAGACAGTTTTTGAATCCATGCTGACCCACCCTGTCTGCCACGCTTGGGGACTTAGGACATGTGCACAGTCCCTCCCTCCTAGTTGCTGCAGACTGAGGGGGCCCCACCGCAGGACTCACCACCCTGACCGAGTTCTACCCCATTCAGCTACAAGTGCCTGTGTCCTGTGCCAGCTCCCAGGTGTCCTGTGTGAGAAACCGCACTATTCTGAACAGCAGGGACCAGCACTGAGCATAAAAACTGTGCTGGGCTACAATAAAATGGCCGCCGGCTGCCCAGTATGAGGGACATAATCACAGGGAAAATGGCCACCGAACTACAGCAAAATGGCTCCTGACCATGCTTTCCACTGAGGCACACCAAACATGGCAGACAAACAACTGTACACAGGGAAAAGACAGTCAAAATTGCGGCAGAACAGCGCTATGGCAATCGGCATATGCAGACCTCCAGACACCCAGTGGGGAGACCACAGACACCCAGGGATACAGCCACCCAGCGCAGCCCCCCATCCAGGTGACAGCCCCCCAGGGAACCCCTGGCTATAAGCACACACACCGCTCAGCAGCCCATCATGCAGCATCCCCCACAGGGGGGGAGGGAAGATAGGGCCAGAGAGAGAAGAGAGGGAGGAGAGGGACCCCCGAATTGATCTCCCAGGGAATTCCCAGCTGCTCAACCCAGCCGAGGCAGGGAGAGCTGTACTTACCATCCGGACGAGCTGGGGACATCCCATCACAGACCCACTCCCGAAGAGAACGGGGTGGCTGCTGGCCACGGCACACTGACGCAGACATCAGTAGCCCCGGTCATATGTGTGCCCGGAGCGTTGCGCTCACCGGCCGCCTTTGGAGCCTGTGGGGCATGTCGTGGCTGACCCAGCTCGTAGCTATGGTCTGCACATGCTTGATGGCCAGGCTGGGGAGACTACAAGGATAAGGGTATCCAGTCTGTCACCCAACCGGCTGTTGATAGTAGATCACAGGATGCAAAAATCTTGTGCAAAAGTCAAACTTCTACGACAAAATCCCAGGATCGATGGTCCCACAGGGTTCCTAGGTCCATCTCCTTCACTAGGCAGAAAAAAAATGAGCTGCAGGAGGCAGGCTGAGGGGATATTACTGGAGGGACCGCCCCCTGGATGGAACTGTAAAGTTCAGTTTTTTTCACATATATAACATGTTCTGCCTAGTCCTCTCCTGAAGGTGGCGTAACAACCCTATGGTCAAGATTAATGGAGCTGTGTTAGTCAGTGAACGAAAGAGAAGTACCATATACAGTATATGCAGAGAAGAAATCTGGCTGCTACGGTTTAAGGACTGCTCGTTTGCCTAGGTACATACCTATAGGATTTCTTAGCTGAGAATGCACTATGCATGTAGCTGCTGGGACCCAACGTCTGTCTGCATTGTCTTTCTTTACCCAAGGGCCGCTTAAGAAAACCTGAAAGCAGAATAAAACTGATTAACCCCTTGTTTTGACTAATTTGAGTTAATTAACCCTATCCTCTCCCATCTACATTTATCTTTTTTTATAGAAAATCTTTCTCTCTTTCTCCTTTTTATCCACACCTGATCAGGACTGGAGTCACGAGGTATCTGTTGCCCGAGCCAGGTTCAGCTTCTCCTGGGTGGAGGTCCTTCCTGTACAGTCTCTAAATGAGCTATATGGTTGAAGACCCATTCTGGTGGTCTAGGGAGCATAATTCCGCCTCTCCTGAGTAGAAGTCCTCCCTGTACAGCCTCTACATGAGCTATATGGTTGAAGCCTTATTCTGGTGGTGCAGACCTGTCAAAGAAAGCTTTAAACAAGCTTTGGTGTAAGTGATGTGCTTTCCATATTCTTTTCACTTCTTTTCTCTGTTTTGTGGGTGTTTGCCATTTCCAAGATGGCTGCAGCAGTGCAAGTACACTCTGTGAAAAGCAGGAAGTGATGAGGCCTCTGTGGTCAGTTTCCTGGCTAGCCCTTTTCCAACATGGTGATCTAAGCATGCTCAGGCACTAATATCATTAATGGCGAAATGTGACAGTTTTAAAAGGTCCTATGGCATTTTTGGGGCAACACATGGTGGAGTTCTCTACCCACACATTTTGGATGCATATGTAGTCATTGTTTGCAGGTATGTTTTCCCTTTTTATGACATTCACCTAGGCTTTTCCCATCTCCTTCTCAGTGTTACTCTGGAATCACTGTGCTCTTAATGGTATTCACCTTGGCTCTTCCTATCCTTAATGGTTTCTCTGGGATCACTGTGTCATGTTTTTGATTTCAGTCTGCTGCTTTGCTATGCTTCTATGGGGACCTCTCCCCAATCAGACCACCCATTGCTTGTAAAGTGAAGGGATTAGATAAGTAGTGAAGATATTGAGAGAAAGAGAGCAAATATCTACAGCCCTGTACAGACCTCAAGATGGAGAGAGCACTCTAAAGGTCAAGATAAGTCACCAGCTAAGAGCAGACATCCAGGCAATGTTGATTAAGGTCATCATCTTACCTCTCATTATCACTGCTCCCCATTTACAAACAACACAGGTTACCAGCCCTAATAGTTGCTGCATTTGTGGTGGAAAGTCATTGCCTGACAAGCTAGTATGTGAAGTCTGCCTGTAGAAAGCAGCAAACAGCCCTGTAAGGTCCTCAAGACAGAGAGAGCCCTATAAAGGACAGAAGAGTCGCCATTTAGGCACAGACATCCAGGCAACGTTGATCAAGGTCATCATCTTGCCTCTTATAATTGCTCCCCATTTATAAACACCACAGGTTACCAGCCCTAATGGTTGCTGTGTTTGTAGTGGAAAGTCATTGCCTGACAAGGAAGAGACAACTGACAAAGAAGGGGATGTCTGGAAAGTAGTGGCCTTGATTAAAGAATCGGCCAAGGAGTTGACACATGAAGCCTGTACTTCTCAGTCGATGGCTGAATTACCTAGCACTTTGAATCAGAGCCAGTAGGGGGTGTCCAAATTGGAAAGACTGACGGAGGACAAAGGCAATAAAGGGGCCACAGGCTTTGACATTTGCCCAATAGTCTTTTTGCAAGGGCAGTTAAGGACGCAATTACATGGGGTGAAGTGGAGGAAACTCTCCACATGGTTAGAAACTACTTATTTGCCCTTCATTGAACAACTGGAGGAGTTAATCCAGGAAGAATGGAAAGGGGTCACAGAAAAGGGCCTGTATAAAGAGGTTGTCAGAACTGCATATCCAGAAAAGGCGAAAGGTCAACCTGCTGCAGTCTCCTCCGATGCTGGATGCATCATTAATGCGACTGGCAAGACACAACACCTTGTGGTTATGTTCAAGAAGGCTCTAGTCAGAAAATTATATCTAGATCTGAAGTGCTCCTAGGTACTGTAGCATCTGCAGGTGCCTGCAGATCAGCAATAACCAGCCCATGTGCTGTGCGAGTCTAATGGGAGTGGTTTCATAATTATCAACCAGCTGATAATAGGAGCCTAGCTAACAAAATAGAGGAACTGGAGCTGCTATTACACAAGGTGGACTTAAACTTTGTAGAAATAACTGAAACTTGGTTTGACAGCTCACACGATTTGCTGGAAAACATTCAGGGGTATTCCTTGTTATCGGAAGGACAGGAAAGATAGAAGAGGGATATGTAAAAAAAATATGTAAGGGTGGCAGAGAGGCAGAGAGGAGTGAAATTGTGAATGGGAACTTAAAACAGAAGCGGTAAGTGGGAAATTAAAAGTGGGGGGTATGGTATAGGCTCCCAAACCTGAAGGGGGGTCGGACCTACTATCACAGAATTGGCAGTGGGACAGGGAAATGTCATAATGGGTGACTTCAGTTATCCCAATATTGACGGGGCAGAGGGGACAGCTCACTCATTAAAGGCCCGTAATTTCATGAATGTCTTACGGGACAACTTCATATCCCAATTAGTGAATTACCTAACTAGAAAGAATGCCCTGCTAGATCTATTAATTATGAATTACCCAAATCTGATCTCAGATGTGGCAATATGGGACAACTTGGGATCTAGCGATCATAGCAGGGCTCAAGTCCTGTGGGAACGCATGGGAACGGAGTTCCTGTACTTTTTACACAACAGGAACTCAGTTCCCGTTAGCAGCCGCGTCCTGCATATGCCTGAGTAACTGGTTTCTAGGCTGAGCAGCGCCTCCGAGAGAGAGCAGCCAGCCACAGACACCACACCAGACAGAGCCACACTTACGCTGGTAAGGATCCAGCCTGTGCCCACTGCCCAGTCAGTGGCAGACAGTCCCGGGGCCACCACCTACTACTCCTACATCCGTTGTAGAACATTGCCAGCAGTGCAGCCCAACTCTGAGCTGCCAGACTTCTCCAGTTCAACTTCTCCTCTCCTGAGCTGAGTCTCCGTGTCCTCCCGCCCATGAGGTCCGCCGCAAATTTGCCGCCTGCCAGAGTCATTGACAAACTTCCAGGTTAGTGTGTTACACACACTTTGTTAGTTACAGTGAGCATGCTCCCCCTCTGTTCTGCTGCTGTGTCCCCCCACTCCCCCTCCGTTCTGCTGCTGTCCCCCACTCCCCCTCTGTTCTGCTGCTGTCCGCCACTCCCCCTCTGTTCTGCTGCTGTTCCCCTCCAGTTTTCCTCCATGTCCCCCTCCGTTCTGCTGTCCCCCTCCATTTTTGTGGTGATTATTCTGTTAGTTTGACAAGTTAACTTATTTAGTTTTTGTAAACTGGCACTTTACAATAAATGTTGCACTGTATTTTCTGTGAAATATATATGCAAATGAGCGTATGATTTTTTATTTTTTTTGGTGGGGGAGTGGATCTTGGGTGGGAGTTCCCACACTTTTTTCCCCAGGACTTGACCCCAGGATCATAGGATGATTGCATTTAACGTAAATCATAGAAAAACGAGGCATGAGGGTAGCACAAGAACACTAAATTTCAAACGAGTCAATTTTTCTGAACTGCGGCCATTACATCAATTGGGACCAAATCCTAGAAACATTGAACACAGAAGAAAAATGAAAATGCTGGGGGAACCAAGGATGGAGAAAGGTCTGGGTGTCCTAGTAGATGACAGATTGAGCAATAGCATGCAATGTCAACCTGCAGCTACCAAAGTCGGAAGAATATTAGCTACATAAAAAAGGGATATACTCCAGAGATAAAACTATATTCCTACCTCTTTATAAAACTGCTTCTGGTCACCAGTCCTCAGAAGGGATGTACTGGAACTGGAGAGAGTCCAAAGAAGGGCAACAAAACTAATAAGAATGGAGGAGCTCAATTACGAGGAATGACCACAAGCACCCAATATATTCTCGCTGGAAAAATGACACTTGAGAGGAGATACGATGGCAATTTTACAAATACCTCAATGGCGATCCCAGCATAGGAAAAAACTATTTAGTCTCAAGGAGTGTAAGAGGACATGGGCTACATTATGAGATTGGAGGAGAAGCAGTTTAATCTTAAACTGCGCAAGGGGTTTTTCACTGTCAGAGCAATAAGGATGTGGAACTCTCTTCCACAACTGGTGGTAGCAGTGAGCAGTATGGATATTTTTAAGAGACTCTTGGATGTGCATCTTAACCACATCAGCCCCAGAAGATTTGGCTGCTCAATGACCAGGGCATTTTTTGCGATATGGCACTGCGTCACTTTAACTGACAATTACGCAGTCATGTGACGCTGTACCCAAACAAAAAAAATGTTTCCCCACAAATAAAGCTTTCTTTTGGTGGTATTTAATTACCTCTGTGGTTTTTATTTTTTGGCTATAAACAAAAAAGAGCGACAATTAGGAGAAAAACAATATCTTACTTTTTGCTATAATAAATATCCCACATTTCTTTTTTTAAAAAAAATATTTTTTTCCTCAGTTTAGGCCGATATGTATTCTTCTACATATTTTGGTAAAAGAAAAATATATATATATATATAAAAAAAAATCGCAATAAGCATATATTGATTGGATTTATGGCATTTTATTATTATTTTTTCACTAGTAATGGCGGTGATCTGCAATTTTTATCAGGACTGCGATATTGCAGCAGACAAATTGGACACTTTTGACACATTTTTGGGACCATTGACAAATATACAGCGATCAGTGCTATAAAAATGCACAGATTACTGCATAAATGTCACTAGTAAGGAAGGGTTTAACACTAGGTGGCGATCAAGGGGTTAACTGTGTTCCATTACTGTGTTCTAACTGTAGGGGAGATGAGACTGTCTAGGAGGAGCGAGAGATTGGTGTTCATACTTAGTATGAACACGCAATCTGTCTCTACTCCCCTGAAAGGACCGGGATTTGTGTGTTTACACACACAGATCCCGGTTTTCACTCTGTCACGAGCAATCGCGGGTGCCCATTGGTCATTGTGTCCGCTGCGGGCTTGCACCTCCGGCGGTGTGCGTGCCCAACTAGTAGCCAAAAGGAAAAGTGACGTAATGTAACGTCGATTTTCCCAGCTGAGCCAACCTGCTGCAGTAAAACTGCCAGGGCTGGCCTGGAAGTGGTAAACAACATAGCGGGTATGTATGGTAAATATTTATAGACCTTGGTACACCTACACTGGTTTAACTGGATGGATTATTGTCTTTATTCAACGTTACCTACTATGTAACTATGAGTCCTTTATCACCAAAACCAGCCAAGGTTCTGCAGTTCTTACAACTGGGGAAAATATGTTCAAAGTTCAGCCTTGTCTGCACTAACAGGGGTTTAAGGAGCCCTTAACCCTTTAGTGATGCAATTATTAAAAGGCTTGCATGAAATTATAGACCTGCCAGGAAACCATTGTTCCCTAGGTGGGACTTCCTTATGGTCCTCAGCTCTATCAATGCCTCGTTTCTATCTTACAGAATTGGCTACACTCTGCAATCTAACCTTGAAGACCGTATTTCTGGTTGCTACCACCTCTGTGAAAAGGGTGTCAGAGCTGCAGGCTTTGTACTCAAGGAGCCTCACCTAACGTTCTACCTGGTCAGAACAGTCCCAAAACCCCAGACTGCTTTTATCCATGGGGTGTCTTTCTCCTTCCATTTTAACCAGAAAGTCAATTTATGGTCTTTCTAAAGACCTCCCGAAGGGGAAGAGTCCGGGGGCCAGACGGTTTTACAAATCCTTACTATTGTAAATTTCAATCGCTCTTGTCAAGCCAGATGCGTAACAAATTTTAACACGTTAGCTTGGTGTTCAGCTGCACCTAATTATAGGCAGATTTTGCTCCTGAATATGGATATGGACAGTCAAAAATTTGCACGGATTTTGGCTAATCGTCTCAAACCCATCTTACCAACGATAGTCCATCCCGATCAAACAGAGTTTATTGCTGGAAGGAGACAATTCTAACTCGGTGAACCAACTGATTTATTGAGCAGAACTGCAGACTGACCATCCACCCTGTCTCCTACTTTCTTCTGATGCCGAAAAGACATTTGACAGGGTGGATTGGACTTCTCTTCGGATGGTCTTGACTAAGCTGGGCCTACTGTAAGCTCCAACATGCTTTTATGGATAGCATCACTTTATGGCTCCCTGGAAGCTAGGGATAAGGCAAATGGCGTCCTTTCGGACCCGTTCCCTATCTGTAATGGGACGAGACAGGGGTGCCCCCTGTTCCATCTCATATTTGCTCTCACCCTCGAGCCACTGCTTAGTAAAATACAGAATACAGAATACAGATATCAAAGGGTTTACTTTGGGGCCGACGGAATAATTGTCCGCTTACGCAGATGACATTCTGTTTTATGTATCTGACCCCTTGATTTCTCTCCCTAATATTATGGTGGAACTGCGGGTTTTTAACTCACTATCAAACTAAGATTAATTATAATAAATCACAAATTTCGCCTTTAATTATGCCCTTGAGTGTACACGCGCAGTTGTAAGCTTCGTTCTCCTTCACCTGGTGCTGCACCTCCCTAAAGCACTTAGGTGTCCATCTTCCATCTTATTGCAACTAGTTATACACATGCAACTATGCCCCGCTGCTCTCCACCATTAGAGTGGACTTGCAGAGTTGGGATCACACAGCTTTCTTTTGGATGGTCTGTCTTGAAAATGTGTTGCCCCGTATTCTTTTTTACTTGAAAATGGTGCCCATAGCCCTTTGCACCCTGCAGCGCCCTAAACGGGTTGGAGGTATGGGCATACCCACTCTTCGTAAAAATACTACGAGGCAATTGCCCTTCAATCGATATTGTATTGGTACCATAGTGTATTCACTAAACTATGGGCTCCCCTCAAAACATTTTTGACAGCCTGCAATCTCTCCCATGCCCCTTGCCCCCCCCCCCCCCCCCCACCCCCAGGAAGGCCAAGATTTGTCTGAGCTCTGGGGAAACGCCTCTCCCTTTTCTGAACCTGGGCAGCTGACGGGGAGCAGGGGCGGACTGACCATTCGGTCACTCGGTCACGGACCGAGGGCCCGGCCACTAGGGGGCCCCATCAGGGTTGTCAGCCATAATAAAAACCAGGGACAGTATGTGAAAAATCTGTGTTTTTTTTACTTCTGTCTCTGAAATGTCCCTTACCGACATACTTTTAATGTAAAAATCCCGAGATTGTAGTTGCCCCGCCTCTCCACTGCCTCCTCAGCCAATGGGAAAACAGTGTACCCGCCCCCTTCTTCAGCGCGGCTTATTTGAGATATGAGCAGGAGATGCCGACAGCTGGAGGAGAGAAGAAGAAGGAGGAGGAGGGCACAGCCTGCAGCCTGATAGAAGGTAAGCAACTGAGCTGAATGTATTATTATGAGTGGTTTACCCTTGTCAGCAAGGGGGAGGGGGGAGGCTGTGTTTGCTCAAGCAGGGCTCTTCCTGTCTCTGAAGCAGTTAGATCATTTGTCTGAGGAGAAGTGAACTGCTTCTGGAGGATGTGCTGAATGTCTCCCCCCCCCCCCACCATCTGTGCTACACCTCCTTACTCATTACCTGCCTACCAGTACACAGGCACAATCCCCTCCCATGCATTACTATTCCTGTGTCTGTGAGCTGCTGGGGTACTACAAGTCCCAGCATGCCAGGAGATGGAGGCAGCAGTGTGTTCCATCAGACTTTTTTGGGTAAAAAGTGCTGGTGTGTGTACTGTGTATATGTATACTGTATGTGTACTGTGCATGCATGTGTATACTGTGTGTGTGTGTATACTGTGCATGCGTGTGTGTATACTCTGTGCACGTGTATATACTGTGTGTGTGTATATATATACTGTGCAGGCATGTGTCTGTGTCTATACTGTGCACTAGTGTGTGTGTGTGTGTGTGTGTGTGTGTGTGTGTGTGTGTGTGTGTGTATCTACTGTGTGTCTATATATACTGTGTGTGTGTGTGTGTGTGTGTGTGTGTATATACTGTGCACTAGTGTGTGTGTGTGTGTGTGTGTGTGTGTGTGTGTGTATATATACTGTGCAGGCATGTGTCTGTGTCTATACTGTGTGCGTGTGTGTGTGTATACTGTGCAGGCGTATGTGTGTGTGTATACTGTGCACTACTGTGTGTGTGTCTGTAAGTATACTGTGCACGTGTCTGTGTGTTACTGTGCATGCGTTTATGTATACTGTGCATGCATGTGTTTGTGTATATACTGTGCATTTGTGTGTACTGTGCATGCGTGTGTGTGTGTGTATACTGTATGATCCATGTGTGCTCACTGCCGCTCAACAGAATTTGATCCAACAATCCTGTGCCCTTGTTGCCATTCGGAGCCATCTGATTGGTGCACTGCTGAGCTCAACCTCGGATCAGGCAGCAAGGCAGGTCTGGGTGCACACCTGTGCAGTGATCACATGGTGCACAGCTTTTATTCATATGCCCCACTGCCCGATCTGAGGCCAACCACTGCAGTTTACTATTCCGCTGGCTCTACGACAGCACATGTGCAGTTCAGAGCCTGCAACATGTGGCTTTATTTTTTTTTTAAAGGCCTTGCCCGCCAGCTGCCTACCTCACCAAGCACCAAGGTGCAAAAGTGTGTGTGTGTGTGTGTGTGTGTAAGGGGATAGTCATGGAAGGTGGCACTCTGGGGGCTCTGCCGTAGGGCATGTCAAAAGTGTCCAATCTGTCTGCCATAATGTCGCAGTCCCACTGTCATTACTAGTAAAAAAAAAAATTATTATAAAAATGCCATAAATCTATCCCCTATTTTGTAGACGCTATAACTTTTGCGCAAACCAATTAATATACGTTTATTGTGATTTTATTTTTTATCAAAAATATGTAGAAGAATACATATTGGCCTAAACTCTGGAAAAAAAAAATGTATGTATGTATGTATGTATGTATGTATGTGTGTGTGTGTGTGTGTGGGTATATCTATCCATCTCTCTATCTATCTTACTTTTTTTTTATAGTATAAAGTAAAAAATATTGCTTTTTAAAAAAAAGTGTCTGCCTTTTTTCGTTTTTAGCGCAAAAACTAAAAATCCCACAAAAGAAAGCTCTACTTGTGGGAACAAAAGGACATCAATTTTGTTTGGGTACAACCTTGCACGACTGCGCAATTGTCAGCTAAAGCGATGCAGTGCCGAATCGCAAAAAGTGCTCTGATCAGGGAGGGGGTAAATACTTCCGGGGCTGAAGTGGTTAAGACTCTCCCATTGACCATGCCCATTGTTCGCCATGGTTTACTATGCATGCCACAGATCATCATCTCCCTGGTAGGGGTCCCAGTGCAGTATTTTGCCCAGGGGCCCATGATGTTAAGGTGGCACTGCCCATGAGAGGCTCGTGGTGCCTTTACTGGGTCACCAGCTCTAGGTCTCCTGCCACCCTGCATGTCGCCGAGCTTGGTGCCCCTCCTCTAAAAAAAAAAATGGCTGCCACGTGGCGGCCATCTGTAAGCCTGGGGGCCCCATAATCTCTTATTGCCCGGGGGCCCCATAAGTTGTCAGTCCGCCCCTGACGGGGAGATTTGTGCAAGACTACAGATTACTGTCTCTGGCTACTCAGAGCACAGTATGGCCATTTTCCTCTGGAAGACTGTCATTACAGGTAGCTCCAGCATTTCCTTCGGAGCCTGCCCCAAGATGTTCCATCTACAACCTCAGCATCCTCGTTTGAAAATGTATGCATGTCAACCTCTGTGATTCCTCATTCCATTTCTGTGCTGTATGGGATGTTGCAGTTGCTAGAGATTAGGGAGAAGCCTGCTTATTTGAGGGAGTGGGAAAGGGACCTACAGCATGTATTCACCGAGACCCAACTTGACCACCTTTACCGCCTAACCCATTTTAGTTCTGTGGACATGAAAATTCAGGAGAGTGGTTATAAGATACTTACCAGTTGGTATAGTGTTCCCTCCATGTTGGCTCAGATCTACCCAACTGTGTCAGATGCCTGCTGGAGGGAGTGTGAACATCAGGGTGGTAAATTCCTACACATTTGGTGGGATTACCCCAGGCTGCAACCCTACTGGCAGGATATTAGATCCCAAGTCAAAGAAAATCTAGACCTCAAATTACCCGATTCCCCATTGAAACTCCTGCTTCATGTCATGACCATCCCTCGCAGCCATTATCATAATTTTGGACTGTGACAGACCTAGCCAGGACAGAGGCTTTTGGAGGGGATTGAATGCTA
The DNA here is from genome assembly GCF_037356315.1 of Lithobates pipiens. NCBI lineage: Eukaryota > Metazoa > Chordata > Amphibia > Anura > Ranidae > Lithobates > Lithobates pipiens. The sequence continues at coordinate 88,418,302 of NW_027507791.1, forward strand.
GCCTCTCGCTTACTGATCATGGGCCCTGGCATTTGGGGGAACGGTGCTCTTTGTGAGCTATATGCCTGGTCCATGTCCCCCAAGACACACAGACTCTGGGAACCCTGTATATGCCATATTAGAAATAGTGACTGATTCATACTGTTGGGACACATACTGTTAGATGCTAATGTCATAAACTCCAGCCACCTGTCTGTTGACTTCTATAATGTAAATGACTCTAGTCTGGCTTGCCACAGCTTCTATGAGTATTTCACTCGTTGTTTGTGCTAACTATGCTAATGTATGAAGGAGTACTGTGTTGAGGTTTATGATCATGTATAATCTACTGTGTGAAGCTCGGTGACAAGTCTGACCTGTAGTGAAATCCTGATTTATCATAACAATGCTCAGGAGGGCACGGAGTCACATCGGCTGCTTTAAGGGATAAGTTAATTAGCTCTTGTCAATTCTGTTTCTGGTTACAGTTGTATTGTTAGAGTAATTTGAGCAGGAGGGAGGAACCTCCTCTTTTACTGTATATAAGACTTGTATTTTGGGTCTAATAAAACAGTCCATGTTCAGCAACTAAACAAGTATTGTCTTGTATTGTGCTTGTGAGCAGTTGGAATACCTGATATCTATATTCAGACTGGGAGGAAGAGGAACATGACGAAAGCACTCAAGCGGAGCGTGGGATGTTGCGTTACACGGAATGCCTTCTAAACACAGCGAGGAGACCAATTCCAGTTTTCTGGAAGAAACCTCAGATTCCTAGGTTGAGCGGACTGGATCCATCTAGTGAATGATATCATGTCTGCAGAAGAATGGATAGCTATATTTAAGAATCGCTAAGATTAATTTTACGGTATCTGGGCTATTTGGATAATCAAGGTAATAAAACAACGGTGGGTTCTCAGATGGTTCAACCTCATTTGACCCTTGCACCATGAACGATCAGGGCTCCCAAAGACCTCTGATTCTTATAGGCCACTAATTGTTTTGAGCAGACTGAGCCTAAGTCTAAATATTTCTTTAAAACTAGTCAAACCTGTTATATTATGTTAAGTTACATTATGTAGTAGATTGCTGCTCTGTTCCCCACACTTTCTCTTACTTGTCCCCCCCTCTTTCTTCCTGTCCTTATTCTTTCGCTTCCCTTTACCCCATCTCTCCTGAATATATCTGGATCTATATCCAAGTTTAAAGTATTGAGTCTCCATTGGTTCCATCGAATGTAGGGGGCTGTGAGACTTCAAATTATGTTAGTGTTCATCAGTTGCTTCTTTTGTTTCAACACCCCTCATTTGGCTAATCTCATATTTTCATCGACTGTTACATACTCTGACTTGTTTATTGTCTATATTGATCAAAAGTCTGTTAGTTTCTTTTTGTTTTTATGGTGAAAATTTTAAAAGGTAACAAAGATTACATTAAAAAAACAAAAAAAAAAAAATCCCGTCTTTCTTGGTGAAGTGAGAGAACCATATCCCCTGCATGTTGAGTGCCGAGTGTCTCCTGAGGCTATTTGCAAGTCAGTAATATTGCAAAAAAATGTGTAGAAAACTGCTCCTATTTCCTCTCACACAAGCGTTTATGGATTGAGCAAAAAGCAAAAATAAACTCCTAGGGGCGTGGCCTGAAGCTGCATGGCGTAGGACGCTTCTAGTGTGAGCTCCGGCTGCCTGCTATCCTACTTTTATCCTAGAGGACCGATTCTGATTTCCCTGGGGGCAATTCGGACTACTTACCTTCGGTGCATACCCCGGTGGCATGTCACCGACCAAGAGGGCCCAGAGCGCGATCGCGAAGCTCGGGAAATTCCGGGCGGACGGTCTGGACCTCGTGGAGGAAGATGGCGCCGCATCAGGCCCGAGCGAGGACACCGCGCCATCGGGCGACACCGCGCGGATCCTGGAGGCTGTTACGCTCTGCCGCACGACTCTTACCTCCAGAATTGAGGAGGTGAAGGTGGACATTTCCCTTATCCGCCAGGACCTACATAAGCTGCGGGAACGAGTCAGCGAAACGGAACGCAGGATTGGGCAGGTGGAAGATGACATCCCCCCCCTCCAAGTTACCACGGAACGGCTGCAGCATCAGCTACAGGTTGTACTGAGCAAGCAAGATGACATCGAGAATAGGCTGCGCCGGTGTAATCTCCGTTTTGTGGGGCTGCCGGAGAGGGCTGAAGGCTCGGATCCTCCTGGGTTTCTGGAACGCCTGCTTATTGCCACATTTGGTAGGGAGGCCTTCTCTACTACTTTTGCGGTGGAGCGAGCGCACCGCTTGGCCTCTAAACCCCCGCCGGCAGGAGCCCCTCCCCGCACATTCATTGCGAAGATGCTTAACTACCGCGACCGGGATGCTGTCTTGCGCCTTACCCGGGAGAAAGGCAATATCCCCTTTGAAAACCAGCGTATTGCAGTGTTTCCGGACTTCTCCTCCGAGGTACAGCGGCGGAGGGCACAGTTTTCAGAGGTGAAGCGCCGGCTCCGAGCCCGACATTTGGTATATGCCATGCTGTTCCCTGCTAAACTACGGATCATCCGGGATGGAAAAGCGCATTTTTTTGAAGATCCCAATGCGGTGCTCTCTTGGCTGGAGCAGGCCCCTGCAGTTGTCCCAGAGTGAATTGCTGCTCCCGAAGGATGTTTGCTCGTCTGCTGCACTATGCCCCTAGGCTGTGGAGGGGGAAACATGTTACTCACTGTGTAAGTTACCCGTGACTGTTGCCCCCCTGAGATGGACCCTTATGACTGCCTTGGTTCCTGATGTTGCCTGTCCATATGTGGTTCCGTACTCCATGATACTTACCTTTGCCCTATGTGTAGGGTGGCAGCGGGGGGTCTTTCTCCTACCTGTTCCCCCCCCTCCCCCATTATTTTGTTTTTATTTTTATCCTTTATCTTCTCCCCCTTTCTGATTTTTACAATTTTACACACTGGATCGGTCCCCCCTTTTCACAACCGTTTCTGACATCCGGACACTTGCACCCCGTCCTCTGTTGGTGTTGGATGCCGTACGCCATCACCCGGCTGTGCAGCACAGTTAACTTTTGTTCGTCCCTTTTGCCGGTGGCGCACGCAGCGGGCCCTCATCTTTATTTGTCATCCGGTGCCTTCCACGTAAGCCATTGTGGACCGATGCGGGCGTCACAGAATGTTCAAGATGAGTTTCCCTGGCCGGCCTCGGCCCACGCGGAGGTGGAGGGTGGCGTGGAGCTCGAGCTGTTTTGTCGGTCCAGAGTTGATAAAGATATTTTTGCACTGTTTAGATCTTATAAGTCTGTTTTTTTTGTTTTCCTAAGCACTGTATCTGACTGCTGCTCAAGTGTTATGTGGTTGCTAAGTTGTTTTACCTGGTGTGGGAGGGAGATTGAGGTGGGGAGGGTATGGTTAGCTCCCTCTGTTCGGGTGCATATCTGGGCCTCGAAGTGGGGTGACCCGCGGCTGGGGCTCTGGATCTGTGTGAGTTGACTGAATGGTGATGGGAACTTTTAAGTTGGTCACCTGGAATGTGAGGGGTTTGGGAACCAGACGGAAACGAGTGGCTGTCCTCTCGTGTGTTAAGCAGATGCGGGCGGATATAGTGGTTTTGCTTGAGACTCACGTGACGGGTCAGCTACAGTTATCCCTCAAAAGGCCGTGGGTGGGGTGGGTATACCATACTTCATACACGAGCAACTCTAGGGGGGTGGCTGTCCTGGTGGCCAAGGGTACTCAGTTTAAACTACACAGCCTGCAATCGGATAGACATGGGAGATACCTCTTTTTACATGTCACGGTGGGGGGGTTGGAGTTCCTCCTGCTTGCTTTTTACATACCCCCCCCCTTTCATTTTGGGGTACTTCAAGAGGGGGTCCAATATATGTTGCAACACCCTGCGTTGCCTGCTATATGGGCAGGTGATTTTAATGCGGTGATTGATCCGGCCCTTGATAGGGTCACTCACTCTGCTGGTCACTCGTCCCGTCCATCACTCACTAGATTTGGTAAGTTTCTCTCTGAGCTCGCGTTGACGGACACATGGAGGTATAGGCACCCTACTGATAGGGCGTATTCCTGCTTTTCACCGGCGCACAATGCCATGTCCCGTATAGATATGGTCCTGCTCTCCCCTGCCCTGCTCCCGCATCTGCGGGAGGTGGGTTTTGGAGATAGGGCCCTGTCGGACCACTCGCCCTATTGGGTCCGTATTGGAGTGCCATCTGGCTCCGCTGTTCGCCTGTGGAGGCTGAGCCCATTTTGGTTAACGGTCCTCCCGGATCTGGATGAGATTCAGCGGGAGTGGGACTACTATTTTCAAACCAACGTGGGTTCAGTCTCGTTTGGCTCAGTTTGGGAGGCCTTTAAATTGCATGCCCGTACGATTTTGTCTGCCCGTATTAACCGGCATAAGGCCTCCTCGCGTCTGGTGTTGGGACGGGCTGAGGAGACACTGAGGGAGCTTGAGGAGGAGTTTGTGGCGAATCCTACGCCCTCGAACTCTGCCAGGTTGCGCCTGCAGTCCAGGCTTACAGCTCAACTTCACTACGAAAAATCGGACAGGTCCATATTCTATAGTAAACAAAAAACCTATGAGTATGGGGAGAGAGCGGGGAAGATATTGGCCTATCTGGCTCGAATGGACCATAGCCCCCCTGTAGTCGTTCAGTTGACTTCGGCTGCGGGGGAACTATTGTCTGATCCCGTGGAGGTGGCGGGTGCGTTCCGTCGCTTTTACGTGGATCTCTATGCCTCGGGAGCTGATGGCTCTCGAGAGCAGTTAGATACCTTGTTGAATGAGATAGATTTCCCTGTTCTTACAGACTCGCAGGTTGAGCTCCTGGATGCCCCCATCACTGAAGAATGTATTGCGGAGGCCGTGGCGTGCTTGACGCCGGCTAAGGCTCCGGGCTCCGATGGCCTCCCTCGGGAGTTTTATTCCCAGTTCCAGGAGGTATTGATTCCCAGGCTCCAATCGCTTTATTCCCATGTGTTTGCGACCGGCTCCCTCCCCCGCTCCATGAGTGAGGCCCTGATTATTCTTATCCCGAAGCCCGACAAAGACCCCCTCTACCCCGAATCGTATAGACCGATTTCCCTATTGCAATTGGATGTTAAAATATTAGCCAAAATTTTAGCCCTTAGACTTAATAAAGTAATTCTCCATCTTATCCATACAGACCAAACTGGCTTTATGCCTACGAAAAACACGGCGTTTAACCTGCGGAGGCTCTTCATGAATCTACAGGCTCCTCATGACAATGCTGGTGCCAGGGTGGTGGTTAGCCTGGATGCCGCAAAGGCGTTTGATTCTGTGGAATGGGAGTATTTGTGGGAGTGCCTCCGCAGGTTCGGATTCGGCCCTAAATTTGTTCGCTGGATTCAGCTTCTTTATCAGGCCCCTACTGCTCGTATTTTGGTTAATGGACAGATGTCCGACTCCTTCCCGTTATCCCGCGGCACGCGCCAGGGTTGCCCTATCTCGCCTATGTTGTACGCGCTGGCTGTGGAGCCTCTGGCTATCGCCATCAGAGCTCACCCTGACATCCGGGGTCTCTGTAGGGGGCGGGTGTCAGAGGTTCTCAGCCTTTACGCGGACGATATGCTGCTGTACCTGGAGGATGCTGGCCCCTCATTGGTGGCAGCATTGGAGTTGATTCAGAGATTCGGCAACTTTTCGGGATTACGTATAAATTGGTCTAAATCCCAAATCCTCCCCATAGATATAACTGCCCCCACGTCGGTGCAGGCGGCGCTTCCCCTGGTGCGGACGGACCGGATCAAATACTTGGGAATACAGTGCTCCCGCTCCATAGCGGACTATCTCCGTTTGAATATACAGCCACTCTTCCCCATCCTTAAACATAAGACCCAGGTTTGGTCTAGATTGCCGCTTGGGGTTATGGGACGGTTGAGGCTTGTGAAAATGATCCTCCTCCCTAAATTGCTTTATGTCTTCTGGCATGCTCCAGTATCTATCCCGGCCCATGTTTTCCGTGATATGGAATCTATTTTAAACTCCTTTATTTGGGGGTCTTCCAGGCGCAAGTTGGCTTGGCAGACTCTCAAATGTCCTGTTCATCTAGGTGGGGTGGCGCTTCCGGACCTGGCGGCTTATTACATGGCTTCCCAATTGTCCCACCTTTTCTATATTAACACTTATGATAGACTTCGTTACTCTACTCTGGTATGTACGCCGGTAACGGACGTGGTTGCGCACCCCTTTCAGATTCTATTTTGTAGCCATCGGGGGCTTTCCCGCTCGGGGTCGGGACAGCTCATGCTTTTACACCATAGTAGAATTTGGAGTGGGGCCCAGAAGGCGACTGCGGCTCCCACCCTACATGCCCACACACCTCTCTGGGAGAACCCTTCCCTGCCCGAGATGCTGAGGGTGCCGGATTATAAGCTGTGGATATGCAGAGGGATAGTGTATTTGTCCCAGTTGTACGGGGCTCAGGGCATTAAGACTTTTCAGCAGCTAAAGGAGGAGTATGACCTTCCGAACTTTATGTTGTTTCGCTACCTGCAGGTCCGTCATGCGGCTCAGACCCAATTTGGGCGCTCCTCTCCACCACTGGAATCCACAGCCTTGGCGGATTTGGTGTTTGGTGACGACTCGAGGAAATTGATTTCCTGTTTCTACCAGATTCTCATTACCCCCTAGGCCACGGCTAGAGCATACAGGTTGAAAACACGCTGGGAGGTTGATGTTGGGGCCTTGGAGGATGACCAGTGGAGTGATGTCCTGAATGTATCTAGGGTGGTATCTCCGAGGCTGTCAGATAGGCTCACGCATCTATACATGCTTCACCACACGTATCTTACCCCTGGCCGCATATCCAGGTTCAGGCCAGACTTTGACCCTGCTTGCCCCCGCTGTGGGGACACCAACAGTTCTTTCTACCACCTCATTTGGGCTTGCCCGCTTGTCCAGGGTTTCTGGGAGCAAGTAATTAAGTTCCTGCATGACCATATGGGCTCCCCCGTTGCCCTATGCCCACGGCAGTGTATCCTGGGTCTTCTTCCTCTTCCTGAGGAGGACAAATACTTTAGGACATTTTTGCAGGAGGTCCTCTTCACTGCTCGTATGCAGATTGCCTGCTTGTGGCTTAGGCCTACTCCCCCTACGATACAGCAGTGGAGAGGGGCAGTGAACAGTGTCCTACCATTTAAAAAAGTAATGTATGCCAACCGGGGGTGCCCAGACAAATTTGGTAAAGTGTGGGATAGCTGGATGGAGAATGCAGATAGCTGCTCTGGTTGAAGAACACCTACCATGCCATTGCGGGGCCCGGCCTCCCCTCTACTCCCCTACGCTACCATGGCCTCTTGGGGCATTTGTTCCTGATCACATCAGTTTAAAATGCTTGTATGTGCAGCAGTCAAGATGTTTCACTTTTGTATGTTAGACGTAAGATGTTTATGTTATTGGGTACTATGTATATTGGTGCTTGTAGCACCAGGGTTTATAAATATGTATGATGACATTTTTTATTTCTATGCTCAATAAACTTGATTTTGGTTAAAAAAAAATAAAAATAAACTCCTAAATAGGAATATCCTATAGCCAATTAATTCTCAAGCTGCTACCATAAAGCCCAAACAGGGTTAAAAAAACAATAGACATATTGGCAGCACTATAAACTCTAATTATTATTATTATAATACAGGTTTTATATAGTGCCAACAATTTGCTCATCACTTTACAACATGAGGGCAGACATTACAGTTACATTACAATTTGGTACAAGAGGAATCAAATGGCCCTGCTCGTTAGAGCTTACAATCTAAAAAGGAAGGGTCAATTGATACAAAAGGTAATAGCTGTGGGGGGATGGGCATGCCGCTGGGCATGTGGATGGCTGGGAGTGAACTTCCAGCAGCTGGGGCAGGGACATTTGCCTGCTATAATCGGACGTGGGTGTACTGCTAGCAGAGTGCCCAGAAGCACTTGGCTGTGACACACCTAATTCTACACCTTCATTCCTCTCAGAGTAGGTTTCAGAGAGGACTGAAGGTCTAGTGGGGTTGGAGATGCCAGCTGATGAGGAGCAAGGAGAGGTCCGCTTTGTTCTTTGGTGTGGGTCTTTGAGGTACACTTGCCAATGAGCTGCATGGCAGGTCAACATATGTCTGGTCAAGCATGCGGTGCCCAAGCGGCTGATGTTTTTGCCACGCGAGATACGCTTGAGACATATGTTGCAAATAGCAGCGGTGCGATCTGATGCACTCGTCTCAAAAAAGGGCCAACACCAAAGAACTTTAAGAATAATGCGCAGAGGCAGCGCCCTTTACAGGCGGAGCTCTGCGGTGTGATTCAGTCGGTGTGCTGCCCCTAAGCTGGCCCCCGGAGGGCATCCTGCCTCGTTGGACATGTGCCTCCTCCTCCTCTCTCCTACCAGGCACCCACGTGGATTCAGTGCCCTCATCATCCCCCTCCCTCTTCATCGCTGGAGCAAACCTGGCAGTATGCTGCAGCTTGTGGAACATGACTGCCAGATTGCTGTCCTTCTTGAGCATCCCCTCTCTCTGCATTCACGCTACTGCCTTCCTCTAGCTGAGCATCATCATCAGAGCCTACAAAACACTGGGCATCCTTCTGGAGCATGTACCCAACACTGTGCTCAAAGAGTTCAGGAGACTCCTCAGGAGGACGTGGTGGGTCTAGGGAAGGAGTCACTGATGAGGACATTGAGAGGAGGGAAGACGATGCGTTGGCAGCTGCTTTGCTAGTACCCTGAGACTGGGTGAGAGAGGATGAGGAGGATGAAGAGGGCTTGGTCATCCACTCTACCAAGTCATTGGCATGTTGCGGCTCAACATGTCCAGCTGCGGAAAAGAAGGTCAATCGTGTCCCATGGCCACGTGCTGATGATGACGATGCACCGCGTCCACGACCAGCACTGTTGTCTCTAGACACAGAGCCTGCTTGCCCTCTTTTATCGGCCTCTCCTTGCTGGCCTTCCAGACATGGTAATGGCCTGAAGGGAGTTGGGAAAAACAGCAATTGGGTAGTGTATATTGTGCTGGAGGCACACACAACTTCCAATAACTCCTGCAGATGGCTCAAATAGAGAAGAGCTATGTAGGTGGATATAGCCGTGTATACTGGGTTCAGAGCATGCAGACAGCAAGCACAAGCTCCTACCGCTGACTGCAAGCTCTATTTAAAATGAGCAAGATAGTTTGCTATATAGGTGGATATAGCGGTGTGTACTGGGTTCAGAGCACGCAGACAGCACGCACAAGCTCCTACCGCTGACTGCAAGCTCTATTTAAAACTAGCAAGATAGTTTGCTATATAGGTGGATATAGCGGTGTGTACTGGGTTCAGAGCACACAGACAGCACGCACAAGCTCCTAACACTGACTGCAAGCTCTATTATAAAAGATAGATATATCGCTAGCTATATAGGTGAATATAGCGGTGTATACTGCGGTCAGGGCACGCAGACAACAACCACTACAGAAGAGCAAAAACGAAAAATCGGCCGATAATGATCGGTGTATACTGTGTTGAAGGTACACAGAACACCCACTAACTGCTTCAGATGCCAACACACTACACAAGGCCGCCACGCTGGCGGCCTTATATAGTGTGGGGCGTGTACTACACAGCCTGAGCTATGATTGGCCACAGGCATCCTGCCTGTGGCCAATCATGGCTCTCCTCGCTGCCGGCGCTGTGATTGGCCAAGCATGCGGGGTCACAGTGCATGCTTGGCCAATCATGAGCCAGCAATGCACTGCGCCATCGCAGTGCATTGTGGGCCATGAGCGCCACATGAATTTGGCGCGAATGGCCCATAACGTTCGGAATTCGCCGAACGGGCAAACAGCCGATGTTCGAGTCGAACATATGTTCGACTCGAACACGAAGCTCATCCCTAACTGTCACCAACCCCACCGCACTGTGAAGCAGGAGAATACTCACATCCCCCTCTGAATTAAACTCCCAGGATAGACTGCATCGGAGGGTCTAGGTCACACAATGATAAGCTTGTTTCAAATCAAAAGAAATGAAAAACAAACTCCATAATGTAATCCTGTTAAACATCACACCATTTAAAGCGGGGTTCCACCCTAAAGTGGAACTTCCGCTGATCAGAACCCTCCCCCCCTCCGGTGTCACAATTGGCACCTTTCAGGGGGGAGGGGGGTGCAGATACCTGTCAAAGACAAGTATTTACACCCACTTCCGGGCATAGACTCCCGTGGGAGTCTATGCCATTTCCTGTCCTGCCGCGCTGTCTGCCGGGACACACACGGGTCCCAGAGACAGCTCGGACAATTCCTATTGCGCTGCGCGACTCGTGCATGCGCAGTAGGGAACCGGTAAGTGAAGCCGATTCGCTTCACTTCCTGATTCTCTCACCTAGAATGGTGGCGGCAGCAGCCGAGAGCCGAGCAATCGATTGGCCTCGGCTGCCAGCATCGCTGGACCCCGGGACAGGTGAGTGTCCATTTATTAAAAGTCAGCAGCTGTAGTATTTGTAGCTGCTGGCTTTTAATATTTTTTTCCGCAGTACAGTCCCATTTTAAGACTTGCACTTACATCAATCACATAATAAAATAGTGTAGCATCAAACAAGGTTATGTCAGCAAACCAGAGAGGGGATAACACAGTATCTCCTACCTCAATACGCTGCCTTTCTGGCGGTAGTGAGCGCTGTGTCTCCAAACGGCATGCTGTGATCATTAAAGGCCGTTGTTAAGCCACACCTTGGCACGTTTGGGACGATGTCGTTGATGACGAAATGTTGATGATGAAATAAAGGGAAGAAAGCCTAAAAAAGAAAAACATGCAGCCATCACATTTAAATTGTTACTAAACCCACAACAATAAAATCAGTCTGGATATGCAGTAAAGCATGCTTACTATACTCACTGTGGAGCCTAGGGGGATTATCCTGCACATTGTGTAAAAAGGCTGTTTGATCCTTCTTCTTTGTCCCCCCCCCCCCTCCTTCCACAGTCCCTAATCTATCTCATGATGGTACAGACCTTTGGGGTCTCTTTGCACATACTCAGTATAATGTGTATTTCTAGAGGAGTTTTTTTTTTTTTCGGGGGGGGGGGGGGGGTGCATGTGATCAGCACAGAGCCAATCAGCACTGTCCAGGCAGAGGTTTGGGTGTCATGCAACTTCATAGGACAGTCAGAGGAAAATGAAAACTCCTCCTACAAGCTTTAACCAGTGCTTGGCTGGACACTGATAGAAGTCACAAGACTCGGGATATATACTGCTGATGAGAAAAAGGATTTATAACTCCCCAGGCCTTTACAGTATATGGACCCAATCCATTTGGATGGACTGGACTTGCTCCGATGGGCGCCTTTACACATACCTGCTGCCGAGGGTATACGGTATATCTTGCAGACTACTGTTTGTTGGGGTGGCCATGGAAAGGTTTTGGGGGAACCTGTTAGTTTATGGTGTTTATGGGTGACTGCTGGGTGGGATAATGGGCCTCTGTTGACACAGCATTGCTTCCCCTGCCTATGTGCAGAAGGCACGGGGAGGGGGGTGCTTGATGGGGGTACGTGGGTGGGCAACGGGCTCCAACACCCTTGGCTCTCCCTAGCTGTGATGACCTTTGGTCAGATTGTTCCCCCCCGCCCCCCCCCCCACCAGCTAAGCACCCCGGAGACTTAATTCCATAGGTTTCCCCTCCATCCTTTTGGCCACTGTTTGATGTGCGGCGCCTCACAAGACAGCTACGGGACCATTGATTCCCTCCCACTTCCTCGCAACAAGCCAAAACAACTGTTGCTTGTCCAGGGTGCAGAAGTGGTGGCTCACCTGGTGGCTCTTATCAGCATACAGTAGTTTTATGTGGTGCCTGGGTTGAATGCAGGGTCCCAGTGTCCCCCACTGTATACAAGTGCACTATATCTTTACTACGGCCCCATGCAAGTATATGCATGGACCCCCGGTTCTGGTGCTCAGGGTTAGGATGCAGAAGACCCCAGATTTGTTTCAACCCTCTCTGGGTGCCAGGAGTCTGGGGTCCACTTGGGCTGCATGTGTCCTCCCGAGACACCACTGCTGTATGGTCGTGACCATTGGCATCCAGTTCTACTGCTCAAGTTACTGCTTACCGTTAGATAATTACAGTTATGTTATGTTGGCTTATATGTTTTTCAGAATATTGTTCTCTGTAGTCTAACCTCATGCATCTCCAGTAATATTGTTTACTTTATCTATTGAACTATTGCTGGCTCTGAAAAGGCCCTAGTGCTCCAATCCCCCCCCATTAGGGCAGGCCCCTGTGCAGACACCTTGAGTGCCTTACAGGGGACCTCAGTATCTCTACGACAGAAACCGTCCACTCTCCTTTCCCTTTCTTCTACCCCCCGCCTCCTACCCCTCCTTTCCCCTTTTTGTTCCCCTTTCCTTCCCTGACTTCCCCCCCCTTTTTTTTCCCCGCTTGGCTTCCCATCCTCTGCCACTGCCCTTCTACCCCACCTCTCAGTTCTCTCTTCTTGCTGTGGGCCTCTGTTGACACAGCATTGCTTCCCCTGCCTATGTGCAGAAGGCACGGGGAGGGGGGTGCTTGATGGGGGTACGTGGGTGGGCAACGGGCTCCAACACCCTTGGCTCTCCCTAGCTGTGATGACCTTTGGTCAGATTGTTCCCCCCCGCCCCCCCCCACCAGCTAAGCACCCCGGAGACTTAATTCCATAGGTTTCCCCTCCATCCTTTTGGCCACTGTTTGATGTGCGGCGCCTCACAAGACAGCTACGGGACCATTGATTCCCTCCCACTTCCTCGCAACAAGCCAAAACAACTGTTGCTTGTCCAGGGTGCAGAAGTGGTGGCTCACCTGGTGGCTCTTATCAGCATACAGTAGTTTTATGTGGTGCCTGGGTTGAATGCAGGGTCCCAGTGTCCCCCACTGTATACAAGTGCACTATATCTTTACTACGGCCCCATGCAAGTATATGCATGGACCCCCGGTTCTGGTGCTCAGGGTTAGGATGCAGAAGACCCCAGATTTGTTTCAACCCTCTCTGGGTGCCAGGAGTCTGGGGTCCACTTGGGCTGCATGTGTCCTCCCGAGACACCACTGCTGTATGGTCGTGGCCATTGGCATCCAGTTCTACTGCTCAAGTTACTGCTTACCGTTAGATAATTACAGTTATGTTATGTTGGCTTATATGTTTTTCAGAATATTGTTCTCTGTAGTCTAACCTCATGCATCTCCAGTAATATTGTTTACTTTATCTATTGAACTATTGCTGGCTCTGAAAAGGCCCTAGCGCTCCAATCCCCCCCCATTAGGGCAGGCCCCTGTGCAGACACCTTAAGTGCCTTACAGGGGACCTCAGTATCTCTACGACAGAAACCGTCCACTCTCCTTTCCCTTTCTCCTACCCCCCGCCTCCTACCCCTCCTTTCCCCTTTTTGTTCCCCTTTCCTTCCCTGACTTCCCCCCCCTTTTTTTTCCCCGCTTGGCTTCCCATCTTCTGCCACTGCCCTTCTACCCCACCTCTCAGTTCTCTCTTCTTGCTGTGGGCCTCTGCCTTGGGGGATTTCTTTGATCAGGACCTTTGCATATACCCACTGGTAGTCTTATTCGCGCAAGAAAACACGACGGGTCTCCTCAAGATCACCTCTCTCAACGTGTGTGGCCTGAACACACCGGAAAAGCACTCGCAGCTCCTGACTGACCTGCGCAAGGGCAAAACTCAAGTGGCGTTCCTGAAGGAAATGGACTTCCGTGCTGATAGCACACTGAAACTGACCAACGGGGCTTTTCCGCTGGCCTATCACAGTGTTTTCCCGATCTCCAAGTCAAAGGGGGTAAATATTTTGATGGTCAAATCGGTACCATGTCCGTTCGAGGCGCAGCGGATAGATGCACAGGGTCTTTTTCCCTTACTGAAGGGGAGGGTGCCCGACGTGCAGGTTACTTTCGCCAATGACTATTTCCCCAACACAGACCATCCGCAATTTTTATGGAGGCTCCTCCCTGAACTTCTTGAGTTCGCAGAGGGGGTGCACATTATACTTTTTTCTCTCAGGTGCACAACACTTATTCATGGTTATATTACTTACTGTTGTTGCATAAAGACCGATCTAGAGTGGTGTCTACCTCCATCAATGTCATATGATTCTCGGATCATGTGCCAGTCCACATTACACTTGCAGCTGGGACCAGCCTCCTCTGTCCTGGAGACGAAAGGAAGCTCTACTTCGATCATAGGAAACCTGCTTCCTATCAGCCTGCCCCCAGCCTTCTTCAAATGAATTGACTCCATGTTTCAAGCGATTGGTCCCACCGCAAGCCATGCATAAGACTAACTCCTACACCTTGCGAAAAATAGGGGTGGGGTTGGCCTCCCAGACATGAAGGCCTATTACAGGGCGGTCCACCTCACTAGGTTAGTGGATTGGCACTGCCATGCGGAAGCGAAGCAGTGGGTAGCCATGGAGGAGGAGGACTCTGGGGGCACGGCCAGGAGTTGACCATGGATGACCACGCATCTACCAAGGGGCCTGGTGGAATGCTGGGAAGTACCTTATCAGTGGCCAGAGATGCCTTTAAGCATTCCTGTGTGTCCCCACTGCTCTCCCTGATGATACCGGTGATTATAGCGGTTCTGGGTAACCCGGAATTTATACTGGGCCTACAGAGCCCGCACCTTAAACGACTGGTGGCGGACACTAGACATTGCCTGTGGGACTTCTTGCGGCACTGTCTCTCGCGCATCTTTCTTCCTTAACTCAACCAGTAAAGAGGTTTGTCCCCCCCATTCCTCTCTAAGTGGGAAGGGGATCTTGGTACCCAATTTATTGACAGCCAGAGGAAGAAGATTCTCCACTTTGCTCAGAAATCTTCCATTGCCACCAGAGTCCAAGAGACCTGCTACAAAATAATGACCCAATGGTACAGAGTACCCACTACTTTACACCACATCTTTTCACAGGTGTCAGACCGCTGCTGGCGTTGTGGCACTGCGGAAGGGACAATGCTACATGTTTTCTGGACATGCCCCAGACTTGGCCCCCTTTTGGCTCGAGGTCACCTGACCAATGTTTCACTGGAGGGGAATCCTGCAGTCTGTTTGCTCCACCTGTCAGAATGACCCATCAAAAAATACAAGAATTCCCTAACCATTCAGCTATTGAATGCAGTGAAAGCATGCATCCCTCTGTGTTGGAGATCGGGGAACCCCTCAGCAAAGTCCCTGTGGTTCGCTAAAGTGAACGAGCTGAGGGACATGGAGGACCTCGAGGGGGGGTGTGCTGTGGAGATGAGACGTGCTGTGTGAGCGTGCGGTGAACCTCCGGGCTTTGGGGAGGCTGAGCCGACCAGTGCAGAGCTGGAGTGAGACGTGAGACGGTCCTCCCACTTCCTGAATCCAGGTTCCTTCCGCCCACGAGACTGGAGCTGCACCTAGCGACACGCCGCCGCGCCGCACCGCCCCGCAATCTAGCGGTAAGGGGAAACCTCAGACGGGACAGCAGACCTGGTGGTCTGAGAGCATACTTGTCCCCTCAGAGCGCGGAGCAAGGAAAAGCAGCCCGGAAAGGACTAGAGCCAGACGTGAAAGGCGCTGGATCTCCGGAATGCAAGGTCAGCCAAGGAAGGCTCAGGTATGAAAAAGAAATGTTAATGAAGGGTCAAGGCCCGCCGGGATTTGAAAGGAGAAGTTTAAAAAGTCTAACACTGGCTGGAGATGGACTGATTGGTGTGCTGGAGATGGAGGAGCAGGATGGCTTGGCTGGGAGGGAGAAGCATACGAATACAGTCGGGGTCTGTAAAGTAACCTACCAAGGTACAGAGACTGAGTCGACTAAAGAAGCCCAGGGGCAGTATGGGACACAGGATATCCCGGGAGAAGGGACTAAAGGGGTGAGAAAGGCAGACCCCTTAAAAGAAAATAAATGAGGGGTGGACTGTGAGGGGAGCCTGACCCACGATAAGTCCCCAGAAGGATCCCCAGGAAGGGATAAAAGCAAACAAACACCACAATGCAACCCACAACACTGGTACAGAGTCCCTCATTAGAGAAAATAGTGTCCCAACCAGAGGTAATAGGGGTGACAATGGATAAAGAACTAAAGGAATTATTGAGAGCTCTTCCTACAAAAATGGATATACAAGCATTAATTGCAGCTGTAGAGCTATCTTGTAAACAAATGATGGATGGATTAAGAGGATATAGTAGCCCTGGGACATAGAGTGGAAGAGGTGGAGACAGACCAAGATGGCATTACACTGGCAGTGGCGGATACACAAGAGATGGTAAAACATCATGAGGGAGTAATAAACTCACTACTAGACCAATTGGA
The DNA here is from genome assembly GCF_037356315.1 of Lithobates pipiens. Taxonomy (NCBI): domain Eukaryota; kingdom Metazoa; phylum Chordata; class Amphibia; order Anura; family Ranidae; genus Lithobates; species Lithobates pipiens. The sequence continues at coordinate 88,434,574 of NW_027507791.1, forward strand.
CGATCAAGAAAATAGGGATCGAAGGCAAAACATCCATATAAGAGGTCTGGCCGAGGATAAAGGGGGTGCGGACTTATTACAGACAGTGACAGAATTGTTTAACCAGATGTTGGGGCCTTTGACAACAGAAAAGGTGGAAATAGACAGGATACATCGGTCCCTGTCCCAATCCTTCCAGAGTATGGACAGACCCCGAGACATCATATGCAAATTACATAAGTACACTATGAAAGAAGCAATTATGAAAGTAGCTCGTAATAATTCTAATATAGAGTTTGAAGGCTGCCAGATCTCCCTATTTCCAGACCTATCATACCACACACTTATGCAACGTAGGACTGTCTGGCCTCTACTGGAGGTGATGCGAACCGCGGAGGTGAAATATAGGTGGGGCTTCCCTTTTCGGATAACGGCCTCGCAAAACGGAAAGACAGCAGTCCTCAGAACGAAAGATGATTTAAAGAATTTTACGGAGATATTAGGCCTACCAGCAGTGGACTTTGTAGATTGGAGACTGAACAGTATTAAATCTCCTATGCAGCGCCCGGAGCAATGGAATCAAGTATCTAGGAGAGGAGGAGGGAGGAAGATATGATAAAAGATGGAAATGGACGCTGGCAGAGAATAAATTAGGGAGTGGGGGAGGATTGGGGGGGTAGGTTGGGGCAGGAGTATGAGGGAAATATGGGGGGGCGGTAGGCAGGATGGGGGGAATGGGGGAATTCCCTTTATAAGTATTATATTTCCTAAAAATGGAAAGGGATTCCTTCCCTCTGCCCTGTCCTCCTGTTATCTGCCTGTTCCTATCCCCCTTTCCTTTTTTCTTTTTTTTTCTTTTTCTTTCTTTGGTTGTGTGTACCTCTCAGTCTCTCTTTTCTAGCAAGTATTAATTTTATTTTTTTTGGTTGCTCTGTATTGGTGGGTGGCGCCTCCCAGGGGCTCGGGGGGACACCAGGGTTATCACCAGCACCGATGGTTATGTTGCCCCCAATAGGATGGTCTCAAGAAGGGAGACCTCTAATTCCGCAGGTAGGCGGGAAGGAGGTGAAATTCAGGGGTGGGCAGTATACTCACCCAGGGAGGGATCCCCCGATTAGTGGGGGGTATTTGGGTAAAATAAGTACATCCAGGAGGGGGGGGGGGTTTGGGTAGGGGGGGGTTTCCCTTTCTCTCTCTCTCTCTCTCTCCCTTCTCTCTCTCTCCCCTGCCCTTGGTACCTCAATGCCTTGATGATGCCAGGTATGACCAGAGGAAGTCAATGGAGCGGGGGGGGGGCAGGAGAAGGAAGGTGAAGGGAGATGGAGGATGTCAGGATAATATCTTATAATGTAAGGGGACTGGGCTCCCCATGTAAAAGGGGTAGGCTCTGGTGCGAGCTGCGCTCCCTGGGAACATAGATTGTGTTCCTTCAGGAGACGCACTTCGCGACAGGGGCAACCCCACGAATGCCATGTTCATTGTTTAGTCAGTGGCACCATGCAACTTCCCCTATTAAGGGAGCAAGAGGAGTTTCAATAGCGTTCCATAAGCAATGCCCTTTTTCTTGTATGGAAGTAGAAGCAGATCCAGAGGGACGTTATCTGTTTGTGAAGGGGAAAATTTATGGGCAGTGCTGTACATTTGCAACAATTTATGCCCCTAATAATCGCACGGTGGATTTTATATCAAAAACCTTGAAAAAATTAGGGAAGTTTAGGGAGGGGATATTAATATTAGGAGGAGATTTTAACCTCACATTAGATCCTGAGATGGACACATCTGGAAAAACACCATTATCATTTAGAGCACAGAGACACTTAAAAAAGAGTTTAAGAATGTTACATTTGGTAGATAGTTGGCGGACACTACATGCACGAGAGAAAGATTTTAGTTATTACTCTAAGACACATAACACATACTCACGGATAGACCTATTTATGATAGATCAGTTTGATCTACATAGGGTACAATCCTCTAAAATTAGATTAATCACAATTTCAGATAACGCTCCAATAGAAATAAGTATGAGGATGAGAACAGTAGGGAGTAAAGGGAAAACGTGGAGTTTAAATGAAAATATATTGGATGATAAAAGTTTTTGAAAAATTATATAAAAGGTTAACTGATTATTTTGTAGATAATGTTCCAGGTGATGTGTCCGACCAGATGGTGTGGGAGGCCCATAAGGCAGTAATGAGGGGAGAATTGATTGCGCAGGGCTCATACATCAAAAAGGAACGGCAAAAGGAAATAGAGGAACTTTTAGAAGAAATACATAAACTAAAAATCAAACATAAAAATAATCTACAATGTGTAGAGGCGAATAGATTGGAGGAATTACGATTAAAATTCGTCCAATGCCTAGATCTAAAAGTGAAAAATAAACAAAGGTATTATGCACACCGTTTCTACGAGCAAGGGAGTAAAGGAGGAAAGTTACTAGCTAGACAGTTAAAGAGACAAGAATTAAAGCATGTCCATAATTTGGTAGTAAATAAGAAAAAATAATAGATACCCAGAAAATTACAGCAGAATTTCAAAAGTATTACAAGTTGTTGTATAATATAGAACAGGGGTGTCCAAACTACGGCCCTCCAGCTGTTGCAGAACTACACATCCCATGAGGCATTGTAAAACTCTGACATTCAAAGACATGACTAGCCATGATGGGGATTGTAGTTCCTGAACAACTGGAGGGCCGTAGTTTGGACACCCCTGATATAGAACCAAGCCCAGTGAGGAACGGGGAGGGGGGATTAGAGCAAAGGAAAAAAAAAAATTTTGAGAATATTTAAGAGCAGCGGAACTGCCGACTATCCCGAAAAAAGCATTGGAGGAAATGGAACAAATAATTACGGAAGAAGAGCTAAATAGGGTGATAATAAACTTAGCGTTAGGGAAGAGTCCAGGATGGCTTCACAAACGTATATTATAAAAGATTCCTGCCAATCTCAAGCCACCACCTATGTAATTATTTTAATGCGATTAAAATATCTAACCCTTTACCACCTGAGGCGCTATTGGCATATATAACAGTATTGCCAAAGTGGGGGAAGGACCCCCAACACTGTGCGAACTACAGGCCCATCTCCCTGTTGAACTCGGACACGAAGATCCTATCTAAAATACTGGCCCTTCGAATGCAAGAACAGGTAGAAAAAATTGTCCATCTAGACCATACAGGATTTATAAAAGGTCGTGAAACTAGAGACAATACCATCAGAGCCTTACACATTTTGCACTGGGCGCAAAATGGACCGGATAAAATACAGAGGGTAGTATTGTCGATGGACGCCGAGAAGGCGTTTGATCGAGTTAATTGGGTCTTTATGTCCGAGGTCCTGAGGGAGGTGGGACTGGAAGAGCGTATGATGGGATGGGTGATGGCATTATATAATAGCCCCAAAGCAAGGATTAAGGTGAATGGGGGGTTGTCGGAGTATGTTAATATAAAGAACGGGACCAGACAAGGGTGTCCTCTTTCGCCTATGTTGTTTGCTTTAGTTCTGGAACCTTTTTTATGTATGATTAGGAGGAATGGGGGAGTCACGGGGATTCGGATTGGGGCAGTGGAGCACAAGGTCTCCGCATATGCAGATGACCTTCTGTTCTATCTCTCCAATCCTAAGGACTCACTAAGAGAGTTGATGCAAGAGGTGGACCGATTTGGTGATCTGTCTAATTTCAAAATAAATTTTGGGAAATCACTCATGATGCCAATTCATGTTCCTAGTAAGATGAGATCCTATATACAATCAAATTTCCCCTTTATCTGGAGTCCAGAATCATTGGTATATTTGGGGATACATATAACGCATAATTTAAAAAAATTATACGAACTAAATTATGACCCCCTATTAAAAAAAGTAATAAAAGACCCACAGAGTTGAAAGGGCCTTTCTCTGACATGGTTTGGAAGAGTGAATGTTATTAAAATGAATGTGCTGCCAAGAATTATTTATGTATTATCAACAGTACCTGTGTCACTCCCACATTCCTTTTTTAGGCAGGTGAGAAAGGCCCTTACAAACTTTGTGTGGGGGAATAAACACCCTAGGGTGTCATATGACACACTAAGGAGATCAAAACTGGAGGGAGGGCTTGGATTACCAGATATAAATATATATTATAAAGCGGTGGCTCTGGTAAGAATAATGAATTGGCGTCATGATTCCTCAAATAGAATATGGGTGAACTTGGAAAAAACAATAGCAGGTAGGAAGTTAGAGGGGGCCCCGTGGATACCAACTGCGAATAGAGGGTTATCAGAGTGGATATCACCATTAACTAAGTCAACATTATCAATATGGGATAAGTTGAATATTCAGGGCAAGTTTACCCCTGATATCCCCTCTAACACCAATAGAAGGATACCCTTGGTTCTGTCCAGGGGAAGATGGAAGGAATTTAGGGAGTTGGAATAGAGAGGGAGGGACCACATGTGCTAGAATAGCTCCAAAGGGTGTGGTGTTACCCATAACAGAATTGATATCGACATGGGGGGAAATGCCAATGGCCACTTGGAGGTATTTCCAAATAACGGATTTTTTTAATAAAAGGAAAAACATGATGAGGCCACTGGACTCGATTACCACGTTTGAATCATGGTGTATAAATAATCCTGAGGCTAAACATGTATTATCTAGGATGTATAAACTGATACTTAAGACGATGAACATGACAATAAATTATTATACAAGAGAATGTGAGAGAGAAATTGGGCAGAAGTTTATGACAGCACAAATACAAAGGATGATAAAATTAACACATGGCTCCTCTATTAGCTCCCAAATTCAGGAGATGGCATATAAATTTTTAATCAGATGGTACCGTACCCCAGCACGTTTAACACAGATGTTTCCAAAAGCGGATGCAAGATGCTGGAGGGGATGTGTGCAGAAAGGCACATATCTCCATATTTGGTGGACGTGCCCTAAGATTAAAAAATTCTGTGAGGCAGTGGCCCCGTGGATCAAGAGGTTGACTCTGAAGCCTATAGAATTTTCGATTGATCATTTTCTGTTCCATGGGGTGCCATTAGCAAGTAAAGTCTATAAAAGAAGCATCACACCGCATCTATTGAACGCAGCTAAGGTACTATACCTAGGTTATGGAAGCAGACCAAATGCCCTACAGTATTAGAATGGAAAAAGGAAGTAGATAGAATAATGGAAGCTGAGAAATGGTTACAGATGATCAGAAATAAACAAGATGATTTTAATGATATTTAGGAAGGTTGGAAAGAGTACTCAACGGAGATAAAATAGGGTGCGGGGGGAGGGGGGAAAGGGGAAGAGAGAACTATTACAATTAAAATGTGGGTTGGAGTTTGTTTGTTTGTTTTTTTTCTTCTGGGATGTACATGGGTAAAGGGATGTACATGGGTAAAGGGATAAAGAAAATGGAAAGAATGTATATTGTATTAATGGATATGATTAAAGAAAATAAATAAAAAGTGATTATAAAAAATAAAAAAAAACAGGGGAGGAGAATGAAAGTGGAAACCTCTCCAATAGATCACTAATGCCCCATACACACGATCAGAATTTTGGTCGGAAAAAGCTCTAATGGTTTTCCCAACGGGATTTCGCTCAAGATGTCTTGCATACACGCGGTTACACCAAATTCTGACTGTCAAGAAAGCGGTGACGTACAACACATATGACGGGACTAGAAAAAGAAAGTTCAATAGCCAGTAGCCAATAGCATCCGTCTCATAGTTGAATCTGAGCATGCATACATTTTTGCGCGTCAGAATTGCATACACACGAATAGAATTTCTGATAGAAACTTTTTCTGTCAGAAAAATTGAGAACCTGCTCTGAATCTTTTGCTGGCAAAAATTCGGCCAGCAAAATTATAATGGAGCATACACACAGTCGCATTTTACGACGAAAAGCTCTCATCGGTCTTTTGCTGGCTGGAATTCTGACCGTGTGTACGGAGCATTACAAGTATATATGCAGCTGGAGGCATAATCTCAAGGACTATAGACCAAGGGCAAAAGTGTCAGGAGCTGGGGGGGGGGGGGGGCTGGTCCAATGGCGATAAATATCATGGGCGGCAACCCAGGCAGACGCGGGCACACAGGGCATACCTAAAGTGAACATGTGACAATAAGAGTAGGAGATTATTAGGCCAAATAAATGTATTGCAAAATTGGTGTAAAAGGGGGTGTCATGACAGTGAGGTCTGTGTAGTGTGGTGGAACTAATGTATACACCGGGGGGGGGGGGGGAGAGAAAGGGGACTGGTGGGAGGGGTGAATGAATAGGAGTGAGGGCGGACAGCCATGGCGAAGGGTTGTCACAGAGACGTCTGAAAACAGGAGTGTATATGAATGACAACCAAACAAAGTGACTGCAAACTCTATACCCTTAGTGACCCGCCTCTGCAATTATCAGTCATTATATTTTGTGGTTCTGCAGCTTCTCTGCAGAAAGACACATGGCTGCATCTGAGTCATCTTGGTTACTTCAGACCCTGAAAGAGGAAAAGAAGGCTATTCATTTTTGTGGTACCGACCGCTCGTTAACCCTCTTCGGTATGCCAAGGTTTATCTGTGGAAGGTGCAGGAGCTAGAGAGCTGGATGAAAGGCACTGATGTCACTGGAGAGACCGAAGACACAGCTTCTCAGAAAGCGGCCATCGTGGGCGCCAGCCAGACACACTACTCCATATGTACAGTATCTTAATGTATATTTATAATGTACATTATAGGTTCAGAATTGAAATATAGCAAATAGTTATTTTTTCACAGGGCGGATAATAGATAATAAAAACTGTATAGTATGAGATGTATACTGTGTAGACACTTACACCACTGATGAGAGATGTGTGTTATCACTCTATACCAAATTGTAAAAACAGCCCATCCCATGCAACCCAATGGCAGTCAAATCCAGAAGGGAAAGAGGTGGTAAACAAGCAGAGATCCAGAGGTCAGTAGAGACACTAAAAGAACACTATACTAAACAAAAAATAATAGCTCAAAAACCTATATTTAAAGACATGGCACTTGAATTTCAAAGCGATACCAAAAAGGACAAAACAAATTACAAAAAAGCAAAAATCAAAAGAAAAACAGTAAAAAAAAGAAATCAAACTTTCTTGATCATACCTCACGGGACACAGGAGCTTCATTACATAGTGGGTTATATAGGCACCTCTGGTGATTGGACACTGGTTAACCCCAATTAAGGAGAATTCCTCCCCTATATAACCCCTCCCATATAGGAGGCACCTCAGTTTTTTCGCCAGTGTCTATGGTGGTTGGTCACGTAAAACTTTAGCTCTGTGCAGGTCCCTGCGGGGGCCTAAGGGCTATAACAAACCGGATCCATATCTCGGGCCGATATTTGACTCCCAAGATGGTATGGTACCCGGGCCTCGTCAGCCGAAGAAACGAGGTTTGGCCTGTAAGTCCTCTCCTATTGGAAGACTGGGCTCTGGGAAAACCATACGTGGTGTACTGTTTACACAGAGCGCACGAAAGTTTCTGGCAGAGTCTTTTACATGGTCCAGGTAGGAGGCTCTTCCGAGAAAGAGCCCCAGATAAACCTGAAGGTTGTATAACACTGCCCGCCGTGATGGGTGAAGGCTGGAATTTGTCTGTTTCAGCAATTTCTGCGGCGGGGACAGGTAAGGGAAGTTAATCATATATATATATATATATATATAATTATATGATGGGTTTCTTCATTTTTGAGTAGTTGTATGTCTTACCTGGCTTCCACCACTAGAGGGAGTAAGAGCAGCCTGATGCATACTTACATGCCTTTCAGTACACACGCTCAGTGAAGCCTGGTTCTCCAGCTGTCTCACGTCTCCACTGCAGTCCCTGCCACAATAGAGGTAATACAGGGGTCCCACGTAGTCTGGGGGCCCCACACAGCTCCGATGGAGTTTCACTTTCCCCCCCCTGGATTCCACGGTCCTCGTGCATGTGCGCCGGGCGCGTTCCCGGCCTAGTGGAGGAGGGGGGGATTGTGGTTGTGAGCTGTGCACGTCAGTGTGCACGGCGCTGTACTGCGCAGGCACCAGGCGGCAGTTTTAAAAAGCCCAGAGCGTCAGGGGGCTGTAAGTGGAGACACAGGAGCTGTGGGCAGTAAGCATCTGAGGGGATTGGATCCAGGCAAACCTAAGACACCTACTCAGCATCAGGTTGTGCAGTTTAAGCATATACATTTATTGTGAGACTTTAAGCACAACAGTGATTGCACTTTGTACTAGTACCTCTGCTTTGTAGCTTAGGACTATGTCTCCTCGTAAGAGGGTCTCAGGGGGAGGTAACAAGAGCACTGGAAAATCACTGTCTAGGTCCAGGGGTTCTAAAAGTGTCTGTAAGTTACCATCTCCCCCTGCAAGACTGGAGCCAGCCTCTCAAGACGAGTCAGTGCCCCTGTCAGGTTTTGCAGCCTCTCCTAATGTCCCAGCCCCGGTTTATGTCACTGAGGACTCCCTTAGGGCTACATTGGAGGTTTTTGAAGGGAGAATAATGAATTTTAATTTCTGCTTCCCTGAAAGATAGCAGGAAAAGGGGTAGATCCCCTTCCTCTACTGAAATTCCTCTCTCAGATGATTCTTCTGACAATGAGGAGAGATCCCTATCTTGGGACAGGGATCATGAGCAGTCGGAGGAATTAGAGGAAGAGGAGAGAGTCCCCTCCTCCCAGGCGCTCAGAAAACAGGTGCAGTATTATACTGAATTGAAGCGTACCACATTCAGGATGCCTGCTACTGAAGTCGCTACGTCCTCTGTTTCTTCCCTGGGAGTCAGGAAAGCCCCACAGACTGCCTATTCCTTCACAATTCATCCCTTAATGGATGAATTGTTGTATGAGGATTGGGGACATCCCGATAAACTGTTTGCTCCTCTTAAAAGGTTTTCTATGCATTATCCTCTGGAGGAAAGTTTCACCAAGAAGTGGAGGGTCCCATCTGTGGATGCGGCTGTTTCTTGCGTGAATAAAAACCTGACTTGTCCCTTGGATAATGTGCAGGTATTTAAAGATCCAACTGATAAGAAGCTGGAAACCTTATTAAAAGCATCCTTTTCCATGACTAGAGCTGTAGTGCAACCTACAGTCGCAGCCGTGGGGTTGTGTCAGTTCCTCAAGGAACAAGTTAAGCAGATGCTTGGGCTCCTTCCCAGTGAGGAAGTAGAAAATTATGCAGAATTGCCTCATATTCTGTGTTTCATGATTGATGAGATTTTGGATTCTGTCCAACAAGCATCAGGTTTGTCTCTCATGTTGGTACACATGCAAAGGGCCCTATGGCTAAAGAATTGGGCAGCTGAGCTGTCATGCAAGAAGCATTTGATTGGGTTCCCGTTTAAAGGGGAACGTTTGGGGAAGAATTAGACAAATTCGTCCAAAAAATATCAGGAGGTAAATCTACTCTCCTTCCAGTCAAAAGGAGCAAGCGTCCTTCATTTAGGCGTGCTCTCTCGCCCGGAGCATCAAGCTCTAAGCAGTGGCGACGGCCTTCTCAACCCTCCTCTACAGGAAAGGCCCAGGGCCGAGCCCAGGGGCAGAAAAAGACTTGGGGGCCGAAGCCTGCCAAGCAGAGCCCAAAAGCTTCCTTGTGAAGGGGCGCCCCCGCTCGGCCGAGTGGGGGGAAGGCTCCTGCAGTTTGCAGAAGCCTGGCGGGAAGAGATCCGGAATAAGTGTGTGATCGCTTCGGTATCTCTGGGCTGCAGGCTAAAGTTTCAGAAGATTCCACCTTGTTTCCTAAGGTCAAGGATCCCCAGGGATCCAGTAAAGCAAAAATCGTTATTTCTGGCCTTAGATCACTTACTACCCCAGGGGGTGATAGTAGAAGTGGACCCAAAAGAACAGGGTTCAGGGTTTTACTCGAATCTCTTCACCGTTCCGAAACCAAATGGAAGTGTCAGACCTATCTTAGATCTGAAGAATCTGAACCGGTTTTTACGCATCCGGTCCTTCCGAATGCAGTCAATCCGCACTGTGGTCTCCTCCCTGCAAGGGGGAGAGTTTATGGCATCAATAGACATCAAAGATGCATATCTCCATGTGTCAATTTTTCCCCGCACACCAAAAATTTCTAAGGTTCGCGGTAGAGCGGTGCCATTTTCAATTCGTGGCCTTGCCGTTCGGGCTTGCTACGGCCCCTCGAGTCTTCACAAAGAAGAGAATAAATTAGGGAGTGGGGGAGGATTGGGGGGGTAGGTTGGGGCAGGAGTATGAGGGAAATATGGGGGGGCGGTAGGCAGGATGGGGGGAATGGGGGAATTCCCTTTATAAGTATTATATTTCCTAAAAATGGAAAGGGATTCCTTCCCTCTGCCCTGTCCTCCTGTTATCTGCCTGTTCCTATCCCCCTTTCCTTTTTTCTTTTTTTTTCTTTTTCTTTCTTTGGTTGTGTGTACCTCTCAGTCTCTCTTTTCTAGCAAGTATTAATTTTATTTTTTTTGGTTGCTCTGTATTGGTGGGTGGCGCCTCCCAGGGGCTCGGGGGGACACCAGGGTTATCACCAGCACCGATGGTTATGTTGCCCCCAATAGGATGGTCTCAAGAAGGGAGACCTCTAATTCCGCAGGTAGGCGGGAAGGAGGTGAAATTCAGGGGTGGGCAGTATACTCACCCAGGGAGGGATCCCCCGATTAGTGGGGGGTATTTGGGTAAAATAAGTACATCCAGGAGGGGGGGGGGGTTTGGGTAGGGGGGGGTTTCCCTTTCTCTCTCTCTCTCTCTCTCCCTTCTCTCTCTCTCCCCTGCCCTTGGTACCTCAATGCCTTGATGATGCCAGGTATGACCAGAGGAAGTCAATGGAGCGGGGGGGGGGCAGGAGAAGGAAGGTGAAGGGAGATGGAGGATGTCAGGATAATATCTTATAATGTAAGGGGACTGGGCTCCCCATGTAAAAGGGGTAGGCTCTGGTGCGAGCTGCGCTCCCTGGGAACATAGATTGTGTTCCTTCAGGAGACGCACTTCGCGACAGGGGCAACCCCACGAATGCCATGTTCATTGTTTAGTCAGTGGCACCATGCAACTTCCCCTATTAAGGGAGCAAGAGGAGTTTCAATAGCGTTCCATAAGCAATGCCCTTTTTCTTGTATGGAAGTAGAAGCAGATCCAGAGGGACGTTATCTGTTTGTGAAGGGGAAAATTTATGGGCAGTGCTGTACATTTGCAACAATTTATGCCCCTAATAATCGCACGGTGGATTTTATATCAAAAACCTTGAAAAAATTAGGGAAGTTTAGGGAGGGGATATTAATATTAGGAGGAGATTTTAACCTCACATTAGATCCTGAGATGGACACATCTGGAAAAACACCATTATCATTTAGAGCACAGAGACACTTAAAAAAGAGTTTAAGAATGTTACATTTGGTAGATAGTTGGCGGACACTACATGCACGAGAGAAAGATTTTAGTTATTACTCTAAGACACATAACACATACTCACGGATAGACCTATTTATGATAGATCAGTTTGATCTACATAGGGTACAATCCTCTAAAATTAGATTAATCACAATTTCAGATAACGCTCCAATAGAAATAAGTATGAGGATGAGAACAGTAGGGAGTAAAGGGAAAACGTGGAGTTTAAATGAAAATATATTGGATGATAAAAGTTTTTGAAAAATTATATAAAAGGTTAACTGATTATTTTGTAGATAATGTTCCAGGTGATGTGTCCGACCAGATGGTGTGGGAGGCCCATAAGGCAGTAATGAGGGGAGAATTGATTGCGCAGGGCTCATACATCAAAAAGGAACGGCAAAAGGAAATAGAGGAACTTTTAGAAGAAATACATAAACTAAAAATCAAACATAAAAATAATCTACAATGTGTAGAGGCGAATAGATTGGAGGAATTACGATTAAAATTCGTCCAATGCCTAGATCTAAAAGTGAAAAATAAACAAAGGTATTATGCACACCGTTTCTACGAGCAAGGGAGTAAAGGAGGAAAGTTACTAGCTAGACAGTTAAAGAGACAAGAATTAAAGCATGTCCATAATTTGGTAGTAAATAAGAAAAAATAATAGATACCCAGAAAATTACAGCAGAATTTCAAAAGTATTACAAGTTGTTGTATAATATAGAACAGGGGTGTCCAAACTACGGCCCTCCAGCTGTTGCAGAACTACACATCCCATGAGGCATTGTAAAACTCTGACATTCAAAGACATGACTAGCCATGATGGGGATTGTAGTTCCTGAACAACTGGAGGGCCGTAGTTTGGACACCCCTGATATAGAACCAAGCCCAGTGAGGAACGGGGAGGGGGGATTAGAGCAAAGGAAAAAAAAAAATTTTGAGAATATTTAAGAGCAGCGGAACTGCCGACTATCCCGAAAAAAGCATTGGAGGAAATGCAACAAATAATTACGGAAGAAGAGCTAAATAGGGTGATAATAAACTTAGCGTTAGGGAAGAGTCCAGGATGGCTTCACAAACGTATATTATAAAAGATTCCTGCCAATCTCAAGCCACCACCTATGTAATTATTTTAATGCGATTAAAATATCTAACCCTTTACCACCTGAGGCGCTATTGGCATATATAACAGTATTGCCAAAGTGGGGGAAGGACCCCCAACACTGTGCGAACTACAGGCCCATCTCCCTGTTGAACTCGGACACGAAGATCCTATCTAAAATACTGGCCCTTCGAATGCAAGAACAGGTAGAAAAAATTGTCCATCTAGACCATACAGGATTTATAAAAGGTCGTGAAACTAGAGACAATACCATCAGAGCCTTACACATTTTGCACTGGGCGCAAAATGGACCGGATAAAATACAGAGGGTAGTATTGTCGATGGACGCCGAGAAGGCGTTTGATCGAGTTAATTGGGTCTTTATGTCCGAGGTCCTGAGGGAGGTGGGACTGGAAGAGCGTATGATGGGATGGGTGATGGCATTATATAATAGCCCCAAAGCAAGGATTAAGGTGAATGGGGGGTTGTCGGAGTATGTTAATATAAAGAACGGGACCAGACAAGGGTGTCCTCTTTCGCCTATGTTGTTTGCTTTAGTTCTGGAACCTTTTTTATGTATGATTAGGAGGAATGGGGGAGTCACGGGGATTCGGATTGGGGCAGTGGAGCACAAGGTCTCCGCATATGCAGATGACCTTCTGTTCTATCTCTCCAATCCTAAGGACTCACTAAGAGAGTTGATGCAAGAGGTGGACCGATTTGGTGATCTGTCTAATTTCAAAATAAATTTTGGGAAATCACTCATGATGCCAATTCATGTTCCTAGTAAGATGAGATCCTATATACAATCAAATTTCCCCTTTATCTGGAGTCCAGAATCATTGGTATATTTGGGGATACATATAACGCATAATTTAAAAAAATTATACGAACTAAATTATGACCCCCTATTAAAAAAAGTAATAAAAGACCCACAGAGTTGAAAGGGCCTTTCTCTGACATGGTTTGGAAGAGTGAATGTTATTAAAATGAATGTGCTGCCAAGAATTATTTATGTATTATCAACAGTACCTGTGTCACTCCCACATTCCTTTTTTAGGCAGGTGAGAAAGGCCCTTACAAACTTTGTGTGGGGGAATAAACACCCTAGGGTGTCATATGACACACTAAGGAGATCAAAACTGGAGGGAGGGCTTGGATTACCAGATATAAATATATATTATAAAGCGGTGGCTCTGGTAAGAATAATGAATTGGCGTCATGATTCCTCAAATAGAATATGGGTGAACTTGGAAAAAACAATAGCAGGTAGGAAGTTAGAGGGGGCCCCGTGGATACCAACTGCGAATAGAGGGTTATCAGAGTGGATATCACCATTAACTAAGTCAACATTATCAATATGGGATAAGTTGAATATTCAGGGCAAGTTTACCCCTGATATCCCCTCTAACACCAATAGAAGGATACCCTTGGTTCTGTCCAGGGGAAGATGGAAGGAATTTAGGGAGTTGGAATAGAGAGGGAGGGACCACATGTGCTAGAATAGCTCCAAAGGGTGTGGTGTTACCCATAACAGAATTGATATCGACATGGGGGGAAATGCCAATGGCCACTTGGAGGTATTTCCAAATAACGGATTTTTTTAATAAAAGGAAAAACATGATGAGGCCACTGGACTCGATTACCACGTTTGAATCATGGTGTATAAATAATCCTGAGGCTAAACATGTATTATCTAGGATGTATAAACTGATACTTAAGACGATGAACATGACAATAAATTATTATACAAGAGAATGTGAGAGAGAAATTGGGCAGAAGTTTATGACAGCACAAATACAAAGGATGATAAAATTAACACATGGCTCCTCTATTAGCTCCCAAATTCAGGAGATGGCATATAAATTTTTAATCAGATGGTACCGTACCCCAGCACGTTTAACACAGATGTTTCCAAAAGCGGATGCAAGATGCTGGAGGGGATGTGTGCAGAAAGGCACATATCTCCATATTTGGTGGACGTGCCCTAAGATTAAAAAATTCTGTGAGGCAGTGGCCCCGTGGATCAAGAGGTTGACTCTGAAGCCTATAGAATTTTCGATTGATCATTTTCTGTTCCATGGGGTGCCATTAGCAAGTAAAGTCTATAAAAGAAGCATCACGCCGCATCTATTGAACGCAGCTAAGGTACTATACCTAGGTTATGGAAGCAGACCAAATGCCCTACAGTATTAGAATGGAAAAAGGAAGTAGATAGAATAATGGAAGCTGAGAAATGGTTACAGATGATCAGAAATAAACAAGATGATTTTAATGATATTTAGGAAGGTTGGAAAGAGTACTCAACGGAGATAAAATAGGGTGCGGGGGGAGGGGGGAAAGGGGAAGAGAGAACTATTACAATTAAAATGTGGGTTGGAGTTTGTTTGTTTGTTTTTTTTCTTCTGGGATGTACATGGGTAAAGGGATGTACATGGGTAAAGGGATAAAGAAAATGGAAAGAATGTATATTGTATTAATGGATATGATTAAAGAAAATAAATAAAAAGTGATTATAAAAAATAAAAAAAAACAGGGGAGGAGAATGAAAGTGGAAACCTCTCCAATAGATCACTAATGCCCCATACACACGATCAGAATTTTGGTCGGAAAAAGCTCTAATGGTTTTCCCAACGGGATTTCGCTCAAGATGTCTTGCATACACGCGGTTACACCAAATTCTGACTGTCAAGAAAGCGGTGACGTACAACCCATATGACGGGACTAGAAAAAGAAAGTTCAATAGCCAGTAGCCAATAGCATCCGTCTCATAGTTGAATCTGAGCATGCATACATTTTTGCGCGTCAGAATTGCATACACACGAATAGAATTTCTGATAGAAACTTTTTCTGTCAGAAAAATTGAGAACCTGCTCTGAATCTTTTGCTGGCAAAAATTCGGCCAGCAAAATTATAATGGAGCATACACACAGTCGCATTTTACGACGAAAAGCTCTCATCGGTCTTTTGCTGGCTGGAATTCTGACCGTGTGTACGGAGCATTACAAGTATATATGCAGCTGGAGGCATAATCTCAAGGACTATAGACCAAGGGCAAAAGTGTCAGGAGCTGGGGGGGGGGGGGGGCTGGTCCAATGGCGATAAATATCATGGGCGGCAACCCAGGCAGACGCGGGCACACAGGGCATACCTAAAGTGAACATGTGACAATAAGAGTAGGAGATTATTAGGCCAAATAAATGTATTGCAAAATTGGTGTAAAAGGGGGTGTCATGACAGTGAGGTCTGTGTAGTGTGGTGGAACTAATGTATACACCGGGGGGGGGGGGGGGGGGGAGAGAAAGGGGACTGGTGGGAGGGGTGAATGAATAGGAGTGAGGGCGGACAGCCATGGCGAAGGGTTGTCACAGAGACGTCTGAAAACAGGAGTGTATATGAATGACAACCAAACAAAGTGACTGCAAACTCTATACCCTTAGTGACCCGCCTCTGCAATTATCAGTCATTATATTTTGTGGTTCTGCAGCTTCTCTGCAGAAAGACACATGGCTGCATCTGAGTCATCTTGGTTACTTCAGACCCTGAAAGAGGAAAAGAAGGCTATTCATTTTTGTGGTACCGACCGCTCGTTAACCCTCTTCGGTATGCCAAGGTTTATCTGTGGAAGGTGCAGGAGCTAGAGAGCTGGATGAAAGGCACTGATGTCACTGGAGAGACCGAAGACACAGCTTCTCAGAAAGCGGCCATCGTGGGCGCCAGCCAGACACACTACTCCATATGTACAGTATCTTAATGTATATTTATAATGTACATTATAGGTTCAGAATTGAAATATAGCAAATAGTTATTTTTTCACAGGGCGGATAATAGATAATAAAAACTGTATAGTATGAGATGTATACTGTGTAGACACTTACACCACTGATGAGAGATGTGTGTTATCACTCTATACCAAATTGTAAAAACAGCCCATCCCATGCAACCCAATGGCAGTCAAATCCAGAAGGGAAAGAGGTGGTAAACAAGCAGAGATCCAGAGGTCAGTAGAGACACTAAAAGAACACTATACTAAACAAAAAATAATAGCTCAAAAACCTATATTTAAAGACATGGCACTTGAATTTCAAAGCGATACCAAAAAGGACAAAACAAATTACAAAAAAGCAAAAATCAAAAGAAAAACAGTAAAAAAAAGAAATCAAACTTTCTTGATCATACCTCACGGGACACAGGAGCTTCATTACATAGTGGGTTATATAGGCACCTCTGGTGATTGGACACTGGTTAACCCCAATTAAGGAGAATTCCTCCCCTATATAACCCCTCCCATATAGGAGGCACCTCAGTTTTTTCGCCAGTGTCTATGGTGGTTGGTCACGTAAAACTTTAGCTCTGTGCAGGTCCCTGCGGGGGCCTAAGGGCTATAACAAACCGGATCCATATCTCGGGCCGATATTTGACTCCCAAGATGGTATGGTACCCGGGCCTCGTCAGCCGAAGAAACGAGGTTTGGCCTGTAAGTCCTCTCCTATTGGAAGACTGGGCTCTGGGAAAACCATACGTGGTGTACTGTTTACACAGAGCGCACGAAAGTTTCTGGCAGAGTCTTTTACATGGTCCAGGTAGGAGGCTCTTCCGAGAAAGAGCCCCAGATAAACCTGAAGGTTGTATAACACTGCCCGCCGTGATGGGTGAAGGCTGGAATTTGTCTGTTTCAGCAATTTCTGCGGCGGGGACAGGTAAGGGAAGTTAATCATATATATATATATATATATATAATTATATGATGGGTTTCTTCATTTTTGAGTAGTTGTATGTCTTACCTGGCTTCCACCACTAGAGGGAGTAAGAGCAGCCTGATGCATACTTACATGCCTTTCAGTACACACGCTCAGTGAAGCCTGGTTCTCCAGCTGTCTCACGTCTCCACTGCAGTCCCTGCCACAATAGAGGTAATACAGGGGTCCCACGTAGTCTGGGGGCCCCACACAGCTCCGATGGAGTTTCACTTTCCCCCCCCTGGATTCCACGGTCCTCGTGCATGTGCGCCGGGCGCGTTCCCGGCCTAGTGGAGGAGGGGGGGATTGTGGTTGTGAGCTGTGCACGTCAGTGTGCACGGCGCTGTACTGCGCAGGCACCAGGCGGCAGTTTTAAAAAGCCCAGAGCGTCAGGGGGCTGTAAGTGGAGACACAGGAGCTGTGGGCAGTAAGCATCTGAGGGGATTGGATCCAGGCAAACCTAAGACACCTACTCAGCATCAGGTTGTGCAGTTTAAGCATATACATTTATTGTGAGACTTTAAGCACAACAGTGATTGCACTTTGTACTAGTACCTCTGCTTTGTAGCTTAGGACTATGTCTCCTCGTAAGAGGGTCTCAGGGGGAGGTAACAAGAGCACTGGAAAATCACTGTCTAGGTCCAGGGGTTCTAAAAGTGTCTGTAAGTTACCATCTCCCCCTGCAAGACTGGAGCCAGCCTCTCAAGACGAGTCAGTGCCCCTGTCAGGTTTTGCAGCCTCTCCTAATGTCCCAGCCCCGGTTTATGTCACTGAGGACTCCCTTAGGGCTACATTGGAGGTTTTTGAAGGGAGAATAATGAATTTTAATTTCTGCTTCCCTGAAAGATAGCAGGAAAAGGGGTAGATCCCCTTCCTCTACTGAAATTCCTCTCTCAGATGATTCTTCTGACAATGAGGAGAGATCCCTATCTTGGGACAGGGATCATGAGCAGTCGGAGGAATTAGAGGAAGAGGAGAGAGTCCCCTCCTCCCAGGCGCTCAGAAAACAGGTGCAGTATTATACTGAATTGAAGCGTACCACATTCAGGATGCCTGCTACTGAAGTCGCTACGTCCTCTGTTTCTTCCCTGGGAGTCAGGAAAGCCCCACAGACTGCCTATTCCTTCACAATTCATCCCTTAATGGATGAATTGTTGTATGAGGATTGGGGACATCCCGATAAACTGTTTGCTCCTCTTAAAAGGTTTTCTATGCATTATCCTCTGGAGGAAAGTTTCACCAAGAAGTGGAGGGTCCCATCTGTGGATGCGGCTGTTTCTTGCGTGAATAAAAACCTGACTTGTCCCTTGGATAATGTGCAGGTATTTAAAGATCCAACTGATAAGAAGCTGGAAACCTTATTAAAAGCATCCTTTTCCATGACTAGAGCTGTAGTGCAACCTACAGTCGCAGCCGTGGGGTTGTGTCAGTTCCTCAAGGAACAAGTTAAGCAGATGCTTGGGCTCCTTCCCAGTGAGGAAGTAGAAAATTATGCAGAATTGCCTCATATTCTGTGTTTCATGATTGATGAGATTTTGGATTCTGTCCAACAAGCATCAGGTTTGTCTCTCATGTTGGTACACATGCAAAGGGCCCTATGGCTAAAGAATTGGGCAGCTGAGCTGTCATGCAAGAAGCATTTGATTGGGTTCCCGTTTAAAGGGGAACGTTTGGGGAAGAATTAGACAAATTCGTCCAAAAAATATCAGGAGGTAAATCTACTCTCCTTCCAGTCAAAAGGAGCAAGGGTCCTTCATTTAGGCGTGCTCTCTCGCCCGGAGCATCAAGCTCTAAGCAGTGGCGACGGCCTTCTCAACCCTCCTCTACAGGAAAGGCCCAGGGCCGAGCCCAGGGGCAGAAAAAGACTTGGGGGCCGAAGCCTGCCAAGCAGAGCCCAAAAGCTTCCTTGTGAAGGGGCGCCCCCGCTCGGCCGAGTGGGGGGAAGGCTCCTGCAGTTTGCAGAAGCCTGGCGGGAAGAGATCCGGAATAAGTGTGTGATCGCTTCGGTATCTCTGGGCTGCAGGCTAAAGTTTCAGAAGATTCCACCTTGTTTCCTAAGGTCAAGGATCCCCAGGGATCCAGTAAAGCAAAAATCGTTATTTCTGGCCTTAGATCACTTACTACCCCAGGGGGTGATAGTAGAAGTGGACCCAAAAGAACAGGGTTCAGGGTTTTACTCGAATCTCTTCACCGTTCCGAAACCAAATGGAAGTGTCAGACCTATCTTAGATCTGAAGAATCTGAACCGGTTTTTACGCATCCGGTCCTTCCGAATGCAGTCAATCCGCACTGTGGTCTCCTCCCTGCAAGGGGGAGAGTTTATGGCATCAATAGACATCAAAGATGCATATCTCCATGTGTCAATTTTTCCCCGCACACCAAAAATTTCTAAGGTTCGCGGTAGAGCGGTGCCATTTTCAATTCGTGGCCTTGCCGTTCGGGCTTGCTACGGCCCCTCGAGTCTTCACAAAGACTCTGGACCCTCTCTTGGCAAACCTAAGAGCTCAGGGTATAGCTGTCATGGCTTATCTAGACGATTTACTTCTCATGGAGAAAACAGTAGCGTTCCTGAACCACAGCGTTACCAGAACGCTAGAACACCTGGAACGCCTAGGTTGGATTATAAACCTAGAAAAGTCGTCCCTACAGCCTGCCACCAGGTTGGAATACCTGGGTATGATTATCGACACCGCTCAGGGCAAGGTGTTTCTTCCAAGGCCAAAAGCCTTGGCCATTGGGGATCTGGTGCGCCTAATTCTGGGCAGGAGATCATCCCCCATTTGATTGTGCATGAGACTGTTAGGGAAAATGGTTGCCTCCTTCGAGGCCGTCCCATTTGCCCAGTTCCACTCAAGGCCTCTGCAAAGATGCATCCTTGCGGCTTGGAACAGGAAGCCCCAATCCTTGGATCTTCCTATGCGTCTATCCCCAGGAACACGCAAGAGTCTCGTTTGGTGGTTACAAACCGAGAATTTGCTGAAGGGCAAAACTTTTCTTCCTCTTCCATGGAGAATTATCACGATAGATGCCAGCCTGACAGGCTGGGGAGCAGTGTTGGAGGAGACGTGCTCGCAGGGGAAATGGTCTGCGATCGAGAGGCTATTGCCCATAAATGTCTTGGAGATCCGGGCAGTTTATATGGCTCTCATAAAGTGGTCTTACAGACTACGAGGTCTCCCTGTTCGGGTCCAGTCCGACAATGCCACAGCAGTGGCCTATATCAATCACCAGGGCGGTACCAGGAGTCTGGTTGCGCAAAAAGAGGTGAATCGCATACTTGTCTGGGCAGAAAAGCATGTTCCGTGTCTTTCTGCAGTCTTCATTCCAGGAGTGGAAAATTGGCAGGCGGATTTTCTGAGCCACCAGCAGTTGTGCCCAGGAGAATGGGCTCTGCACCCCGACGTGTTTCGGAACATATGTCACAGGTGGGGTACTCCAGACATAGATCTGTTTGCATCCAGGTTCAACAGGAAACTGGACAATTTTGTGTCAAGGACAAAAGATGCACTTGCTCAGGGGTCAGATGCTCTGACAGTTCCCTGGGATCAGTAGAATCTGATCTATGCCTTCCCCCCGAGCCCGCTTCTGTCTCAGTTCCTGGGAAGAGTCAAGAGGGAGACAAAAATCGGTCCTTTTAGTGGCCCCGGCTTGGCCCAGGTGACCATGGTACGCAGAGATCATGAAATTGGCAGTAGGCAGGCCATGGATCCTCCCTCTCCGGCCAGATCTGCTCTCACAGGGTCCAATTTACCATCCTGCTTTACACAGTCTAAATTTGATGGTTTGGCTGCTGAGACCCACATTCTTAGAGACCGTGGCCTTTCGGGGCCAGTCCTTTCTACTCTGGTCAATACCAGAAAGCCAGCCTCCAGGCTTATTTATTACAAAATCTGGAAGGCATATGTTTCCTGGTGTGAACTCAGGAAATGGCATCCTAGAAAGTATGTCATTAGCAGGATCCTGGCCTTTCTCCAGTCAGGCCTAGAAATGAATTTGGCCATAAGCACTATCAAGGTGCAGATTTCGGCCCTGTCAGTGTTTTTTCAGAAGCCACTTGCATCGCATTCCCTAGTGCGGGCTTTCATCCAGGGGCCCATGCAGATAAGACCGCCAGTCAAACCTCCGGTATGCCCATGGGATCTGAATTTGGTTCTCTCGGCTTTGCAGGGGCAACCATTTGAACCTTCGCACCTGGCTTCATTAGTTCTCCTGACTAAAAAATTGTTTTTCTTGGTAGCCATATCCACGGCTAGAAGAGTATCAGAACTAGCAGCTCTTTCCAGCAAGGAGCCGTATCTAATTATTCATAAGGACCGGGTGGTCATGCGTCCCAACAGGTCCTTTCTACCCAAGGTGGTTTCGGGATTCCATTTGAATCAAGACGTAATCCTACCATCCTTTTTTCTGGACCCACAGTCCACAGAAGAAGAATCTTTGCACACTTTGGATGTGGTTAGGGCAATCAGTACATATCTTCAAGCAACTGCTCGGATAAGGAAAACTGATTGCTTGTTTATTTTGCCGGAAGGCCCTAGGAATGGCCAGGCGGCGTCAAAATCCACTCTCTCAAGGTGGATTAGACAGATTATTTCTCAGGCCTATAGTGTTAAAGGGAAAATCCCTCCTTTTCCAGTGAAAGCGCACTCTACTAGGGCTGTAAGTGCTTCTTGGGCAGTGCCTCACCAGGACTCCCTGGCTCAGATCTGTAAGGCTGCAACTTGGTCATCAGTCCACACATTCACCAGATTCTATCAGGTGGATGTCAGAGGGCAAGAGGATATCGCCTTCGGGCGCAGTGTACTGCAGGCTGCAGTTTAGGTCCTCCGGTCCCTGGCGGTCTATAATTATGATCTGTGTCTCCCTCCCCTCAATCTGAGCATTGCTTTGGGACATCCCACTATGTAATGAAGCTCCTGTGTCCCGTGATGTATGATAAAGAAAATGGGATTTTTATATACAGCTTACTTGTAAAATCCTTTTCTTGAGAGTACATCACGGGACACAGGGCTCCCGCCCCTCTTGGGTTTTACGTGGTTTCTTATTGCTTTGCTACAAAACTGAGGTGCCTCCCATATGGGAGGGGTTATATAGGGGAGGAATTCTCCTTAATTGGGGTTAACCAATGTCCAATCACCAGAGGTGCCTATATAACCCACTATGTAATGAAGCTTCTGTGTCCCGTGATGTACTCTCAAGAAAAGTATTTTACAGGTAAGCTGTATATAAAAATCCCATTATTTAAAACTACAGATAAAAAAATTATAAAAATATATATATTTTATTTTAGAAAGTAGGATTACTTATCTTCCTCTTATATACACGATCCTTTATTCTCTTCCGCCACTCTCTCCTAGTTTTCCCCAAGAGAAACTCCCACATTAACAAAAAAGAAAAGATATAAAACCTTTGATACCGTAGTTCACAAAATGAAGTGGTTTGCATTTCTCATCAATCGATAGTCTCGGCAGTGTTGTTAATGTTGAAAATAATGAACGTTAGGATAAAACTGCCTTTTAAATAGTCATATTATAATTAAAATACTTTGTTATTATTTTTGAACAGAGATATTTCCTTGTTAGGCTTCAACATATTGACATTGTTATGTTTTATTTTCAAATGTTTCCAGAAAACCTAAACGTTAATATCAAATACAGTTTATGTTTAAAATTTCCAATTAATTTTTGTACTGTCAGGAGCATGTGCTTCTTCTCTGTCATAGTTGCTGCTTCCAACATTCTGTTTTTTTTTTTTTCAAATACATTTTTATTGAATTTTTGACAAAAAAAAAAAAAAAGACATGGAGGACCTTACTGCCACTCTGCACAACAGGGAGGAGACCTTTCGAGAGACCTGGCAATATTTCATATACACAGATGCTTATCTCCAAAAGATGGCTCAGAATCATTGACCCAATGATAGGCTTGTCCTCCTCTCCCCCCCCCCCCCTTCCCGGGCAGGGGGCACTACTTTACTCCTCTTTACCCTTTCTCCCCTGACAATACTTCCTCTACATCTCCTGTATCTCGCTTCGCCACCCAACTGTCTCCTCCCCTCCGCTGTTCCCTCCCCATGCCTTACCCCCCTCCCTTTTTCCCGATTCCTAGCTCCTTCTCATATTGGTGTTGCCTGTTTAATTACCCCCTCCTTCCCCCTCCCTGTTACACTTCCTTCTCAGCAGCTTGTACCCACCCATGAGTATTCAGTCAGATAATATGAACATCCTAGATGCAAATATGTCTTCATATGTCTCATGTCTGGGCCCACTAGACAACCGAGTTGCCTTACTCCCCTAATAAATATAAAACATATACCATGTTACATTGCATAACTTAGTACACGCTATCATCAGACCCGGGTTGGATAAGCGGTGGTTGGGACAGCTCCGCGGCCTGCACACCACCAGCCCTGCTATGCTGGGATCTTCTCCTCTTGTGCCTTACTCAAGGTGCAAGTTTAGTGAATTTGAATTGTTGATTCCATGCTGTAATCCTATCTGAATCCCTAACCTGATTCATGCTCTGTACCTATGTTGGTTATGCCAATTGTTATGCATTTTTTTCTGCAAATAAAGAACTACAAAAAAAGAAAAGGGATTTAGCAGTTTATAATTAATAAAATAATTGCAGTTCCATGTTCTGTGTACCGTGGGACACCAGATATAGTGAATGTAGGCCCCTAGGTTTAGTAACACTTTTTTTGTTACAGTGCTTTGATTTTCATCTCAGTTTGTTTCCAACTTTAGTTTGTCTTTATCTTTTCCCATAATACAAGGTAGGAGGTAAACAAAGCTTTTGATATTTCTGACAGTTTGTGTCCTGTATGCACAGACATCATGTCCAGGATAGGCCAGCATTAGGGATGAGCCGAACACCCCCGGTTCGGTTCGCACCAGAACTTTCGAACGGACCCCAAATTCGAACGAACTTTAGAATCCCATTGAAGTCTATGGGACTCGAACGTTCGAAATGAAAAGTGCTAATTTGAACGGCTAATATGCAAGATACTGTCCTAAAAAGGGTTTGGGGACCTGGCTCCTGCCCCAGGGGACATGGGTCAATGCCTAAAATGTTTTTAAAAATGGCCGTTTTGGCGGGAGCACTGATTTTAATGACGATTAAAGTGAAAAAAAAAAGTGAAATATTCCTTTAAATATGGTGCCTGGGGGGTGTCTGTAGTATGCATGTGAAGTGCCACGTGTTTCCCGTGTTTAGAACAGTCCCTGCACAAAATGACATTAAACGGAAATTACACCATTTAAAACTGCTTGCGGTTTTAATGTTATATCTGGTTCCTGCAATATGGTTGAAAATCATTGAGAAAAATGGCATGGGTAGCCCTCCCTGCCCATTACCAGCCTATTTGTGTCTTGTACGCATATTAAGGGGAACCCTGTACCCATATTAAAAAAAGGAAATGCGTGTGGCCCCCAGGCCCTATATACTCAGAACAGCAGTATACAGGCGGTGCTAACAAAACAGGGACTGTGTAGGTTTGTTGTGTTAAGTAGAATCTGTTTGTAATTTTCAACTGGTACATTTTTAAAGTGTAGCTCCAGTCAAAAAAACTATTTTTAAGCTTTTTGGAAAACATAGGGAAGGGTTATCACCCCTGTATAATTTGTTTTGTCGTCCATCTTTTTTCATCTCACTTGCTGTTGTCTCCTTCCGTTTGCAAGTAGGAGATGTTTGTAAATTGGATGTTTGAAAGTAGGGGCCTGCCCTATATGCTCTGCAGAAATGGCGGAACAAGGTGTTGGTTTTGCCACAACATTGTAAGCCCTCAAAGTGACTCTTGGTGGGCGCTGGAGCGCCCTGCTGTGAACGATTATATCAAGAATTGTAATTACATGCCATTGTTGAACAGTGGTAGAAAAATTGACCTTTGGTGGTTGTGGTGCTGGTGCCACAACACTAAGTCCTCACCGTTACTCTGGGTGGGCACAGGAAGGGGCCCTCCTGTGAAATATTATATCAAGAATTGTAATTACATGTCCCTGTTAAACAGGGGCAGAAAAATTTGGCCTTAGGCACTACTGCTGGTGCCACCACACTGCAACCTCTTCCATATACTCTAGTTTTATTGCAGGAATTAGCCCTGCTGCAAAGCATTGCATCAAAAATTGTAATTAAACGCCCCTGTTAAACAAAGGCAGAAAAATTGGGCCTTAGGCACTGGTGCTGGTGCCACCACACTGCAACCTCTCCCATATACTCTTGTTTGATTGCAGGAATTAGCCCTGCTGCAAAGCATTGCATCAAAAATTGTACTTAAACGCCCCTGTTAAACAGGGGCAGAAAAATTGGGCTGATGGCATCAACCAGAACCAGAAATGTTCTTCCAACATATCAGCGGAGGAGGAAGAGGATAGACAATCAACATAACAGGACAGTCACTCAGCATCAGCATAGGCAGTCTTGAAGGGATGTGATATTTCAAAAAAAATTATTCTGTTACATCAGCTTCAGGTGCTTGGTAGCTGTGGGTGATCCAAGACTGATTCATCTTGATGAAGGTCAGTCGATCAACTGATTCGGTGGACAGGCGCACCCTGTGATCGGTAACAAAGCCACCAGCAGCACTGAAGGTGCGTTCCGAAAGAACGCTGGATGCAGGACAGGCCAGTAGCTCAATTGCATACTGTGCAAGCTCTGGCCAGTGATCCATCCTCAAGACCCAGTAAGCCAGAGGATTTTCGGTGGGAAAGGTGTCCAAGTCTGACCTTGCCCCTAGGTATTCCTGCACCATGTAAATCAGACGCTGGCGATGGCTGCTGGAACCGATCATACCTTGGGGCTGCGGACTAAAAAATTGTCTGAAAGCGTCAGTCAGACGGCCACCTTCTCCACCGCTCCTTCTGACCGATGCCTCAGCAACACGTTGTCCAGGACCAGGAGTTTGTAACCTCCCAGTCTCTGGGAACGCATTGCACAGACCTTTCTGCAAGGCCTCCCGGAGATGTCTCATCCTCTGCTCCCTCTGCGATGGCAAGATAAGGTCGGCAACCTTACCCTTGTACCGTGGATCAAAGAGAGTGGCCAGCCAGTAATGGTCCCTCTCCTTGATCCGAAGAATACGAGGATCCTTCAGCAGGCTTTGCAGGATCAGGGAGGCCATGCAGCGTAGGTTAGCTGAGGCATTCGGTCCGGAGTCCTCTGGGTCACTAAGGACAACATGATCCGCAGCTACCTCCTCCCAGCCACGTACAAGTCCACGTGTTTCTTGGGACTGTAAATCATCCCTACAAGACTGCTGCTGCTGCTGCTGATGCTGAGTGCCAGCCTCCACCTCCATGCTGACACAATCATCCTCCTCCTCCTCTAACTCTTCCTGTGTGATGGGTGGCACAGCAGGAACACTGTCTGGATAAAGGGGGCCTTGAGAGGCAAGGAAGTCCTCCTCTTCCTGCCTCTGTTCTGCCTCAAGTGCCCTGTCCATTATTCCACGCAGCGTATGCTCCAAGAGGTGGACAAGAGGTACAGTGTCACTGATGCATGCACTGTCACTGCTCACCATCCTTGTGGCCTCCTCAAACGGTGACAGGACAGTGCATGCATCCCTGATCATGCCCCACTGGCGTGGTGAGAAAAAACCGAGCTTCCCTGACCCTGTCCTGGTGCCGTAGTCGCACAGGTACTCATTGATGGCCCTCTTCTGCGTGTGCAGCCGCTGCAGCATGGCCAATGTTGAGTTCCATCTGGTGGGCATGTCACATATAAGGCGGTTCTTGGGCAGGTTCAACTCCTTTTGGAGCTCAGCCAGCCGAGCACAGGCATTAAATGATCGGCGGAAATGCACACAGACTTTCCTGGCCTGCTTCAGGACATCCTGTAAGCCGGGGTACCTGCCCAAGAACCGCTGCACCACCAGGTTAAGGACGTGAGCTACACAGGGCACATGGGTCAGTTGTCCCTGTCGGAGGGCGGAGAGGAGGTTGGTGCCATTGTCGCAAACCACCATTCCTGGCTTAAGCTGGCGTGGCGTCAACCACCTCTCGGCCTGCCCCTGCAGATCTGACAAAACATCCGCCCCAGTGTGGCTCAGGTCCCCCAAACAAACCAGCGCAAGCACGGCATGGCATCGTTTTGCCTGCGTACTTGCGTAGCCCCTGGAACGCCTACGGAGCACTGCTGGTTCTGAGGACAGAGCACTGGAAGAGGCCATGGAGGAAGAAGAAGAGGAGGGGGTGGAGGAGAGAGGTGTGTCACAACCAATAGTAGCATTTTGGAGGCGTGGTGGCGGAACAACCTCCAACACTACTGCACCTTGTCCTGCATCCTTCCCAGCTGCCAGAAGAGTGATCCAATGGGCCGTGAAAGACAGGTAACGTCCCTGTCCATGCCTGCTGGACCATGAGTCAGCGGTAATATGCACCTTACCGCTGACCGCCCTGTCCAGCGAGGCAAGGACATTGCCTTCCACATGCCGGTAGAGAGCCGGAATCGCCTTCCGTGAGAAAAAGTGGCGTTTGGGGACCTGCCACTGAGGAACCGCACATTGTACAAACTCACGGAAGGGGGCCGAGTCTACCAACTGAAAAGGCAGCAGTTGAAGTGCTAGCAATTTAGCCAAGCTAGCATTCAACCGCTGGGCATGTGGATGGCTGGGAGTGAACTTCTTTCGCCGGTCCAGCAGCTGGGGCAGGGACATTTGCCTGCTATAATCGGACGTGGGTGTACCGCTAGCAGAGTTCCCGGAAGCACTTGGCTGTAACAAACCTAATTCTACACCTTCATTCCTCTCAGAGCAGGTTTCAGAGAGGACTGAAGGTCTAGTGGGGTTGGAGATGCCAGCTGATGAGGAGCAAGGAGAGGTCCGCTTTGTTCTTTGGTGTGGGTCTTTGAGGTACGCTTGCCAACGAGCTGCATGGCAGGTCAACATATGTCTGGTCAAGCATGTGGTGCCCAAGCGGCTGATGTTTTGGCCACGTGAGATACGCTTGAGACATATGTTGCAAATAGCAGCTGTGCGATCTGATGCACTCGTCTCAAAAAAGGCCCACACCAAAGAACTTTTAGAATAACGCGCAGAGGCAGCGCTCTGCACAGGCGGAGCTCTGCGGTGTGATTCAGTCGGTGTGCTGCCCCTAAGCTGGCCCCCGGAGGGCATCCTGCCTCGTTGGACATGTGCCTCCTCCTCCTCTCTCCTTCCAGGCACCCACGTGGAGTCAGTACCCTCATTATCCCCTCCCTCTTCATCGCTGTAGCAAACCTGGCAGTATGCTGCAGCTTGTGGAACATGACTGCCAGATTGCTGTCCTTCTTGAGCATCCCCTCTCTCTGCGCTCACGCTACTGCCTTCCTCTAGCTGAGTGTCATCATCAGAGCCCACAAAACACTGGGCATCCTCCTGGAGCATGTACCCAACACTGTGCTCAAAGAGTTCAGGAGACTCCTCAGGAGGACGTGGTGGGTCTAGGGAAGGAGTCACTGATAATGACATTGAGAGGAGGGAAGACGATGCGTTGGCAGCTGCTTTGCTAGTACCCTGAGACTGGGTGAGAGAGGATGAGGAGGATGAAGAGGGCTTGGTCATCCACTCTACCAAGTCGTTGGCATGTTGCGGTTCAACATGTCCAGCTGCCGAAAAGAAGGACAAGTGTGTCCCATGGCCACGTGCTGATGACAATGCACCGCGTCCACGACCAGCACTGTTGTCTCTAGACACAGAGCCTGCTTGCCCTCTTTTATCGGCTCGCGCCTGTCTGCCTCTCCTTGCTGGCCTTCCAGACATGGTAATGGCCTGAAGGGAGTTGGGTAAAAAAGCAGTTGGGTAGTGTATATTGTGCTAGAGGCACACAACACCCACTAACTCCTGCAGATGCCTTTATTATAGAACACCAGAGATAAAGGGGTATATACAGATGTATACTGTGCTGTGCTGGAGGCACACACAACTTCCAATAACTCCTGCAGATGGCAAGTGGTCTCAAATAGAGAAGAGCTATGTAGGTGGATATAGCGGTATGTACTGGGTACAGAGCACGCAGACAGCACGCACTATCTCCTAACACTACTGACTGCAAGCTCTATTATAAAAGATAGATCACTAGCTATATAGGCGAGGTGAATATAGCGGTGTATACTGCGGTCAGGGCACGCAGACAATAACCACTACACAACAGCAAGATCGAAAATCGGCCGAAAACGATCGGTGTGTACTGTGTTGAAGGTACACAGAACACCCACTGCTTCAGACGCCAACACACTACACAAGGCCGCCGCGCTGGCGGCCTTATATAGTGTGGGGCGTGCACTACACAGCCTGAGCTATGATTGGCCACAGGCATCCTGCCTGTGGCCAATCATGGCTCTCCTCGCTGCTGGCGCTGCGATTGGCCAAGCATGCGGGGTCACAGTGCATGCTTGGCCAATCATGAGCCAGCAATGCACTGCGCCATCGCAGTGCATTGTGGGCCGAGAGCGCCATACGAATTTGGCGCGAATGGACTAAAATGTTCAGACTTCGCTGAACGGACGAACAGCCAATGTTCGAGTGGAACGTATGTTCGACTAGAACACGAAGCTCATCCCTACCCAGCATAGACAGGCTGATGAAGAAGCCAACCGGCTTCAAAACATATCCCGTGTTCACAATGCATAGGTCTACAATGACGCTGGGGATTTCAGTCCTGGGTTTAACACTGATTGCAGTAGCAGTGACCACACCTCCATTTTCAGGACGATTCATCCCAAGTCACCTTTATGCCATCGTATGCCCTACACATGCATACTTTTGTAAAAGCTAATTTCAATTTTTCAATAAATTGGCATTTCTTTTTTTAATGCTACACTATGGAGTTGCACTGTTGTTTCTTTTGCTTTCTTCCAAACAGCAAGTTTACATCTGTTTAGATAAAATTGTTTGTGTTATGCTGGCTCTTTTCATACAATTCCAAAGTGTTGAGAGTGGTTTTCTGTGTAAAACTAAAAACTGCACATCATATTTAAAAATGTGATTTGTACGCTTTGGTGGAGAACACTTACAGTAGATATGTAATCTATTATACAGTAAAAGCAAAAAAATTTATAAAATACCTGTCAGAACCCTGAGCAATAATAGTATTTGTTCTACAATACATTATACAATGACTACTATGTATATTTTACAAAATAACTTTGCATTGCCTTACAAATATTTACACCCCAACCTATCTGCTGTGCAAATATCAAACTGATATTCAAATGAATAATACTCAAGGCACCATGCTCCACATATGGTGGGACTGCCCGATTGTGAGGCTTCTGAAATAGGGTTTTTCCTTGCTCCACAAATCACTGGCATTTTCATCAAGCAGCACCCTCAAATTGCACTTCTAAACAAACCTACTCTTGGGTTTCTTTTAGCTCTCAAAACTTGATCTTCTTTACCCTTCTTGCTGCTAAAATTTCCATAGCGGCAGCATGGAAGAAAACTTTGATCTCTCTGAGGAGAGCGGAACATAAGATTTCTTTGGCTATGATTTATGAACAGATATCTAGCAAGATTAATGCACTATTAGTTGACCCTGTTTTAGCGACAACGTCATCGTCTCAAAGAGTTACCTAGGTCCATCTCCACAACACTTCATCCGGGGGAAGAGCGGATGAACCTCTATAATACATGCTGGTTTTTACCTCTGTCTCATGAGTGTATTTTGACACTTTTTGCCTATTTAATTGTTTTAATGTTACATTAGATGGCGCTGCTTATTTTCCCTTTCCAGAGTCCTTTCTAGCTTTTCTGTGAGCTGACAGGCATCTAGGATAGCGCTCTTTTATAGGGACTACTTTTATATGGACTAGATTTATATGGACTAGATAGCCTTGAGCCTATAATGAATGTAACGGACTGTATCTTCACGGTACACAGTCAACTAGTGTTCTCTCACCAAGCTGCTTGGCGATGGTCTAGTAGCCTATTCCAGCCTTGAGTAGGTCTACAGTCTTGTCCATGACATCCTTAGATGTTTGGTCTAGGCCATGGTGGAGAGATTGGAATCTGATTGCTTCTGTGGAAAGGTGTCTTTCATATAGGTAACAAGCTGAAATTAGGAGCACTCCTTTAAGAAAGTGCTCCTAATCTCAGCTCGTTCCCTGTGAGCAGAAATCTTGCTGACTGATAGGGGATCAAATACTTATTTCACTCAATAAAATGCAAATCAATTTATACTTTATATTTTTTTTAAATGTGTTTTTCTGGATTTTTTTGTTGTTATTCTGTTTCTCACTGTTAACATAAACCTACCATTAAAATGATAGACTGATCATATGTCAGTGGGGAAACGTAAAAAATCAGCAGGGAATCAAATACTTTTTTCCTTCACTGTACCAATATTGATCAGAAATCCCATAAAACAAGGTCCAAATTGAACATAGTGTAAAAGCGGCACAGTGGTGTAGTGGTTAGCACTCTTGCCTAGCAGTAAGAGTGTAGGGTGGCACAGTGGTGTAGTGGTTAGCACTCTCGCCTAGCAGTAAGAAGCGTCGCTGGTTCAAATCCCAACCACGACACTACCTGCCTGGAGTTTGCATGTTCTCCCTGTGCCTGCGTGGGTTTCCTCCGGGTAATCCGGTTCCCTCCCACACCCCAAAGACTTGCTGGTAGGTTAAATGGCTTATGTCCAAAATTGGACTGGTGTCTTTATTCAACCTAACTATGCAACTATGTAAAACAAGAATATACATTTAGTCTTATGTGATATTTTTTGTCTCAGATTTGATGCCCTTCAATGCTCATGGACACAATCTATCCCCCAAAATGTAAACACTCTGGGACCCATACAGTGCATTTCTTTAAAGTGCCTCCACACATTGTGTTCATTACACCCTTCCTTATATGTTTCCTCTATCTGGATAGAAAATATCCATGTGGTGCAACCTACATACCGAGGGCCACAAGCACACTCCAGTATGTACGTGGGCAGGATCACAGGAAATTAACTTGCTACTCAAAGTGAAATGTTTAATCCTGCTAATATGAACCCCACCATTTTATATGCAGCACATCTGCCACATTTTTAAAAATCCCTTTCTAACCAAACACATCAGGAATTTCAAAAATGTTGTTCTAATAGCAATGTGGCCAGGGGAGTATATTATCTACTGCTTTGATTGACCATCTTATTAATTTAACGTGACCATTGTTTGGAAGAAAACAAATTTGACATCTCGTTTTAATGGACTTTGCACCTAATCGTTATTAATATGCACTTTATGGACTTGATTATGCACTTTATTTATCACTTAAGCATTTGATATAGGATTTGTATTAAGTTTCTCAATTGCATTGTGTTTTATGTATTTATTAAAGGACAAACAATTGAATTATGATTGGTAGTACAAACCACTGCAACACTGAATGTTTACTGACTGGTACATTTCACAAAATGCTGGAATAATGATCCTCAGTTTCTAAAGGAAAAAACCGAAGAAAGTTAAGAATTGGAGTGTACATTTAAAGTTGTCTTGCCAATGATCAAGCTTTAAATATTAGAAAATGTAGTTGACTGACTCAGGCAAGCTTAGTGCACACTGGCAAATGACAATATAGAATCATTGTGTAATTGTGCAAATAAACCAATTTTATGAAGTTGCTTCAGATATATTTAACCCCCCCCCCCCCCCCCCCACTTCACACTTGACAGTTTTTCTGCTTGTTTACATACACCTGACTACACCAGACTACGGACAACGCAATTCTTTTAAATAGTACCTCTTCACACTTGTACTTTTAGTCCCCCTACACTCTACGCCCAACACTCAAACAAGTACATAAGCTTTTTTTGCGTATTCAGGCATTTTTGATCCCATAAACCTTAACAGGAATGCCTGTAAACGTGAATATATACACATTTGCGCAAAAAAATAATTTTTGCCTGAAAAATTCCCCTCCTTAATAACTATTGTCCTCCCCTTGCTCAGCAAAAAAATTCCTGAAGCTTGATACAAATGCAAAAAAAAAAACCTGTAAAACCCCTGTAAAATGCCTGAAAAATCACCAAGAATACTCAGCTGTGAATGCTGGTTAAAACTTTGTGAGTCTGTTTAATTTTAATTTGAATGCAGCTATTATCTTGTGTAAGCCTTTTATCCGAGGAGCAAAAGCGCATATATGTAATTGTATGATAGCTAAACTATAACACACACAAAAAAAGAAATGTCTCTCCAAATTACTTTAGTCACATGATTAAGTCACACTTATGGCTGCATTGGAAACATTAAGAGAACTTAGGGGGGGTGGGGCCACGGGTGTCCCCACAGCACTACCCATTCGTGTTTGCAAAGGAAAAAGCAGATATGTTCATTAAATACGATCATGCATGCTTGTGGAACAATTGTTCATTACAAAAATATTTAACAGTCTTATGCATGTAAGATGAGTCTGCATAGGTTGGCTCCTGGAGGTTTGTTGCACATTCAAAAGTATTCAAAATATTTTGCATATTTAAAATCTAACTAAAAGGTATTCCAGCCACACCTCTAACAATCTGTTCTTTAGTCACACTTTTAGGTTCCATTTATACTTGTCTATTTTTCACACAGCAAAACCTATGAATTTTGCTGCATGAAGATGCATTTTAAGTGGAAATCCTATTCTTTCTTACATTTACATCTTTGCACTACATTTTTGTGTGAAAGAGGAAGAACAACTACACGGGCCCATTCACACCTATTGTAAACATGCATGGAAACGTGTTGGAAGAAACAATTTTCTATTTAAAATGTTATTTTCTTGTCTTAAACTACAGCTCCACTTCTATCAGGCACTTTTTCTAGCTGTGTAAATGTACTTTCTAGTAAACAGCATATTTTTAAAAAAATTTTAATTGCTCTCAGTTCAATTGTCATATTCTTGTTGACTTTAGCTAGTTTGGGGCCCAAGTAATGTTCTCATTAACCTCTTGCTGACCAGCCCCCGCAGTTTTACTGCAGCAGAATGGCATAGCTGGGCGAAACAACGTTACCTTATGTTGCTTCGCCTTTTGACCACTAGGGGCATGCGCCCACTGCGTGTGCCCAGAGCCGATGCGAGTGCCCGGCGGGCGTGATGACCGCCAGGCTCCTGCGATCGCTCGTGATAGAGAGAGAACCTGGAACTGTGTGGGTAAAAACACAGATCTGGGTTCTTTCAGGGGAGAGGAGACAGATCGTGTGTTCATACTATGTATGAACACCGATCTCTCTCTCCTCCTAGACAGTCCCATCCCCCCATAGTTAGAAACACAATTAACCCCTTGATATGTTAATCCCTTCCCTGCCAGTGGCATTTACACAGTAATTGGTGCATTTTTATAGCACTGATTGCAGTATAATTGTCAATGGTTTAAAAAAAAATGTGTCAAAGGGGTCAGCTCTGTCTGCCATAATGTCGCAGTCCCGAATAAAATCGCAAATCGCTGCCATTACTAGTGAAAAAAAAAAATGCCATAAATCTATCCCCTATTTTGTAGACGTTATAACTTTTGCGCAAACCAATCAAATGGTTATTGTTTTTTGTTTTTTTTTACCAATAATATGTAGAAGAAAACATATTGGCCTAAACTGAGGAAAAAAAATGTTTTTTTGATTAAAAATGTGGGATATTTATTATAGCAAAAAGTAAAAGTGTTTTTTCAAAATTGTCGCTCTTTTGTTTATAGCGCAAAAAATAAAAACCGCAGAGATGATCAAATACCACCAAAAGAAAGCTCTATTTGTGGGGAAAAAAGGACGTCAATTTTGTTTGGGTACAGCATCACCAAATTGCAAAAAAATGGCTGGTCATTGAACAGCCAAATCTTCCGGGGCTGAATTGGTTAAAGCGGTTCTGCACTCATAATAAAACATTTGCCCATTCTGTTGCCTCTAGTTCATATATTTGATAATGCCACCTGTAATAACCGAAATCACGCGAGATGTCGGCTGTATTAGCCGAAATCTCGCGAGATGTCGGGTGCATTAGCCGCAATGTCTCCTGGGATTACTTGAACGAGATCCCAGGAGACAGTGCGGGCTTCAGCAGGAAATGATGCTGATCCCCGCAAGAGACCGCCCATCGCCGCAGGGGATGAAAATAAACTACTACGGATTACAAAAGGTAGGTGAATCAAAAAAAAAAAAACAGGTGGCATTATCAAATATATGAACTAGAGGCAACAGAATGGGCAAATGTTTTATTATGAGTGCAGAACCGCTTTAAAATCTTCTGACATTATTGACTGTGTGCAAAAACTTTATATAAGCTTGTCGGTATCTTTGGCAATATCAATTTTGGATAGCCAGAGCAAGTGAAGATCACAAACTGTGGTTAAAAGCATCACAGAAGAATGGAAATTAAAGAGTCTGAGAAGAAAATCTATCAAGCAGGTACAGACAGACCATGCAACCAGGGCCGTCTTTAATATTGATTGGACCCTGGGCAAACATTTTCTTGGCCCACCCACCCATGCAGTTTCACTCTCCACCTGCTCTGAGACATACAATAAATAGCAGCTAGAGTTAAAATCAGTTTACTGTATCAGATAAGGCAGGAATTGCGAATGCTTTCCAGTGGTTACAGCATACTGATTAATGACTGGTTGCTGGAGGTTACAGCACACATTACGGCTCACTGATTAGTTGCTAGAGGTTACAGAAAATTTCTGCTTGTTCATCGGTAGCTAGAAATTAGTGTACAGTAATACTGCTCACTGATTGGTTGCTAGAAGTTACAATACATAATCTCCTCACTGCAGGGGCAAGATATAAATATGAATGCCACCTTTATTTACATATCAATGCTGCCGGACGCAGCTATTTACTTAGCAATGTTGCCACTATTTACATATGAATGTCAGTTATTTACATGTAAACACAGGGTCTGCAGGTGAGTCATCTGTACACAACAATAGGGCAGAGCTGGTCATTATAGTACCAGCACTTCACACTGAGATATCAGGATACAGCACAGGACTAAATCTTCAAGGGACAAGGGAATTTAAACTGGAATAGTTGGCAAGTATGAGGCAGCTGCTTTGGGCCCCACAACAATGACAGGGCCCAGGGCAGCTTCCCCTTTTGCCCTGCCTTAAAGACCAGTACGTTGCTGGCCCTTGTTGGGCATATATATACATTTTTTTTTAATGCAGCTGAACGAAAAAAAGAGATTGTGGTGGTACCTCCTACAGCACTGGAGTGACGGCTTTAGGTATCATGGGAGCAAACGCTGTTGCTGTCAAGATAAATAAATCAGTGCTGCAGCTGAATGGCCTAAAAAAATATAGGCTGAAGCATGGGGGCATCCACCCCAAAAATTAGGAGCAAAATGCTCTTCCACCTCTGATGCCCCCATGCTTCGGCATACATGATCATTTTAACTGTGGTGGTGAAATCACCTCTAACAGCGCTGGAGTCACGGCTTTATGTATCTTGGGAGAAAACGCTGTTGCTGGTAAGATAAATAAATCCGTGCTGCAGCAGAATGGCATACCTGCTAAGCAAATGATGGTTAACAATAAAACAAAGTAACATTACAATATAACAGGGATGCCGCGTACACAGGATCAGACTGTCCAGAGTCCGCCAGACAATCCGTCCGTGTGTGGGCTCCGGCGGACTTTTTGTTCCCAAAAGTCCAGCGGACTTGGAAAGAAGTTTTGACTCAAAATCCTCCGCCAAACTCGGCAGTCCGGTGGACAATCCGCTTGTCTGTGTGCTAGTACGCCGGATTTTTTAAATGAACGGACTTGCCCACACCCAGAGAAAAGTCCATTCATTTTGAACGTGGCTCCTGGTAGATGGGACTAGCAAAGGAAGTGAATGTTGCCGCCTCCCTCGGGGAGATTGACACCTCGCTTATCCGAGCACGCAGCCCGGCCGGTCAGGAAAGGGGGTGGGGACGAGCGAGCAACCCCCTCCCCCCCCCCGAGACGTACCAGGCCACGTGCATCCTCCAGGACTGTGACAATAAGAACAAGGGCGGGGTCACCAGGTGATGTCACTGACCCCGCCCTTGTTCCTATATAAGTCACCGCACAAAGTGTCCCTGCCATTGCAGCCAGAGAGAGAGTGTCGTGTCAACATTGCAAGGAAGAAGAAGAGAAGAAGGCAGCGGCGGCAACAGAAGACCGGGCCAACGCTAGTAAAAGAGCTATAAGAAGAACCGAAGAGCGGGACAAGACCCCGAAGTCGGAAGAAGACCCCGGATGGCGACGACGAAGAAGAAAGCCAGGCTCCTTTGCTAAAAGATCTAGCAAAAGAGCAGAAGATACAGGAGTCCAGTGAGAAGAACCTCCAATATGGAAGAAGACCACCGGAGCTGTCTAATAAATTATTTAAAAAACTTGTGTTGTATTTTTTTTATTTACACTTTTTTCACCAGGTGAATTGGTAGGGGTACATCGTACCCCATACTCATTCACATAGGGTGGGGGGCCAGTATCTGGGGGCCCCTTATTAAACGGGGCTCCCGGATTCCGATAAGCCCCCCCCCGCAGACCCTGACAACCAACGGCCAGGGTTGTCGGGACGAGGCCCTTGTCCTCATCAACATGGGGACAAGGTGCTTTGGGATGGGGGGGCCACAGGGCCCCCTCTTCCCCAAAGCACCCTTCCATGTTGAGGGCACACGGCCTGGTACGGCTCAGAAGGGGGGGCGCTCGCTTGTCCCCACCCCCTTTCCTGACTGGCCGGGCTGCGTGCTCTGATAAGGGTCTGCTATGGAATTTGAGAGGACCCCCGCGCCGTTTTTTCGGCGTAGGGGTTCCCCTTTAAATCCATACCAGGCAATGGGGCTAACGAGGTGTCAATCTCGCTGATGGAGGTGGCGACATTCACTTCTTTCGCTAGTCCCATCTACCTGGAGCCACGTTCAAAATGAACGGATTTTTCTCCGTGTGTGGGCAAGTCCATTCATTTCAAAAGTCCAGCGGATTGTCCGCTGGAAAAGTTTGGTCATGTGTGGGCAACTCGTTCGGAAAGTCCGCCGGACCTCAGCTGCAAAGTCCGGATGTTTGTCCGCTTGATAGTCCAATCGTGTGTATGCGGCATAAGACTTACCATACCATAATTAGGTGAATTCTGTTGGAAGGGCACTATAGGCTCAACGGGCCTGTCTTTCTCTTCTTGGTGGCAGCGGGGCACTACTTGGCCAGCTTGAACTGCACTTATGGGACTCGCCACGCCACCGTTACTGCAGTGCTGGATGTACGACCAGAGTGTACTAGGCCGCTGGTGCTTGCCAGTTCACCAGAAGGAATAGCGGCACTAGTACTTCTCTGCTCCATATGAGAGCCCTGTGGTTCTTGCACCTCAACAGCAAAAGATGATGGGGGTCTGGTAGCCTGACCTTGGCAGGGACCACAAATCCGTCACTGCCACTGTCTACAGGATCGTATTTTGAGCCTGAATATGACAAATGAGGGACTTCCTCTTCATTTCTGTCATGCTCAGAAACATATAGGCCTCTTCCCTAGTGTGCCTTCAATTTGCCATTTTGGCCTCTAAATTTATTGGTACACTATTGAGACTCAAAGGTAAAAAAGCTCCTGACTGTCAGCCACACTATCAAAATTCTACCAAAAAAACTTAGCGATCGCAGGGATCAGGCCTGACTCTGCGAACGTTATGCATTTAGTGTTTTGTAAGCTACAGTGATTGATCAATTGATACTGCACTTGGGTGGGCTGGGCGGAGGGGCAAAACGCAGGTGCTAGCAGGTATCTGGACTGATCCCGCTAACACTGCATTTTTGGGAACCCTAAACTGCTGGGGACGCTATTATAGATTTGATCAGACCAGACATTGATCTGTTCAGATACTATACCACTAAGGGAGGTGTATACTGTGTTCGTGGGTGTTAGCGGTACTGACACTAAGCTGACGCTGCCTGGGGCGACGCAGACCCTATCTGACTCTAAAACCTAACTTATATCACCCGCAGGGTGATCAGGGGGTTAAACCTTTATTAGGTAATAAACGGCAGGTGCCCTGCCACTATAAAAAACAAACTAACCAGTGTCACCCATAACAGTTATACGGTGATCACTGGTGAAAGGGTTAACTAGGGGGCAATCAGGGAGTTAAAACCTTTACTAGATAGTATACGAGTGTACCTGACTATAAAAAGCTGACGCTGAACATACTCTACATACTTACCCAGCTAACTAGTGTCCCCTGTGACACTAATACGGCGATCAGAAAAAAGATTGTTTAGTGACACTGGCGACAGGGGGTGATCAAGGGGTTCAACCTTTATTGGGGGGGTTAGGGGGGTACCCTAGACCTAAAGGGGCCTACCACTAACTGCCCTACCTCCTATAACAGTCACAAATGACACAAGTAATCAGTTAAAAAAAAAAAAACTACTATTGGTGTCACTGACAGGGGGTGCAGGGGGGGGGGTGATTAGCGTGCCTGCGTGTTCTACTGTAAGTGTAGTGTTGGTGCAAACACACATTGATGTCTTTTCTCCTCGGAAGCCGGAACGAAAAGGCTTCACGTGGAGCGATGACATCACTTCCTCTGCTTCTGTTTACATTACAGAAGTAGAGGGAGCTTCTCATTAGCCAGGAGCAATCGCGAGGGTGTGGCCATGAATCAGTGGCCTCCCCTTCAGCATGGATCACTCCTTCCAACCACCGCAGGCACTGGGGGGGGCCTGGTCAGGGTCCCCGCCCGCTGGAAGGCAGGGACGTACATGTATGCCCATATGCCTGCGCCATTATGCCGATGTACATCGGTTTGCGGTGGTCAGCAACTGGTTAAGCTGCAGAGCCACTTCACGGCAACCTAGTATTATCTGCAGTCCTAACGCTATATATTTTTGAGAAGCACATGCATAATAAAGGATAGATAGAGGGCAAGTAAGCCTGGAGGGAGCCCACCCTTCCTTAAAAGGCAAAGGGGCACACTGGACACCCAGCATATAGCACAATGGCAGTAAAGGTGTCCAGTGCATCCCCTCACCAGGGATAATTCCTGTCCTGTGGTTAGATGGGATAATTCAGTTTGTTGCAGGCTGGTTGGCGAGTTGAGCTGGGAATTTTCTTTGGTTTTGCTTGACATGCGTCGCCCTTTCATGTGCTCCTTGCTATGAAGCCCAGTTATAGGTGTGGGCAGTGGTCATTTGTATTTTTTCACACCTGCCTAAAATTTTGCACATGTATCTGAAGCAGTCATTTTCAGTGAAATAACAAATGCAAATGTTAGATAGACCATCAAAACTTCTAATGTAAGCAAAGGGAAGTCGAGAACTAGAATTAGGGAAACACAAAGTATTCAGAAATTATGATAAATTACAATGACATTGATTGACTTTAGACTTAATTAACTACAATCGAACAGTCATCTTGCCCATGTAGTAAAATCATGAGGTCTACACAAAGTCACCTATCATTCCATTTCAGTTAGAAGCTTGATTTTCCCACACCCTGCCCTTTTACAGAAATGTTCAAAATGTAAAAACTCCCACAAAACTGGTTTCACCATTTCAAAAATAAATCAATCACACCAAGATATATAGATTTTGTCACATCATACACATCTACTGTAATGTTAAAATAGTTCTGGATTCCCTCTAAAGCTAGATATGTTTTGAAACATAAGAAACCTAGTTAATATGCTGTCACAGGATAAGAAAATCATTTTGTTCCCAAAAAAGGCAACTTTCTGCAAAAAAAAAAAAAGGACGTGACAGATTTATGTTAAAGTTTAGATGCATATTAAAATCCACATTTTACATTTCCAAACACAAAAAGTCATATTTATAAAGCAGTGAATGTGACTTTCACAAAACTTTCTCTGGTGGTTAATCTGTCATTTAACCACATGCACCAAGATGATTCACCTGCAGCGAATATTTGGTGAATGTAACGCTGCTTTATAAATATACCACAGAGTATAGGGGTTAAATGCAGTGTTTATTGACGTGATTACTGCAATTTTGCCACATTGTTTTACCTCCATATATTTTGTTTGAGTGAGACCCACACATCCAGGGTTGTGTCCACTACAATAGTATGATACCTATCCACTAGAAGGGCAGCAAGGTAGAAGCTGGCAATTACAGGCCAGTGCTTTTAACCACTTGTAGAGCAGTCGCCATCATTATATGGTGGCAGGACGGCTCTCCTGCACGAATCGTCGTATCTGTACAGCGGCTAGCGCTGCCGCATTCTCGCTCATGCTGCGGGAGTGTGCCCGTGGGTCGGGAGGACTCAATGTCCGCCAGTGACCCATGAATGCCTAGTGCAGAGGCAGAAATGGGATCTGCCAGTTTGAACAAGCAGATCCAGACAGGGGGCATGTCCGAGATCTTCTGTTCCCAGTGATCGGGAACAGTGACCTCGGTCATGTCCCAGTGAGCCCATCCCCCCTACAGTCAGAACACACCTAGGGAACACACTTAACCCCTTGATCGCCCCCTAGTATTAACCCCTTCCATATGTAGAATAATATATAATCGGCCTATACTGATGAATACATTTTTTATTTTTTTTTTATTTTAGATATGTATTATAGCGAAAAAAAAATTCTCTCCAAATTGTTGCTCTTTATTTATAGCGTAAAAAAATAAAAACCGCAGAGGTGATCAACTACCCCTCAAAAGCAAGCTTTTTTGGGGGGGGGGGGGGGAGTATGTCAATTTTGTTTGGGTACAGCGTCGCACAACCGCGCAATTATCAGTTAAAGCGCAGTGCCATATTGCAAATAACGGCCTGGTCATTAAAGGGGCAGATCTTTCCAGTCCTTAAGTGGTAAACATCAGTTGTAGCCAAGTTAATGGAATCACTCCGAAAAAAGAAGGATAATTTATTACTTAAAAACAGAACTTGCTGCACCCAAAACAGCATGGCTTTACTGAGGGCAGATCATGTCAGACTAACCTTATTGCATTTCATGACCATTTCCAATGTTTTGGACCAGGGTGGTGCTGTGGACATAGCATATCTTAATCTCAGCAAGGCATTTGTTACAGTTCCACATAATGGTTTAATACAAAAGCTGTACAAGCTAGGACTTAACCTTTGGCTGGTTCAGTGGATATGCGGTTGGCTAAAAGATATCAGAGTGTGGTTGTAAATGGGGTACACTCGGAACAGAGACCAATCACTAGTGGTGTACCACAAGGCTCTGTACTGGGTCCTGTTCTATTTAATCTATATGTAAGTTATAAAACGTTTGTTGGGCAAGGTATGTCTCTTTGCTGACGATACACAGGTGTGTAATAGGGTGTAATAAGAGATCCGGCAGCGTACTCGGAGCAGTTGTTGCACACCCTCCTCCCTCAGGCGTCATTTTCCCCCCATTTTGCTGTGGAACGGCTCACAGAATGCCATCTGCCCAGGGTGTACATTTATCTTTCGTGTACTGAATTTCAAGGGCCGTGATCTGGTCCTGAGAGAGGCAAGAAAGATGGGAGAACTGCACCACGAGAATACAAAGATCGTGCTGTTCCCTGATTATTCGGTTGAAACTCAAAGGTTACGCAGGACATTCGACCAGGTCAAGGCCCAGCTGCGCACCAAGGGGCTCAAATATAACATGATGTTCCCAGCGCGTCTCAGAGTGGTGGACGGTGAGACAACAAAGTTCTTCACTTCCCCAGAGAAGGCATCTAGATGGATTGAATCTCTTCCCCGTGTCCGCTGATTTTATCCACTCTGACTACAACTGAGGAACCTTCTGCTCTATCCAGTGTAAGCGCCGTAGACTTCTGCTTATATATTTTTTCCCCTATAACTGAGACCAGGAG
Source organism: Lithobates pipiens (assembly GCF_037356315.1). Classification (NCBI taxonomy): domain Eukaryota; kingdom Metazoa; phylum Chordata; class Amphibia; order Anura; family Ranidae; genus Lithobates; species Lithobates pipiens. The sequence goes on from NW_027507791.1 coordinate 88,477,440, forward strand.
ACCTGGTGGACTGGGGTCCTCCACCCCCCCGGTGACATCTTTACTACTGCAAGATGGCCCTGACTCCAGGAACTGTACAGCTATTGACACTGACTTGATGGGTGGCCTGCTTTAGGGAGTTCGAGGGCCGATGCACCTCTCCTATCCAGCAGTGTCTGGCTGCTTACAATGGCCCCCCCTCACCCTAATATATATTGGGAATTGCGGACCTTCCGTGAGCGGATGTTACACTACCTACCCCAGCTAACATGGAATTAGACAGACATTGGTCATGGCTGCTTTCCTACTACATTTCCTGTCACAGACGGGGGTGAGGTGAAATTGAACACTGGGATTCCTTGCAGGACAGGGTCGGAGCGCAGCCTATGCCCTGCACTATCGTTGGAGAAACAGACTAGGAGATGAGCTGGGGGGTGAGGCTGCTACCACTCCCCCCTTTCAGTTGAGTCTCGAGTTGGAGCACAGCTCCCTGTTATGTTCTGTGCTAACCTGGCTTTCCCTTATAATGGTTTAGTTGAATATTGTTGTAACTAAGTCTGAGCCGTAGAACATTCTAAGTGTAAGTTGCTACTCACCATTTCAAGGTGCTATTTTCTAAAATATTCCCTAAAATATTTGCTGCCTCCAGGTAATGGTTACGGTGGAGTTCCCGGATCCCACTGTTGAGAACTGAGTCCTAGGTGTCTTTTACACACTGCCCCCCTAGGAGATTTCTCCTACTTATGAGTTCAGTTAAGTTTGGTTTGGGTAATCAAACACCCCATGGTTTAACTTCAGGGGTGTGGGGAGGGATGGGATGGGGGTTTTGTTTTTTGATTTTTTGATTTTTTGTTTGTTTCTTCTAATTTTTTGTGCCTTATAATACAGTCATATAAACAACGAAGGTAATGCTTATATCTTGACGTTATCTGTACCACTACCTAAGTGCTCGCAAGGGCCATGTACAGGATCTGCACCTTCTGGGCTTTAGAAGCACTGAGTTCCCCAGTGGCCTCCTCTGCCTTCCCATGCTATGGCTCCATTGAGGATCTTGTCATGGAACGTCAGAGGCCTCAATCAGAAGGTTAAACGCTTCTTGGTATTTGACTACCTTAAGAAATATGTTCCCCATGTCTGCATTCTCCAAGAAACGCACTTGGTGGGTGGTAATATAATGGGCCTTAAAAGACCTTGGGTGGGACACCACTATCACGCCACACACTCAAATTACGCCTGGGGAATTAGTATTTTGGTCCATAAGTCCCTCACCTTTGAGCCCCTTGATGTCATTATAGACCAGGAGGGATGATATGTGCTGCTACACGCTATGATGGATATGCTGGAGGTGGTATTGGTGGGTGTGTATCTGTACCAGTGCCACCATGTTACCCAAAATTATAGGGATCAAAATGCTTCCTCAGGGAATCTCTGACCACTCCCCGTTGATATGTACACTGCAGACTACTAGCCCACAAGCAGGTAGACTCTGGCGTCTCTCCAGGTTCTGGATTGAGCAACCAACTATAGAGGTAGAAATGGCCAAAAAGATAAAGGAATTCTGGTTACTTAACGCTAATACTACCACAGAGGGCAATCTGTGGGATACTTTTAAGGCCTACATTAGGGGGTTGCTACCTTTCATCCATAGCTAGGAAACGTAGGAATGATAGGATCACACTAGAGGAGGTGGAGGCTAAGGCTCAGGCATTAGAATTCCGATTTACCCTCACCTCTAACCCTGTTACAGCCCAAGACATGAAGGTAGCCTACCGGGAGGTGATGCTTCTCAGAATAGCCAAGACAAATAAATGCCAACTGGCACAAACGCAGCAAATTTTCAAACAAGGTCAAAAAACAGGTAGGCTTTTTGGCCTGGATCTCGAGGGAGTAGTCCCTGGTCTATTCTATAGCCCGTCTCCGTAGGAGCAATGGGACTCTAGTGACAGACCCGGTTGCTATCAATGCTGGCTTTGCCGACTATTACTCTGCCTTATACTTGTCTAGGGCACAATACTCCCCCGAGGAGCTTTGCGAGTTCCTGGATGATGCAACGCTCCCTGTCTTCACCACTGCAGCAAGGGAAAGCTTAGATGCCCCGATTACACTGGAGGAGTTCCACGCAACCGGGAAAAACTCCGGGAGTAGATGTACTTCCCCCCCAAATTTTATAAAAAATATATAGAAGAGGTGGCAACTAGGATGCATGACATGTTTACAAAGACCCTACAGGAGGATGATCTCCTGCCCCCTTTGGCACAAGCCATTATAGTAGTGATACCCAAGCCCGGGAAAGACCCTCAATTATGCTCATCTTACCGGCCCATTTCCCTGCTTAATTCTGATGCTAAAGTTCTGACTAAAACGCTCGCTGAGTGAATGAACGAGGTAATACCCTAATTCATGAGGATCAGTCAGGATTTATGCCGGGTAAGGGGACCAATATAAACATCCAAAGATTGTATGCGGTTTTGGCCTCCTGGGATACGGTATACAAGGCCCCAACAAACAGGGTACGTACTGGCACGGTCATCTCACCGTCATTCTCCCTGAGCAGGGGTACGAGACAGGGGTGCCTTCTTTCTCCAGGGTTGTTTGCACTGGTGATTGAACCCATGGCCACTCTTCTGCGCTCCGCACCTGAGGTTCAGGGTATTGCCAGGGGCCCTCTCCAGGAGAAGGTGTCATTATATGCTGACGACACCTTGTTATATCTTAGAGATGATGGGATATCACTGCAAACGGCCCTATCGATTAACAAGTTCGGACACTACTCAGGTATCTGTATAAACTGGGGAAAATCTATTTTATTCTCCCTCCACTCCAAGGCTGGCCCCTCACAGGCAGATGGGCAACTTCGCAGGGTCTCCCAATTTAGATACTTGGGTGTGGAAAGCCACCAGATCTGAGACAGTATGCTACCCTTAATCTGAACCCAGTGGTCACTAAATTCTCCCAAAAATGTAATGCATGAAAATCTTTACCCCTAACACCGGTGGGCAGGGTTAATTTAATAAAAATTTCAATATTGCCCAAGTTTATCTATCTTTTCAGACAAACCCCTGTGCCCATACCAAATAGCTTTTTTAAACATCTGGAAGGTATCATCACTTCCTTTGTTTGGAATGGGAAGGCTCCTAGAATAGCAAGAATGACGTTACAGTTACTGGTCACACTAGAGGGAGTAGCCCTACCCTGTTTCCTGAAATATTATTGGGCAGCGGTCTTGGTAACTGTTAAATGGTGGCTCTCGGAGAACCCGGCTAACCCTGCATGTACCTTAGAGGCGGCGCTTCTTGGCTCATATGCGTAATTGAGGAACCTAGTGCATAGAGGCCCCCGTTCCAAACCATGAGTAACACTACCCATGGGTGCGACCCTTAAAGCGTGGGACACTTAATAAAAAACTCATGGGGTCCAATGTATGGTCTCCAGCGACTCCCCTCTGGGGTAACCCCTGCTTGCCCCAGTTCCGTTCCACCCCAGACCCAGTGATATGGGCCAGACATGGGATCACGACCCTGGGGGACATAGCGTCCCAAGGACAACCGATTCCCTTCGATGTTCTGAAGAGAGACAGAGGGCTATCAAACTATGTTCTTTAGATTCCTTCAACTGCATCACGCCTATCAATCCCAATTCCCATCTCTGGTAGTTCTGGAGATGTTGAATGTGGAGGGTGAGCGCAGATCCACTGAAGGAGGGAAAACACTGTCCACAATATACAATATGCTTTCTGCCCTGGACACGTCCAAGGTCTCCCAGCTATATGAGCTCTGGCAGAAGGACATTCCAGACTTAGCTGCCGATGACTGGGAGGAGGGTATTCAGCAATATTTGCCCCTTGTAACATCTGCAAGGGACAGGTTCATACAACTGAAATTTCTTCACCAGGCATACTATTCCCCAGCACACTTGGCGAGAATATACCCTGACTGAACAGCAAATTGCCCCAGGTGCAATCTAAATTGTGCTGACTTTTCACTTGGTTTGGTCATGCCCTGGAGTGGTTGAGTTCTGGAGAAATGTCCTGACTGACATCAATTCTATTGAGAATCTGAGGGTCCCCTATAGCCTGATCCCCCTCCTGTTGGGTATTTGTGACTTTCTCAAGGCCCCTTGGGGGAAGAAACTATTTGTCTTCTATACGTTTTATGCTAGAAAAGCGATACTGCTGCAGTGGAATCAGTCCCAGTCACCCACTAAACAATTCTGGCAATCTTTGGTGAATGCAGCACTACTGCTTTATAAACAATGTATTTAGGAAGAAATTGCCCAAAAAAATTTGACAAAATCTGGGCAGCCTGGATAAAAGCAAAACACCTCACCATTGAATAAGTTTGAAAGCCCTTTCCCCTCACCCTATGTGTTTTCCATATTGGTCACCTTTAAACCTTAATTCTGAGTGTAGTATGTGGATTTGACCCTGTGGAAGGAAGTCAATGGAACACACACACACACACACACACACACACACACACACCTTGTTGTTTGGATTCAGAGTGGCATATGAGGCATCTACGTTAGGTATAGACTAACTGTATGTTACATTTGCTGTCGCTAAACTCTACATGTACTGTTATGTAAGAATAACTACGAAATGTGTCTGTATGTATTTGAACCCTGACACTAAGTTTGCTTTGTGAAACTTTAAATAAACTGTTAAAAAAAAAAAAATTATAGTATTGTAACAGCAAAGCAGAATACCAGTAGAATAGACTTTACAAGCATTGCAGACAGAACACCTGATAAAGGCAATCTATGTCTTAATGGCGAAACATGTTGACATCAGCTGACTTTGACGTCTGATGTCACAGAGGCCAGCCCCCTTGCAAATTCAGGGATAGCGTAAAGGTAACATGAACGGAACTAGTGGTGAATACCACAAGCTACACAGAGTTACTCCGCAGTGGGAACACAGCATATTAAAGCAGAGGATCGCATACATTTTTATATATGAGATCTGAGGCTAGAAAAGGAGGTTAGAGGTTTTAAGTATCGGATCACTATAGGAAAATTACACTAACCACTTGCCAATGTACATACGCATGCATGTGTGTTTGAGCCTTGGGGTGCACACCCTAATGCAATAGGCTGTGCACACCTGTGACTATAACTAATGGACAGTCATAATCACATAATAGTGGAACAGTATAAAATGCATTCAGCTATTTATTGAGCTGATACGAAGTGATTAATCATTAAGAGATTGGACATGGAGGTTTTTGGACTTCCAGGAACAGTTGCTATTATAATTTGGAACGTCGTTGATCTCTATTGAATTCACTTTACTTTCCCTGTTCTTGCTATTACTAAATCAGAAACCCTTAATTTGTCTTAGGATAACTACTATATACTTGAATTGGCTGCAGAGTAGATACAGATTTTGACTAATGTGACATCCGGACATCAAATTTGTGTAAAAGACAACATTGTCTGGTCACCACATATTGGCGTGGTGAAGTGGTTTATTAATTGCTTGATTTTGTATTTGGTCTTTACTAAGCATATTTAACCACTTCCACACCAGACACTTCCCCCTCCCTGCCCAGGACAATTTTTAGCTTTCGGTGCTGTCGCACTTTGAATGACAATTGCGCGGTCATGCAACACTGTACCCAAAGTATTACCATTTTCTTCCCACATATAGAGCTTTCTTTTGGTGGTATTTTATCACCACTGCGGTTTGAAATTTTTGCACTATAAACAAAAAAAGACCGTGAATAATAAAAAAAAAAAAAACTTATGGGCACTGATAGGAGGCATTGATAGGCGGCACTGGATAGGCAGCACTGATGAGGAACTACTAACCAGCATTACTGAATGGCACTGATGGGCACTTTGATGGGGCACTAACAGGCATTACTGATGAGGCACTGTGGCACTCTTTTGGGCACTGATTAGCACTGTTGTGGGCATTGACTGACGTTTATTATGGGGACAGGCTGGCAGCTGATGGGCACCTTTTGATGGGGGCTGTGCTGATAATCAATGTGCTGATTATCAGCACAGACCCCTCCCTCTGACAGGGACGCCGATCAGCTCTCCCTGTCAACGTGAACCAAAGAAAGCCGTTTACCGGTTGATTGATCACAGATGATCACATGGTAAGAAGCCTCTGTCAGAGGCTTCATACCACAGAGTTGCGGTGTGTCAGACTGACACACAGCACCTCCACCCCCACGGGAGCACGCCAGCTGTGTAATCCTGATCACGTCATACGACATCTGGTCAGGATATCACAACCACTTTGCCACCACCATTTTGCTATATGGCGGGTGGCAAGTGGTTAAAAGTAAAAAAAAAAAAAAAGAAGGATTACCGGAATTAGTATACATTTATTGAGTACATGCCACATGAGTCCATATATAGTGGTCACTTTGTGGATCTAAGCATCTGGGCTATGACCTTTTTTAGGAATATGGAACATTTATAGGATCATGAAGACCACAATGAGTGAGTTGGCATACTTTACAGAAATAATCAATATCTTTTTTTTATTAAAGTGGAAGTCCATGCAAAAACTAAAATCCCTGCATCTATAGCCACCAACATTCTAACACTAACCTCTCTAGCCCTGTAAAGAAAAAAAAAAATCAGTATACATACCTTTTCTACAGGTGATCCGACCCGAATTCCAGCAGCAGAAGCTCTGATCCCGCGCTGAGCTGTCAGCTTCACTGTGTGGGCGGGTGCAGAGGACACGTCCATTAATGGAAGCCCCATAGTAACTATGGGTGGGGCCACTTTCCATTAATTCCACAGTCGTTATTGGACATGTACTCAGCAAAGCTTCCGCCGCTGGTGATTGGGTTGGATCATCTGTAGAAAAACTTATGTATCCTGATTTTTTTTCTATTCAGGGCTAGAGAGGTTAGTGTTAGAATGTTGGTGGCTATAGATGCAGGCATTTTAGTTTTTGCATGGACTTCCACTTTAATATACATAAAAACTGGTTTCACCCTTTTTTTAAATGTCTCTTAAAAGAACAATTCTGTGGTGCAAAATGCCTTCCATACAGGCTTCTTTTTGCAGCAGCACTAGGGAACTCAAAACCCAGGGCACCTGAACATTCAAATAATGGCTTGCAGCTGGAACATTGATGACCGGTTCATACCAGACTGACTCACAATTGGTCCTTAAAGAGGAAGTAAACCCTTCCAAACAACTTGGACCTATAGGTAAGCCTAGATTAAGGCTTACCTGTAGGTCCAAGCAATATCTCCTAAACCTATATGGTTTAGGAGATATTTGCCCGAAAATGGGCACCGCTGTCTACGGCGCATGCGCCGTAGACAGCGGCGCGCAGGCGCACTAAATGCGGCAAATCCAAGAATGGATTTGCCAAATTTGTCGACTCCCGTGCGCATGCGCGGGAGTGACGTCATCGCGGCTTCGCCGTATGACAGCAACGGAGCTGCGAGGCGCGACTCCCGTGCGCATGCGCGGGAGTGACGTCATCGCGGTTGCGCCGCTGTCATTGGTCGGAGCTGCGAGACGCCACCAGCAAGATGGACGCGGCGGACTACAGGGATCAGCGGCGACTTCGCTGGCTCCTGTGTCAGGTAAGTGACACATAATGAGCTACTATGCGATGCATAGTAGTCCATTATGCTTTACCTTTGCAGGGAAAAAAAGAGGAAGTAAACCCATCAGGGTTTATTTCCTCTTTAAAAGCAATCAGCAGCATCTAGAAAAATAAATAAATCTGCAAAAATGATGGCTGGCCAGTCTTTTGGCTGCAAGGTCAAATGATTGATTAACTTGCCTTTGGGGTTCCAAGGGCACTCCAGAGGGCAGAGGTGCAATCTTACAATTATGTATTTGGCAAAAAAGCTCCTTTTATTTCAGCACGGTGTGCAAATATAACTTATGACACTTGGCACTTTCCAGGTTGCAAAGATTGGTGTACCTGCAAAAACATAGAGTTACCAGATATTTTCAGACACAAATATATTTATTGTACTCATGGTCTACAGTCATGAACTTAATCAAGATGAACATTTGGACATCTGGTGAAGAAGGAAACCTAGATGAAAGGCAAGTAATCCTTATTAAACTTGAAGGGCAGTCTGTTAGCAGCCGATTTCAATCCCTATACGCAAGATTTGCATCAGAGCTCATTCAAGCAGTGATTAAAACTGCAGCGTTGCACTCATGGAATAATCAGTGACACTGTATTTAAAGGAAACTTACTCTGAGAAATAAGGACTATTTTTTCATTGTCTAGCTGTTTATGGTGTCAATACTTTGGAGACATACACTTGGAACAAATGTAGATCTCTAAAAGTTGTCATGACATGAAGTTAGAATGTCTAATATGCATACCTGTTGTGAGTTAATGACTTAGAAATTACTGATGTTATTAGATCAGGCTGACAGCAAAATAACTAGTATTTTCAGAAGAATGGGTCAGCAATGGTAACCTCTATACTTCCTCATGGAAGTTATGAATCTGAAAAAGAGTTATTAAAATTTATATATGTAAACTTACAAAACATTCATCATGGATCCCATATTACAAAGCAACAGACAAATAAGGCATAGGCACTAATTCTGCAATATTCAAAACTGCTTTTGACTAGCAAAATACAGACCTGCAATGGTCTATTTTACATACATAGATCTCAGAAGATCTCCAAAGTCTACACAATATTTGTAAACTTGCATTGACCAACCTTGATATGGCAAAAAAGGAGAGAAAGAAAACAAAACGATTTCATAGGATACTAAACTAACTATAAGAATACCATAACTATCTGATTAGTTATGAAATACTGCATAATATTTCTCTTTGCACTATACTGCTAAATAAAATGTTTTGTCAAAAATAGGTAACAGGATTTGATGTGGAAAGCTAGCAACTAAAATACATTTGCACAACAATGAAAAAGTGTATTTCAGAAAACCTGTCCAAGGATTATTAAATCACAAATTTTGATTTATTAAAGGATCTTTAAAAACACAAACAATAGGGAAACAGTTTGATAATATATATATATATATATATATATATAAAATCATTGATATATATTTTAATTCATACAACAGTAGATCAAAGACATGTGAGGGTGCTACAACAAATTTTAAAAGGATCAGTCAACCCACAACCAGCTTTTTCAATTTTGGTAGGAGAAATACCAGTAAATCATTGAACAGGTTCTTATATCCCATGGGGTCTTTGGTGACATAATATTTGCACTTAGAGATTGTAGAGGCTGTTTACTTGTTTGTTTTAAATAACAAACATGTTATACTTACCTGCTCTGTGCAATTGTTTTGCACAAAGCAGCCCTGATCCACAGCCAGCACTCTTTTCTCCTCCTCTGCTCAATGTGCCCCTACAGCAAGCTACTTTCTATGAGAGTAGATGTGCAGGGTTCCTCCTGAGCTGGGCTGTGTGCGTCCAAACACACACAGCAAGCCTTAGCCTGCCCTCTCCTCACATGATTTGATGACATTAGAGGAAGCCAAAGGCCCCTGCTGCTTTCAGCCAAGCTTGTGAGAGCCCAGAGAAGGTAAAGAAGTTCTGAAGCCAAATCAATACAGTTGTCATACAAGCATTAGGGAGGGGAGCTGGGGGGCACTGTTATTGGAAGGTTTTTTTTTTACCTTAATGCAGATTAATGCCGATTGCCCCACTTCACACTATTTTAGTGAGTCAATGTGCGCTATATTAAAAGCAGTTTGTTCATTTTGATTGGACTGCCAAAACACCTAGGGGCCCCTGACCCTTTTTTGACAATGCACCGCATGGCAATGCACGGTAGTTGCCTTACAATTCATTGTGGTTCATTGCTCTAGTGCATTGGGTGCCATTCAAAATGAATGCCACTACAAGGTACTAATGCATTACTTGTTAACGTGCTTTACGAGATATGAAGCGGGCCTTATTTTCCTTAGGAGTGAATGTCCAAATACATTTTGTTTTAATGATTTATTAAACAACAAACAAATCTATATGTGCATTTCGATTTTGCATTTATTCTGCCAATTTCCAATTATAGTGGCAGATTTCTCTATATAAAGTTAGCAAACAGTTTTTTTTCTCCACAATAGAACAAGCATTTCTTTTTCCCTAGATATATAGAATATAATGTATATATAAATGAAAACATGCAGATAATCATTGATATGTCATAAAACATAAAGCTAAAATAAAGGTATTGGTATTCTACCCATTTTAAATGTTTAACCTGTACATGAGTAGCAAACAAAGTATGAGAAAAAGGACCAAATAATTAAACAGAAAAATAATAAAATACATGTAATACATACAGAAAGTAAATGGTCAAACATGCACTGTGAAAAAGTTATGAATCTATTTTGTGAAACAAAATATAAAAATTAGCCAGTCCACATAATTTAAGATTGAACGAAAGCTAAAAATATTATGTAAAAAGTGGTATTATGTCCTTCTTTCAAGTGCCACTGTTAACAAGCATCTGCAAGATTCTGGGCTGTAAAGGAGTCAAACTATACATCTTGGTTCTTGACAAACAGAATATAATAAAATCAAATCCCAGTTTTCTTCTTTTGAATAGTATGATATGCTTATAATAAGTACTGTAGAAAAAGAACTTGGAAAATAGACAATACAGTTTCTAATTGCATGCCAATCTAAAGTCCACCTACAAAGCAAAAAATATCCATAAGTGTTCTGTGTGAATGTTTCAGTTCAGAAGTTGAGTATCACAAAAGAAGAGTGAACTACCTTTACAAGCAGCTCCATGTTGCCATCCATTCTTCACACATTTTCCTTTTATAATTTGAGTCCATTTTATTGCCATGAAAAACAGCTGTTTTCTTTCAGCGAGATAGTTACCATTAAATGGTCACATTTAAGGACTCATATCTTCTGCCATTGTTATTTGCTCATGGTTTTCACAGCTGCCTGCTCAGTTTCTGAGCCTGCCTTTCCTTGGCTTCAAAGGCAAACTTGGTGTCTTGAAGTTGCCCAATGGCTTCTTTTGCCTCCTGCATGTCTTGAGTTATTTGAGAGTACTTTTGAGCCAAGTCCTTATTCTCTTTCCGAAGGTCTAGCACAAGCTGGTTGACCTCATCGGTTTGCTTGGAACAGTGAACCTTAAGCTGTTCAACTTCAGACAACATGGACTCCATGGTCTTGACCAGCGAGTCTAACTTCTCTTTAGACATCTTGCTTTGGTTCTTTAACTGGTCAGAAGCAATGAAAAATCCACTCAAACAGAGAAAGAGGGAAAGCACTGGACACTGACTATCACATTTCTCTCTGCTAAAACCTTGATTTATAGAGCCTGTGCTCTCTCTCTGTTTTACATCATCAGTAATCTTCTTTCCTAGGATAATCTATGTCCTCCACTAACAGTGGAATAATCCATTAGGATTTGAGCCTTATGCTGACTGCTACAGATGTAACGCAATACAGAGAAGTACAAAGTATGTCATCAGTAATGTTTTGACCATGATGAACCTTTAGCCCCATCACAATTTTAATCAACTCACTAGTAGCATGTGGTATACACCTAAAAGGAAAAATAGGTTAAAGCAACATAAAGAACAGTATAAGGAATGGGAGGGAAACTAGGCTTTAAAGTCCAATTTCAAATAATATAATTGTAAATTAAACATAAAAAGTAAATGTATGCATTGTATTTTAAGAAGCATACATGGAAACAAAAGTGAAATCCAAGACAAGAAAATATATAAACAGTTTAATACAGGCACATTGTATCAAACAAGTACATAATGGTGCATCCATAGTGTATTTTTTAAGAACAACTCTATTTAGTGCATCTATGCATGTATTTAAAATAAAAACCGTTCTGGTACAAGTTTTTGGTTCATAATGTTATTAAAGAGTTTCATTACCCTAAAACTGTCATCAGGTTTTATCCTATTGAAAAAAAAAATGTAGAAAATGTTATTTTTAAAAGGTAAGGTTTATGTGAGCTATATAGCAAAGACAAATATTCAAAAATATATGACTCCAATAAAAGCCAGTCAGAGACTCTAGCACATTGGGGCATCTGCAGGAGTAAAGACTTGTGGACTACTGCTTTTTTTTTGCCAACTCAGTGAAACCAATAATAACCATAGGACCCAAATCAGCTTAACGCTCAGAATCCCTTCTCATAACTTCACATCATTGTGGCAATTTACTTTTTTTTTTCCCAAGCTTATTATTTTGGATTATTTTCCATTCAAGATTCAATATAAAACTAGGACCAAAACCTAATCCCTCCCCTCCCAAGATCTATTAACGCTAGATCTTCCCCCCTCCCACCTCCTCCCCCCCCCCGTCTACCTACTCTGTGGACCACCCCCTTCAAACTGACACTGCCTTATTTGTACCCGTGTGAGGCTTATAACCTTAACCCTTCTGAGGTAAGCCATTTCTTCTTAAATTCTTGCCAGCACTTCCATTTCTCAACCGTGTATTTATTGTTCCTCTCTTCCAGACTACCTCTCAGACATTCCATCTTATAAGTCTCTTCCACCATATCAACCCATTCCCACATTGAAGTCACCTCCAACTCCTGCCATTTTTTTGGGATTAATTTTTTCCCCGCGTTTAACAGGTGTGGGATCAAAGACTCCCTATATTGTTTGACCCCGCCGTTTATCCCATGAAAAAACACTACCCAGGGGTCGGCACTCAGAGCATTATTGGTGATCTCTTTGATATATAATAAAATTTAATTCCAATACTTTTTTATCTTCGGGCAACCCCACCACAGATGTGCCATGGTACCCATCTCCTTGCATCCACGCCAGCATTCCCTGGAGCTATCGGGCTGAAATTTACTGTTCTTTTCTGGGGTATAGTACCATCTCGTCAGACATTTGTAACTCATCTCTGCTGTTTTAGAATCTACGGCAGAACTATGGACTAATTAAAATTTTTTTCCTAGTGTAACATTATCTGTGTCCCAAATTCCCTCTCCCATTTTTTTATTAACGGAGGCACCCCCAACTCCACTCCCTCCAATAACAATCTCTATACCATCTCGAAACATTCTTCCTTGAAGTCTTTGATATGCATAACTGTTCCAAGGGGGTCAGCTCTTCCGCCGTTCGAATCTGTGGCGGCAACTTTTTTACAAAGAGGGCGAGCTGCGTGCATCTCCATTCATCAATCAACATCATCTCTTTTTTTTGTGCCAACTCGTGAAAAGGTGCTATAACTCCCATTCTCATTACATCTTTTAATTGTGCCTCCTCCTTCATCCAGTTCATTCCAATCTCTTGGCAACCTGGTAAAAAGTATTTATTATCTTTTAGTGCTATAAGCGGTGAATTATATTTCCCATTGACTTGCCTATATACCTTAATATATACCTATATACCAAATCCGCAAAAGTGTTTCGTGTGATATTATTTCCTTCTAAAAACAGGCTCCTCCTGTGTGGGGGGTTCCAAATTTGCTTCCCTAAACGTGCTCTACACATGACGTGCTCAAGGTTTACCCACCTTTTCTCTGTGTTATCCCTCTTAGTCCATTCACTCACCCTAGACAAAACAACCGCGTTATAGTAAGTCTGTACATCTGGAATCGCTAATCCACCCCTATTTTTTGGTTGTCGTAAACTGGTGAAAGCTACTCTTGCTTTTTTATTCTTCCATACAAATTTCATTAGGACCGATTTTAGTTTCAACAAATAAACGTTGGGCAGTGGTATCGGTAGCATCTGAAACTTGTACAGGATTTTTGGAAATATCATCTTTAACGAATTTATTTGCCCTAACCACGATAATGGTCTATTGCTACATCTCTTGCATTCTGCCTGAATCTCGTCCAGTAATGGGATGTAATTAATCCGATACAGTTTCTTCTCGGTTTTTGCCAGCTTTATTCCCAAATATTTAAGTTCATTCCTCCACGGGAAACTCCATTCCCACCGCATAATTTGCGCCTCCTTTTTATTAATATTAATATTCAGTACCTTGGATTTAAGCCGGTTTATTTTAAAGTTGGATACGTCCCTGTACTGTTCCAACAGGCTTAATAAATTTGGCATGGACGTCTTAAGGTTATTTATGTAAAATAATATATCATCCGCAAATGCGGAGTATTTATATTCTTCTTTCTCCACTTTTACCCCTGCTGTTTCTGGGTTTTCCCGAATTGCAGCAAGAAGAGGTTCCAATGATAGCACAAACAGCAGGGGTGACAGCGGACACCCCTGCCTTGTACCCCTCTCCATTACAAAATGCGCTGACTCCTGACCATTAACTTTTATGCGTGTCTTTGGATTATTGTATAACACCCTCACCTTCTGTATCATTTTCGGTCCTATCCCCATCCTTTCTATTATCTGGAACATGAACCCCCAGTCTACTCTGTCAAAGGCCTTCTGTGCATACAACGACAAGAGCAGACTGGGGGTCCCTCCCTGTCGCATCCGCTGGAGCAAAAGAAGTGTTTTTATCCCATTATCTCTACCTTCCTGGCCCGTTACAAACCCCACCCGGTCTGGGTGGACTAAGGATATCATTAATTCCCTCATCCGCTCTGCTAGGACCTTAGCATATAGTTTTGTATCTGTATTTAACAACGAAATCGGTCTGTAGCTGGTACATTGTGTTGGATCTTTTCCCTCCTTCTGAATTAAAGTAATTGTTGCCATTAGGCCTTCGTTACTCATTTTGTATTCCTCTTCTAAGCCGTTCATATACCTAGAGATAAGGACTTCTCTAAATGTTTTAGAATACGATGTTGTAAACCCGTCTGGTCCAGGGGATTTTCCCTGGGCTGATTTTAATAGTGATCTCTCTAATTCCTCTTCGGATATTGGCCTCTCAAGCATCTCCCTCTCCGTGGGGCTTATTTTGGGTAACGTAACTTTATTTAAAAAGGCCCCAATCCTCTTCTCTTTGGCGTTATCTTGTAATCCCTGGTACCTATCTGAGTATATCCCCTCATAATATATCCTGAAGGTTTCCGCTATCTCCTTGGTTGCAAACACCATACTGCCATTTTTATTTAGCATTTTCCCAATGAAATTTTTTTCCTCTTTTTTTTTTTTTTTTTTAAGCATTCTAGCTAAGAACTTACTTGGCTTATCTCCCCATATATAGTGTTCCCTGGCCAAACCATTGAACACCCTCTTTGTTTCCTGTTCCAGTAGGCCCTTCAGTTCATCCCTTGTGTTTATTAACTTTTTATGTACCAAGTCCTTTTGGTTCTGTCCTTTTTTGCAGTCCTGTTCCAAGCGACATATCTCTTCCATTAATTTTTTAATCTTTTCAGTTCTCTTTTTTTTTTTTGATCCAAGTGATATCAGTATTCCCCTGATAAATGCTTTATGTGCGTCCCATAATGTGTGACCTGCAATTTCCGCTGTTTCATTTAATGCGAAGTATTGTTCAATTTCACTAGCAATTCTAGCCTTGTCCTCCTCTTCCCGTATCAGATCTTCATTAATCCGCCACGGCGAGGGACTTCTCCCGACCCTTGAGATATTCATTCTTATTTTTACTGGGGCATGGTCCGAAAGGGTGATCATTTCTATGCCAGCATCTACTACATAATCTAGCAGCCCATGGTCTATGCATATGTAATCAATGCGGGAGTATATCCTATGCGCTGCTGAGTAAAAGGAATAATTGCGAACCTGCGGATTCATGACTCTCCATGTATCCACCAATTGATTGGTATATAACTTTTGTAATATATTTTTTTTGTGCTTCATTCCTCGCCCCCCGTACCTCAGACGAGCTATCCAGTTCCAGGTTCAGGCTGAAATTTATATCTCCCATCATGATCACATACCCCTTTTTGAACTTCATGAGTTTATTTAGTATCTTGTTTAAAAAACTGATTGGGTTGCTATTAGGGGCATAAATATTAACTAATGTACATTCCAACTATTCCAATGTGCCCCTTAAAAACAAATATCTCCCCTCCGCATCACACATTTTTTCACTTAAATGGAACCTCGTCCTTTTTGAAAAGTCTATAGCGACCCCTCTGCTTCTCGTCGATATTGTATCGCTGTAGTACCAAACAGGGAAATTGTTAGAATATAATCTAATGTTTGATGCAAGGGAGATATGCGTCTCCTGGAGAGCAACGACAGCTTCATAATGCTTTAATTCCGCCATAATCTTATGTCTTTTTATCGGGGTATTCAGGCCCTTAATGCTGTAAGACATTAAATTCATGCCATCCATCTTGCTATTTACCATCTATTGGCCTATCACTTCCTTGCCCCACACGGGTACATTTGTCTCGTTTACTCAGGTGGTCCACTGCTTCCCCTTTTCCCCACTCCCCCACCCCACTCCCCTCCTCCCTCCCCCTTGCCCCCACTCCCCCCTCCCCTGTGGCCTATTCTCAGCCCTTGTTTGGTTGATGGTCGTATATACCCCTACCATCTCCCAATCAACTTATTATTATGTTGTGAGGGCCTGGGGCTCTTTTTGCCTGCGCCTCTCCCACCTCTTCCCCTTGGAGGAGGTGAGAGGATTCCTATCCAACATCACCTAGTGCTTCCTGCTTTTCCTCACCGCCTTCCCCCTCCCCCCCCCCCCATCTTCCCCACATCGTCCCCTTCCCCCTCAACCCCCGCCGGCTATAACAATCCTACTGCTTCTTCCCTCCAACCCGGCAATTCAGGAGAGCATATGCCCAATTTATCGCAGAATTTTTCCAGGTCTTCCGGAAAACTCAGCTTCGCCGTTTTGCCATCTTTGCTCCCTATTAAACATGCAGGGAACCCCCATCTGTATTTAACATTCTGAGCACGCATTTCGGCCAACAATGGTTTCAAAAGCCGCCTCCTTGCTAGCGTCTCAAATGAAATATCTGGAAATATTTGTACATCTCGACCGTCGTATTGTAGGGGAGTTTTCCCCCTTAGCTTTTCCCAGAGTGCTGCTTTTTCTTTGAAGGTGAACCTTACAATTATGTCCCTAGGTCTTTCCGTATCCACATATCTTGCTTTACCGATTCTATGAATCCTATCAATTTTTGGGGGACCTCCCATCTCATCTACCCAACAAGGGGAGAGATTATTATCCATTATTGTCCTTAGATCTTCACCTTTTACTTCTGGGACCGACCGAATCTTTAAATTTTTCCTTCTACTTCGGTTCTCCTGGTCTTCCAACTTGTACAACATATCTCTCTGTGTTCGTTGTATTACTTTTACTTGCTCTTTAACTTGGCTTAATTCCTATGCCTGGAGGTCCATACAATTTTCTGTAGCCTCAACTCTCTCTAATAAGCCTCCCAGGTCCTCCCGGAGTCCCCTAATGTCTGTTTTAATTGTGTTCTCTAATTTTAAGAGCATCTCTGACATTTCTCCTTTTGTGGGAGGGTGATCTTCAACCCTCGACTCATCAATTTTACTGCTCTCCCATTCGCTGTCTGTTATGTCCTCTCTGGATTGATGGGCGCCACCTCCTTTAGGTTTACCTGATCCCTTCTTATGTTCTTGCATGGACAGCTGTTTCTTATCTATTCTGGGATCTTTTGGGCTTGCCCCTTGTGTCATATTGTTGAATCGTAGTATCTAGTCCTTTCTCCTTTAAATTCCACGGGACCCCGCTTTTCGAGGCTTTATTCGCCGCTTTACTCATATTTCTGTCCTCGTCGTATTTTGTGTGATACCTCGCACCAGGCAATTCTGCCCCTTTAAACTCGGGACCTTGTAAGCGACCTGTGTTCCTGTTTTTAAAGCCCCCAGTCCAGGAATATAAACCCCCCCGGTATAGGTGAGCCTTAACTAGTATACAATATGGGTTCCCTAGTTGTATAACTTCAAATGCCTATTGGGAGTTTTATGCGATTTCTAGTCCTCTAGATGGGCAATTCCCCCAGCGATCCACCCTCTGCGAGCTATTAATTTTATTTATACCATAGTTTCCATAGACTACTTGGGTTCCTTACAGCATGAGCCTCCTGACGTGTGTCTTCGCTTTTCAGTCAGAGAAGTCTACCGGGACTAACTTCCAGTAAGAGCTCATAGTTAAGCATAAATAGTTAGCCGTGTATTTACGGGTGCGATATTCGCATGTAGCCTTCCCTTTCTTTCTCTACTGATTCTGCAACCCTTCTATGTTATCGCGCCACTATTTCCGAGGTGGCTACTTTATATGAAAATAGTCCACTGTAGTCTGTCCAATTTTACATTGCGTCTGCTCACATAACTATTCAGCAAGGATGCAGACATCAAGGGAGGTGCTTTACTCATTACAACCCTGAAATGAAATTGCCTTTGGTTGGACTAACATTTCTCTATATTGGGTATATGGATAAACCTTACGCTGTGATTTTTCGCCTTTACCCAAGACATCTCGACATCTCCCGGCGACAGCTTTTAACAAGACCTCACATTTAGGCAGAAGGAAAAAAAAAAAAAGAGAAAAAGCAGGTAATATATTCAAAATATGCGACGTTCCTCCACAGCCTTCCCATACATTTCCCTTTCCGTTTTCCTGTAAAAGCGCTGACATGCTTTATGATCTTATCGCACTATGTCCAGGTTCTCTATGTATGTGGGCCATTCCTCATAAGCGTGTCACTTTAAGATTGATCCCACACACCCAGCCGTATCATGCAGCAGAAAAGAAAAAAATAAATAGTTCCACAGTTATGTCCCTGTATGCATGGGATTTCCACGAACGGGGGTATCTATTCACCCTCTGTTTGCCACCTGCACTTTGCTGCCTCATACACACATTAGTCACATTTAGGGAACACTATTCCTTATCTGCTCTTTATCACATAAACATCACACCTATAACCTGTTACCATCCTTTTATGCCTTTTATAGCCGTCTCCCAGTGATTCTCAGGGCTCCTGCGATCTCGTGGCAGATCTCGTCCGATGTATTCATTGCCAGCGGAGGGGGGGGGGGGATACGGGCGGTGGGGGAGGTCAGAACCCCGGCGACTCTCGGTCCTCAAAGCGGCCGCCAACGGCGGGAGTAGCGGGGGGATGTTGTTCCACGCTTTGCCGTGCTACAGCAGCTGGGGCTCGCATCTGCTCGGGTCGGAGCCTCTCACCTCTCCACCTCGAACCATGTCCTCCTTCGCTCGCTCGTCAGCACGCTGCGGTAAGCGCTGGCTGGCCCCTCCCCTCAGGCGGATGCTGCGTCCTCACATCTCACACCCACCAGCTGCGACCCCCCACCACCTCTTTTTGTTTTAGGTCCAAATACAAGGAATTTCCACTGGACTACTGCTTTTAACACAGGATATATCCAACTAAGTAACTTAGATTTCAGCTCTAAATCTGATGCAGAATGGGCATTTTACAAATCAAAGACAATGAACATCACATTCATGTTTTGAATTTTGAGCCAATGTTGATGCAATGTCTACAAATATCAAAGAATCCATGACACATATTAATGTTATAGCAGTGTCTAGGGCACAGTATTTTATAAAACTGAACTCCAAATATAAAAACACACAAATACAATGTATTAAAAAAAAAAAAAAAAACACAAAAAGCATCTGTATACACAGCTAGAGAAATATTTGATTTCATTTCAGACTCTTGTTTTCCTTGCACAGCAGCACTTAGACTAGGAGAGGGAAAGCTACATGTTTGGACAGAAGGTATGCTGTAATGACAAACTCACTGACAGCAGGAGAAAGCAAAGAGGTAACCAGACACTTGCAGCTTATTTAGTGTTTAGTTTCAGGCTGGGTGTGAAATAGTAAGGAGGCTGTGCTGCTTGCCTGCAGTAGAGAAATGTCAGGTCACACTAAGTCTAGATTCACATTTCTGTGGGCTTAGAAATCAATGCAGTCCGACTTCAGCGGCAATTTGACAGACATCTGTGCGGGTTCCTGCACAGATGTCTACACATGCGATTTGACATGTCAAATCGCATGCCAAATCTTACCAATGTAAACCTATGCTAAATCTTGTTTATTAGAAAAAGATTTTTGTTTTTAACATACAAGTTAAATATGTTGGCCATAAAAAAAAAAACATAAAAGGTAAGTATCAAAAATGTATAAAAATAAAAAAAATAAAAAAAATAAAAGTTACAGAAGGTGTCACCAGAAGATGGAATAGTTAAAGTGATTGTAAAGTCTCATTTTTTTCCTATAAAAATAACAAACATGTTATACTTACCTGCTCTGTTGCAGTGAATAGGCACAGAATAGTCCAGATCCTCCTCTTCTTGGGTCCCTCTTCTGTGATCCTGACCCCTCCCTTCTGTTCAGTGGCCCCACAGCAAGCGCTTCAGACACTGTGTCCATTCAGACACGGAGCCCCAACCCAACCTCGCCCCTTTCACAGCCAATCGGGAGTAGGAATCTCGGACAGCTGAGACATTCTTGGACGTCGCTGGACAGAGAGGTACCTCAGGTAAGTGTTAAGGGGCTGGGGGGGGGGGGGCTGCTACACACTGAAGGCTTTTTGCATTAATATAAAAAACTTCTGCCTTTACAACTTCTTTAAGGTATACTTTTACCTAGTATAAGGGAGATATCAAATATGAACGTATGCCAACAAAGTGCAACTGTGTATTTAGTGGTGGTTTGACAGTAGCTTTAAAGCCCGATTCCAGCAAAAAATGCAGAATGGATGCCTGAGCAGCCTATAAAATTCAAAAGGCAACTCCAGCTGCTATACTTGCCTCCTGTCTAGTGCTGTCTCCCACAGACTCACCTGTTCAAAGATATACAGCCAGTCTTTTTGCAAGTTAAATGACATCCAGCATTTACCCACTTCCTGTAAAAGTAATTCTCTGCACACTGCGCAATAAAAAACAAAAATGTATGCCCTGAAAGCAGTGGATCTAATACTCCAGATGAAGAACATTCAATACAGGGTGAGATTATCCTTCTCTTTAGCCAACAGCACATTCAAAGTCAAGACTTTGCAGATGGGTGTGGATTTCTCAGTAAAATACAGCTTTATGTCAAAACTCCAATGCTATAGGACCCCACTCCCATAAATTTGAGCTCACCATTAGAGACTGCGTTCCTTTTTTGTCCTCCTTCTTGGACCTATAAGATGTACATTGCGTTTCCTCACGTCGAACCAGACGAGTCGGCCGATGTCAGGCACACCAACAGAGCGGTGTGGAAAGCCCAGGGCCCAGCCACGGGCGGATGAGCGGCTTCAGGCATGTATGCCCCAGTGGTGGGGGGGCAGCCTGAGTATGCCCAGGTGGGTTCAACACGGCTGGCAAAGTCGGGATTCTTCAATTTATCCTCCATGGCAGTACTTCTATTTATGTATGTGGCCCAGTTTCCATCTTTCCCCTTGTCCTCCCTTTTCTGGCCCCTCATGGTGCCTGGAGCGCTTCTGCCTTTCAGAACGCCATCTGGTTCGTGGTGAGCTTCGGCGCATGTGCGAGGCCTCTAGCGATTCCGAGGCTTGGTTTGCACATGCTCAGCTCAGAGGTAGGCCCCTCGGGTAGTGTGCGGCAGCTTCCCCAAGCCTGGTCTGCGCTTTGTGGGACAGCAGTGGCCCTTAAAGAGTCAGTAACCTGGGTTTTCTCTGGTCACCATGCATCTCTCCTCCTGTCCCAGGACCATCCAGTTTTTCTCCTACAAGCTGTGGGTCTTAAAATCTGGTCTTCCTCTGTGGCGCTATGTTCAGATCACCGCCTTCATGCAGCCAGCCCTCATGCTCAAGATACGTGAGGGGGAGGGGCCAGGATTGTTTGTGGGTGGACAGGTGTCCTAACAGCATGCCTTTGGGTTTTTCCCTACTCTCCTTTTACTCTGTTCAGCCCTTCTAGGTTAGATCATCAACGTGGTCCAGATGACAGAGACCTTGCCAGACCGCAACATCAATATCAACATTCTTCTTCCAGGTTCAGACGTGACTCTCCACCCAGGACCCAGCAGGAGAGGAGATTTTCCCATTGCTCCTCCAGACACCGCACGCGGTCAAGGAGGCCCTTAAGTGGGAAGGTGCTTCCACTCCCCCGGCTAAGTAGAAGTTCTTTAACCACTTACAGAGAGCCACACTGCGATGAACATCGCTTTTTTGAAGAGGGATATCTTGGTAACGGCAGCAGTTGCTGCCACAACCGAAGTATCCATCTCTTCAGGTGGCGGTTCGGTAAAAGACAATGGTGTTCTCTGCGGCAGAGTCACCGCAAGATCACAGTTATCGGTGCCGGGAGGGGGGGGCCCCCCTCCCGCCGCTCTCTGCCACTTACTGGATCCGTCAGCAGTGGCAGAGGCAATCATGTCCTACCCGTGACTGGGTATGGAGACGAGTGAAGCTAAGATGGCTCCCACCCGTCTCCATACCATAGCAGGGAGGAAGCGATGTCAAAATGTCACTTCCGCTCATATGTCTTAAAGGCACATTTTTTTCAAATGAGAATTTTTTTAATTTTTTTTTTATTGCATTTAAGTCCAAATATGAGATCTGAGGTCTTTTTGACCCCATATCTCATATTTAAGAGGACCTGTCATGCTTTTTTTTCGAATACAATAGTAATAGGAATAAAAGTGACCCAATATCTTTTTTTTTAAAGAGCCTCGCCCCAACGAGCTTGCGCGCAGAAGCGAACGTGAGTAGCTGTCACGTACCTGGTGATGGAGCCTGATATGCAGAGGACAGCCTCTCTTACAACTCTGACTTGGAGCCCCTGATAGAGCTGACAGGAAGCACCGAGCTGCAGAGTCGCACGAGTGCCTGGCGGGATCGCTGAACCTGGAGCTGGCTCGGAGCACTCGGCCGGGCTGTAGAGGTGTCTGTAGCAATCGCAGAGCAGTGGTAGACAGGTAGCTGGAACAAGTAGACAACCGGTCCCCACAGGCAGGAGTGCAGATGCAGCAGAAGGGATGGTGGCACCCTCAAGGCTGAAGAGAAGGCAAGTACAGGCAGGCCAGGTCATACACAATGGGCACGTCAGGAACAGGGGCTGAAGCAGAAGCTGAATCAGATTACAGGCCGGGTCATCAACAGGCTGGCAGCGGAGTGGCAGAAGGAGCAGGCAGGTGCGGAGTGGGGGACAAGCCGGGGTCGGATGCAGGCAGGAAACAGGAACGTCGGGAAGCAAGCCGGGTCACAACAGGAACAGAAGGCAGGTAAGTAATTGCAGGTTACACAGGGAACGCTGTAGAGCAGACAGCACTGAGCTTGTAAACTGGCTGAGTTTAAATAGCCTGTTTGGGCGGCAAAAGCTGTCACATGGTGCATGCGTACCAATGGCATGCCGACAGGGGCAGAGGTAGCAGGTCATCTTCTTCTGCAGGCATCTTAGGTGCTGGCATGACCTTCCTGAACAGTAGCGCCCGCATATGAAACCGGTGGTCAAATCACACATGAGGTATCCCCCGCGACCTCTTCTAACTTAAAATATGCAACCTGTAGAATTTTTTACATGTCGTCTATGGAGATTTTTAAGGGTACAAGTTTGACCCCATTCCACGAGCGGGCGCAATTTTTAAGCGTGACATGTTAGGTATCAATTTACTTGGCGTAACATTATCTTTCACAATATAAAAATTGGGCTAAATTTACTGTTGTCTTATTTTCTTATTCAAAAAAGTGAATTTTTTCCCAAAAAAGTGCGCTTGTAAGACCGCTGCGCAAATACGATGTGACAAAAAGTATTGCAACGAACGCCATTTTATTCTCTAGGGTCTTAGAAAAAAAATTTGTTTAGGGGTTTTAAGTAATTTTCTAGCAAAAAAAAAAAAAGTGTTTTTAACTTGTAAACAGAGTCTGAAAAAGAGGCTGGTCCTTAAGTGGAAGGGGAAGGAACGTTCTAATTTTCCATTCCTTTCTGAATTAAAGGATATTATTGATCAGGAATGGAACAAGGTAGAGAAGACCTATACGCAAGTAAAACTTCCAGGTTATATACTTTCAAGGCTGAGGAAGGGAAACATCCAGAAAATGCTCCCCTCGGAGACGCGGCTCTGATATGACTAGCCAGGCATGTCACTCTTTCCTTGGAAGATGCAGTATCCTTCAAAGATGGGCTTCAGAGAAGAATAGATCAAGACCTGAAGAGGATTTACAGGTTAGCCGGCATGGCTTGCAAACCCACTTTGGTCCTTACGGCCATGGAGGTCTGGAAGGGAACATTGACTCCGTGCTCAGAGGAGTCTCAGAAGAACTGGCCAGGGGCATTGCAATCTAGGAGCTAAAGCTGGCAGTGGCCTTTCTGGGGAGGCTTCTAGCGACCTGATCCATCTATTGGCCCAGACTATGCTATCTTCGGTCACGGCTAAGTGGGCCCTATGGTTGCACCCTTGGTTTGCTGATCTGGCATCTAAGCAGGCCTGGTGTAGGATCCCCTTTGTGGGACCCTCATTGTTTGGCAACAGGCTGGATAGCACCATAGCTCGAGCTACAGGAGGGAAATCAGGTTTCCTGCCTCAGGATGGGTGTCTGCTTGGTCAGAAGAGGTCTCAGTGCAGAAGACGCAGTACTAAACGTTCAAGGAAAGCATGCGCTTTATAGGCCTGGCTGAGATTTCAGAATGAATTGCAGCAGAGGTCAGACATCCTTCTGAAAGTCTGCTAAAAGCCAGGCATCCAGTGGATGAGAGCCAGCTAAGTCGTCTTGATATTGGGCCCACTCAGGCAGGCAGGTGGGGGGCGCGTCTGCTTCTCTTTCGGCACGTCTGGGTGGCCTCAATCTCGGATTACTGGACCATCAAGACAGTCTCCTCAGGCCACACATGGTCCTTCATCAGTACTCCTCCCTGCAGATTTATTTCTACTAGTCAGAAGAAAAGAAGCAGGTGTTATTGTCCTACATGGGCTCACTGATAGTACAAGGAACTGCAGTGCCTGTCCTGAAAGGTGAAGAGATCCAAGGGGTATACTCCCCTCTCTTCCTTGTGCAGAAGAAAAATGGTTCATGGCACCCCATGATAGATCTAATTTACCTAAACAAGTTCATAAAGTGCGAAAGATTCAAGATGGAAACTTTGTCTACCATCCAACAAGTCATGCAGCCCGGCAATTGGCTAATCTCAATCAACCTAAAAGATGCCCATTTCCATGTGTCTGTGGCAGAGGGATTCTGCAAATGCATCCGGTTCAGAGTCGGGCAAGATCATCTACAGTTGACTTGCCTCCCTTGTGGGTTGACAACTTCACCCCAAGTCTTTTCAAAAAGTCCTTCTGGCTGTAGTGGCAATCATCAGAACAAAAGGGATACATGTGTAACATTTTGACGACCTTCTGCTACTGTCCCAAGACAAGGTGCAGCTATTGATCCACAGAGAGCAGGTTATCCCCACACTGTTTGAGTTTGGTTGGCTCCTAAACTTAGAGCAAAGCCATCTGGAACCAGTTCAGCACCTGGTATAATACCTAGGGGCCCAGTTGGACACAGTAGAGAGCACCATCTCTCTCCCAGTGGAGAAGATCCCAGTCATCCGAGTGAGGATCTCCTGGGCTCTGAGCTCTTCACATTTAAAGACCTCACAGTGCCTAAAAATTATTGGCACAATGGTCTCTCCAACCCCCATGTTCAAATGGTCCCTGTGGAGGTTATGCCCTTTCCAGACAGGGTTTCTCAATCAGTGGAGCTCAGGGATGACAATCAAATGTCCTGGAACTACAGGCAGCCTGGTGTGCCCTTCAATAGTTCACTCATCTCCTGAAAAAGAGGAGTGTTTTACTGAGAATGGACAACACCACAGGGGTCTCCTATGTGAAGAGGCAAGGAGGCACTCTGACCTCCACTGTGCTCCAAGAAGTCAAGCCCATCATGTCCTGGGCTCAGAAAAACCTGACCAATATTTCAGCGGTCTTCATCCCCGAAGTGCAGAACATCCAAGCAGACTTCCGGTCTAGCACAGAGTTGCACAACGGATGGTCTCTTCATGTGCAGACGTTAGAATTGATTCTGTCCTTGGGAGTCAATCCCGAAGTGGACCTATTTGTATCCCCCTGCAACTTCAAGATCAAGAAGTATTACACACGGGGCCACTGCAGTCAGGCATTTGGGGTGCATGCCTTGACAGATCAGTGGAGCTTCAACAGGGCATACAAAGGTCTTTCCCCTAGCTCCCGATCATCCTCTGGTTTTTACGGAGACTCCAGGCGGAAGCAATTGAGGTGGTAATGATTGCACCTTACTGGCCGAACAGGCCTTGGTTTCCCCTTCTGATCCAGCTCAGCTCCCGGGATCCAGCGCCTCTTCCTCTCAGGCTGGACCTTCTTTCTCAGGGGGCAGTCCTGCATTCTTGTCCGGCATTACTAGGACTGATGGTCTGGTTCTTGAGAGTGAGAGACTGGAATTGCTTCAAGAGTAATTTCCACCCTTATGAACTTGAGGAAAGCGTGCATGAATAAAGTCTGTGGGAGGATATGGGCCAAGTTTGTTGGGTTCTCATCCTCTACAGGCAGATCGGTGAAAAATCCACGAGTCCAGGATATCCTCAGTTCTTGATTCATTGGCTGACCTCTTTCCGCTTTCTGTCTAAGACCTTTCTGTAAAGGACGCCTTCCTAGATGCCATTACTTAAGCCAAAAAGGTTTCTGAGCTTGGGTCCTTGGGTCATGAAGAACCCTTCCTGACTTTCTTCTCGCATCCCTATGCCCGGCTCAAACCTAAAAGTTACTTCAGTGTTCCATGAGAACCAGGATATTGTCCTACCTCCATTCCACTGAAATTCATCCTCTGGATGTGGGTGAAATACTGAAGGAATACATGCAAGTTACTTCCTCCTTTAGATACTCAGACTGTTTATCTTGCACTGTGGCAGTAACAGAGGGAGGCGAGCTTCGACCAGAACAATTGTGGTAGTCCAGTCTATCCAGCAAGCTTATAGAGCTAAGGGCTTGGCTCCTCCAGAGATGGTGACGGCACATTCCACCAGGGGTATGGCGGCTTTGTGGGTAGCAGCCCGGCATATGGCTCCAGACATCTGTAAAGTTGCCTTATGGGCCTCCATCAATATCTTCATGTCACATTATTGAATAGAGCCTGCATCTTTATCTTCTGTGAACTTTGGTTTAAGAGTCCTGTCAGCTGATGGGCTAAATTGAATTTCTTTTTGATCAGCATACCCACCTGTGTGGACTGGCTATTTCCCACACATAGGCTACAATTTAGTGTCAGGAAAACTGAAAATTCATTATCAAATACTTACCTTAATTTTCCTTTCCCGATTGACTCCGTGGCAGACAAGGTTCCCACACATCAGTCAAGAGTTGGCTAGTAACGGAATGCAGTCTCTAGTGGTGAGCTCAAATTTAAGGTAGTGGGGTTCTATAGCATTGGAGAGGAGGTGGGGTTAACCCACACGTAGGCTGCCATGAAGTCCATCAGGAAAGGAAAAGTACAGTAAGTATTTAATACATTTTCATTTTTTTTTAAGCTGTACTACAATCCATCATCTAAATGTAGCTGTATATTTCTTGCCATTACCATGATCTACAAGCAAAGAACAACCTAAAACAAATTCTCCTACTCCCCATGATGATAGCTATACTACATGTGTATAATGTTTATAGCCGTAGTAGAGGCCAGAACTAATGGGGAGCATTTTCCATTTTTATCCTACCTAAAACACACTAATAAAAAAAAAGTTTTTATTTAGTATTAAATGGGCAGCACAGTGGCTAAGTTAGCACATCCACCTGGCAACAATAGGGCTAATATTTTGAATCCCAACCACGGCACTACCTGCCTAGAGTTTGTATGTTCTCCATGTGCCTGGGTAGCTTTCCTCCCACACTCCAAAGACATTCTGGTAGGTTAATTGGCCCTAATATGTGAATGTAGGGCTGAAACTAATCGATTAATTTCATAATCGATTACTATTTTCATAATCGATTAATCGGCCAGTAACATAATGGGGTTAAAAAAAAACTAAAATGAGTCCTTTATAGTACAAAAAGAGCAAACAATCGCTACTGTAAATATTACTTTCACTGTTCTACAGTAAAAAAAATGAACCCCTTACAGTAGTGACTATCTGCTTTTTTCTACTATAAAGGGCTAATTTTAGTTTTTTTAACCCCATTATGTTACTAAACGTCTTAGACCTGGTTCACATCTATGTGTTTATTGGATGCTTTTTGCAGAAATGTACTACAGTTCATTTACATGGTTTCCTATGGGACAGGGTCACATCTGAAAGGGTCAGACTTTTAAACGCAAAATGGTGCTTTATTGGTTCAATATACTTCAATGGAGAAGCTGCAGAAAAACATGCAATGCGTTTTTGCAGAAATTTGTGTTTTTTAATCTGCCCAAAAAAAAGCAAAAAATGCAAATTACAGTAAAATCACGTGCGCAAAAAATCAAAACATACAGCAAAAAGCACTGCAGAAACAGATCAAAAGCAAACTGCATAGGTGTGTACCGAGCCCTATGCTAGTCACACGGATCCATTTTCAGATGAGAATATTCAGACGAAAAATCTTTGTACATTAGCTGAATGAAAGAATTTTTTTTGAAATTTTCACTTGTTTTTAACATTCTATTTTTAAAATGAATGTTATTTCTGAACGAAAACCACATACATTGCCTGAAAATTAATTTGACTAAGAAGTTTTCTATTATTTCCAAATTGTCCTGTCACTGTGGTTGAAAATGAACGTCCATTTGACTCACTTTTTTTTAAAGGTTATTAACCGATTAATCGAAACAATAATCAGCCAACTAATCGATTATGAAAATAATCGTTAGTTGCAGCCCTATGTGAATGTATGTTAGGAACCTTAGATGGTAAGACTGATGTGAATGTACAATACATATTATAAAAGCGGAGTGTAAATTGTCAGCGCTATACAAGTACCTGTAAGAAATTATAAAAAAAAAAAAAAAAAAAAAAAAAAAACTTACGGACCATGAATTTTCCCCCTAACTCTGACCTAGATCAAACCCTGGTCTAGCCATTTCATTTTTATTGTATTTTCTTTTTACACTTTTTTTGTTTATAATTTTCTCCTCTAGCAAGGAGACCAAGATGCAATATATTTTTTCTCCATTCAAGAGGAAAAAAAGTACAGGGGTGGGCTGTACAGTGAATGATCACGATTGTCCTTAATAAGCTATCACAGCAATTATGTGATCAAGAGCCGATTCTCCTGACTCACAACTAGTATAAAACTCCAAAAAAAAAAAAAGCTATCCCAGCTTCGCAAACCTAGGACTTTGTAGGCACAGCATGAGACTGCTTGTGTATAAAAAAAAAAATAAAAAAAAAAAAATTTACAGATTTTATTGGATATACATTAAAATACAACGATCATAAAAAAAAAGGGGGAATTTAAAAAAAGCACCCTCCATCTAAACAAAGTCAACAGATACCCAATCCTATAGTATGGAGACAAAAGAATCATGGTGTGTAATATGGTATTATGGAGTACACCAATGAAGTAAAGGTTCAATGTAGTTCACAAAATTTCTGCCAATATGTTACCCCATACTTAGACGTCAATGCGCTTTACAAGATATACTTGCTTCTTCAGGACTAGGGATGAGCTTCGTGTTCGAGTCGAACGCATGTTCGACTCGAACATCGGTCGTTCGTGCGTTCGCCGAATTGCGAACGTTTGGGCCGTTCGCGGCAAAATTCGTGTGGCCCACAATGCACTGCGATGGCGCAATGCATTGCTGTCTCACGATTGGCCAAGCATGCACTGTGACCCCGCATGCTTGGCCAATCGCAGCGCCAGCAGCGAGGAGAGCAATGGTTGGACACAGGCATCCTGCCTGTGGCCAATCATAGCTCAGCCTGTGTAGTGCACGCCCCACACTATATAAAGCTGCCTTTCAGGCGGCCTCGTGTAGTGTTTGTTAGCATCTGAAGCAGTGGGTGTTCTGTGTACCTTCAACACAGTTACACACCAATTGTTTTTGGCTGATTTACTATTTTGCTCTTGTGTAGTGGTTACTGTCTGTGCCCTGACCGCAGTATACACCACTATATTCACCTCACCTATATAGCTAGTGATCTAGCTTTAATAATAGAGCTTGCAGTCAGTAGTGTTAGTGCGTGCTGTCTGCGTGCTCTGTACCCAGTACATACCACTATATACACCTACATAGCTGTTCTCTATTTGAGCCCACTTGCCATCTGCAGGAGTTATTGGAAGTTGTGCTGTGCTTCCAGCACAGCACAGTATACATCTGTATATACCCCTTTAACTCTGCTGTTTTCTGGTTATTGTCTGCGTGCCCTGACCGCAGTATACACCGTGATATTCCCCTCACCTATATAGCTAGTGGTCCATCTTTAACAATAGAGCTTGCAGTCAGTAGTGTCACTCAGGAGATAGTGCGTGCTGTGTGCGTGCTCTGTACCCAGTACATACCGCTATTATCCACCTACATAGCTGTTCTCTATTTGGGCCCGATTGTCATCTGCGGGAGTTATTGGAAGTTGTGTGTGCCTCCAGCACAGCACAGTATACATCTGTATATACCCCTTTAACTCTGCTGTTCTATAAAAAAGGCATCTGCAGGAGTTAGTGGGTGTTGTGTGCCTCCAGCACAATATAAACTACCCAACCACTGTTTTACCCAACTCCCTTCAGGCCATTACCATGTCTGGAAGGCCAGCAAGGAGAGGCAGACAGGCGCGAGCCGATAAAAGAGGGCAAGCAGGCTCTGTGTCTAGAGACAACAGTGCTGGTCGTGGACGCGGTGCATTGTCATCAGCACGTGGCCATGGGACATGCTTGTCCTACTTTTCTGCAGCTGGACATGTTGAACCGCAACATGCCAACGACTTGGTAGAGTGGATGACCAAGCCCTCTTCATCCTCCTCATCCTCTCTCACCCAGTCTCAGGGTAGTAGAAAAGCAGCTGCCAACACATCGTCGTCCCTCCTCTCAATGTCATCATCAGTGACTCCTTCCCTAGACCCACCACGTCCTCCTGAGGAGTCTCCTGAACTCTTTGAGCACAGTGTTGGGTACATGCTCCAGGAGGATGCCCAGTGTTTGGTGGGCTCTGATGATGACACTCAGCTAGAGGAAGGCAGTAGCGTGAGCGCAGAGAGAGAGGATGCTCAAGAAGCACAGCAATCTGGCAGTCATGTTCCACAAGCTGCAGCATACTGCCAGGTTTGCTACAGCGATGAAGAGGGAGGGGATGATGAGGGCACTGACTCCACGTGGGTGCCTGGAAGGAGGGAGGAGGAGGAGGAGGCACATGTCCAACGAGGCAGGATGCCCCCCGGGGGCCAGCTTAGGGGCAGCACACCGACGGAATCACACCGCAGAGCTCCGCCTGCGCAGAGCGCTTCCTCTGCGCGTTATTCTAAAAGTTCTTTGGTGTGGGCCTTTTTTGAGACGAGTGCATCAGATCGCACCTCTGCTATTTGCAACATATGTCTCAAGCGTATCTCACGTGGCCAAAACATCAGCCGCTTGGGCACCACATGCTTGACCAGACATATGTTGACCTGCCATGCAGCTCGTTGGCAAGCGTACCTGAAAGACCCACACCAAAGAACAAAGCGGACCTCTCCTTGCTCCTCATCAGCTGGCATCTCTAACCCCACTAGACCTTCAGTCCTCTCTGAAACCTGCTCTGAGAGGAATGAAGGTGTAGAATTAGGTGTGTCACAGCCAAGTGCTTCCGGGAACTCTGCTAGTGGTACATCCACATCCGATTATAGCAGGCAAATGTCCCTGCCCCAGCTGCTGGACCGGCGGAAGAAGTTTACTCCCAGCCATCTACATGCCCAGCGGTTGAATGCTAGCTTGGCTAAATTGCTAGCACTTCAACTGCTGCCTTTTCAGTTGGTAGACTCGGCCCCCTTCCATGAGTTTGTACAATGTGCGGTTTCTCAGTGGCAGGTCCCCAAACGCCACTTTTTCTCACGGAAGGCGATTCCGGCTCTCTACCGGCATGTGGAAGGCAATGTCCTTGCCTCGCTGGACAGGGCGGTCAGCGGTAAGGTGCATATTACCGCTGACTCATGGTCCAGCAGGCATGGACAGGGACGTTACCTGTCTTTCACGGCCCATTGGGTCACCCTTCTGGCTGCTGGGAAGGATGCAGGACAAGGTGCAGTAGTGTTGGAGGTTGTTCCGCCACCACGCCTCCAAAATGCTACTATTGGTTGTGACACACCTCTCTCCTCCACCCCCTCCTCTTCTTCTTCCTCCATGGCCTCTTCCAGTGCTCTGTCCTCAGAACCAGCGGTGCTCCGTAGGCGTTGCAGGGGCTACGCAAGTACGCAGGCAAAACGATGCCATGCCGTGCTTGCGCTGGTTTGTTTGGGGGACAGGAGCCACACTGGGGCGGATGTTTTGTCAGCTCTGCAGGGGCAGGCCGAGAGGTGGTTGACGCCACGCCAGCTTAAGCCAGGAATGGTGGTTTGCGACAATGGCACCAACCTCCTCTCCGCCCTCCGACAGGGACAACTGACCCATGTGCCCTGTGTAGCTCACGTCCTTAACCTGGTGGTGCAGCGGTTCTTGGGCAGGTACCCCGGCTTACAGGATGTCCTGAAACAGGCCAGGAGAGTCTGTGTGCATTTCCGCCGATCATTTAATGCCTGTGCTCGGCTGGCTGAGCTCCAAAAGGAGTTGAACCTGCCCAAGAACCGCCTTATATGTGACATGCCCACCAGATGGAACTCAACATTGGCCATGCTGCAGCGGCTGCACACGCAGCAGAGGGCCATCAATGAGTACCTGTGCGACTACGGCACCAGGACAGGGTCAGGGGAGCTTGGTTTTTTCTCACCACGCCAGTGGGGCATGATCAGGGATGCATGCACTGTCCTGTCACCGTTTGAGGAGGCCACAAGGATGGTGAGCAGTGACAGTGCATGCATCAGTGACACTGTACCTCTTGTCCACCTCTTGGAGCATACGCTGCGTGGAATAATGGACAGGGCACTTGAGGCAGAACAGAGGCAGGAAGAGGAGGACTTCCTTGCCTCTCAAGGCCCCCTTTATCCAGACAGTGTTCCTGCTGTGCCACCCATCACACAGGAAGAGGGTGAGGAGGAGGAAGAGGAGGAGGAGGATGATTGTGTCAGCATGGAGGTGGAGGCTGGCACTCAGCATCAGCATCAGCAGCAGCAGTCTTATAGGGATGATTTACAGTCCCAAGAAACACGTGGACTTGTACGTGGCTGGGAGGAGGTAGCTGCGGATCATGTTGTCCTTAGTGACCCAGAGGACTCCGGACCGAATGCCTCAGCTAACCTACGCTGCATGGCCTCCCTGATCCTGCAAAGCCTGCGGAAGGATCCTCGTATTCTTCGGATCAAGGAGAGGGACCATTACTGGCTGGCCACTCTCCTTGATCCACGGTACAAGGGTAAGGTTGCCGACCTTATCTTGCCATCGCAGAGGGAGCAGAGGATGAGACATCTCCGGGAGGCCTTGCAGAAAGCTCTGTGCAACGCGTTCCCAGAGACTGGGAGGTTACAAACTCCTGGTCCTGGACAACGTGTTGCTGAGGCATCAGTCAGAAGGAGCGGTGGAGAAGGTGGCCGTCTGACTGATGCTTTCAGACAATTTTTTAGTCCGCAGCCCCAAGGTATGATTGGTTCCAGCACCCATCGCCAGCGTCTAATTTACATGGTGCAGGAATACCTAGGGGCAAGGTCAGACTTGGACACCTTTCCCACTGAAAATCCTCTGGCTTACTGGGTCTTGAGGATGGATCACTGGCCAGAGCTTGCACAGTATGCAATTGAGCTACTGGCCTGTCCTGCATCCAGCGTTCTTTCGGAACGCACCTTCAGTGCTGCTGGTGGCTTCGTTACCGATCACAGGGTGCGCCTGTCCACCGAATCAGTTGATCGACTGACCTTCATCAAGATGAATCAGTCTTGGATCACCCACAGCTACCAAGCACCTGAAGCTGATGTAACCGAATAATTTTTTTTGAAATACCACATCCCTTCAAGACTGCCTATGCTGATGCTGAGTGACTGTCCCGTTATGTTGATTGTCTATCCTTTTCCTCCTCCGCTGATATGTTGGAAGAACATTTTTGGTTCTGGGTGATGCCAGCAGCCCAATTTTTCTGCCCCTGTTTAACAGGAGCGTTTAAGTAAAATTTTTGATGCAATGCTTTGCAGCAGGGCTAATTCCTGCAATAAAACTAGAGTATATGGCAGAGGTTGCAGTGTGATGGCACCAGTGCCTAAGGCCCAATTTTTCTGCCCCTGTTTAACAGGGACATGTAATTACAATTCTTGATATAACATTTCACAGGAGGGCCCCTTCCTGTGCCCACCCAGAGTAACGGTGAGGACTTATAGTGTTGTGGCACCAGCACCACAACCACCAAAGGTCAATTTTTCTACTACTGTTCAACAATGGCATGTAATTACAATTCTTGATATAATCGTTCACAGCAGGGCGCTCCAGCGCCCACCAAGAGTCACTTTCAGGGCTTACAATGTTGTTGCAAAACCAACACCTTGTTCCGCCATTTCTGCAGAGCATATAGGGCAGGCCCCTACTTTCAAACATCCAATTTACAAACATCTCCTACTTGCAAACGGAAGGAGACAACAGCAAGTGAGATGAAAAAAGATGGACGACAAAACAAATTATACAGGGGTGATAACCCTTCCCTATGTTTTCCAAAAAGCTTAAAAATAGTTTTTTTGACTGGAGCTACACTTTAAAAATGTACCAGTTGAAAATTACAAACAGATTCAACTTAACACAACAAACCTACACAGTCCCGGTCTTGTTTGCACCGCCTGTATACTGCTGTTCTGAGTATATAGGGCCTGGGGGCCACACGCATTTCCTTTTTTTTAATATGGGTACGGGGTTCCCCTTAATATGCGTACGAAACCCAAAGGGGCTGGTAATGGGCAGGGAGGGCTACCCATGCCATTTTTCTGAATGATTTTCAACCATATTGCAGGAACCAGATATAACATTAAAACCGCAAGCAGTTTTAAATGGTGTTATTTCCGTTTAATGTCATTTTGTGCAGGGACTGTTCTAAACACGGGAAACACGTGGCACTTCACAGGCATACTACAGACACCCCCCAGGCACCATATTTAAAGGAATATTTCACTTTTTTTTTTCACTTTAACCACTTCAGCTCCGGACCAATAAACACCTTAAGGACCAGAGGTCTTTTTGCAATTTCGCACTGCGCTGCTTTAACTGGTAATTGCGCGGTCATGCAATATTGCACCCAAACGAAATTTGCGTCCTTTTCTTCCCACAAATAGAGCTTTCTTTTGATGGTATTTGATTGCCTCTGCGATTTTTTTTTTTTGCGATATAAATGGAAAAAGAGCGAAAATTTTGAAAAAAAAAGATATTTTCTTCTTTTTGTTATAAGAAAAATCGAATAAACTAAATTTTAGTCATACATTGAGGGCAAAATGTATTCAGCCACATGTCTTTAGTAAAAAAAATGTCAATAAGCGTATATTTTTTGGTTTGCGCAAAAGTTATAGCGTCTACAAACTAGAGTACATTTTCTGGAATTTACACAGCTTTTAATTTATGACTGCCGATCTCATTTCTTGAGGTGCTAAAATGGCAGGGCAGTACAAATCCCCCCCCAAATGACCCCATTTTGGAAAGTAGACACCCCAAGGAAATTGCTGATGGGTATGTTGAGCCCATTGAATATTTATTTTTTTTGTCCTAAGGGATTGAATAATGACAAAAAAAAAAAAAAAAAATTTTTTTTACAAAAAGTTGTCACTAAATGATATATTGCTCACACATGCCATGGTTATATGTGGAATTGCACCCCAAAATATATTCCGCTACTTCTCCCGAGTATGGCGATACCACGTGTGTGGGACTTTTTGGGAGTCTAGTCGCGCACGGCACCCCGAAAACCAATCACCACCTTCAGGATTTCTAAGGGTGCACATTTTTGATTTAACTCCTTACTACCTATCACAGTTTCGAAGGCCATAAAATGCCAAAATAGCACAAAACCCCCCAAAATGACCCCATTTTGGAAAGTAGACACCCCAAGCTATTTACTGAGAGGCATGTTGAGTCCATGGAATATTTTATATTTTGCCACAAGTTGCGGGAATATTACAAACTTTTTTTTTTTTGCACCAAGTTGTCACTAAATGATATATTGCTCACACATGCTATGGGCATATGTGAAATGACACCCCAAAATACATTCTGCTGCTTCTCCCGAGTACGGGGATACCACATGTGGGGGACTTTTTGGGAGCCTAGCCACGTACGGGACCCCGAAAACCAAGCACTGCCTTCCGGATTTGAATATAAAATGCTATAAAAAACAAACTAACCAGAGTCACCCGTAACACTTATACGGTGATCAGTGGTGAAAGGGTTAACTAGGGGCAATCAGGGGGTTCAAATTTTTATTAGGTAGTATATGGGGGTCCCTGGCGCTATATAAAAACCTGACGGGGAACCTAAATAACTAACTGGCTAACCAGCGTCACCAGTGACACTTATACTGTGATCGCTGGTGAAAGGGGGTGAAAGGGTTAACTAGCAGCAATCAGGGGGTTAAAACCATTATTGGGTAGTATATCGGGGTACCTAGCGCTATAAAAACCTGGCGGTGAACCTAAAAAAATAACTAGCTACCTAGCGACTGTAGCAACACTAATGCAGCGATCAGAAAAACGATCGCTTAGTGACACTGGCAAAAGGGGGTGAAAGGGTTAACTAGCGGCAATCAGGGGGTTAAAACCATTATTGGGTAGTATATCGGGGTACCTAGCGATATAAAAACCTGGCGGTGAACCTAAAAAAATAACTAGCTACCTAGCGACACATGCAGCGATCAGAAAAATGATCGCTTAGTGACACTGGCAAAAGGGGGTGAAAGGGTTAACTAGCGGCAATCAGGGGGTTAAAAACATTATTGGGTAGTATATCGGGGTACCTAGCGCTATAAAAACCTGGCGGTGAACCTAAAAAAATAACTAGCTACCTAGCGACTGTAGCGACACTAATGCAGCGATCAGAAAAACGATCGCTTAGTGACACTGGCAAAAGGGGGTGAAAGGGTTAACTAGCGGCAA
This sequence comes from Lithobates pipiens, assembly GCF_037356315.1. NCBI lineage: Eukaryota > Metazoa > Chordata > Amphibia > Anura > Ranidae > Lithobates > Lithobates pipiens. The sequence continues at coordinate 88,514,291 of NW_027507791.1, forward strand.
TCAGGGGGTTAAAAACATTATTGGGTAGTATATCGGGGTACCTAGCGATATAAAAACCTGGCGGTGAACCTAAAAAAATAACTAGCTACCTAGCGACACTAGCGACACATGCAGCGATCAGAAAAATGATCGCTTAGTGACACTGGCAAAAGGGGGTGAAAGGGTTAACTCTAGGGGCAATCAGGGGGTTAAATCTTTATTGGGGGGTGATAGGGGGCTACCCTGGACCTAACACTAACTGTTCTGACAGTTTTTACTGTCACAACTGACACTGAATGCATTGATCAGTAAAGAAATGATCAATGCAATCAGTGACACTGTGACTGGGGGGGGAGGGATCGGGGGGCGATCGGGGGGGGGGGTCGGGGGGGGTTTGTGTGCCTGTGTGTACCTACATGTCAGTGTAGTGTTGGTGCACACTTACTTTTACTCTTCTCCTCGTAGTCCGGTCAAAAAGACCGCCCCGAGGAGAATGACATCACTTCCTCCTTCCTGTGTAAACAATACACAGGGGAGGAAGCTTCTCATTGGCCAGGAGCGATCCAGAGGGGGTGGCCGAAAACCAACGGCCATCCCCTCATCACGGAGCGCTCCTGGACCGAATCGGACCGCCGTAACCAGCGGGAGGGGGTCCGATCGGACCCCCCACCCGCTGGAAGGCAATCACGTAGATGTACGTGATTGTGCCTGCCTGTGCCATTGTGCTGACGTACAATGGCAATACGGCGGTCCTCAAGTGGTTAATCGTCATTAAAATCAGTGCTCCCGCCAAAACGGTAGTTTTTAAAACTTTTTTTTGCAGTGACCCATGTCCCCTGAGGCAGGAGGCAGGTCGCCAAACCCTTTTTAGGACAGTATCTTGCATATTAGCCGTTAAAATTAGCACTTTCCAATTCGAACGTTCGAGTCCCATAGACTTCAATGGGGTTCTAACGTTCGTACCGAACGCGGGGGTCGTTCGCAAGTTCTGGTGCGAACCGAACCGGGGGGTGTTCGGCTCATCCCTATTCAGGACTGATTGGAGAGGACAGTGATAACCATAAAGGGGAAAACACAGAGCATGTCACATAGGAAGGAGGCACAGGGGAGCCTAACTCCCATCTAGGGTATCGGCTGCTGTATTGTATCATATATTCCAGTATCTGGCTAAAGATGGGTCAGTGGTAAAAGAAAGTACTGACAATGTATGGAATCCCACGGTATAAGGCGCAAGTCCCACCACGAGTGCAGATATAGCAGGGTTCGATGCATGCCAGTGTCGTATTCCTGCAAGAAACCAATTTCACTCACACCATCCCTTCCTAAGATGCAAGGTATCCCATCTCCTATTATAGTTGTTCTGATAATCTTAACTCTTGAGGTTTCAATTGTGCTAGCCAGAACCCTGCTTTGGATGCTGTAGGATCAATTGTCTGACCCTCAAGGTGGATTTGTAAGTGTTAGGGTTGGCGAACAGGCTGTCACCCTGGCTAACGTATATTTCCCTAATATATCTCAAATTACCTTTCTACTGTCTAGCCGATCTTTGCTATTTAGCCACAGGGAAGATTTTGGGTGTAGATTTCAATCTGTTATTGGAACCTTTGATAGATTAATCTAGGGGCTCGCTGTTACTCTTATTTAAAGAGATTTAAACAATACCTATACGTGGCCCAACTAGTAGATATATGGTGCCTTCAACATCACAATTTCGCAGAATTACACATTTTGCTTTCCTGTACACCAGTCCTACTCTAGGATTGATTTTCTACAGTATTCTCCATGCATTGCCCAAGGATGTAGTGGAGACTACTATTGAATCCATGATCGTCTCTGATCGTGCTCCTGCTGCCCTGTCTTTCATGCTTTTACAATCTACCCAGCACAAACAATGGCATCTCAATGACAGCGTCCTAGAGGGTGAAATATATCAAGTGGAACTTTACGTTAAACTTTAGTCCTTTTTTAACTGAATGACTCCGATGTTGGGCAGCTCTCTCAGTTTTGGAAGCACATAGATCAGGGGTGTCCAAACTTTTTTCAAAGAGGGCCGGATTTGATGAAGTGAACATGGGTGAGGGCCGACCATTTTGCTTGACATTCTTTGAACCGTTAAAATTCAGTCTTAGCCCCTGTACAGACGGTCGGAGATTTCGACAACCAAATCCGTCGGATTTTCTCCATCGGATCTTGTCCGAAACTGTTGCATACACACGGTCGGACTAAGTTGTCGAAAATTCCGATCTTTCAGAACGGGATGACGTAATTTCGTTACGATGGGACTACATTCAGGCTAGTAGCCAATAGATTTGATGTAGGAATTTGATCTGAGCATGCGTGGCACTTGGTCCGATCAAAATTCGCTACACATGATCGAAGTATGTCCGACCGGCCCAGTTGGTCGGGAAATATTTCCAACATGTTGGAAAATTGGGTCCGACGGATATTCCGACGGAATCAGTCCGATGCATACCACACACAGTCGGATTATCCGACGACACGGTCCGATAGGAAACATTCCGACGGATTCTCCGACCGTGTGTACAAGGGCTAAGTGTGTTCGTTCGAGTTCTAATACACTGCCCAACAATAATTCTCTTGCCTTTGTGGCTGTGTGTGGGAAGAGATGAGCTTGGGCGTATATACTGTATTAATTGGCGTATAACATGAACCTTCACTTTAAGAGGGAAGTTTCAGGAAATTTTTTTTTTAAATAAAGAACTGTGAAGAAAAATAATGGTCAGTGCCCAGCAATAGACCCTTGTCCATACCAGGTGGCGGGGCCAGCGACGTCTCCTTTGCGGCCCCGCCTACCTGGAGACGCGCTCGAAATCAGTGGACTTTCCTCCGTGTATGGGCGAGTCCGTTCATTTCAAAAGTAGGGCGGATAGTACGGCGGACTTAGTACGCCGTATTAGTCCGCTGAAAAAGTGCCGTGTTTGGGCAAGTAGCTCGTTCGGAAAGTCCGACGGACAGTCTGGCGGTAAGTCCGCCAGACTAAGTCCGTCGGATAGTCGGCTACGTGTGTACGCGGCATTAGTTGAACAAGCTGAAGTTAGAAGCGGATTGGCTACCATGCACAACTGCACCAGATTTTGAACTCTTCAGTTTTAATAAATCAACATCTTTGCCTCATCTCTCTTCAATCCAAAAAGATGACCTCTTATCAGGCATTTTGCAAACTCTTTACTAAAACTTTCTTGGGCTGAAAGAACAGTACTCAATAAAATCACGGAAGAGGACTTTGAATTGTCTCTCAAACATCTGTTGTCTGGCAAGGTGCCAGGCCCTAATGGCTTTACTGTACTTTATTATAAGACAGTTCAGCAAACTCTGGCCTCTAAATTTGCATCTGCAGATCAGTCTGGTTTTGTACCTGGTAGAGAAGTGAGGGACAATACTAGTAGAGCTCTCAATCTCATTTTGCAATTCCTTCTGTCCTCCTGCACTTCTTCAGTCTAGATGCCCAGAAGGCGTTTGATTGGATGATCAGATTTATGAGGGGCACCCAATATATTGGGATTGATGCAAATCCGATTAAATGGATGGACTCCTTACATAGTAGGTGAGGTTGAAAAAAAAGACAAGTTCATCAAGTCCAACCTATGAGTGTGTTTAATTGGATGACAATCCAATGGCTGCAGTCAAAGCCAATGGTGCTTTATCCATCATCTTTACCCTATTAAAAATGGTACCCACTAGGGCTTTCCCCTCTTTCATACTTTACCTTGGATCTACTGTTAACAACATATCATACTTAATCCAGAGTTTATAGGTATACGGGTTGGAAAAATGTTTTATAAAGTTTGAGTGAATGTACTCCCGACATATCTTTCTTTTCCACACCCTCCCAGTCACAGTTCTGACTATGAAAATTGAAATGTGAATTTATAAAATTCCTATGGGCAGATTTCCCACCCAGGGTTAAGGTAGATATACTTATGCCCAAATGTTCTAGTGGGCATAGGATTTACAGACCCAGTACCTTACTACCACGCTGCACATTTATCTCAGATACTGGATTGGTGTAACAATACTCAGGCAAAGAACCAAGTAAGGCATATCGCTCCCCACATTGTTTTTATTTCTCTATGTGATCACTATTTTATATTTGTTGGTTTTAATAAACCTACCTCTTTGGACCTGCACTATTGGAGCATTCCCTCTCTTTTCTCACACGTTATGGCTGGATGAGAACTGCTGGGGTGTTCCTTTTTGGATTAGTTACCTTTCCAGTTTAGTCGGTACTGCTGAAGTGATTCCAGCCAAGAGGAGATGACATTTGAGATCCGGGGTCTCCATTTCGATCCGGGAAAGCCACCTATCTGGATATCCATGCGTGTCTGATTCGGTGTTGCTGACATCTGTATCCACCTGCTCTGGTAATAGTATTCAATCTCTTTCAATTTGAGGATTCACCATTTTTGGATAGCATTTCACATTTGAAGATTGGCATTCCACTGTCAGACTTCTATACACATACACCCCTTTTTTCGTTACAAGCTTGGATGTAACGGGACTCTCACTTTAATTGGTTTCTGATATTTATTTTTTGCACAAAGTTGGACTCCAATATTTCCTTTTGTGTATGGGAATATTTTCGTAGTTCACATGTATTATTGCACCATTTTGCTTTAGCGCTACATTTTTTTACACTAAAAGAACCGAATATCCCTTGAATTGAACAGTAAATGTTGGCCAAACAGCTTAAAGCGGGAGTCCGCCGGGACTCCGGGTTATATATTTTTTTTTAAAGCCAGCAGCTACAAATACTGCAGCTGCTGACCTTTAAAATAGTGACACTTACCTGTCCAGCGCGCCCGCGATGTCGGCACCCGAAGCCGATCTCTCGATCGTCTCTCGGGTGCTGCCGCCGCCATCTTGGGTATGGGAATCAGGAAGTGGAGCCTTTCGGCTTCATTTCCCGGTTCCCTACTGCGCATGCGCGAGTCGCGCTGCGCAATAAGGATGGACCCGCTGCCTCTGGGATCTGTATGTTTCCCAGCAGGCAGGACTTTCGAAAAGGGGCGTAATCTACGCCCCTTTCCGCAGAGAGCTATCCCGGAAGTGGGTGCAGATACCTGTACTGTACAGGTATCTGCACCCCCCTCCCCCCTGAAAGGTGCCAATTGTGGCGCCGGAGGGGGGGAGGGTTCCGATGAGCGGAAGGTCCACTTTAGGGTGGACCTCCGCTTTAAGGCTTTACCATGGGTTCATAAAATCATGCCCTGTCCAGGTGAATGATCACCCTTTCCTGACTACTGCTTATAAAACTGCTCTTAGGATCAGTCCTAGGGCGATAAACTCCTTATTAAACATGAGGCAGGAGACTGGAAATCCAGATTTCTCCCCAGGGCAATGTGACCTCAAATCCTTTCAATTGCAAGACTTTAGGGACGTGAGTGGCTGGAAACCCACAGTCATCAATCTATGATTTCACCGCCAATTTAATTAGGGCACTTACATCATCTTCTTTCAATATCCTCTCGCTCTTTCTTGATAAACCTATTTTCAAGCACCCCTGTGTGGTGGCTCAACTTATATGACATGGCCTCTTCAGGGGGGGAACACTGCACCGATTGCACCGCTGGACTCTCACATCTTCCTTTTTTTGCAGGATGGGAGGGATAAAAAATAAATAAAATAAAAAAAGACAAAAACAAAAATTTTCGCTGATTAAAGAGAGGCTTCATATTTTTATGTTATCCACAAATCTTCTATTTCTTTGGGATTGCAGGAACAGTTTTCATAGTTTTTGGACTTTGCTGATCTCTCCCTCAGACCCATCAGCCTTCTTGATGCATCTTAGCAGTGGCAGCTGGTGCTCCATTTTTGGCGGTGTCAGCAAACAAAGCCCCCTGCCAGGTTACAACGTCCCCTCCTGGCTAAACTGGTCTTAAGATTTGCCTCCTGTCCTGATTGGCTGGGAGGAGAAGCCGGAAGAAAATAGCGAACATTGATTCGCTAATGTAACAAGCGGGCTCTATGCCTGAGCCCAACTTTTTTTTTTTTTTTAACTACTAATCATGTGCTTAGAAACCTATGAGTCTGGCACCCCATACGGAGATTTGGGGGGTGGCACCTCTGCACTCTTATGAACCGGCCACCATTCCATCTTAGCCCTCTTTATAAATGTAAATATCGCCACTCCCTGGTGGGAAACAGCCTCCTCACAGCTGGGGCCTGTATACCAGCACATTAGAATCACCTCCTACTATATATGTCATTGGATTATTACAGTAAACAATATAATGCATATGAAGGAGCTTACTGCCTCATTTAACAGACAGGAATTTTCTGGAAAACGTAGAACCAGTGGAACCACTTTACCGTGTCAGGGATTTAAAGCGCTTTCTATGAACCTGTATCTGCATAGGGAACAATATTGGTGGTACACAACACCTTATGAAGGATTTTCTTTGCTTACCTTTCTCTATTCTTTTTAAAAATCCCCTCCTCTCCACTTGGTGGGGCTCTGCAATAGCATCCCTGCTGGCGATATAAATGTATTGCTTCTATCCAATTCACTTTTGAATTTTGCAGCTTTAAATTTTTTCAGTTTTCTTTAAAATGTTCTGAGCCTCCCGCATATATCTCTTTTCAATAGTTATGTATTTGCTAATTATATTGTACATTTTTTAATTGCACTGCATTCTTATACCTTTTGGTTTTATTGTTTATTAAGGCAGATGATCTGTAGCGATTGAAGAAAAGTACTTTCCTCCTTTTCATGTTTTTTTTTTACGTATAATTCTCATTTTTAAAAAAAATAAAAAAAGATAGCACTACACTTTTGTTAAAGCGTAAACATATTCCTTTAAAGTGACAGTAATGTGACAATGAAGACTCCAAGCAAATGTGTGAAAGGGTATTAGAAAAGAACAAGCCAGGGAAAACTATTATTTTAAGTATATTTAACCACTTGCTTACTTGGCACTTAATCCCCCCTCCTGCCCAGACCAATTTTCAGCTTTCAGCGCTGATGCACTTTGAATGACAATTGCGCGGTCATACAACACCGTACCCAAATTAAATTTTTATCATTTCTTTCCCACAAATAGAGCTTTCTTTTGGTGGTATTTAATTACAGCTGGGAGTTTTATTTTTTGCTAAACAAACAAAAAAAGATGCAAAAAAAAAAAGCATGTTTAGTTTGTTATAAAATTTTGCAAACAGGTCATTTTTCTCCTTCATTGAAGTGCACTGATGAGGCGGCACTGGTGGGCACGGATATGCATAGTAAAGGCGGCACTAATAGGCACAGATAAAGTGGCACCGATAGGCACAGATAAGGCAGTACTGATGGGCACAGATAGGGCGGCACTGATGGGCAAAGATGGGCACAAATAAGATGGCACGGATGGGTGGCACTAATAGGTACCACTGATAGATGAGACTGATGGGCACTGATAGGTGGCACTGATAGGTGGCTCTGCTGGGCGGCACTGATGGGCACTGGTAGATGACACTGATGGGCACTGGTAGATGACACTGATGGGCACGGATATGTGGCACTGGGGTGCAGCACCGTTGTTGAGGCAGATTGTGGGCACTGATGTGTGGCACTATGGGCACTGATGGGGGGCACTTTTTATTACAGAGGTGGCACTGACAGGGGGCAGGTGGGCACTGGTAAGCTGGCGGTGATCACGGCCGCCGGTGATCGGCTCTTTTTTTTCTCCTCGCGCTAACAGCGCGAGGAGGAAAAATAGCCGATTACCGGCTCCGTTGTATCACATGATCAGCTGTCACTGGCTGACAGCTGATCACGTGGTAAGGGGTCGGGATCGACCCCTTGCTAGGATCCGTGATCAGGCAAGTCTCGTAGACTCGCCAATCACAGAGCGCGCCCCCCTCAGGGGGTGCGCAGGCCGCTCGTGCACGGGACGACGTCAATAGACGTAGTCCCGGCAAAGGAGGTCCGCGCTGTAGCCGTCATTTGGCTATAGCGCGGGTCTCTACTGGTTAACAAAGGTAGGTACAATATTCCTATCTTGTCAAGTGCTTTCAGCCACCAATTATAGGAAACTATAATTAAGACAGTTCAAAGGCACCATAAATTGAATGGCTTCAAACAGGTAAAGTTTTATTATCAAAATGATAGTGTTTAAAAAGACAGGCTTTATAAGCTAATATGTATGAATTAAAAGGACTCAGGAAGCAAAACTATCATTAAGCTCTGAAAGTGTTGAATCTGTGGCTTTCATTAACAGTTTTGTTGCAGCAACCCATGAAATATGTTTAGCGTCCCTGTTTCAGAAAACGTTTGAGCACAAGGATTCACTAATACCCTAATTTCTGTAATTCAATTTAGTATACACAGTCACCAGCTCTGGCCGGGTAGTATATGTAGATATAAACATATTTACCGGTACATAAAAACTCAGCCAGTAGGTGTATAAGTGGAGGGTGGTCTCCATCAATGCAGAAAAAGCATTTGACTCAGTTGAGTGGGATTACCTCTAAACTGTACTATGGGGATTTTGCTTTGGTCCCAAATTAAAAGTCTGGATTAAAGTGGTTGTAAACCCTTACAAACCACTTTGACCTACAGGTAAGCCTAGATTAAGGCTTGCCTGTATGTCTAAGAAATATCTCCTAAACCTACACGGTTTAGGAGATATTTGCCGAAAGACAGGCACCGCTGTCTATGGCGCATGCGCCGTAGACAGCGGCACGCAGGCGCGATGCATAGTAGTCCATTATGCTTTACCTTTGCAGGGAATCAAAGAGGAAGTAAACCCATCAGGGTTTACTTCCTCTTTAAGCACCTATTAACTTTCTCCCACAGTTCGAAGAACTATTGAGGTACTATCACCCACATTTATACTGCATAGGGAAATGAGACAGGGCTCCCCCCTCTCACCAGGGCTCTTCTGCCTAGCTCTAGAACTACAAGCCATACAGCTGCGATCTTCAGAGATGGTACAGGACATACAGTGGATATAAAAAGTCTACAAATCCCTGTTAAAATGCCAGGTTTCTGTAATGTAAAAAAAAAAATGAGACGATAAATAATTTCAGAACTTTTTCCACCTTTAATGTGACCTATAAACTGTACAACTCAGTTGAAAAACAAATATTTTAAGGGGATGGGGGATTAAAAAAATAAATAAAAATGATGTGGTTGCATAAGTGGGCACACCCTCTTAGAACTAGGAATGTAGCTGTGTTCATAATTAAGCAATCACATTCAAACTCATGCTAAATAGGAGTCAGTACATACCTGGCATCATTTAAAGTGTCTCAAATTAGCCCCAAATAAAGTTAAGCCGTTCTAGTAGGTCTTTGCTGACATTTTCGTAGTCACATCCTACAGCAAAAGCCATGGTCCACAGAGAGCTTACAAAGCATCAGAGGGATCTCATTGTTAAAATGTATCAATTAGGAGAATGGTACAAAAGAATTTCCAAGGCATTAGATATACCATGGATTAGTGAAGACAGTCATCAAGTGGAGAAAATATGGCACAACAGTGACATTACCAAGAACTGGATGTCCCTCCAAAATGAACAAAGACAAGAAGAAACAACATTAAAGGTGCTGCAGGAATATCTGGCAAGAACTGGCTGCGTGGTACATGTGACAACAATGTCCAGTATTCTTCATATGTCTGGGATATGGGGTAGAGTGGCAAGACGGAAGCCATTTCTTACGAAGAAAAACATCCAAGCCTGGCTAAATTTTGCAGTCTCCCAAAAGCATGTGGGAAAATGGGTTATGGTCTGATGAAACCAAGATTGAACTTTTTGGCCACAATTCCAAAATAGATGTTTTAGCGCAAATACAACACTGCGCATCACCAAAAGAACACCAGAACCACAGTGAAGCATGGTGGCGGCAGCATGCTTTGGGGCTATTTTTTCTTCAGCAGGATCAGGGAACTTAGTCAAGGTAGAGAGAACTATGAACAGTTCCAAATACCAGTCAATATTGACACAAAACCTTCAGGCTTCTGCTAGAAAGCTAAACATGAAGAGGAACTTCTTTTGGCATGACAATGACCCAAAGCATACATCCAAATCAACAAAGGAATGGATTCACCAGAAGATGATTCAAGTTTTAGAATGGCCCAGACCTGAAGCCGACTGAAAATCTGTGGGGTGATCTGAATAGGGCTGTGCACAGGAGGTGCCCTTGCAACCTGACAGATTTGGAGTGTTTTTGCGAAGTAGAATAGGCAAATATTGCGAAGTCAAGATGTACCATGCCGATAGACTTATACCCAAAAAGACTGAGTGCTGTAATAAGATCAAAAGGTGCTTTAACAAAGTATTAGTTTAAGGGTAAGCACACTTACGCAACTTTTCTTTTTTTACTTTCCCCCACCTAAAAGATTTCAGTTTGTTAAACCGAGTTGTACAGTTTATAGGTCACATTAAAATTTGGAAAAAGTTCTGAAGTTATTTAAAGCGGTAGTAAACCCGCACATTTTTTTTTTAAACCTGCAAAGCAAAAGGCATAATGAGCTAGTATACTTACCATAGAACGAGGCCCCGACATCTGGCCCGGTTTCTTCCGGGTATCGCGGCTCCGGCGCTGTGAGTGGCCGGAGCCGCGATATCGTCACTCCCGCGCATGCGCGCGGGAGATTTCATTCCGGCCGGCCACTGCCGGATTTTCAGGCCGAGAATCCCCTTGTGCGCATGCGCCGCTGCAGTCAGCGGCGCATACCGAGGGGAATATCTCCTAAACCGTACAGGTTTAGGAGATATTTTTTTTACCTACAGGTAAGCCTTATTATAGGCTTTCCTGTAGGTAAAAGTTTAAAAATTGGGTATACAACCACTTTAACCACTTGGTGCCCATACTACGTCTATTGATGTCATGGGCTTTCGGTGGTTATATCTGAATGATGCCTGAGGCCACAGACATCATTCAGATATCGGCGTTTTCAGCCGGCGATTCCCTGCACCATAAGAACGATCATAGCGGCTGTTCCGCCGTCCTCCGGTGCTTGTACCGACTCACCGCTCCCATCGGTGAGTTGGTGACAGGATCCGCCGGCCCCCTCCAGTTACCATAGAGATTTCCGGTGGACCAGAACGTCCCCGGAGTCTCTATGATCGTTCGGAGGCCAGGCGCGATGTTATGACGTCACGCCCAGCCTCGGTATTCAAATTAACGGCACCGATTTGGCAGGGAAGCCAGGATCGTTTTTTTTTATTCTTCCCAGCCTAGAGGTAAGATATGGGGTCTTATTGACCCCATACCTCACTGTAAATATGTCCGATCGTGCCATATTCCTATTACAAGGGATGTTTACATTCCTTGTAATAGGAATAAGAGTCATCATTTTTTATTTTTATTTTTTTAGTGTGACAAAAAAAAAAAAAAAAAAGTAAAGCGCCCCTGTCCCGTGAGCTCGCACACAGAAGCGAATGCATACGCAAGTCCCGCCCCCACATATGAAAACTGTTCAAACCACACATGAGGCATCGCCACGAATGTTAGAGCGAGAGCAATAATTCTAGCTCTAGACCTCCTCTAACCCAAAACATGTAACCAATAAAAAAATGTAAAGCTTCGCCTATGGGGATTTTTAACCACTTACCGACCAGCGCACGACGATGTACGTCCTATTTTTGAAGAGGGATATCTCGGTAACGGCAGCAGCTGCTGCCACAACCGAGATATCCATCTCTTCAGGTGTCGGTCAGCTGTACGATAACGGTGGTCTCCGCGGCGGATTCGCCGCAAGATCACCGCTATCGGCGGCGGGAGAGGTGCCGCCACCCCTCCCGCTGCTTACCGGAGCAGTCGGTAGCGGCGGAGGCGATCGGGTCCTTTCGCTATCTGGGTATGGAGACAAGTGAGGCTAAGATGGCCCCCCACTCGTCTCTATACCATTGGAGGGCAGAAGCAACGTCACTTCTGCCCATACCTCTTAAAGGTATATTTTTTTTTAAATGTAATTTCTCTCTTTTTTTTTTGTTGCATTTTAGTCCAAATATGAGATCTGAGGACTTTTTGACCCCAGATCTCATATTTAAGAGGACCTGTCATGCTTTTTTCTATTACAAGGGATGTTTACATTCCTTGTAATAGGAATAAAAGTGATCCATTTTTTTTTTTTTAAAACAGTGTAAAAATAAATAAATTCAATAAAAAAAAGGTTTTTAAAAACACCCCGTCACGACGAGCTTGCGCACAGAAGCGAGCGCATACGTGAGTAGCGCCCGCATATGAAAACGGTGGTCAAACCACACGTGAGGTATCGCCGCGATCGGTAGAGCGAGAGCAATAATTCTAGCCCTAGACCTCTGTAACGCAAAAAATGCAACCTGTAGAATTTTTTAACTGTCGCTTATGGAGATTTTTGAGGCTAAAAGTTTGACGCCATTCCACGAGCGGGAGCAATTTTGAAGCCCCTCAATTTTAACCATCTTCCCTGTCCATGCTGAAGAAAAGCAGGCCCAAACCATGATGCTGCCACCACCATGTTTGACACTGGGGATGGTGTGTTGATGGTGATGAGCTGTATTGCTTTTACGCCAAACATATCGTTTTGCATTGTGGGTAAAAAGTTTGATTTTGGTTTCATCTGACCAGAGCACCTTCTTCCACATGTTTGGTGTGTCTCCCAGGTGGCTTGTGGCAAACTTTAGACGAGATTTTTTATGGATATCTTTGAGAAATGGCTTTCTTCTTGCCACTCTTCCATAAAGGCCAGATTTGTGCAGTGTACGACTGATTGTTGTCCTATGGACAGACTCTCCCACCTCAGCTGTAGTTCTCTGCAGTTCATCCAGAGTGATCATGGGCCTCTTGGCTGCATCTCTGATCAGTCTTCTCTTTGTCTGAGCTGAAAGTTTAGAGGGACGGCCAGGTCTAGGTAGATTTGCAGTGGTCTGATACTCCTTCCATTTCAAAATGATCGCTTGCGCAGTGCTCCTTGGGATGTTTAAAGCTTGGAAAATCTTTTTGTATCCAAATCCAGCTTTAAACTTCTCCACAACAGTATTACCGACCTGCCTGGTGTGTTCCTTGGTCTTCATGTTGCTCTCTGCGCTTTCAACAGAACCCTGAGACTATCACAGAGCAGGTGCATTTATACAGAGACTTGATTACACATAGGTGGATTCTATTTATCACCATCAGTCATTTAGGACAACATTGGATCATTCAGAGATCCTCGCTGAACTTTTGGAGTGAGTTTGCTGCACTGAAAGTAAAGGGGCTGAATAATTTTGCACGCACCACTTTTCAGTTTTTTATTTGCTAAAAAAGTTTGAAGTATCCAATAGATTTCGTTCCACTTCACAATTGTGTCCCACTTGTTGGTGATTCTTCACAAAAAATTAAAATTTTATATCTTTATGTTTGAAGCCTGAAATGTGGCAAAAGGTTGAAAAGTTCAAGGGGGCCGAATACTTTCGCAAGGCACTGTAAAAATGTATGATTCTTTCACAATTCTCACGGCATAACACCCAAAAAAAAAAAATAATAATAATAAAAAAAAAAAAAAAAGAGTAACTTCACGTTTTTTTTTTTTTTTTTATTCATTAAGGGCCAATTCACACTAGACGCAGTTCAGTGTGCTTTTTTTCTGCACTAAAAATGCATGCACAGTGTTTGCCATGAATTCCAATGGCTCTAGTTCACACCACACAGTCAGTTTCTGGTGCAGAAAAAACGGAACTGCATCTGGTGTGAACTGGCCTTAAAGTGCATTTTTCCCAAAAAATGTGCGTTTGAAAGACCGCTGCACAAAGTGTGACATAAAATATTGCAACAAACGCCATTTTATTCTCATAATAAAAATAATAAAATAAATTTTAGATAGAGATATATATATCTATCTCTCTTACCTGTAAAATCCTTTTTTTTGAAGTTCATCAGGGGACACAGAGCCATAGTAGTTATAGGAAGTTAAAGGCCACCTTCAGGTGATGGACATTGGCACCCCCTAAATTAAAAAGTATATATATATATATATATTATATATACACATACACATACACACACACACACACACACACACACACACACACACACACACACACACACTGGTGGGAGTACCAGTTTTGTAGCAAAGCAATATAGGTGTATACCAAAGAAGGGAGGGACCTTTATGTCCCCTGATGTACTTCAAAGTGATTTTTAAAAACGGCTTGCCTGTAAAATCCTTTTAACAGGCAAGCCGTTTTTAAAAATCATGTTTTCTTTTCATAAATCAGGGGACACATAGCCATAGTAGTTACTATGTGGGATGTCCCAAAGCAATGCCAACTGAAGGGAGGGAGACAATAGTAGGGCACCAAGAGACTAGGACTCATACTACAGCCTGCAGTACACTGCACCCAAAGGTGATATCCTCATGATCTTTTACATCTACTTGACAGAATTTGGTAAATGTATGGATTGAAGACCAAGTTGCGGCCTTGCAGATCTGAGCCATGGAGGCTTGGTGATGCACTGCCCAAGAAGCACTAACGGCCCTGGTGATGTGAGAGTAAAAAATGTAGCGATGAAATAGGATTTTTATATACAGCTTACCTGTAAAGTCCTTCTCTTGAGAGTACATCACGGGACAGGAGCTTCTTTACATAGTGGGATGTCCCAAAGCAATGCTCAGATTGAGGGGAGGGAGACATAGATCATAATTATAGACCGCCATGGACCGGAGGACCTAAACTGCAGTCTGCAGTACACTGCGCCCAAAGGCGATATCCTCTTGCCCTCTGACATCCACCTGATAGAATCTGGTGAATGTGTGGACTGATGACCAAGTTGCAGCCTTACAGATCTGAGCCAGGGAGGCCTGGTGATGCACTGCCCAAGAAGCACTTACAGCCCTAGTTGAGTGCGCTTTCACTTGAAAAGGAGGGATCTTCCCTTTAACACTATAGGCCTGAGAAATAATCTGTCTAATCCACCTTGAGAGAGTGGATTTTGATGCCGCCTGACCCTTCCTAGGGCCTTCCAGCAAAATAAATAAGCAATCAGTTTTCCTTATCTGAGCAGTTGCCTGAAGATAGATACTGATTGCCCTAACCACATGCAAAGTGTGCAAAGATTCTTCTTCTGCGGACTGTGGGTCTGGAAAAAAGGATGGTAGGATTACATCTTGATTCAAATGGAATCCTGAAACCACCTTAGGCAGAAAGGACCTGTTGGGACGCATTACCACCCGGTCCTTATGAATAATTAGATACGGCTCTTTGCTGGAGAGAGCTGCTAGTTCTGACACTCTTCTAGCCATGGATATGGCTACCAAGAAAACCAATTTTTTAGTCAAAAGAACTAACGAAGCCTGATGCAAAGGTTCAAAAGGTTGCCCCTGCAAAGCCGAGAGAACCAAATTCAGATCCCATGGGCATACCAGAGGTTTTAGTGGCGGCCTTATCCGCATAGCCCCCTGGATGAAAGCCCGCACCAGGGAATGCGATGCAAGTGGCTTCTGAAAAAACACGGACAAGGCCGAAATCTGCACCTTGATAGTGCTTACGGCAAAATTTATTTCTATGCCTGACTGGAGGAAGGCCAAGATCCTTCTAATGACATACTTTCTAGGATGCCCTTCCCTGAGTTCACACTAGGAAACATATGCCCTCCAGATTTTGTAATAAATAAGCCTGGAGGCCAACTTTCTGGCATTGACCAGAGTAGGAAGGACTGGCCCCGAAAGCCCACGGTCTCTCAGAATGTGGTTCTCAGCAGCCAAACCGTCAAATTCAGACTGTGTAAAGCAGCATGGTAAATTGGACCCTGTGAGAGCAGATCTGGCCGGAGAGGGAGGATCCACGGCCTGCCTACTGCCAACTTCATGATCTCTGCGTACCACGGTCGCCTGGGCCAAGCCGGGGCTACCAAAAGAACCGACTTTGTCTCCCTCTTGACTCTTCCTAGGAACCGCGACAGAAGCGGGCACGGGGGGAAGGCATAAATCAAATTGTACTGATCCCAGGGAACGGTCAGAGCATCCGACCCCTGAGCGAGTGTATCTCTTGTCCTCGACACAAATTTGTCCAGTTTTCTGTTGAACCTGGATGCAAACAGATCCACGTCTGGAGTACCCCACCTGCGACATATGTTCCAAAACACGTCGGGGTGCAGAGCCCATTCTCCTGGGCACAACTGCTGGCGGCTCAGAAAATCCGCCTGCCAATTTTTCACTCCTGGAATGAAGACATGCCTTCCTGCCCAGACAAGTATGCGATTCACCTCTTTTTGAGTACCACCCTGGTGATTGATATAGGCCACCGCTGTGGCATTGTCGGACTGAACCCGAACAGGGAGACCCCGTAGTCTGAAAGACCAGTTTATGAGAGCCATATAAACTGCCCGGATCTCCAAGACATTTATGGGCAATAGCTTCTCGATCGAAGACCATTTCCCCTATGAGCATGTCTCCTCCAACACTGCTCCCCAGCCTGTCAGGCTGGCATCTGTCGTAATAATCTTCCATGGAAGAGGAAGAAAAGTTTTGCCTTTCAGCAAATTCTCGGTTTGTAACCACCAGACGAGAGTCTTGCGCGTCCCTGGGGATAGACGCATAGGAAGATCCAAGGACTGGGGCTTCCTGTTCCAAGCCGCAAGGATGCATCTTTGCAGAGGCCTTGAGTGGAACTGGGCGAATGGAACGGCCTTGAAGGAGGCGACCATTTTCCCTAACAGTCTCATGCACAACCGAATGGGGGAAGATCTTCTGCCCAGAATTAGGTGCACCAGACCCCCAATGGCCAAGGCTTTTGGCCTTGGTAGAAACACCTTGCCCTGAGCGGTGTCGATAAGCATACCCAGGTATTCCAACCTGGTAGCAGGCTGTAGGGATGACTTTTCTATGTTTATAATCCAACCTAGGCGTTCCAGGTGTTCTAGCGTTCTGGTAAGCCTGTGGTTCAGGAGCGCTACTGTTTTTTCTATGAGAAGCAAATAGTCTAGATAAGCCATGATGGCTATACCCTGAGCTCTTAGGTTTGCCAAGAGAGGATCCAGAATCTTTGTGAAGACTCGAGGGGCCGTAGCGAGCCCGAACGGCAAGGCCAAAAATTGAAAATGGCGCCGTTCTACCGCGAACCTTAGATACTTTTGGTGTGCGGGAAAAATTGGCACATGGAGATATGCATCCTTGATGTCTATTGATGCCATAAACTCTCCCCCTTGCAGGGAGGAGACCACAGTGCGAATTGACTGCATTCGGAAGGACCAGATGCGTAAAAAACGGTTCAGATCCTTCAGATCCAGGATAGGTCTGACACTTCCATTTGGCTTTGGAATGGTGAAGAGATTCGAGTAAAACCCTGAACTCTGTTCTTTTGGGTCCACTTCTACTATCACCCCTTGGGATAGTAAGTGATCTAAGGCCAGAAATAGCGGTCTTCGCTTTACTGGGTCCCTGGGGATCCTTGACCTTAGAAAGCAAGAAGGTGGAATCTCCTGAAACTCCAGCTTGTAGCCCAGAGATACCAAAGAGACCACCCACTTGTCCCGGATCTCTTCCTGCCAGGCTTCCACAAACTGCAGGAGCCTTCCCCCCACTCGGCCGAGCGGGGGCGCCCCTTCACAAGGAAGCTTTTGGGCTTTGCTTGGCAGGCTTTCGCCCCCAGGATTTCTTCTGCCCCTGGGCCCGACCTTGAGCCTTTCCTGTAGAGGGGGGCTGAGAAGGCCGTCGCCACTGCTTAGAGCTTGATGCACCGGGAGAGAGAGAATGCCTAAATATGATGGACGTTTGCTCCTTTTGCTTGGAAGGAGAGTAGATTTACCCCCTGACATTTTTTGGACTAATTTGTCTAATTATTCTCCAAACAAACGTTCCCCTTTAAACGGGAACCCAATCAAATGCTTCTGATAGCTCAGCTGCCCAATTCTTTAGCCATAGGGCCCTTCGCATGTGTACCAACAGGAGAGACAAGCGAGATATTTGTTGGACAGAATCCAAAATCGCATCATCATGAAACACAGAATTTGAGGTATTTCTGCATAATTCTCCACTTCCTCACTGGGAAGGAGGCCAAGCATCTGCTTAACCTGTTCCTTGAGGAACTGACAACCCCACAGCTGCGACTGTAAGTTGCACTACAGCGCCAGTCATGGAAAAGGAGGCTTTTAATAATGTTTCCAGCTTCTTATCTTATCAGTTGGATCTTTAAATACCTGAGCATTATCCAAAGGACAGGTCAGGTTTCTATTCACGCAAGAAACAGCCGCATCGACAGATGGGACCCCCCATTTCTTGGTGAAACTTTCCTCCAGAGGATAAAGCATAGAAAACCTTTTAGGAGGAGCAAACAGTTTATTGGGATGTCCCCAATCCTCATACAACAATTTATCCATTAAAGGATGAGATGGAAAGGAAAAGGCAGTCTGTGGGATTTTCCTGACTCCCAGGGAAGAAACAGAGGACGTAGTGACCTCAGCAGCAGGCATTCTGAATGTGGTACGCACCAATTCAGTATAATACTGCACCTGTTTTCTGAGCGCGCCTGGGAGGAGGGGACTCTCTCCTCTTCCTCTGATTCCTCCGACTGCTCATGATCCCTGTCCCAAGATAGGGATCTCTCCTCATTGTCAGAAGTGTCATCTGAAAGAGGAATCTCAGCAGAGGGAGGGGATCTACCCCTTTTCCTGCCATCTTTCAGGGAAGCTGAAATAAAATTCATGATTCTCCCTTCAAAACCCTTCAATGTAGCCCTAAGGGAGTCCTCAGTGACGTATACCGGGGCTGAAACATTAGGAGAGGCTGAAAAACCTGACAGGGGCACTGACTCATCCTGTGAGGCTGGCTCCAGTCTTGCAGGGGGGGGATGGTAACCTACAGGCATTTTTAGAACCCCTAGACCTAGGCGGTGACTTACCAGTGCCCTTGTTACCTTCCCCTGAGACCCTCTTACGAGGAGACATAGTCCTAAGCTACAAAGCAGAGGTACTAGTACAAAGTGCAATCACTGTTGTGCTTAAAGTCTCACAATAAATATATATGCTTAAACTGCACAACCTGATGCGGAGTAGGTGTCTAAGGTTTGCCTGGATCCAATCCCTTGGGATGCTTACTGCCCACAGCTCCTGTGTCTCCACTTACAGCCCCCTGACGCTCTGGGCTTTTTAAAACTGCCACCTGGCGCCTGCGCAGTACAGCACCATGCACACCGATGTGCACGGCTCGTAACCACACTCCCCCCTCCTCCATTAGCATGGGAGCGTGCTCGGCATGCATGCGCGAGGACTGCCGGTATCCAGGGGGGAAGGGATCGCCATCGGAGCTGCATGAGACCCCCAGACTATGTGGGACCCCTGTATTACCTTCATTGTGGCAGAGATTGCAGTGGAGACGCGAGTCATCTGGGAGAACCAGGCTTCACTGAGCGTGTGTATCTGAAAGGCATGTAAGTATGCATCAGGCTGCTCTTACTCCCTCTGGTGGAAACCAACCAGGTAAGACATACAACTACTCAATGAAGAAATCCATAATATAATTTATATAGGATTAACTTCCCTTACCTGTCCTCACCGCAGGAATTGCTGAAAACAGACAGATTCCAGCCTTCACCCATCACGGCGGGTAGAGTTGTGCCAATCTTCAGGTTTTTTGGGGGTTCCTTCTCAGAAAAACCTACCTGGACCTTGTAAAAGACTCTGCCAGAAACTTTTGTGCCACTATGTAAATAGTACACCAAGTCTGGTTTTCCCAGAGCCCAGTCTTCCAATAGGAGAGGACTTACAGGCAAAACCTTGTTTCTTCGGATGACGAGGCCCGGGTACCATATCATCTTGGGAGTCAAAATATCAGCCCGAGATATGGATCCGGGTTTGTTGTAGCCCTTAGGATCCCGCAGGGACCTGCACAGAGCTTTCTTCATAGCACATGTTTTACGTGACCAACCTGAGGTGCCTCCCATATGGGAGGGGTTATATAGGGGAGGAATTCTCCTTAATTGGGGGTTAACCAGTGTCCAATCACCAGAGGTACCTATATAACCACTATGTAATGAAGCTCCTGTGTCCCGTGATGTATGATCAAGAAAAGTAAATTGATGGGAACCAACTCCCTTGAAAATATGTGTAAAATTAAGGCTAAAAAGCATTAAGGGGACTAAAGATAAGAAATCTCCAAAAAACACACCTATAACAAAAACGTCCATCATATAGTGAAGTGATGTCATGGTGAAGATGTCTTGGATCGTGTAGATAAACACATGGAAACACTCTTTCAAACAAATGGTGTAGCTAATGCATGCTTACCGGAACAGATGGATCCTCTGTCAGACGACAGAGGGTCAATCAAGCATGAAACTCTCAAAACGACCAATGAGTCACTGAGATCCCGGAAGTAGGTAGGTGCACTCTGGGGCTGAAACAACGAATCTATTATGAAAAGAATCGATAACCATTTTCATAATTGATCGGCCAGTAACAAAATAAGGTTAAAGTTAATGAGTCTGATGATATTTAACAGATTGACCCTTTAATATTACATACACTATATCTCTCCTCTAATGATATATACACTATATCTCTCTCCTCTAATGGTATATACACTCTCTCCCCTCTAAAGGTTTATACAGTACATCTCTAATAGTATATGCAGTATATCTCTCCTCTAATAGTATATACACTTATGCAGTATATCTCTCCTCTAATAGTATATACACTAACTCTCCTCTAATAGTATATAGCCTATACTTGTATATACAGTATATCTCTCCTCTAATAGTATATATGGTACATCTCCTCTGATAGTATATACAGTACATCTCTTCTGTCATTCTCACAGTGGATTCGATATTTTGCTCCCTAACCATATTGTTGGTTATTTATATTTACCACTGCAGATAGAGATATTTAATAATAAATTGCCTTTTTTTAAACTTTACTAAATTATACACCACACTTTTTGTAAGGCTATTAATCGATTAATCAAAACAATAATCGGTCAGCTAATCTATTATGAAAATAATCGTTAGTTGCAGCCCTAGTGCACTCTATTGTTCTCTCCTAACCATCTGCTGAGAAAAAAATGGCTGAATCACAAACCACCAAGTGGATGTCTGGCCACATAGATGTAACAGGAACAAGAAACATCCACAGGAGATCTGATGGAGATGGCTGGCATGAGATGTCACCTTGGCAGGCGTAGCACAAACTTGGAGATAGGACCCAAAAAGATTTTAAAATCCATAGACCATGGAAGAAAAAAGAAAGAAGGGGGCAAACGATGGTGCAGGTCAAAATGGGTGGGTTTTATTGCTAAAACTGACATAACAAAAAATAGATATAAAACGTGATTGCAATTGAATAAAAAGCAGTATGGGGAATGGTTTACCTTGGATGACATGCTTCGTCTAAATAAGACTTCTACTGGGGCATCTACCTGTTCCCCCATACTGCACATATATTTATAAAGAATTAAATGAATCCATTAACCAATCAGCCAATTCCGCATGGCTCCAATGCCGGGATACCTGATTGGAAAGAAACCAATCACATGATTGACAAGGTTCTACCTCACAACCAAAGAACCTGTGGCACTAGAAAGCCTTCTGGGTGAGTAATCACTCCCAAAGTACACCCGGAAGTGATCCAACAGCGTCACATCACATGACATGTTGAAAAAAGCCTGCGAAACGGGGCAGAATAACCCTGTGATTCGCGTCAGCCACTCATGTGTAATCAGACCTCCCCACGTGATCCAAAAGCCCACGGATGACATGGAAAATGCCCGACATGCCAATAAAAGCGGCCCCAGGTCTGGAAAGCCCGACGGTCACCTAAAGGCAAACAAGGGGCTGCAGCACAGCTGACGTCACGCCCAACAAAGCCAGGCATAACCTCTGGCCTGTCGTAGGTCTAAGCGCCAGCACAAACACGCGGCCTCCACATGACCGGGACAGCGCCACTGACCACGCTAAAACGTGGTACCAGCGTCCCGCACCCACGTCTTGATGTCACACAACAAGCTAGGTAATGCTATCAGCACACTGGATGCCAAACAACAATACGGAAACAAACTGCTGCATCTAAACAAAGGGCATCTAGTAGCAGAAACATCGCACTCCCAATGAGGAAAGACTAAAAGGAGAACAAAATACTAAAAATACTCAACACATAGAAGAGGCCCTGGGTAAACACGCCGCCATAAATGGCAAAATAATCTTGTGCACAATCACGTGCTCACCGGCGACCCATAACGATGTGGGTACTAACAACATGATGTAAAAACAGAAAACATGGGGCCATGTATAAAACCCAATAGAACAAACAATAAAATGGCAGTCATAAACCCCCATAATAAACATCCATTAAATCAAACAAAACATGAAAACACCAATAATAAAACCCATAGTACATATAACATAAGCCTGAAACGTCCCTCATATTACAAAATGTGTATGACATAAAAGCTGGACAGGACTGAAGCAACCAAAGTGAAGAAAAATGAAACACTTATGTGGTAATGGCCTAGGCTGAATTGATGAATTAATATCCCACTCGACATTCAAACCGAACGGTGAGTAGGTACGAAGTTCATAAATCCAGTAAGTTTTGAGGCAGGCCCTGCATAAGCGGGATTACCCTCTCCAATGAGGAATTGTGTCCTCATGGGATCACGATCATGGTATTGCAAATAGTGGTGGGGAATGCTATGATTAGTTTTACCACTTTTGATATTATTGATGTGTTTGTTCACTCGAATTGAGAAAGTCCTGATCGTGCGTCCAATATATTGTTTCTTGCAAGGGCAAGTTAAAAGATAAACGATAAATTGGGTAGCACATGTAGTGAATCGCTGCATGGAATAAATACGCGAAGTGGCAGATGATTGGAACGTGTCACTCTTACAGAAAACCTCAGAGCTAGTGTACGCACAGGCCGTGTTGGGTAGTCGTATAGGTGTGGTGAATGAACATGCATCGTATGACGTATGGTATACGTGCGAGAAGATTGTGGACAACAATTAATTAACAAACGAAACCTCAGCCCGTATGGATCTGTAGACGTGACAGATCCTGACGTGTGAGCCCTAGCTACCTGACCCAAGTACAAACATGACACAGACACGATGGGACATGACAATCAACGAAGATGAAAGACTACCGGAGTGAACAACACCCTCTGAGAAACTCTGAGACTGAACACCAAGGCTGAAATACTATGACAGTCATGCTGGCAGCAACACAAAGATATCAATGCTAGAACAGAAACGCTACGACGGAAAACAAACACAACACGCCATGACGGAAAACAAACACAACACGCCATGACGGAAAACAAACACAACACGCCATGACAGAAAACACAACACAACACGCCATGACGGAAAACACAACACAACACGCCATGACGGAAAACACAACACAACACGCCATGACGGAAAACACAACACGCCATGACAGAAAAACACAACACGCCATGACAGAAAAACACAACACGCCATGACAGAAAACACAACACGCCATGACAGAAAACACAACACGCCATGACAGAAAACACAACACGCCATGACAGAAAACACAACACGCCATGACAGAAAACACAACACGCCATGACAGAAAACACAACACGCCATGACAGAAAACACAACACGCCATGACAGAAAACACAACACGCCATGACAGAAAACACAACACGCCATGACAGAAAACAGCCATGACAGGAAAACGCTGAAACTTCATGCTGATGTAGAAACTTAAATGACAAACACAATGACAGCAAAACCAAGACTGAAATGCTGAAGCATGAATGCAATGCCAGAAACCCTGGGGCAGAAACGCTATAACAGAAAAGCTGAGACAGCAACGCAACAGCAGAATCCTGGCCAGAAATGCAATGACCGAAAACACGCTGAGGCTGAACACTGAGGCCGAAATGCAAAGACAGAAATGCTGGGAAGCATGCTGGCAGACCATTGTGACAGAAAATCCAGGGGCAGAAACGCTGTGACAGAAAATCCAGGGGCAGAAACGCTGTGACAGAAAATCCAGGGGCAGAAACGCTGTGACAGAAAATCCACGCCATGACAGAGCGCCATGACAGAGCGCCATGACAGAGCGCCATGACAGAGCGCCATGACAGAGCGCCATGACAGAGCGCCATGACAGAGCGCCATGACAGAAAGCCGAACAGAACGCCACGACAAACTGCTGGCCAGAATGCTACAACTGAAAAACTGGACAGAAATGCTACGAAAAAAAAGCAAAAAATGCTTATGACCAAAAACGTTGGCTGTGATCAAAAACACCGACCAAAGAAAGCAAAATTGCCAGTAACCGCAGCAACCCTGGCAGACCTGTCACCTCATGACCGGCCGTTGTCAAGATTGCTGCAGAGATGTCAGAACCATGGGGAGGAAAGGAGCGACAGACGGGTGACCATTCATTCACCACCCCCCCCCCCCAGCACCGGCGGCCAGCCCTCCTAGTGGAGCCAGAGGAGAGGAGCAGGATGGGGAAAGATCACTGACCCCCCCACCAGGTGTGCTGCATATATGTGGGGATGGATGTGCCGATCCCCCCCCCCCCGAGAATCTGCGGGAGGACCCCAGATGCAGAAAGAGCATGGGGTGAGAGGAGCTGGTGGGCGGCTAACACCCCCCCCCCCCCACACACACACACACACACACTGGGAGAATCAGCGGGCAGAGCAATAC
Organism: Lithobates pipiens; assembly: GCF_037356315.1. Classification (NCBI taxonomy): domain Eukaryota; kingdom Metazoa; phylum Chordata; class Amphibia; order Anura; family Ranidae; genus Lithobates; species Lithobates pipiens. The sequence continues at coordinate 88,538,859 of NW_027507791.1, forward strand.
CCATGTGAGAAGAGAAGGCGATCACCTCCCTCTCCCCCCACAGTGGAGCGATGTGCACATGGGGAGAGAGAGAGGAGCCGGCCGATCACCTCCCACCACACCGGGAGAATCGGCGGGCGGAGCGACATGCACATGGGGAGAGGCAGCCAATTCCCCCACCCCTCCCCCCACAGCGGGAGAAACGGCTGGCAGAGCACTGCCCATGTGAGAAGAGAAGGGGAGCCGGCGGTGGCCGGTCACTTCCCCCCTCCCCCCACACCGGGAGAATCGGCAGGCGGAGCCATGTGCACATGGGGAGAGAGGGGAGCAGGGCCGGCTGACCCTCCCTCCCCCCACAATGGGAGAAACACGGGGCTGCCACGTGGAGCCAAAGTACATGGGGAGAAGGCGGGCGGTGAGAGTATGAGGTGCCACATGAGGAGAACGCAGCCCGCTCCCCACCGGCATGAATGCCAGTAGAAGCAGGCGGCACGCTGGCGAGAGTAGTGGGGGAAGTGGGTGGTGGAGGATAGAAGGACAGCCCCCCCCATGAGTGCCGGGAGACGCAGCGGCTGCCTCCCCCCACGATGCTGGACACATGGGCTGCAAGGGGGACACACCAAACAGCCGGTGGAACCCAGGGATGACAGGGGGGGCCATTGCTAAGGCTGACCGCTGCTCTGCAAGGTAGCCAGGAGTGACAGCACCACCCAGAAATGCCGACAACACTGGCCCTGACAGAGGAGGAGGATTAAATAGCCCTCTCAGGCTCCTCCTACAAATACCTCCGGCCAGCCTTTCCACGTGTCCCTCTTACATCTGCCACTAATATTGTGCAAGCAAACGTTGCACTTATGGCAGGGAAAAGAACCTTTGCATTGGAAAAAGAGAGAAACCTTTTTCGGAGGGTCTATAACATTGGGTGCGATCTGACCCTGAATGGATCTGGCTCCCCTAAAAATTACACCAGCTCTTTCGGGGAGTACAGATCCCAAAACTCTGGAGGACTCTTTTGGAGGACTCCCCAATGTTTCTTAAGAATCCACTGGATCCGATCAATCTCGACATCAAGATCACTGGATACATAGCCCTTTTCCAAAAAAACGTTTCTTCAAAATGGCAGCCTGCGTGAAAATCTTCCGCCCTAGTACAATTCCTCCGCGGCACTGATTTAAGCCACTGTGAGTGGTGACAACTATCAATCGGAATGTAACCATTAAGGTCGGTAGGTTTGAAACAGGTGGTAAATACCAAAATAGTGGTCAACCACCTTGATCTCGAGGTCTAGAAAGTTGATCGAACTGGAACTAGCCTCATGGCTCAGACGTATGCCTCTGTCGTTGGAATTCAACAGAGACATGAAATCATCCAGAGATTCACGGTGTTACCCTTTCATAGGAGGAGGATGTCGTCTATGTGCCTGGCCCAAAGAACCAACTCTGGTCTCTTGAGAGCATAGACGACATCCTCCTCCCACTTGGTCAAAAACAAGTTGGCTAGACTGGGGGCAAATTTAGGCACCATTGCCACCCCACGCCTTTAAAATGAAAAGGGAGGAATTATCTTCTTTTAAGCCAAAAGCTTGATCAATCACTTGACGAATCCACCTAGAAATCGTAGATTCCGGTATTGCCTGTCCTCTTTAAGGACCGTCAGGCAACACAAACAAAAAACATCTGTTTTTATGCATCTGAGCGGTCACCTTTAAATACACCTTGAGCGCTCTCACCACATCAAGAGAATTTAGTGACCTTCCTTTCAGAGAACGAGGGTCTAAAAGAATAAAAATAAAAAATGAAGGCAGAACAATATCCTGGTTTAAAAATGAAAAAAAAAAACAAAAAACTGACACTACCTTCGGAAGCACATTAGGATGAGACTGCAATACAAACATATCCTGTCTCTTTAGAAGAAAGAGCAGCCAACCCTGATATTCTTCTTGCAGAAGATATGGCAACCAGGAAAATGGATGTTCCTCGTCAAGACAACCAATGGAAAAATCCTGTATTGGCTCAAAAAGGCTGTTTTTGTAAAGCCAAACAGGACTAATTTTAAGTCCCAAGGATTCAGGGGTGACTCAATTGGAGGATTAATCCATGTTTCCCCCTGAATAAAAATACAAACCCCATCTGTAGGAATTCAAGGATCCTACCTAGGACATATTTCCTCGGGTGCCAACCCCTGGAATCACACGGAGACATATGCCTTCCAGACTCATTAGTATGACACTGGAGGCCGGCTTCCTAGCATAACCAAAGTAGAAACTACTGAAGCTGACAGCACGCAGTCTTATTTTAGAATGTCGGTCTCAATAGCCAAATCGTTAAATTTAGCGTTGTAAGGAAGGATAGAATACCAGACCTTGCGAAAGAAGGTCTGGCCACAGTGGTAGGGACCAAGGGTCCCCACCATCTTTATGATCTCGGCAAACCAAGATCTCCTGGACCACAAGATTCGCCTCCTTCCCTTCTTGCTTGATCCTGCAAAGAAGGCGCAGAAGCAGAACAGGATGGAAAGCATAGATCAGTGAAAACTGATCCCATGGAAATACCAAGGCATCTGTTTCGTATGCCATCGGATCCCGGACGCCAATAGACCCACGTCATGAACTCTCCATCCTTGGCATATTGACAGAACGATGACGGGGTGAAGGTACCATTCTCCTGGAAACAATAGTTAGCGACTCATAGTCCACCTGCCAATTCTCCATTCCTGGAATGAAATTTCTGATAGACAAGGAATGTTGCTTTCTGCCCAAGACAGAAAAGAAATTCACCTTCATCCTTCTGGGCCGCACGACTTCTCATGCCCCCTTGGCGACTGATATAAGCCAGAGCTGTGACACTGTCGGATTGAGCCTATGGCACCTGGTATTCCCAGGCGGTATCCCATCCAGGTATTAACCAGGCCCGACCCTGCTTAGCCTCTGAGATTGGGTGCTTTCAGGGTGATGTGGCCGTAGGCTGGATCCCGACAGGACAAATTTTGTAGTCTGAGCATCCAGGCCTCCTGATCTGGACCATTTCCCTTGGACAGACGCTTCTTCCAGGACTGCTCCCCAGCCAAAAGGGCTGGCATCTGTTACCACTTTCCAGGTAAGTGGTAGAAAGGATCTTCCCTTTTGAAGATTTTTGGATATCGACCATCAATTGAGGCTCTGATGCACTTTAGCGGATAAACGCAACGGGAAGTCCAGAGTTTGGAACTTCTTGTTCCAAGTTGACAGGATACTGTTTTGCAGCAGTTTTGAATGGAACTGCGCATGAAGGAACGACCTTGAAGAAGCCACCATCTTTCCCAATAAACACATGCAAAGATAAATCGAAGGATTCTTCTCTGTTTTGACCCACCGAATCAGTTCCTTTAAGGAACCGATTCTTTCCTGGGGTACAAAATACCCTTTAGTGGACTGTAACGAGGAGACGGAAACTCTTGGAACTCCAGTTTGGAGCCATTCGTCTTCCTGTCAGATCCATGAGAACTGCAGAAGAATTCTCCCTTATTGAGCTAGCGGGGAGTCTCCTGATAAGGAGGCTTCAAGTATCTTGTAGGTTTTCCTCCAAGACCTTTTTGTTACTAGGGTTAACTGAGGATTACCTACTGAACCTGATGGCGGAAGCCATGGTGACTGCCTGGAGGCTGATGCTCCTGGCACTTAAATGGAAAAAAGGGGGTACTTTTCCCACTAGAATTTCTTTGGATAAATTATCCAAGCATCCTCAAATAGCTGTTCCACTGCAAAAGGAAGACTAGGCAGGAGTTTCTGCATAGTGAAAGGAAGTTTATCCTCCGCTGATGTGTGTTCCTGCACTCATGCGTTTAGCAAGAATGTACACAGAACCGTGTATAGCACCTGGTATTCCCTGGCAGTCTCCTATACAGGTACAAACTGCCATAGGCATCTCAGCAGTTGTGCGTTTGGCTAGTTTATAAGCCAGCACCTGCAAGAGGACCTTGTGGATGTTCTACAAAAGAAACTCACAAGCAATTTTTGCAAGCATAAAGCTGCCAGAATTCTGGGCCTGCTGAGCAGGATACCTAGAACACCTGTTAAACTGGCCTCAACGATTAAGCAATTACTGTCAGCCAGGCTGCTCAATCTGACAGAGAAAAAAAAAAAGTGTTTTTTATTGTTATTTTTAACATGAATTCCAACTTTATTCGTTGGATGCCTAAGCAATTGAGCATTGTCTGCAAAATAAGAGCTCTTATTAACAGAGGATATACTGCGTTAATTGCTAGTAATTTCCTTCACCATAGGATAAAGTGTAAACTTTTAGAAGGAAAAAACAACATTTATCTGGGAGATGATCTCAGATACAAAAGAGGCTTTTCCGACAATAACTGGACAGGAAAAAGCATGCACAGTTTGAGTAGGCTTTAGCGAACCTAAACACTCAGTTAAGGGAGCATAAACGTGGAGTGGACCATTCAGCAAGACATTGAAACCAGCTGGTTCACCCACATTTGACACCTCAGAAGAGTCATCAGCCTCACCACGGTCCCCTGAGGGGATTCATCTTCTCCCTCCCCTAGTTCCCCAGTTTAAAGGGTCCTGGGCAATGAACGAGAACCCGTGTGATTAAAAGTCGCTAAAGTTTTTTATTTTTTTTTAAACCCATCAAGGCTGAGGGAAAAAAGAACCCCTTTGGTAAAATAGACAGGGGCTGCAGTGTTGAAAACAATTGCAAACATTCCATACCCCTGATGCTCACTCTAACCAGTCACTCCTCAGGGGAGGATGCCATCTTAGAGATGAGTAGGCTTACCAGAGCTAGAGGGGGACTCCTCTAGCTCTATTTCTGGGGTGTTGTAACCCCCCGTTTCACCTTAACCCGATGCACAAAGCAGAGGTACCATCAGAAGAAATCGCATGCACTGCTTGAGCAATAGTTCAGCTTCAACACCACTATTAAGGTTTAGCCTGATGCAGCAGTAAATGTGTCAGAGGAAAAAACCTGTCACCAAAATCTTAAAATGCCACCTTACTCTTTTGTTCCTCCATAGGTTTTTACAAAATGGAGGTTCTTTAAAAACAACATATCAAAATCAAATAAATGGTGATGCGCTACCTTAAGAATACTAAATTAATCTAAAGTGCTTAGTGTTTGCTATTAATTAAATAATAACCCCTTAATAGGTTATACCTAGGGTAACCAAATTACATACAAAAACAATAGTGTAACCCGGCTATTATAACCATAAATAAAGCAATAAGTGAATAAAGTGTCAAGTGCTGGAATAGAACATAAAATATATAAGCAATATTAAAGTGTCCAGTGCTTCATAAGTTCAAAGTCGCATATGTGAAACCCAAGCCAGTGAGATCATACAGTGCAAACAGACTCTTTCCTCAGTAAAAGTTAGCACAATAAAATAAACAACTATATCAATAATGACACACGTGAACAGGGCTGGTGCAAGGATCGTTGACACCCTAGGCGAAAACCTAATTTTGCCGCCCCCCCCCCCCCCCCCCCGGCTGCGCCCATGACTCCACCTTACCCTGCCCTTGCTACACATGACCTATCTGACCCCTACACTGACCCCCTGACACAAACTAATCCACCTGACTCCTACTTCCTGCACTACTCACATCACACTGACCCCTACACTGACCCACCTGATAATTACACCGACCCACCTGGCACCTACACTGCCAATTACACTGACCATCACGCTGCCAATTACACTGACCATCACGCTGACACCTACACTGACCATCACGCTGACACCTACACTGACCAGCACGCTGACACCTACACTGACCATCACGCTGACACCTACACTGACCATCACGCTGACACCTACACTGACCATCACGCTGACACCTACACTGACCATCACGCTGACACCTACACTGACCATCACGCTGACACCTACACTGACCATCACGCTGACACCTACACTGACCATCACGCTGACACCTACCCTGAAAACACCTACCCTGAAAACACCTACCCTGAAAACACCAACACTGAAAACACCAACACTGAAAACACCTACACTGAAAACACCTACACTGAAAACACATACACTGAAAACACATACACTGAAAACACATACACTGAAAACACATACACTGAAAACACATACACTGACACATACAATGGCACTGACGCATACACTGACACGACGCATACACTGACACGACACATTACACTGACACATACACTGACACGACACATCACACTGGCATGACACATCACACTGGCATGACACATCACACTGGCATGACACATCACACTGGCATGACACATCACACTGGCATGACACATCACACTGGCATGACACATACACTGACACATCACACTGGCATGACACATCACACTGGCATGACACATACACTGACACATCACACTGGCATGACACATACACAGACACATCACACTGGCATGACACATACACAGACACATCACACTGACATGACACATACACAGACACATCACACTGGCATGACACATACACAGACACATCACACTGACATGACACATACACAGACACATCACACTGACATGACACAGACACATCACACTGACGTGACACAGACACATCACACTGACGTGACACAGACACAGACACATCACACTGGCATGACACATACACAGACACATCACACTGACATGACACAGACACAGACACATCACACTGGCATGACACATACACAGACACATCACACTGGCATGACACATACACAGACACATCACACTGACATGACACATACACAGACACACCACACTGGCATGACACATACACAGACACATCACACTGGCATGACACATACACAGACACATCACACTGACATGACACAGACACAGACACATCACACTGGCATGACACAGACACAGACACATCACACTGGCATGACACATACACAGACACATCACATTGACATGACACATACACTGACACATTACACTGACATGACACATACACAGACACATCACACTGACATGACACATACACTGACACGACACATCACACTGACATGACACATACACAGACACATCACACTGACATGACACATACACTGACACATCACACTGACATGACACATACACTGACACGACACATACACTGACACATCACACTGGCATGACACATACACTGACATGACACATACACAGACACACCACACTGGCATGACACATACACAGACACATCACACTGACATGACACATACACTGACACATTACACTGACATGACACATACACTGACACGACACATACACTGACACATCACACTGGCATGACACATACACTGACATGACACATACACAGACACACCACACTGGCATGACACATACACAGACACATCACACTGACATGACACATACACTGACACATCACACTGACATGACACATACACTGACACATTACACTGACATGACACATACACAGACACATTACACTGACATGACACATACACAGACACATTACACTGACATGACACATACACTGACACATTACACTGACATGACACATACACAGACACATCACACTGACATGACACATACACTGACACATCACACTGGCATGACACATACACTGACATGACACATACACAGACACATTACACTGACATGACACATACACTGACACATTACACTGACATGACACATACACTGACACATTACACTGACATGACACATACACTGACACGACACATACACTGACACATTACACTGACATGACACATACACTGACACATTACACTGACATGACACATACACTGACACATTACACTGACATGACACATACACTGACACATCACACTGGCATGACACATACACTGACACATCACACTGACATGACACATACACTGACACATCACACTGACATGACACATACACAGACACATCACACTGACATGACACATACACTGACACATTACACTGACATGACACATACACAGACACGACACATACACTGACACATCACACTGGCATGACACATACACTGACATGACACATACACAGACACACCACACTGGCATGACACATACACAGACACATCACACTGACATGACACATACACTGACACATCACACTGGCATGACACATACACTGACATGACACATACACAGACACATTACACTGACATGACACATACACTGACACATTACACTGACATGACACATACACTGACACGACACATACACTGACACATTACACTGACATGACACATACACTGACACATTACACTGACATGACACATACACTGACACATTACACTGACATGACACATACACTGACACATCACACTGGCATGACACATACACTGACACATCACACTGGCATGACACATACACAGACACATCACACTGGCATGACACATACACAGACACATCACACTGACATGACACATACACAGACACATCACACTGGCATGACACATACACAGACACATCACACTGACATGACACATACACAGACACATCACACTGACATGACACAGACACATCACACTGACGTGACACAGACACATCACACTGACGTGACACAGACACAGACACATCACACTGGCATGACACATACACAGACACATCACACTGACATGACACAGACACAGACACATCACACTGGCATGACACATACACAGACACATCACACTGGCATGACACATACACAGACACATCACACTGACATGACACATACACAGACACACCACACTGGCATGACACATACACAGACACATCACACTGGCATGACACATACACAGACACATCACACTGACATGACACAGACACAGACACATCACACTGGCATGACACAGACACAGACACATCACACTGGCATGACACATACACAGACACATCACATTGACATGACACATACACTGACACATTACACTGACATGACACATACACAGACACATCACACTGACATGACACATACACTGACACGACACATCACACTGACATGACACATACACAGACACATCACACTGACATGACACATACACTGACACATCACACTGACATGACACATACACTGACACGACACATACACTGACACATCACACTGGCATGACACATACACTGACATGACACATACACAGACACACCACACTGGCATGACACATACACAGACACATCACACTGACATGACACATACACTGACACATTACACTGACATGACACATACACTGACACGACACATACACTGACACATCACACTGGCATGACACATACACTGACATGACACATACACAGACACACCACACTGGCATGACACATACACAGACACATCACACTGACATGACACATACACTGACACATCACACTGACATGACACATACACTGACACATTACACTGACATGACACATACACAGACACATTACACTGACATGACACATACACAGACACATTACACTGACATGACACATACACTGACACATTACACTGACATGACACATACACAGACACATCACACTGACATGACACATACACTGACACATCACACTGGCATGACACATACACTGACATGACACATACACAGACACATTACACTGACATGACACATACACTGACACATTACACTGACATGACACATACACTGACACATTACACTGACATGACACATACACTGACACGACACATACACTGACACATTACACTGACATGACACATACACTGACACATTACACTGACATGACACATACACTGACACATTACACTGACATGACACATACACTGACACATCACACTGGCATGACACATACACTGACACATCACACTGACATGACACATACACTGACACATCACACTGACATGACACATACACAGACACATCACACTGACATGACACATACACTGACACATTACACTGACATGACACATACACAGACACGACACATACACTGACACATCACACTGGCATGACACATACACTGACATGACACATACACAGACACACCACACTGGCATGACACATACACAGACACATCACACTGACATGACACATACACTGACACATCACACTGGCATGACACATACACTGACATGACACATACACAGACACATTACACTGACATGACACATACACTGACACATTACACTGACATGACACATACACTGACACGACACATACACTGACACATTACACTGACATGACACATACACTGACACATTACACTGACATGACACATACACTGACACATTACACTGACATGACACATACACTGACACATCACACTGGCATGACACATACACTGACACATCACACTGGCATGACACATACACTGACACATCACACTGACATGACACATACACAGACACATCACACTGACATGACACATACACTGACACATTACACTGACATGACACATACACAGACACATCACACTGGCATGACACATACACTGACACATTACACTGACATGACACATACACTGACACATTACACTGACATGACACATACACTGACACATTACACTGACACGACACATACACTGACACATTACACTGACACGACACATACACTGACACATCACACTGGCATGACACATACACTGACATGACACATACACAGACACACCACACTGGCATGACACATACACAGACACATCACACTGACATGACACATACACTGACACATCACACTGGCATGACACATACACTGACATGACACATACACAGACACATCACACTGACATGACACATACACTGACACATTACACTGACATGACACATACACTGACACGACACATACACTGACACGACACATACACTGACACATCACACTGGCATGACACATACACTGACATGACACATACACAGACACACCACACTGGCATGACACATACACAGACACATCACACTGACATGACACATACACTGACACATCACACTGGCATGACACATACACTGACATGACACATACACAGACACATCACACTGACATGACACATACACTGACACATTACACTGACATGACACATACACTGACACGACACATACACTGACACATCACACTGGCATGACACATACACTGACATGACACATACACAGACACACCACACTGGCATGACACATACACAGACACATCACACTGACATGACACATACACTGACACATCACACTGGCATGACACATACACTGACATGACACATACACAGACACATTACACTGACATGACACATACACTGACACATTACACTGACATGACACATACACTGACACGACACATACACTGACACGACACATACACTGACACGACACATACACTGACACATTACACTGACATGACACATACACTGACACATTACACTGACATGACACATACACTGACACATCACACTGGCATGACACATACACAGACACATCACACTGACATGACACATACACAGACACATCACACTGACATGACACATACACAGACACATCACACTGGCATGACACATACACTGACACATTACACTGACATGACACATACACAGACACATCACACTGGCATGACACATACACTGACACATCACACTAGCATGACACATACACAGACACATCACACTGACATGACACATACACTGACACATTACACTGACATGACACATACACTGACACGACACATACACTGACACATTACACTGGCATGACACATACACTGACACATCACACTGGCATGACACATACACTGACACATCACACTAGCATGACACATACACAGACACATCACACTGACATGACACAGACACATCACACTGACATGACACATACACAGACACATCACACTGACATGACACATACACTGACACATTACACTGACATGACACATACACTGACACGACACATACACCGACACATCACACTGGCATGACACATACACTGACACATTACACTGACATGACACATACACAGACACACCACACTGACATGACACTGACACACATCACACTGATCTACCTGACTCCTACTTCCTGCATTACTCACACACAAACCCCCTCCATACAGCTCAATGGATCCATCCTCCTCCTTACCTCTGCTCTTTGATGCTGCCTTCAGCGACCATCATCCGGGCCTCTGCGACTCCTCCGCACTGCCAGCGCCATCCATCCGCTCCGCCGGGGCCACACCAGCGCCATCCATCCGCTCCGCCTCCATCATATCCCCGCCGGGACCAGGCCAGCGCAGTCAACCGCGCTCCATGATGTCCCCGCCGGGCAGGAGGTCAGCTGACCGACCTCTCGAAGCTCCCATCTCCGCCGAGCCCCGCCCCTCCGCTGCACTCACACAGACACACAGCGCCGCTCCAGAGGGACAGGCTGGAGCAAAGGAGTCCCGGAGCGGCGCTGTAAGAGGAGTACAGTGGGGCGCTCAGCGGGAAACATGGGGGATTGGTGGCGCCGGTGGAACACCACAGGGGGGGCGAGAGAGCAGAAGAGGAGCTCACACTGGGCAGAGGCCGTAGTTGCGCCCTAGGTGGTAGTGCGCCCTAGGCGGCTGCCTACTTCGCCTAGTGGTAGCGCCGGCCCTGCACGTGAATCACACAGTGCAGCTGCAGCAAACAAACAAAATAAATAGCAGAGTCTCTATATAAAAAGATAAAGTGACACGTGTTTCATAAGGTGCTTCTCCAAGTAGAGGGTGCCAGAAAAACCAGTGTGTACAAACTCTTGTGCCTCATCAGTGTTCAACACACATCAGGTGGAGGGGCGCCTTACCTTACTGCTGTAAGGTAAACAGCAGGCAAAAAAAATTTTTTCCCAAACAATCCAGGCGGTGTATCCCTACTCCCGGAACATAAATACTGTCCCCACTTCAGTTGTTGAAATAACAGGGTCTCATAGGGAAAAGGAAAGGTAGGCTCCAATGGTGAAGTATGTATACACTTATTAATAAAACCAAAAAAATGGAGAGGTACTCACAAACATAAGACAGATAGTTCACATATCAAAGCACAGCCAAGCGTTCCGTTCGTATCTTGGACGTCACTTCCGGTGTCCTAATTCCTCCTATTCTGACGCGTATTGTCACGTGTCTTCATCAGGGCATGGGATATAGGTGTACTGAAGTGTCTTTTATATTGGCATATATGGCGGCCATTATTCCGAAGCCTCCCATAGGATAACATTATCGCGGCCATTTTCTAGAGGATCAGGCTACAAACGCGGCCATTTTCCATATGCCCAGTTGTCGGCCATTTTCCCGAAGCACTCCCATAGCTCAAAGACGGATGGTGCATTCCCCGGAGTCATACATGGATAGACAACCATGCAGACTGTTTTTAGGCTACGGTTTTACTGTCTGCCCAAACAAACATACACTTTTCTTCTCCAATACATCCATTTAAAAAAATCTTGTTCTTAATAAAATTTATTGAAACTATAGCGAAAAAAAGGACATTAAGGGGAAGGGAGAGGGAAACAAAACCCCCGGGCTCTGTCCAACGCAGAACATGTAGCGAGCATAAGCTGCTCATAATACGCTATATATCAAAGCAGCCCGGGAAAGACAACTATACAAATAGTTATAAACAATAAGATATGATGGACAGAGTATGGTCCCCGTTTTGGGGGCATACTTCCTACATATTTGGCATCAATCAAACGGACTGACACGCAGTTCCCCATTGTAGCCAATATAGGGAAGTCCAATTTAAAAAAAATACCTAAAAATTTTTATAAAAAATATTCAACAAGTTAATTAAAAAATCTAAAAACTACACCAAAATTAAAATTAAACTAAGCTACCCAAAGATAAATTGGAGACGGACACCGGAAATGATGTCCAAGAGCCCAGTAAATTTCACAGGTCAATAAACAATTATATTAAATATACATAATTAAGCTAGATTTAAATACCCCCCGACTCCTATTCAAGAAGAAAAAAATCATTATTAAAGCTAAAAATCACTAATAAAACAATTTACATCAAAGTCTATATTTGTTATATTCTTAACCACTTGCAGACCGGACCATTTTGCTGGTCAAAGACCAGACCACTTTTTGCGATTCGGCACTGCGTCGCTTTAACTGACAGTTGCGCGGTCGTGCGACGTGGCTCCCAAACAAAATTGTCGTCCTTTTTCCCCCCACAAATAGAGCTTTCTTTTGGTGATATTTGATCACCCCTGCGGTTTTTATTTTTTGCACTATAAACAAAAATAGAGCGACAATTTTGAAAAAAAACACATTATTTTTTACTTTTTGTTATAATAAATATCCCCCAAAAATATATAAAAAAAAACATTTTTTTCCCTCAGTTTAGGCCGATACGTATTCTTCTACATATTTTTGGTAAAAAAAAAAAATCGCAATAAGCGATTGATTGGTTTGCGCAAAAGTTATAGCGTTTACAAAATAGGGATAGTTTTATAGCATTTTTATTAATTTTTTATTATTTTTTTTTTACTAGTAATGGCGGCGATCAGCGATTTTTATTGTGACTGGGACATTGTGGGGGACCCATCGGACATTTTTGGGACCATTGTCATTTATACAGTAATCACTGCTATATAAATGCAGTGATTCCTGTGTAAATGACACTGGCAGTGAAGGGGTTAACCAGTGGGTGGCAGTGTAGGGGTTAAGTGTTCCTAGGGGTGTGTTACTAACTGTGGGGGGGTTGGGCTTTCATTTAGTGAACACTGATCTCTGCTCCAATCACATGGAGCAGAGATCAGCGTCACTAGTTGCTAGGCAGAATGGAGAAATGTCGTTTACACAGCATTTCCTCCATTCGGCCGCTCCGTGAGACGATCGCGGGGATGCCCACGGCGATCGAGTCCGCGGGTCCCGCGACTGGACTCACGGGGGTCCCGACCAGCGTGGGAGCGTGCCGGCGTGCTCCCGATGGCAGGGCAGCATTGAATATTGGACGTACCTGTACGCCAATATGCCTGCCCGTGCCATTCTGTCGACGTACATCGTCGTGCGCTGGTCGGGAAGTGGTTAATATCTAAATTTTAATTGGCTTTATTATATTTTATTTAGAATATGGATTCTCCATTGTGTGAAAGGAAAACTTTGAATCAATTAATTCTATGTTATGACTTGCGATAATTGAAAAAGTAAACATTTAAAACCGGTCAGGATTTTGATAAATATTGTATATCTTATATATGCTTTTTAGAGATCTATGTATGTAAGTGATATTTTGCTTAGAGTCTGAAGTTTTCCCTTCCCCCCCACTTCCTGCCATCTCATTAGAATGTGGAGCCGTGTTAAATGTTAACAGATGGTAGGTTGCTATAGTAACCACTCTTTAGCCCAAACCCTTGGGAAGGAGGGTCTTTCTTTTGGCGCGAAATTAGAAGTTTGGTTGATATAATCAAAAGACGGAAGTCCTACATCTCAGCAAGGAACTCCTGCAGCTTTGAAAGAAACATCTAGAAAGACATCTCAGCACGCACACAGATTTTTAAGCCTACAAAGGGTTATTCCGCCATTTTAGATACTTAGTACATTTTAGTACAATAGACCACATGGACAAACTTACAATAGACCACATGGACAAACTTGATATCTTTCATAAGAAACATTTTTAAAGATACTAATGATCATTGTACTATTTTTGTAAGTATTCTTTTCTATTTTAATGTGTACAATAAATACACATATTTGATTTACGCTGACTCAGAACTAATTAAGGAAATTTGTCTCACAATCTCAATCGGTCTCACCAAATATAAGATATATATAAGACATTTGCGAATATTTTTACATTGGCTCAGCCATCCAGTCAATCATAAGTCGGAAGTTTTTTTTTTTCAACTTTCATCCTTTGATCAGAGGGGAAAGAAGTGATGAACAGAAATTAACTTTGCAAAGATTGAAAAGAACCTAGAAGAAAATTATGATATTGATTATGAAAGACCGGAGAATTTCAGATATACAGAAGTCTTGACAGATTTGAATTTCGAGTACAGCGGCGACACTGACAAGTTTTATATTGGGTGAGTAGAAAAGTAATATGGACTTTGTAGATGTTTTAGCTGATGAAAGTACATTAGAATTTAAAGGTTTATCGAAACAGGTCTCTGATGCCGTTTTATGGAAATCAATGTATAATCAATGCTTTCAGGCAAATGCTGACATTGAGAAGGATAGATTCTCATTAGTTAAAACAAAGAAAAAAATTACGTAATGTAATGAAGCTAGTAAAAATTTATAATACAATGGCATTAGATATGCCAGGAAAACAAAGTCAAAATGTAACTGAAAATACACATGAAAATGTATTTTTTGAACCTACCGTATATACTCGAGTATAAGCCGAGATTTTCAGCCTCTTTTTTGAGGCTGAAAGTGCCCCCCTCGGCTTATACTCGAGTCATCGCTGTCTGCCCGCTCGAACAGCGTGTCGAGCAGACAGACAGCGGCCATTCTATTCAAAAGCCGTGCCTCCGGCTCCGCCTTCGCCTGTGATAGGCGGAACACTGAATTTCCCAGCAGCCTGTGTTCCGCCTATCACGGACATCGTATCATCCTCGTACTACGGACGAGGATGATACGACGTCTGTGATAGGCGGAACACAGGCTGCTGGGAAATTCAGTGTTCCGCCTATCACAGGCGAAGGCGGCGGCGCAGCTTTTGAATTTTACAATGGCCGCCGACGAAGAGGGCACGGGACGGGACGGGACGGGGGCAAGGCAAGGCAAGGCACGACACGGCACGGGACGGAGGCAAGGAGGCAAGGTAAATCCCCCCTTCCTTGTGTGCTGTGTGTTTTTCAGTCCTTTGCTCACAAAGAAATGATCTTTTCAGAACAAGCCAGAGAGTTTCAGAGGAACATTAATAATTCATATGCCTACAGAATGCGGCTGCTTGCTCTTATCAGCAGATAATTCTGGCCAGAACAATCCCTGATTACATGTGTTTATTGTGCCCTCGAATGCCTTCCATAACCCTGTGTACATAAAGATTCATTATTCTTCACCGGCACTATGGCTCACCCTATAGGGCATCATAACACCATAAAGAAAGTAGGATCATCCCAAATAGGGATCTGTAGTCCCTTTAAAGCCCAACTCCATGAAACAAATTGCTGGTTATTAGGAGGCTCGGGACAAAGGTAGGCTGGACACACACACACACACACACACACACACACACATACACACACACACATACACACACACACACACATACACACACACACACACACGGATGGATGGAGACACACACAGGGATGGATGGATGGATGGAGACACACACACACAGGGATGGATGGATGGATGGATGGAGACACACACACACAGGGATGGATGGATGGATGGAGACACACACACACAGGGATGGATGGATGGATGGACACACACACACACAGGGATGGATGGACGGACACACAGGGATGGACGGACACACAGGGATGGACGGACACACAGGGATGGACGGACACACAGGGATGGACGGACACACACACAGGGATGGACAGGCATGTCTCACCCTCGGCTTATACACGAGTCAATAAGTTTGCCAGTTTTTTTGGGGGTAAATTGGGGGCCTCGGCTTATATTCGGGTCGGCCTATACTCGAGTATATACGGTAGTTGTTCAAGTTGTGAAACTTTTTGTATGTATATTGAGCATTTAGAGAATGCAATAGAAATTGCAGCAACACAGGAGAAGAAATACAGGTCCTTCTCAAAAAATTAGCATATTGTGATAAAGTTCATTATTTTCTGTAATGTACTGATAAACATTAGACTTTCATATATTTTAGATTCATTACACACAACTGAAGTAGTTCAAGCCTTTTCTTGTTTTAATATTGATGATTTTGGCATACAGCTCATGAAAACCCCAAATTCCTATCTCAAAAAATTAGCATATCATGAAAAGGTTCTCTAAACAAGCTATTAACCTAATCATCTGAATCAACTAATTAACTCTAAACAGCTGCAAAAGATTCCTGAGGATTTATAAAACTCCCAGCCTGGTTCATTACTCAAAACTGCAATCATGGGTAAGACTGCCGACCTGACTGCTGTCCAGAAGGCCATCATTGACACCCTCAAGCAAGAGGGTAAGACACAGAAAGAAATTTCTGAACGAATAGGCTGTTCCCAGAGTGCTGTATCAAGGCACCTCAGTGGGAAGTCTGTGGGAAGGAAAAAGTGTGGCAGAAAACGCACAACGAGAAGAGGTGACCGGACCCTGAAGAAGATTGTGGAGAAGGACCGATTCCATACCTTGGAGGACCTGCGGAAGCAGTGGACTGAGTCTGGAGTAGAAACATCCAGAGCCACCGTGAACAGGCGTGTGCAGGAAATTGGCTACAGGTGCCGCATTCCCCAGGTCAAGCCACTTTTGAACCAGAAACAGCGGCAGAAGCACCTGACCTGGGCTACAGAGAAGCAGCACTGGACTGTTACTCAGTGGTCCAAAATACTTTTTTCGGATGAAAGCAAATTTTGCATGTCATTCGGAAATCAAGGTGCCAGAGTCTGGAGGAAGACTGGGGAGAGGGAAATGCCAAAATGCCTGAGGTCCAGTGTCAAGTACCCACAGTCAGTGATGGTCTGGGGTGCCATGTCAGCTGCTGGTGTTGGTCCTCTGTGTTTTATCAAGGGCAGGGTCAATGCAGCTAGCTATCAGGAGATTTTGGAGGACTTCATGCTTCCATCTGCTGAAAAGCTTTATGGAGATGAAGATTTCATTTTTTAGCACGACCTGGCACCTGCTCACAGTGCCAAAACCACTGGTAAATGGTTTACTGACCATGGTATTACTGTGCTCAATTGGCCTGCCAACTCTCCTGACCTGAACCCCATAGAGAATCTGTGGGATATTGGGAAGAGAAAGTTGAGAGACGCAAGACCCAACACTCTGGATGAGCTTAAGGCCGCTATCGAAGCATCGAAAACTACCCAAAAACTCATCATTCCTTTTCCAAGTTAACAATGAATTTTGAGGTAAAGATATTTTTGTATCACATATCAAATGCAAATTATCTTTATCTTCCATAATTTTCAAAGATTGTGGGAAAATATTAATTTAAACTGCTAATATAATGGGTCCATCTATTTTACATCTTCAAAATATTACTCTTGATTTGATAAGTGAATAACATTCTCATATAGCCAGAGCATGCTTAGAGATTCAGACGGAATATTCCATTAATTTTAAAATAATTGCGCAAGCATTTCAGAGTGGAATAACTCCTCTTGCCATTTTACAGTATTTGCCCAAAGAATATTTACAGTGGTGTGAAAAAGTGTTTGCCCCCTTCCTCATTTCCTGTTCCTTTGCATGTTTGTCACACTTAAGTGTTTCGGAACATCAAACCAATTTAAACAATAGTCAAGGACAACACAAGTAAACACAAAATGCAATTTGTAAATGAAGGTGTTTATTATTAAAGGTGAAAAAAAATCCAAACCATCATGGCCCTGTGTGAAAAAGTGATTGCCCCCCTTGTTAAAACATACTATAACTGTGGTTGTCCACACCTGAGTTCAATTTCTCTAGCCACACCCAGGCCTGATTATTGCCACACCTGTTCACAATCAAGGCATCACTTAAATAGGAGCTGCTTGACACAGTAAGGTCCACCAGAAGATCCTTAAAAGCTACACATCATGCCGAGACCCAACGAAATTCAGGAACAATTGAGAAAGAAAGTAATTGAGATCTATCAGTCTGGAAAGGGTTATGAAGCCATTTCCAAAGCTTTGGGAATCCAGCGAACCACAGTGAGAGCCATTATCCACAAATGGCGAAGACATGGAACAGTGGTGAACCTTCCCAGGAGTGGCCGGCCGCCCAAAATTACCCCAAGAGCGCAGCGACGACTCATCCAAGAGGTCACAAAAGACCCCACAACAACGTCCAAGGAACTGCAGGCCTCACTTGCCTCAGTTAAGGTCAGCGTTCATGCCTCCACCATCAGGAAAAGACTGGGCAAAAATGGCCTGCATGGCAGAGTTCCAAGGAGAAAACCACTGCTGAGCAAAAAGAACATCAAAGCTCGTCTCAATTTCTCCACAACACATCTTGATGATCCCCAAGACTTTTGGGACAACATTCTGTGGACCGATGAGACAAAAGTGGAACTCTTTGGAAGGTGTGTGTCCAAGTATATCTGGCGTAGAAGGAACACTGCATTTCATAAAAAGAACATTATACCAACAGTAAAATATGGTGGTGGTAGTGTGATGGTCTGGGGCTGTTTTGCTGCTTCAGGACCTGGAAGACTTGCCGTGATAAAAGGAACTATGAATTCTGCTGTCTACCAAGAGATCCTGAAGGAGAATGTCCGACCATCTGTTCGTGTACTCAAGCTGAAACGAACTTGGGTTCTGCAGCAGGACAATGATCCTAAACACACCAGCAAGTCCACCACCGAATGGCTGAAGAAAAACAAAATGAAGACTTTGGAGTGGCCTAGCCAAAGTCCTGACCTGAATCCTATTGAGATGTTGTGGTATGACCTTAAAAAGGCCGTTCATGCTCGAAAACCCTCTAATGTAACTGAATTAGGACAATTCTGCAAAGATGAGTGGGCCAAAATTCCTCCAGGACGCTGTAAAAGCCTCATTGCACGTTATCGCAAACGCTTGGTTGCAGTTGTTGCTGCTAAGGGTGGCCCAACCAGTTATTAGGTTTAGGGGGCAATCACTTTTTCACACAGGGCCATGATGGTTTGGATTTTTTTTCACCTTTAATAATAAACACCTTCATTTACAAATTGCATTTTGTGTTTACTTGTGTTGTCCTTGACTATTGTTTAAATTGGTTTAATGTTCCGAAACACTTAAGTGTGACAAACGTGCAAAGGAACAGGAAATGAGGAAGGGGGCAAACACTTTTTCACACCACTGTATATGCGATCAATCATACAGGTTTATGGGTAAATAAATGGATAGGATGCAAGCAGGACATATGTTATAGTTCTTCTATGATTCCAATAGCCGGAAAAGAACAAATTTTGGTTCCAATCACTGTTTTGGGATTACCTGTCAGCAATACACAATTATTATACTATAAATTACAGTATACAGATTTTGTATGCAACAATGAAAATTCTGAATTAGAACAATTAGATTTGTCATGTTTACAATTCCAGTCTAAAATTATGTTTACCTAATCAAGATAAAAGTATATTTCATTCTTGTTATCATAATCACACATTATGTTCAGCAAGAATTGAAAATGTTGGAATAATTTCTGAATTAATTACTCGTGTAGATAAAAAGAAGGTTTGTTTTCAGATTATGTCAGATACAGAAAGGGTTAAAACTTTTTTCTCTTGTACAAATACAGAAAACCTAAATCAAGGGTTGTATTGTATAGAAGGAGACATTGTTGCAATAAGTATTAATGGGTTGAGAACAAATTTAACAAATATGTTTATGAAAAATATTAGCGCTCTTCCTACACAGTATAATATTTCCCAAATAGATGAATTTCCATGGGAAAAATGGGCAAATAGAATTCAAAAGGATCAAGGTTTATTAATAGCTTTGGCTAAGGAATTGCAGAATGCAGAAGTATTGTTTAAACATGAACAAGGTAATTTGCAAGAAATATCGCATCAATGGTCAGAATTTTCAGGAAGTAATTGGTGGAAAAAATTTAGTAATAGTGTATCCATTTGGGGAAAAACTTTGATAACTTCAGCAGCAGGAAATATTTTATCACATCCTATTGTAATTATTTTTATTATTATGTTATTTCTTATATTCCAGTTATGTTTGATGTTTAGAATGAAAAAGTTATATTATCGAATTAGAAGTGATATTAAGAAAGGAGATGATTTGTTGCAAAATAAGTTAAGGAAAATGGGTTTTAGAGGTACGAATTCAAATTGTACATGACAGAACATTTGGAGTTATTGAATCAAAGTTTGTTTGAATGAGACATGAATGTTGAATGGATTTTATAATCTGAAAAATATGATTAGTATTCATATTTCAGAGGGGAATGTTATATTCTTAATATCTAAATTTTAATTGGCTTTATTATATTTTATTTAGAATATGGATTCTCCATTGTGTGAAAGGAAAACTTTGAATCAATTAATTCTATGTTATGACTTGCGATAATTGAAAAAGTAAACATTTAAAACCTGTCAGGATTTTCATAAATATTGTATATCTTATATATGCTTTTTCGAGATCTATGTATGTAAGTGATATTTTGCTTAGAGTCTGAAGTTTTCCCTTCCCCCCCCCCCCACTTCCTGCCATTTCATTAGAATGTGGAGCCGCGTTAAATGTTAACAGATGGTAGGTTGCTATAGTAACCACTCTTTAGCCCATACCCTTGGGATGGAGGGTCTTTCTTTTGGCGCGAAATTAGAAGTTTGGTTGATATAATCAAAAGACGGAAGTCCTACATCTCAGCAAGGAACTCCTGCAGCTTTGAAAAAACATCTAGAAAGACATCTCAGCATGCACACAGATTTTTAAGCCTACAAAGGGTTATTCCGCCATTTTAGTATTATTAGTACAATAGACCACATGGACAAACTTGATATCTTTCATAAGAAACATTTTTAAAGATACTAATGATTATCATTGTACTATTTTTGTAAGTATTCTTTTCTATTTTAATGTGTACAATAAATACACATTTGATTTACCCTGACTCAGAACTAATTAAGGAAATTCGTCTCACAATCTCAATCGGTCTCACCAGATATAAGAGATATATATGACATTTGCGAATATTTTTACAATATTTAGGCCTTGGGGTGAGAAAGTATCTAAAATAAAAATCCACTTAGATTCTAATTGGCTAAGTGTCCTGACTTTATGGCTCCCTCTCCAATGTCTTTTATAAGGTTCTATGCCCCAAAAAGTAAGGCGAGTGGGGTCCCTATTATGGTGGGTGCTAAAATGTCTAGACACGCTATGTTTATCAAAGCCATTAGTAATATTTTTTACATGTTCCTTGATCCTTACTTTTAAGGGCCTTTTTGTTCGCCCCACATATTGTAGGCCACAACTACATTGGAGAGCATTTACGGCTCCTTCCGTATTACAGCATATGAAATCCTTAATTTCATATGAATTACCGGTACTTGTAGAGGTAAAGTTGCATTTCTTTTCAACAGGTCTTTTTATTCTTGTACAGGCATAGCAGCGTTTGCACGGGTAAAACCCCTTTCCTGTAAAAAAAGGTTACGCCGTTATACGGAGGGTCAGGGATATTCTTCACAATCTTGTCCCTTAGAGTTGGTGCCCTCTTATAAATAAATTTCGGATGTTGGGGTAGTATCTCCTGAAGGTGTGTATCTGACCTTAATATATGCCATTGCTTTTTTATCATTTTCTCAATACTTCTATATTGCACATTATAATTCAGTATTATTGATACTCCATTAGGTTTATCGGTAGTAGGTGGTTTATCCTTTATTAACATTGCTCTATCCATCTTCTCTACTTCCAAGATCTTAGTCTCAATATCTTCACTTCTGTATCCTTTATTGGTAAATCTTTGTCCAATTTTATCTGCTTGTATCAAGAAGTCCTTGGAAGGGGGGGCGTGGCCAAGCAGCGCATGTAGGCAGACGTGTGTTCCCGGAGCTCCGCTGATCATCCGCACATACATCCTCCCCAGCGCGCGTTAGGGCGGCGAAAAGCTCCAGAATTGCTCCACCGGGTACCGGGAGACGACCGGGCTCTGCCTCCGGACCCCGCAGGACACCGGACATGTCTAAGGGACACAAATTGAGCAAGGCCCAGCCGGATCCTCCTGACCAAGATGGCGCCGGCGCGCGGAGGACGGCGAAAGACTGTTACAAGGAGGCAGCGCAGAAATTCCTGTATGGAGGGAAATCCTATAAAGAAGCCCTAGCCGGTCCACCCTCGTCCGGGGCTACCCCCCAAGGGTCCCCTGAAGCTGATGACACTCTTCCCTTGGAGGATGCTGATGGATTCCCTGCGCCATGGAACACAGTGAGTACCCCTGATGGCGGTGTCCCTGAGCTGCATGCTCACTCCCCTGCTGCTGATCCATCAGAACCTACTTTGAGAGACATATTTACTGCGGTTACCTCCTGTAATCACTCTATAACCGCTCTCTCTGCTGACATTAAAGGTGTGAAAGCCGAGATTACTTTTGTCCGTCATGATATGCAGAAGCTTAGGGAGAGGGCCTCAGCCCTGGAGGGCCGGCTGAGCACAGTGGAGGATGACATGGCACCCATGCAGAGAGACTTGCGATTCAATTGCCATCTTACTGAGCAACACGCTATGCGACTCGACGAAATGGAGAATCGCATGAGACGCAATAATGTGCGCGCTCTGGGGATTCCGGAAAAGGCTGAGGGCAGAAATCCTGTAGACTTTGAGAATTGGTTGATTGCAACTTTTGGCAGGGAATCCTTCTCTCCTCTCTTTGCTGTGGAACGTGCCCATAGGGTGCCATCCCGCCCGCTGCCTCCTGGTAACCACCCACGTCCCTTCCTGTTTAAACTCCTCAACTACAAAGACAGGGATGCGGTACTTTCCAAGGCCAGAGGCTTCTCTGACAAGATGGTGATTGACAATGCCAAAATATCGCTGTTTCCTGACTTCTCAGCAGAACTACAGAAGAAACAGGCAACGTTTATTGAAGTCAAAAAGAAGCTCAGGGATCTTAATGTTCAATACGGCATGCTGTACCCGGCCCATCTTCGGGTCACCGCCCTGGGCTCTACCCATTTCTTTGATAGCCCTGCTGCGGCCAGGCAGTGGCTGGACCGCGAAGATAAGGCGCTTAGAGAAGCCAGGCAACAACGCCCTCCTGTTTGATCCCGGATCCGAATGACTTCTTCTGATGGGGACGATCTTTTTTTCCAGATTCGGCGGAGCACGCAGGACTCAGTGTTTCTTATTACCTACTGACAGACTATGCTGCTTGTTTGGGTGAAACCCCATTTGTTACCTGGGAATGTTTTCTTTGGGTGTTTCCGTGGCCTTCCCCCCCATCCCCCCATAAGGATAGTGGGGGCACGTCCCACCCTTGTTATGCAGACTCAGGGCCTGTTTGGTTCTGCACCTGACCTTTTTTTTTTCTCCCCCTGCTTTTTGGATTTTATTTTTTGTCTCTTTTCTGTTTTGTTTCCCTTTTTTCCCCCCCCTTTCCTTTTTCTACAGAGTCCCTCTGATTCCACAACCTTCTCCTTGCTACGCAGACAATGCCTACATATCTGGATCCCGAACTATGACGGGGGGCTTTGTGCTTGTCCTGCTCAGATACTCTGGCTCTTGGTGTGACTATGCCGGGGTGCTTTGGTCTGCTATTACCTTCCTGCTTATTTTGATACTGTTATCACATATGTTGAGTGTACACATTTTTATGTTACTGAGCAATGTCGACCACCGTTAAGTGCCTTTCCAGGAAAGTCAGGGGACTAAGCAGCCCTGTGAAGCGCCTGGCTGTCCTCCGGCATTTGAAGGCCATGGGTTCGGGTATTGTCTGCCTGCAGGAGACTCATTTCCCCCCGGATCACATACCTAGTCTTAGCCCGAGGACATACCCTACCCAGTTTCACTCTACGTTCTCCGCATTTGCTAGGGGGGCGAGTGTCTTGATACGTCAGGATACCCGCTTTACCTGTTCTCGGGCGGTTATTGATCCTGGGGGAAGATATATTTTTCTGCATGGCAGGATTGGTAATTGGGCATGTATTATAGCTAATATTTATGTGCCACCCCCGTACTCAGCTGAAGTTCTCCGATGTTTGGCCAAGTTTATGGCCCCTCACCATACGGTCCCCCTGCTGGCACTGGGTGACTTCAATAACTATCTTAACCATAGATGGGATAAGATTCCCGCCCCCCCGCCCATGCCTTCCCACCCTGCGGATACCCCGTTCGCAGACCTGTTGTCTGAACTTGGTTTGAAGGATGTGTGGCGGACTTCCCACCCCCAGGTCAGGTGCTACTCGTGCTGCTCTACCGCTCATGGAAGCCTCTCGCGCATTGACCTGGGGTTGGGTAACGCGGCCTTACTCCCTTTTGTTGCTGACTCTGGTTATGGAGACAGACACATTTCTGATCATTCATCCTTTTGGGTCGAACTTAATCTATTTACCGCAGCTACCCCAAGACTATGGAAGCTGAACCCTTTCTGGCTGACACTTTTTCCCTCACCCGACCCCATTAGTGACAACCTCCAGATTTTTTTTCGGGACAATATTGGTTCCGCCCCTTTGGGTACGGTTTGGGATACGGCGAAAGCCTTTCTGAGAGTTCAATTTATTGCCGCTATTACTTCTATTAAAACAAATACTAAGGCCTGGGAGCGGGAGGTTTGTAAAACCCTTAAGGATACAGAGGACCGTTATATCAACCATCCCTCAGATGATACTAAAAAGCTTTGGCTGAGTGCACAGGCTATGGCTACTCAGCTGACTTTACAGTTGGCGGAAAATAAGAGATTTTTTCTGCAACAAACACACTTTGAGGAGGGCGAAGCTACTGGTCACATGCTGGCTGTGTTGGCGAGAGCGCAGGGATCCACTCCGATGGTTTCCTCCCTGTGTGATACACGGGGGGAACTCCACACGGATACTCCCTCTATATTGCAAGTCTTCCGCTCGTTTTATGCTGATTTGTATGCATCCAAGGTCCATCCCAGCGCGGAAGAGATTGATGCTTTTCTGGCTGGGAGTGACCTACCTTGCTTGTCTACTTCTGATGCTTGTAAGCTGGATGCCCCATTGACCACAGACGAACTTGCTCTAGCATTGGAACACACCCACAACAATAAATCTCCGGGGGCAGACGGGCTTCCTTCTGAGGTGTATAAACGATATGCGGCCACCTTATTGCCGACACTTTTGAATGTTTTTAATAATGCATTGGACTCTGGCACGCTTCCGGACTCCATGAATGAGGCCATTATAATTGTGCTATTGAAGCCAGGTAAAGAGCCAACGTCCCCTGACTACTACCGGCCTATCTCCCTACTTACAACGGATGTTAAGTTGCTGGCTAGAGTCATGGCGACCAGATTGTCTCACGTTATTCAGAAGCTAGTGCACTATGACCAGGCGGGTTTTATATCCACGAGATCCACGGCACAAAACATACGACGTCTTTATCTAAATATTCAAGTCCCTGTATTAAACCCTGGTAACCGAGCCATCCTTTCGCTGGATGCAGCTAAGGCCTTCGACAGTGTCGAGTTGCCTTACCTGTGGAAGGTTTTGGAAAAGATGGGCCTAGGCAGACGGTTTATTGGATGGGTCAGACTACTTTATGCTAACCCTGTAGCTAGGATTAGGGTTAACTCTGCAAAGTCGGAACCCTTTCCCTTGTTTCGTGGTACCAGGCAGGGTTGCCCTTTATCTCCCTTGCTCTTTGCTCTGGCTCTCGAGCCTCTTGCTGCTAGGATCAGGGGAGATGCTGGTATTAAAGGTTTTATTCGTAGCACGGGTGTGGATGTAGTATCGCTCTATGCAGACGATACTATGCTATACCTAGGTGACACGCAGGACTCCCTGTCGGCCGCTATGACCCTAATTACGGACTTTGGTGCTCTTTCTGGCTTTTCAATTAACGGGAATAAGTCAGTACTCCTACCCCTAGACCCCATACCGACCGCCCTCCCTGACTGTGCAGCTATGATTCAAGTGGTGTCCACTTTCAGATATTTGGGGGTGCAGGTTTCCCGAGAGGTCACACACTATATTCAATTAAACCTGGTCCCCCTGCTGACTAAATTTAGGGAAAAATGCAAGGCTTGGTGCAAATTACCGTTATCAGTGGTGGGGCAGGCTAATCTTATAAAAATGGTCTGGGCTCCCCAATTATTATACGTTTGCCACAACTCCCCGGTGTGGATACCCAAGTACTGGTTTGACAAAATAGACTCCCAATTCAGAGAACTAATTTGGCGTAAAAAAGCTGCCAGGATTAGTTTGCGAACGTTACAATATGGTAAAGAGGACGGGGGCCTGGCTGTTCCACATGCCAGGGCCTATTTTTTGGCGTCTCAACTACAGCAGCTTGGTGGCTGGGGACTGGAAGATTCACTGGACCCTGTTCGCAAGTTGCTGAGCAATACGGCTCACCACCGTGTAGCGTTCTCAAACTTAGAGGCGGGCTTCCCTCATCTTCCTAAGGGTGCTCCGACTGTGGTCTTATTAAACACACTCTGGAAATATATTAAGCGACTGTTGAAAATCCAGGGCTTTTTTTCTCTAACCCCTATTTGGGACAATGGTTTTTATTATCAGCTGCTGAGACTCAAAGGTTTCCGCAGCTGGCAGGTGAAAGGTCTGGAATACTTGACCCAATTATACAATGGCCCCACCCTCAAGTCTTTTTTGGAGCTACAGAGGGAGTTCGCACTACCACGCACTGATTTTTTTAAATACCTTCAACTGAGACACGCTTTACAATCTCAGTCCAGAGCTACCCCACTTGCCTTGGTTGACCATGCAATTATACACTCTATAATGATGACGGACAGTAGGAAGGGTATGATTTCTAAGGGGTATGCCATTATTACCGGGGCGCTTCAAGACTCGGCTATGTTGCCGTGCAGGCATGGATGGGAAGGGGACCTAGGACCTCTAGATGGTGAGACCTGGGATCTCTGTCTTATGTCTGCCCACAGGGTATCAGTGTCGGCCTCCCAGAGACTTTCCCATCTTTATTTGTTACATAGAGCCTATAAGACACCAGCTAAATTGTATGCTTGGGGCCTCTGGGACTCCCCCCTGTGCACTAAATGTAAAAGAGACCACGGTGACCTTCTCCATATGTTCTGGAAGTGCCCTAAACTGACTCGTTACTGGACTACGATTCTGGAAACTATTCATCAGGTATTTCGAATCATGATTCCCACAAGCCCGGTGATATGCCTGCTGGGGGCCCTGGACGAGGAGTCCCTTACCCCGGCCGTTTGCACGGCGATTCTTAGGCTGCTTTATATGGCTCGTAAACTGATAGCCCAGATGTGGATCACGCCCAGGGTACCCAGCAGGCAACAGTGGATTGATCGGGTTAACGGGATGTTGATACGTGAAAAGCTGGCATACCAACATAGAAATACCCCCCAAAAGTTTTATAATATGTGGCAGGACTGGCTGGACGTCCCAGGTCTGGCACCGCACCAGTTGATCCAGAATAGGTTACTGCAGGGCTGATCTGTCCTTGATATTTCCCATGGGTCCTGTTTTACCTGTTTGGTTTGGATGTATACAATTGTTGAAGAATGCTTTTGAATGCCAATAACTGTGGGTATTGCATACGGTACTGGCTCTATATGTTCCGTGGCTCAGGGATCTCTGACTATCTCCCCCTCCCCCTAGTTTATTCTGCTTTCTTTTTCTGTTACTTCTTTTTTTATTTTTTTTATATATATTTTTTTGTTCCTATTGACTAAGAAAATGTAAAATTTTAATACTGTAACTGCACAATAGTTTTCTCCTTTTTCCCTCTTGCTTCTTATGCTGAGGACAGATTTGCTGACATCCTGTCTATTATCCGATCTCCCTTATTCTTATTTACTGCACCTCCTTGATATGCTGGTTCTGGGAAGATTATGTTTGTTACTCTGATTTCATATTGTGTTTGTTCTCATTATGTGAGGCCATTGTATGGATGTATTGTACCATTATGTTTCTCTAATAAAAACTTTTTCTGATTAAAAAAAAAAGAAGTCCTTGGAATGAGAGCAGTTCCTTCGTAACCGGATCAGTTGTGCCATTGGGATGTTGCATAACCAGGTCCGGGGGTGACAGTTATTTACTGACAGGTAGCTATTTCTGTCGACATTTTTAAAATGTGTTTTAGTATATAGCGTATTATCTTCTTGCCAAATTTCCAAATCCAGGAACGAAATTGCCCTATCACTTATCTCCCACGATAGATTGATATTGCTATCATTTCTATTCAGCTTTTCTAGGAAGGTGATCAGGTTATTTCTCTCTCCTTTCCACAATATTAGGATATCATCAATTTACCTCTTAAAAATTACCAATTCTTCTGGGGGATTTTTAAATACTGCCTCTTCTTCCCATTGAGACATAAACAAGCATGCCACACTAGGTGCAAACTTTGCCCCCATCGCTACTTCTACTTTCTGATGATAGTAACTTCGGTCGTACCAAAAATAACTGTTTTTCAAACAAAAATCTAAACATTTAATTAAATATTTTCTCTGAAAGCATGGCAGAGTAGAGAATTTTCTTAAACCCCATTTCGTGGCTTCACATGCCCGATGATGTTGGATTATTGTATATAAAGAAGCTACATCTGCAGTTGCTAGTATCCAAGGTTTTTCTCCTATAGGGGCCTCTTCAATCAATTGTAATACTTGCTTAGTGTCTCTCAAGTAGGCTGTGGTTTGTTTCACTACTGGTTGTAGATAATTATCTAGGTATTGTCCAATTCTTGAAGTGAGGGAATCAATCCCATTGACTATGGGTCTCGGTGGAGGATTCATATTGTCTTTGTGTATCTTGGGCACCGAATAGATAACTGGAGTTGTACATGGCTCAGGAACCAAATATTTTGCTTCCTTTTTATTTAAAATATTTTTCTTTAGCCCCAAGTGTATGACTTGTTCAAGCGCCTTCCTACATCTAAATACCAGATTACTGGGTAATATTGTATATGTACCTCTATCCTCCAGGAGGTTCTTCATAGTCTCTTTGTATTGTAATTTAAAGAGAACTACAATACCTCCCCCTTTGTCTGCGGGGCGAACAACAATATAGTTTCTCTTTGTCAGTTTACTTATACCACTTTTTATAAACTTCGGTCCTTCTGACTTTTTAATTTTCAACTCCTTCAGGTCTTGAATTACAGCTTTTTTGAAGACATCTACATGTTTTTTGTTCATAGGTGGATTAAAAATAGATCTGTTCCTTAAGGAACTGTGGACAACATCTGAATTTTCCATCGGTAGTCGTTTAATGGGGTTACTAGCTATATACTTTTTAATATTCAAAGTTCTAACATATTTTTGAATCTGTATATTAGGTCTCAAACTTATCCAAGTTTTTTGTTGGTGCATATTTCAAACCCTTGTCTAGTACTCCAATCTCTTTATGCGACAAGGGTTTTCCACTTAGGTTAAAGATAACCTCACCCTTTAATTTCTTCTTGGCCTGTGTTTTTCCAGCTCTCTTTCCTCTCTTCTTCCTGGACTTTTTCTTGGGCCTCTTGGTTCCATTGCACGCTTTGGGGGATGATTTTCCATCCCTCTCTCTAAAAAAGCTCTATTCTGATATGAGTCTGAATAGTAATTCTGTATTCTTCCATCTCTCTCATCATCATAGTGATCCCTTAATGGAGCATAGTAATTATACAGCGGTAATGGATTATGATCATACGGGCGATGTTCTCTTTGCGAGGGGCCCCAGTTATCTCTCTGTACGTTTCCATAATTATATGGTGGACTTCTCCCTCGTGGTCCATATGTCCCTTGGGGACTTCTCCCTCGTGGTCCATATGTCCCCTGGGGTGGGCCTCTATTTTCTCTGATCATAGACTGGTCGATTCCAGTTACTATTACCATTATATGGTTTCTTGTTATTATTCTTCCAATATGGCTTTTTTCCTTTATTCTGTGGAGTATTATAAGCATATTGTGGTCTTTGATCACAATTTTGCGGAGTAGAGTAATTGTGATCATTTTGTCCTTCATTGATTTTTGGATGTCTTGGAGAATACAATACAACTGATCCGGTTACGAAGGAACTGCTCTCCCTTCCAAGGACTTCTTGATACAAGCAGATAAAATTGGACAAAGATTTACCAATAAAGGATACAGAAGTGAAGATATTGAGACTAAGATCTTAGAAGTAGAGAAGATGGATAGAGCAATGTTAATAAAGGATAAACCACCTACTACCGATAAACCTAATGGAGTATCAATAATACTGAATTATAATGTGCAATATAGAAGTATTGAGAAAATGATAAAAAAGCATTGGCATATATTAAGGTCAGATACACACCTTCAGGAGATACTACCCCAACATCCGAAAATTTATAAGAGGGTACCAACTCTAAGGGACAAGATTTTGAAGAATATCCCTGACCCTCCGTATAACGGCGCAACCTTTTTTACAGGAAAGGGGTTTTACCCGTGCAAACACTGCTATGCCTGTACAAGAATAAAAAGACCTGTTGAAAAGAAATTTAACTTTACCTCTACAAGTACCGGTAATTCATATGAAATTAAGGATTTCATATGCTGTAATACGGAAGGAGCCGTAAATGCTCTCCAATGTAGTTGTGGCCTACAATATGTGGGGCGAACATATATCTTTCCTAAAGTAGAGATGAGAGTTCTGGGAGCTCATATCCTTTCCTTTCTACATGAATATGCTTTAACCACTTCCTCTCTGAGTTGAGTCTATCAGAATACCTTTGGTGCCATTGAATATACAGTGCCTTGCGAAAGTATTCGGCCCCCTTGAACTTTTCAACCTTTTGCCACATTTCAGGCTTCAAACATAAAGATATAAAATTTTTATTTTTTGTGAAGAATCACCAACAAGTGGGACACAATTGTGAAGTGGAACGAAATCTATTGGATTTTTGAAACTTTAACTAATAAAAAAAATGAAAAGTGGGGCGTGAAAAATTATTCGGCCCCCTTGTGTTAATACTTTGTAGAGCCACCTTTTGCTGTGATTACAGCTGCAAGTCGCTTGGGGTATGTCTCTATCAGTTTTGCACATCGAGAGACTGAAATTCTTGCCCATTCTTCCTTGCAAAACAGCTCGAGCTCAGTGAGGTTGGATGGAGAGCGTTTGTGAACAGCAGTTTTCAGCTCTTTCCACAGATTCTCGATTGGATTCAGGTCTGGACTTTGACTTGGCCATTCTAACACCTGGATACGTTTATTTGTGAACCACTCCTTTGTAGATTTTGCTGTATGTTTGGGATTATTGTCTTGTTGGAAGATAAATCTCCGTCCCAGTTTCAGGTCTTTTGCAGACTCCAACAGGTTTTCATCCAGAATGGTACTGTATTTGGCTGCATCCATCTTCCCCTCAATTTTAACCATCTTCCCTGTCCCTGCTGAAGAAAAGCAGGCCCAAACCATGATGCTGCCACCACCATGTTTGACAGTGGGGATGGTGTGTTGAGGGTGATGAGCTGTGTTGCTTTTATGCCAAACATATCGTTTTGCATTGTGGGCAAAAAGTTCGATTTTGGTTTCATCTGACCAGAGGACCTTCTTCCACATGTTTGGTGTGTCTCCCAGGTGGCTTGTGGCAAACTTTAGACGAGACTTTTTATGGATATCTTTGAGAAATGGCTTTCTTCTTGCCACTCTTCCATAAAGGCCAGATTTGTGCAGTGTACGACTGATTGTTGTCCTATGGACAGACTCTCCCACCTCAGCTGTAGTTCTCTGCAGTTCATCCAGAGTGATCATGGGCCTCTTGGCTGCATCTCTGATCAGTCTTCTCCTTGTCTGAGCTGAAAGTTTAGAGGGACGGCCAGGTCTAGGTAGATTTGCAGTGGTCTGATACTCCTTCCATTTCAAAATGATCGCTTGCACAGTGCTCCTTGGGATGTTTAAAGCTTGGGAAATCTTTTTGTATCTAAATCCGGCTTTAAACTTCTCCACAACAGTATTACGGACCTGCTTGGTGTGTTCCTTGGTCTTCATGTTGCTCTCTGTGCTTTCAACAGAACCCTGAGACTATCACAGAGCAGGTGCATTTATACAGAGACTTGATTACACACAGGTGGATTCTATTTATAACCATCAGTCATTTAGGACAACATTGGATCATTCAGAGATCCTCGCTGAACTTCTGGAGTGAGTTTGCTGCACTGAAAGTAAAGGAGCCGAATAATTTTGCACGCACCACTTTTCAGTTTTTTATTTGCTAAAAAAGTTTAAATTATCCAATAGATTTCGTTCCACTTCACAATTGTGTCCCACTTGTTGGTGATTCTTCACAAAAAATGTTAATTTTATATCTATGTTTGAAGCCTGAAATGTGTCAAAAGGTTGAAAAGTTCAAGGGGGCGCATACTTTCGCAAGGCACTGTACCTAAAGACTTGCTATAGGGACTAGATTTTGAACTCCCTTTTTGTATATTCATTTAAGCACTAGCACTTTTATTATCACATTTGTATTTGCGCAGGACCATTATTTATTTTATCTTTCAGCTACTGGTATTATGTAAATACTACTAGGTCCAGCTGCAGTTATTAGCACTTTAATTGCTATTTGCACGTTTACACGTTTAAGTGACACTTGTTTGTTTTAACTGCGTTTGTTTACTTCATCTGTATGCATGAGGTTTATCACATTTATACATATATTTACAATTTTCAAAAAAGTTTTTGTGATCTTACACTTTAAATAGTAGCGCGAAGGCCTTCTTTCTCACACCATCACTGGACCTCGTCTAACTCAAAACTGGTAACCTGTAGAAATTTTTTAAACCTTGCCAATGGAGATTAAGTGCTAAAGTTTGTCTCCATTCCACGAGCGGGTGCAATTTTGAAGCATGACATGTTGGGTATCAATTTAGTCGGCATAACATTATTTTTCACAATATGTAAAAAAATTGGGCTAACTTTATCAAAAAAGTATATTTTTATTTCTCCCAAAAATGTCACCTGCAAGACCACTGCGCAACTATCATGTGACAAAGTATTGCAATGATCGCCATTTTATTCTGTAGGGAGTCTACAGAAAAAAAAAAAAACTAAAACTAATAGCAGCACTCCTGGGCTCTTATTTTGTGCTATATAAGCTTGTATTTTGTGGCCCTTGATCAAACCAAATATTACTGTTTCCATGAAAACCATCAATATGATATGGAAACAGGTAAAGGAACACTACAGCTCAAACATCAAACCCATTCACTTTTCTGTGGGGCAATCCCTCTCTATTACCTACCTGCTCCATTTGGGGGCTAGATTTGGCATAAAAAAAAAAAAAAAACGTTATACTACGCCAGAAATGCTTGTTCCATCTAATTAGATGAATCACATGTCTCAACTGGAGAATTCAAAGAACAAGCACATATCCCAGCAACTGTTTTTCTAGCCTCAAACAGTATTTAGAAACGTAATCCGAAAAGGTGTTGGTAGGGTTCTATCTTAGATTTTCCAGTACTGAGATGTCTAAAGTCTGTCGTCTTAGTAAATGGCAACAGGATGTTCTAGACCTAGCAGATGATGATTGGGCCAAGATATCAGCCAGGGATAGGTTTATGCAACTTAAACATTTACACCAGGTGTACTACACCCCACAGAAGCTACTATACACCAGAATATAGATGTGACATGTCACAGATGTGTATAGCCACTTATTTTGTGTGGTTTGGACCCACCCCTCTACACTCAATCCTTTTGGCAAGAGGCATTGGCTGACAATGTAAAGGGAGTAGACCCTCTGAGAATATTTCTGGGCATATGTGATAATGTTGATACTACCCATTACAGAACACTGTTTATTTTCTGTGCATTATGCAGGAGGGCAATTCTTGGATGTTAACAGACTTTTCCACCCACACTTCATATGTGGAGATCTACTATTATTGCAACTATACTACCTAATAAATGTACTTGGAACATAACTGTAAAAAAAATAAAAAATAAAAAAAATACAAATCTTGGCAGAGTAGAATGAAACACAGGGGCCGATATAGGTTTGAGATTCCGGTCAGTGATGTGCTTAAATTAGGTTTGGTGGCTACTTTGAGATGTTGAAGTGACAGAGGGTCTCTCCAACACGTATTCTGGAGCTGCCCTAAAATCCAAACTCTTTGGACCGAAGGTCACCACATACACACACTAGATTTCACCCCAGCCCAATTCCTCCTACACTACCTCTACAAACAAAAAGATACCCTTGCCATGCACATGGTAAATTCTGCCAAACAGTGCATACCAGTCCATTGAGTGGGTTTGTGAGGTTCCCCAAATAATGGTTATCCATAATAGCCAAGACAGTGGAAATGGAAAGGCTCATCAGCATAGCCAACATCACGCCCACAAAATTGTCTTTCAAATGGGCATGCTGGACCCACTTCCAGACAGAGAACCGTGACCTTATTAACCCTAACATGCCACAAGCACGTGCCCCACGAGATATTCCAACTTAAAACTGCCTCAATACCAACCTCATACACAGCACCCTTTATAACACACAACTGAAACGAGAGAGAACGAGAGAGAACGAGAGAGAACGAGAGAGAACGAGAGAGAACGAGAGAGAACGAGAGAGAACGAGAGAGAGAGAGAGAGAGAGAGAGAGAGACCCCCTCCGTACTCCCTACTCTGACTACCCCTCCTTTCTATCAACCCACACCCCATCCCCACTCCACCCTTGAACCACACTCGCACCACAGACAAACAGAAGCCTTATCTCCTATCCAGACATATACCGAACACAAAAATTATGTTCTACTCTCAACATAAGTCTAGTAGGAAGACAAGATTGTCTATACTATAACCTCCTTACCTAATTCACTGCACACACTCACTCTCAATGCATACATTGCTATGATACAGTTAATAACCTTCAAAATTGTCTGCCAAACACTACACACTTGCCCGATTAAGAGCAGAAATAGCTCCCAAATCAACCACTTTGGACCCTTTGTCTCCCCATAAACAGGCCCCCTTCTGGCAATCACAGTAATTTGGTAAAATGGTTTTAAAATCAACCAGTTCTTACTAGACTTGATATAAAACAGAAGACAGATACTTGATATAAAACAAGATACTATGCTCAATTCTCCTGTATTGTGATCCGTTTAGGAAATTTGTTATGGTCTACTTGTTTGATTCTACCTGACTAACTCAATTATACTGGATTTGCTTATTTTGAATAAAAATCTTTAGGATAAAAAAAAAAAACACAGAATAATGAGGTTTGGTTTCTCATTTACAAAATGTAGTTCTCTTTATAGCAACTAAAGAATAGTCAAAGCTCCCTTGCCCACATTCCCTGCAAATCCCTACTTGTCCCTAATCTTCCCCCTTTCCTCTATTCTTTTCTCTAACAACCATGTAGGCATCTCTCTGGTGATCAATAAATCTCACTTGCGTCCATTCTAGGTAGACACCCTCTTTGGGAGGAGCGTTTTTTCAGGTTGTGGTAGCAAAAGGTGGGTATTTCCAAAATGCTAAAACTAGACTAGCCTTATTCTTTATTTTCAATAGGATAGATCCTCTGATCCGTATTTCAGGGAACTTATATTTAATATATATTTTTTATTTCTAGCCTATATTTCATCCTTGAGCACAACAGACCTTAGAAAACTCTTACATCTACCAAATTTTTGGGGCTCCCCTATATCTATAAACATCCAGAATTTAAGTTTAACCACTTGGTTCCCACACTACGTCTATTGACGTCATGGGGTTTCGGTGGTTATATCTAAATGATGCATGAGGCCACAGACATCATTCAGATATTGCCGTTTTCAGCCGGCGATTCCCTACACCATAAGAACAATCATAGTGGCTGTTCCGCCGCTTGATCATTCTTACGGGCGGCGGGAGGGGACGCCCCCCCCTCCCGCCGCCCTCTGGTGCTTCTACCGACTCACCGTTTCCATCGGTGAGTCGGTCACAGGATCCGCTGGCCACAGCAAGTAATCAGAGATTTCCGGCGGACTACATTGTCCCCGGAGTCTCTATGATTGTTCGGAGGCCGGGCGCAATGTTATGACGTCACGCCCGGCCTCGGTATTCAAATTAACGGCGCCGATCTGGCTAGGAAGCCAAGATCGTGTTTTTTTTTTTATTCTTCCCAGCCTAGAGGTGAGATATGGGGTCTTATTGACCCCATATTTCACTGTAAATAGGTCCGATCGTGCCATATTCCTATTACAAGGGATGTTTACATTCCTTGTAATAGGAATAAAAGTCATCAATTTTTTATTTTATTTTTTTAAGTGTAAAACATAAAAAAATAAAAAATAAAAAAATTTAAAGCGCCCCCGTCCCCGTGAGCTCGCACATAGAAGCGAGCGCATACGTAAGTCCCGCCCACATATGAAAACGGTGTTCAAACCACACATGTGAGGTATCGCCGCGAACGTTAGAGCGAGAGCAATAATTCTAGCCCTAGACCTCCTCTGTAACCCAAAATATGTAACCAGTAAAAAAAATTTAAAGCGTCGTCTATGGGGATTTTTAAATACCAAAGTTTGGCGCCATTCCACGAGCGCATGCAATTTTGAAGCGTGACATGTTGGATATCTATTTACTCGGCGTATCCTCCTCTTTCACATTATGCAAAAAAATTGGGCTAACTTTACTGTTTTTTTTTAAGCATGAAACAGTTTTTTTTCTGAAAAAAAACGCGTTCGAAAAATTGCTGCGCAAATACCGTGCGAGATAAAAAGTTGCAATGACTGCCATTGTATTCTCTAGGGTCTTTGCTAAAAAAACATATATAATGTTTGGGGGTTCTATGTAATTTTCTAGCAAAAAAATTAGGAAATTTACATGTAGGAGAGAAATGTCAGAATTGGCCTGGGTGCGAAGTGGTTAATTCACCCTCTTGTACTGTTTTTGATCCCCTTTGAACAAGGCCTTTGTTTAGATAGGCAAGACACTACTGATGTCCCTTCCCACCTATCCAACATACTTAATACAAAACCTTTACATTTTTCTTTGTTTTTAGAGTGGCCAGATAATCTTTTCTGGTTACCTTGAGAAGTACATCACCACTGGTTTAGTGTTGGGAGTTGGACATCCTCTTGTCACCTTGCCCTTTTGACTTGTCCCCACAAAGTGCCTGTCTATTCAAGGTCAATCAGGCAAGAATTATATTTAAATTTATTATAACCCCCCCCTTCAAGATGCACAAATATTTCTCAAAATATAAAATGTACACAATTTAAATAGATGATATTTATGCAATTTTCTTTGTCTATATTTTTATTATTTTTCAGTAGCACCTACCCAAACTGTACCGAGGAAGAAAATGTTTTCCAAAACACATTGACAAACACGCATGTAAGATTTATGGACCTAACCCTTTTGATATCTATCCAATCTTGTATATTGATGGACTCTCATATGCCTATATGATTAGACTCGTACCTTCATGTCTGTGATTGGGTATCTGTTCAACTACTGTTTAGTAGTGGATGTTGAAGTGATTATATGCATTTTTATCGGCGTATAACACGCACCATAATTTAACAGGGAAGGTTCAGGAAAAACAACTTATTTTTGTAAATAAACCACTTTGAAGAAAAATAATGGTCAGTGAGTATCAATGCAGCCCCATTAGTGCCCATCTGCAACCTCAATGCAGCCTAATCTGTGCCCATCCGCACCTCACTATCTCTCATAGGAAATCACAGAGCCATCTCCTGTTTACTCGGCTCTCACATACACAGTCCTGCCTCCACCATCGGCATTGGACCAGCTCCTGCGATAGAGAGAACACTGGTCCAATGCAGGTGGCAGGACTGTGTATGTGTGACGTGAGAGCCGAGAGCAGATGACGGCTCTGAATTCCGGTGGCACTTGTCCCCCTCTGAGGTACGCTGTCTGAGTATAAGACTCACCCGCAATTTTCCCCCCCATTTTCAGGGGGAAAAAAGGGCATGTTATATGCTGATAAATACGGTAATTGTAATATTTAGCTTGCATACATACTGCCTCATGTTGTGCCAACAAAGTCTGCTATTTTTTTGAGGAAGTTCTTTCTCAATCCTTTATATTGTAAAAAAAATAAATACCCCTGGAGAACTTTCGCCATATTGGGCAGAAATGTCATGTATGAGGCTTTGTCATCCTGCTGGCCATTATCTGGTGTAAGGATTGATCAGAAATCTTAGAAACCCCACTCACCCTTTATTTGAACGTAAACATTCACTGACCAACGGGTGATGGGTTTGCTCATCTGATGGACTTTAGAAGTCTTGTGCTACTTTTACAGTATCCTAGTGTTTAAAGGAAAGACAGGCGACAGTTCCCAGGTGCTGTTCGGGAAGCAGGTGGGTGTCACCTTTTCCAATTCAAATATGTGCCTGCTGTATTAATTATTGTGCCGACAGCATTTAAAGAGGAAGTAAAGGCTATTAAAAAAAAAAAAAATGCAGCCTGCAAGGCAAAGGCATAATGAGCTAGTATGCATAGCATACTAGCTCATTATGAATAACTTACCTGAGAACGAAGCCCTCAAAGCGGTCCTCCGTCTTCATGTTCGCCGCTGCTACGCATCCCAGAGTGACTTCCAGGTCTCGCTGCTCCGGCGCTGTGATTCGCCGGAGCAGCGATGACATCACTCCCGCGCATGCGCACGGGAGCCGACGCGAGCGGCATATTGCAGCGATCTGCAGCCTGCTCCGTGCGTCTGCGCGCCGCTGTCTACGGCGCATGCGCCGTAGACAGTGGTGCCTGTCTTTTTGTAAATATTTCCTAAACCGTATAGGTTTAGGAGATATTTCTTGGACCTACAGGTAAGCCTTAATCTAGGCTTACCTGTAGGTCAAAAGTGGTTTGTAAGGGTTTACAACCACTTTAAATGCAAAAGTCTACAATAATTAAAAAAAAAAAAAAAAAAAAAAAAAAAAAAAAAACTGAAACTTTCAGAAATGGAACACAATCATTTAAAGTTCTGAAACACATTAAACTAGAATATATTGTATGAGTTTCCTATTTTTACATGCTTGTCATTCCATATTATCATTACTTTTTTTTTTTAGAAGTATGTCCAGGTTTAAAGTATCAGCAGGTATCAAAGCAATGCAAGAAGCATCCCTGATAAAACAGCTGCCAAGATAAAAGGATGAATCAGAAAAAATGTTCAGTTCCAAGTCTACCACGGCAGACTAAAGACTTGCACAGAGGAAGAGAACCAGCAGAGCACAATTACCATGCAAAACTACCAAATGGGAAGCCCAGGCTACATTTTTAACAAAAAAACAAAAAAAGTTTGCCTCTACATGTTTAGATCTGTATAGTGAGCAGATATATAAAGTCTTTAAAATACTGATTAGTTTACAGTCACAATTTAAATAATAAAAAAAAAAACATAAAAAAAATAAAATAAAACACACACAACCCACTAAAGATTGATTAATTTTCCTTCCAGTTTGAAGTCAAATAAGAAAACAACGTGGTCAAAGTTTAAAAACAAACCAGGTGAAGGGGGGAGTGGTCTGAGCATGGCTGAGTGAGGGCGTGCAGAGTTTGTGCTCCCAGCTGAACCGCCAGTCATAGGTGATGTGCACCTGAGGATCCCGGAATGAGTGCTCCTAGACAGAGAAACGAAAACCTTGCGCAGAGCTGCAGGGTGTAGTGCCCCACAACCCGCTATACAGCAGTATTTCTCCCCGAGGCGGATGTCAGCTGCCGGGCATATCGCGGAGACTACGGACGTAGCTAAACCCCGCGAGGTGGCGAGCGCTCGGACAAACAGGGGGGAGACGAAAAGCTCAACCGAGGCCGGGAGCGGCAGAGAGGAAAACGAAGGAGCTACCCCTCGCACTAAACGATCGGAAGCGGAGGTGAGCGGGCGAGTGAATAAGGGGGAGACGGAAAGCTCAACCGAGGCAGTGAACGGCCGTGAGGAAAACGAAGGAGCTACCCTTCGTGTTAAGCGTTCGGAAGCGGAGACGAGGGCGTGGATGAATAGGGGAGAGATGGAAAGCTTAACCGGGGCCGGGAACGGCAAAGAGGAAAGCGGAGGAGTCACCCCTCGTAGTATGCGATCGGAAGCGGAGGATCTGAAGAGCTTAATCCAGGCTCTACCAACGAAAGCCGACATAGAGGCTCTCATTAAGAGAGTGGAGGAGACACACCGTGCTGAGATTCAGCAAGTACACACTGAGATCCAGGTAATTTCCGACCGCTTGATAGCGGGGGAGGTAAGAGTATCCTCATTCGAAGGAAAAATGGAGAGAGTGGAAAGGGAGAGCAAAGAGCAAGGTGAGATGTTGGTGGAGATGCAGCTCCAGATCGAAGAACTTGAGGATCGCAGTCGCCGCTGCAACTTGAGGCTCCGAGGCGTCCCAGAAGTCGCTGAGCAGGAGGACTTACAGGAGAAGGTAATGAGCATTTTTCACATGATTTTAGAGGGGAATGTCCCGCCCAACATGGACTTGGACAGAGTACACAGGGCGCTAGGGCCTAAACCAGCAGACCCGCAAAGGCCCAGGGATATAATTTGCCGCCTCCATAGATATGCGCACAAGGAGACTCTGCTGAGGAAGGCATGGGTGGCTGGTAATAGAGATAGAGGGCTCAGTAGTGAAGCTCCTACCTGACTTATCCCGGGCCACATTACAGCGCAGAGCACAGTTGCGCACTGTCTTGGACTGTGTACGGCGGGAGGGACATACATATAGATGGAAATACCCTCTTGCTGCGGTAATAAGAAAAGGAACATCTACATGCACACTGAGACTATACAGCGATCTTCCAAAATTATTTGCCTTTATAGGTGTGGAGCCGTTTATGGTGCCGAACTGGAGACTCCCACTCTCTCAGCTGCAGAGAAAAAACCCAGAAAGTACAGGAGGGAAAGAGAGGGAGTGAGAAAGATGAGAAAGACATAATACAATATAATGAGACTTGTGTCAGAATCTGTGCTAAATTAACTCATATCCCTGAATCTGAATTTTTTTTTTTAGCCTCACCCCATAGGTTTTCAACTTGTCTAAATACTCTTGAGTCCTCTTTCTTTTGGGATGAATGGAGATAATGGGGGGTGAGGTGGGGGTGGCGGGGGGGACGGGAGGGGGGGGGAAGAGTCTAAGATAAAATATACAAATAAGATTAGATAATTATTATAAAGGGGGGAGGGTTCGGGTCCCTTGGGGTCCTTGGGGGGGATTTACATGACCTAGGTTTCTAGGACCTGGGCTCCTAGAAGAGGTGGTCACTTAAGAGAGTATTATAATTCACTAGGGATAAAGAGAGATAAAGAAAGAGGGAATGGGATGATAGAGGTTGCAGTGGTCTTTCCTTTTTTTTTTTTTTTTCACTAGATGTGTAGGGAGGAGGAGGGGATTTAATATAATACATAAATGTTTGTTTAATACATGTTTGTTTTTCTTGGGGGGGGGAGGGGCAATGGACGCGGAGGGTCAGTAAATGTAAATGTGAATGATGGTGCACAGGGGATGGTTTAGACTTATGAGGGATGAGAGGGCGGGATAAGGAGGGACAATGAGTAGGGGGAGAGAGAACATAGAACTAGTACACAAGAAACTGGGGGGGTTTTTTTTTTTTTTTTTTTTACTAATTAATACGGTGAATCACTAAACACTAATATTAGTAACCTTTAATATTATCACTAATAAAATAAAGCACAAAGCTAGGGACCCGGGGGAAACAGAGGGCTTATGGACTGGGACCAGACCCCCCTACCTGAACCTAAGGATGAATAAAATAACTTTTTAGGATTTGACCTCCGGCTCCATCCCCCCCCCCCCCTTTTTTTTTTTTTTTTTTTTTTTTTTTTTTTTTTTTGGGATGAGGAATGTAAGGCATTATATTGTATTGTTGTTTTATTGTATTAATGTTTGGAACAATGTCAATACACAACGTGGCTCTTTGGGGAAAGGGGAGAGAAACGGAGAGGAGATATGGAAAATGGGAAGGGAGGAGACTGATATAAACTATACATGAATTATATATGCAGGGGAGGCTTAAATTTTGGATAAATACAGAGGGGGGAACATGTTTGAATTTGCAAACACAGGCGCAGCTGTGGATGTGTGTGCCCATATACGTATATGCAAGGGTATAGGAGTATACATGTAAAAGTATGTACGTAGATGGGAATGGATAGACATAATTAACTTTGCCTGTGTTATGGCTTTTGTCTCCTTCCCTTTCCGGGGTTTTTTTTTTTTTTTTTACCCCCCCTCTCTCAAAGAGCCATGTTGGAGTAGACACAATC
The DNA here is from genome assembly GCF_037356315.1 of Lithobates pipiens. Classification (NCBI taxonomy): domain Eukaryota; kingdom Metazoa; phylum Chordata; class Amphibia; order Anura; family Ranidae; genus Lithobates; species Lithobates pipiens. The sequence continues at coordinate 88,582,592 of NW_027507791.1, forward strand.
TGTGTAGAGAAGTAACAGGTGATAGTAGAAAACATGATATTATAAAAGACTGGTGGGGGAGAGCACGGGGGAAGCTCGCCCAGGAGCAACCAAGCACAACCACAAAACCCCATTAGGTAAACACTCATAATCCGGAGGGTCTGGAAATTGAGTGGATAAAAGCAGTAGAGCTTTGGAATTCGTGGGGAGACCGTTGGTAAACGGTCGACCCAGGGATTGGTAGTGGGGGAGGGAGGGAGGGAGTAGTAGACTAGACGGGAGGGAGGGGGGTGGGAGGGGGTGGGGCTAGAGGGGGCCTTTTTTTTTTTTTGCACCTTTATTGGTCTCTGCCTATTTCCCCGAGGAGATATGGAGACTTTAAAAATAATGTCCCTGAATGTTAAGGGACTGAACGTCCCGGAAAAAAGACGAATGCTATTCCACGATTTAAAGAGACTGAAAATAGATGTAGCGTATATCCAAGAAACACATTTCAGAGAAAATAATCTTTCTCTGTTGAGGTCTACGGGATATCCAACGATTTACCATGCACTTAACCCGATTTCCAAAACTAAGGGAGTTACCATCATGATATCCAAAACAGTAGCATGGAATCATAAGGATTCCATGATAGATGCAAAGGGAAGGTATCTCTTTGTAAAGGGGACGATGGGAGGGGTAGGAGTTACATTAGCAACATATTATGCCCCCAATATACAACAAGACCTCTTTGTTAAAGAGATACTTGATAAACTTATGGACTTTGAAGAAGGACAGTTGATTATGGGGGGAGACCTTAATATCCCATTAATCCCCAGTGAAGACACCTCATCAGGGACATCGTCAGTGACACCAAAAATAAGAAAGAGGATAGCTCAGGCATTAACAGAAACAAAACTAGCAGATATATGGCGAATATTACACCCCAAGGAAAGAGATTACTCTTTTTTCTCCAATCCGCATAAAGTGTACTCACGAATAGATATGTTTTTTATTCCGCATAAACAATTACCCTCAGTTAAGGACGCCACTATTGGCCTAATTACTTGGTCAGACCATGCTCCAATTTTCTTAAAATATAACTTAACGGGGAAAAAATATCTAACCTCTAGGATGTGGAAACTTAACGAGAGCCTCCTTCAGGATCCTTTAGTCCTGGAGGATATTAGAAAGGAGATAAAATTCTTCTTTCAGGAGAACGAAGGCCCAGAAAGTTCCTCGGGTACAATCTGGGAAACGCACAAGGCAGTAATCAGAGGAATATTAATTAAGCATGGAGCAAGGATTAAGAAGGAAAGAGAAACTAAGTTAACAGAATTATTAGTAAAAATGCAACATCTAGAAGCACAACATAAACATGCCCAGAACCTAGAAGTTGAACAAGAATTAATAAGTATACGTAGGCAAGTCACAGATTTATTACAGTACAGAGCTAAAATGGCAATTCAGATAGGACGTAAGTGTAGCTATGAATCTGGCAATAAATGCGGAAAACAATTAGCGAGAGCATTACGAGAAATACAAACCAAGACACATATACCTATAATTAGAAAAAAAGATGGGGAGGAAGAACGGATGCCAGAACAGATCGCTGGTGTGTTTGGCGATTTCTACTCCTCACTGTATAACCTGAACTTGAGGGCGGCAGATCAAGCTAAGATAAATGAATACATAAGTTCAAGTGAAATGCCGACTCTGACGGGTGATGCACGGGAGGAGATGGAATCCCCAATCACACTAGTAGAAGTACAAAACACGATAAAACAGATAAAAAGTGAGAAAGCACCTGGTCCAGATGGACTAACAGCCCAATATTATAAGACGTTTTTGCCGGAATTAGGTCCACATATGGTTAAATTGTTCAATGAAATAGGAGACATATCGACTTTCCACTCAGATACACTTAAAGCTACAATCACAGTGATACAGAAGGAAGGTAAAGACCCGAAACAATGTGGAAGCTATAGGCCAATATCCTTACTGAACGCAGATTTGAAAATATTTAGCAAACTACTAGCCTTGAGGATACAACAGTATTTGCCCTCTCTGATTCATCAAGACCAAGTGGGATTTGTCCCAACAAGAGAATCAAGGGACAATACTATTAAGGCCCTAAACCTAATACATACAGTTAACACCACCGAGACTCCCTGCATATTTCTGGGAACAGATGCAGAAAAAGCTTTTGATCGGGTGGGGTGGGAGTTTATGTTCTCGGTACTTCGACATATAAAGCTAGGAGGGAAAATGTTGGGCTGGATAACAAGCTTGTACGGAAAACCTACAGCTCAAGTAAGAGTAAATGGAGTGGTATCTACATCTTTCCCAATAACAAATGGGACCAGACAGGGATGTCCATTGTCCCCTTTGTTATTTGCGCTGACCCTCGAACCACTTTTATGCAGAGTAAGGCTCAACAGGGATATCCAAGGAATAATTATAGGAGAAACCCATAATAAAGTTGCAGCATATGCAGATGATATGCTTTTCACAGTGACGAACCCGATAATCTCGCTCCCAAATCTATGTAAGGAAATCGAGACATACAGTATACTATCCTACTTTAAAATAAACTGCTCCAAGTCAGAAGCCTTAATGATAGCATTCCCAGAGAAAATGATGAGACTAATAAAATTAGATTATAAATTTAATTGGACGGACTATGGTTTGAAATAACGATCGCAACAGACCTCAATAAGATATATGAATTAAATTTTGCACCAGCATTGAAGATGGTACGAGGATGCCTGGAGAGATGGCACAGGGGAATATATTCCTGGTTTGGAAGAAATAATATAATTAAGATGAATATTTTGCCAAAACTCCTGTACCTCCTACAGGCAATTCCAATGTTAATACCAAGAAAATTCTTCAGAACTATACAAACATTATTTATGAAATTTATCTGGGCAGACAAACAACCAAGGATACGGAGGACATTATTAACATTACCAAAGCAATACGGGGGATTAGCAACACCAGACATATATAAATACTATCAGGCAATACATCTAGGTAGACTACTAGACTGGTGTCGACATGGAGATCAGAAAATATGGGTAAAATTAGAGCAAGCACAATGCAGGGAGCTACTACATAGAGCACCTTGGTGCTACAGAAATTTGACCTTAGATACGAAGCTTCACCCTACAATAGGACCCACATTACAGATATGCTACCATCTCCTAGCTAAGAATAAGATATCGACACAGAACTCCCCTCTAGTTCCTATATTGGGCAATCCCCGATTTATACCAGGCATACAGAAAGGACCTTTTGATAAGCTGATTAAAAAAGGAATATATCAAGCCTCGCATTTCGTGAAAAAAGGTAAATGGCCAACAAGGCAGGAGATGACAGATAGAAAAGGCCCCTTTCAATTAGATTTCTGGCAGGCGGCACAATTAGGACACTTTTTAAGAACAGAGATAGAGCCAGAGTTACTAGACCGAGACTATATGCCATTTGAGAAACTTTGTACGGAAAAGGAACCAATTACGCATGTAATCTCGAAAATGTATGCGTTACTGATTAAACCCGTAGAAAATTTTCAGTTACCCTTCTTTCGGAAGTGGGAAATAGACCTAGGAAGGATTTTCTCTGAGGAGCAGAAGAAAAAGATGATACAATCAATTTTTAAAACAGCAACATGCACAAAATTGCAGGAAACTAATTATAAAATTATTGCACAGTGGTACAGAACACCAGAAAAACTTCAAAAATATTTCCCTCATATATCAAATAAGTGTTGGAGGTGCCAGAAAGAAGTGGGAAATTTTTTACACATATTTTGGTCATGTCCAAAAATTAAGAAATATTGGAAAGATGTACGAGAGATCGTTCAAAAATTCAGTGAAGTAGAGATACGGGAGGATCCAGCAGTATTCCTCTTGAATTTGTCAGAGACCTCAGGGAATATAGGTGGGAACTCCATCATGTGTCACTTGGTAAATACAGCCAAGTCATGTATAACACTTAGGTGGAAACAAATACAACCTCCCAGTGTGAGCATGTGGTTGAAGTCGAGGAGGTGAACAGGATGGAAGACCTAATATGGACAGCTAGGAAAAGAAGGAAAACTTATTTGGAAATATGGACACCATGGAACCTCTATATCTCCTCGGGGGATGGAAGGAGACGGATCGATGCAGTTTAGGGGGGTGGGGGGGGAGACTCGGGGGGAGGAGATGAGAACTCCCCCTCTCTCTGGCTTGGTTCGGTTTTTTTTTTTTTTTTTCCTTTTTGGGGGGGGGGGGGGGGGGTTGGTGGGGAGGGCTGAAGAATAGGGGGGAAAATAGTAAGAGGGGTAGATGAGTAAAAAGGAGATAACAATACAACTCTAATCTAACTGGGAACAGTACCAATCTAGGATTAGACATGGTGTATGTGGGACTGAGAGAGAAGTTTCCACGCTACTGTCCCGATATGTTATATATATTACCATTAACCTTGCGTGTTTTCTTTGTGGTTTTATATATTATACTATAAGGGGAGTAAGAAGCGAACGGAATGGAATGAACTGTTATGCTATTTCTGTTTATTATGTATGATCATGGAAACTAGATGTATGACTCTTAGATTGTTTATGTAAAACTTTGTTTTGGCTTACTTATGGAAAGGGAAAAAATAAATAAATAAATTGAAAAAAACAAACCAGCTCAATGCACAACAATTTAGTAGCATTTTCAGCTTTTAACCACTTGCAGACCGGACCATTTTGCTGGTCAAAGACCAGACCACTTTTTGCGATTCGGCACTGCGTCGCTTTAACTGACAATTGCGCGGTCGTGCGACGTGGCTCCCAAACAAAATTGGCGTCCTTTTTTTCCCACAAATAGAGCTTTCTTTTGGTGGTATTTGATCACCCCTGCGGTTTTTATTTTTTGCGCTATAAACAAAAATAGAGCGACAATTTTAAAAAAAACGCATTATTTTTTACTTTTTGTTATAATAAATATCCCCCAAAAATATATAAAAAAAACATTTTTTTCCCTCAGTTTAGGCCGATACGTATTCTACATATTTTTGGTAAAAAAAAAAAAAATCGCAATAAGCGATTGATTGGTTTGCGCAAAAGTTATAGCGTTTACAAAATAGGGATAGTTTTATAGCATTTTTATTAATAATTTTTTATTATTATTTTTTTACTAGTAATGGCGGCGATCAGCGATTTTTATTGTGACTGCGACATTGTGGGGGACCCATCGGACATTTTTGACACATTTTTGGGACCATTGTCATTTATACAGTAATCACTGCTATATAAATGCAGTGATTCCTGTGTAAATGACACTGGCAGTGAAAGGGTTAACCAGTGGGTGGCAGTGTAGGGGTTAACTGTTCCTAGGGGTGTGTTACTAACTGTGGGGGGGTTGGGCTTTCATTTAGTGAACACTGATCTCTGTTCCAATCACATGGAGCAGAGATCAGAGTCACTAGTTGCTAGGCAGAATGGAGAAATGTTTACACAACATTTCCTCCATTCGGCCGCTCCGTGAGACGATTGCGGGGATGCCCGCGGCGATCGAGTCCGCGGGTCCCGCGACCGGACTCATGGAGGTCCCGACCAGCGCGGGAGCGCGCCGCGCTCCCGATGGCAGGGCGGCATTGAATATTGGACGTACCTGTACGCCAATATGCCTGCCCGTGCCATTCTGTTGACGTACATCGTTGTGCGCTGGTCGGGAAGTGGTTAAGAGCAAAGAAGAAAAAAAAAACTGTAAAAAGGATAAAGAATGCATTATTCATGAATATTCTAGCCATGTTGTAGTTCTAAAGTTACCACCCCACCCCCCCAAAAAAGTGTGTATATATATATATATATATATATATATATATATATATATATATATACACATACATATACACACACATACATACATACACACACACGTACATATACATATACACACATCTATATCTCTATCCATATACACACACACACTACTGATTTAGAGATCGTTTGGCATATAAAGATTGACAAGTCTTATGTACTAACAGACTCCAACAGTGTTTATTATTGGAAGATCATGTTTGCTGTACAATGTATTGCTTTATATTACAGTGTTATGCACTCCCAGCTTAGTGGGAATTCCAGTAAAAAAAAAAGCCCCGTTTGTTCTTGAGGGTAAAAGCGAATCGGACATCTCTGTAATGGTCTGTGTTCCATTTGAATATCCACACTTTAGACACAGCTGCTCAGCCTTAAAGGGTTTTCAGAAGTGGCACATTCAGTAGGTGAGGATAATAATTGAAGTCCCTTTTCTCACCATGTGCACTTTTCATCAGGCAACATATTGCAGGTACAAAAATGCCACTACAATGAAAAGTTAAGATGTCTGGGATTCCTTTCTTGATGAGATAAAACAAAAAACAACCGTACCAAGATGCACTACCTGCTCCGTACTAGAAAGAGGGCAATCAACACTTTCCCTCAGATTTCATGGATCAAATCAAGAATTAGATGCTCTTTACTGTTAGCTGTTCACATATGCAGTCAATCTGAAGAGGTGGAGGGGGGGGGGGGGCTTGCGAGTCCCAGGAAAACAAGTGTCCAGAACTTAAATATAAAACTGGTGGAATGCTAACTGGTCCATAAAAGGCTGTACTAAATTGTCTGTAGCAAAGTAAAATACAAGACCAAATGTTATGGAGATGGGTAGGGCAGGTAAAGCCTTCTTGAAAATGGCAAGTAGTAAAAGAGTAAGGCACAGACCCTGTAAAGAGAGAAAAAAAAAAAAAAAGAAAAAAATGGGCATTACAAGAAAACACTTTGGAAAATCATGTTTCGTTTACAAATTATTCACCTTAGAGATGTGGACTCAGTGAGGCGAGTAGTTTTATTTCATTGCTTCCAGTGACATTCTAAATTTTGATCACTTCTCTTACTATACAAGAAAAAAAAACACACACACACACACACACACACACACACACACACACACACACACACACACACACACACACACACACACACACACACACACACACCACCAACATGCTTAGTACAATTCTAAATGTAATGACAGCACTACTCACTATTGTTCGAACACCAACAATGCAAACATATGAATAAAAAAAAAAAAAGTGTTTAAACTCTTAAAAAGTAGTTCTAAAGTCTCAAAGTTGTTTTACCTTAATAAGAACATGCAATCTGTCACTCCTCTCAGAACAGAACACGGATTTGTGTGTTTTTACACACACACACACACACACACACACACACACGCTCTGTCACCCATGCGCGTGACTGTAGGCCACGAGCATTTGGTACACTTCGCAGCTACGACAGTTCGTGGGATCGTGCCGACCTGCCGCAGTAAAATGACGACGGCTGGTCGGCAAGCAGTAAATATCACTTTGTTAGTCACACGATCTTTCAAAATAATCAGAAATGCCAATAAAAGAAATAAAACAAAACAAACATACACGGTCATTAAAAAAAATAAAAAATAAAAAATAAAAAAAACACACACACACACATACTCCAAGCGCTCCTCCACCATCACATCAATCTGCTTACCAGGACTAGTGGACTCCACAGATAAAGAGGTCTTACAGCACTTCAACATGTGATCCAAAGAGTAGCCAGGATCCAAACACTCATCACAAAAAAGCAGCTCCGTAATTAATGATCCTTAAGCCCTGGTTCACATTGGAGGGATTTGGCATGCGATTTGGCATGTCAAATCGCATTCCAAATCTGCGGCAATTGCTGGCATAAAAAAATAATCTGAAAGAAATCTTCTGAGACAAAATGCCCATCGGGGGGGAACGTAGGAGTGACATTATGGAAGCCAAAGGTTGAGCGTTTTCATGCAATGCTCATTTGTACATCTTGCTGTACAATTATGTGAGTACTGACCCTTATAAATGATTCAACCTAAATACTGCACTATGGAACCTCTTTTTCCCTGTAGCGTGGCTTAGTTAGCTGGGGAGCTGTTTTTTTATGATGAGTGTTTGGATCCCGGAGTGTGTGTAAATTATAAAATATATATATATATATATATATATATATATATATATATATATATAATATATTAGGGCTGTGGAAATTAACGATTAATTCCTCGATTAGTGGTTCTTTTTTTTGATCGATTAAAAGTCTTTTTGATTGGTAGGCTGCCTGCCCTGGGGCTGCTTTGGGCCAAGCTGTGGCTGCAGCACAGCGCTCTGCTCCCTCCTCCACTATATGTCGTACAGTCTGTGGGCATCTCCTGCTGTGTCACCGAGCGGAGTGTGAAAACTTTGGCCGTGCTGTGAGAGAAAGTCCCGCCCTCCTCCTAGATCAGCTTGTGTGATAGACAGAACACTGTGTCTATCACACGAGCTTATCTAGGAGGGCGGGACTTTTCTCACATCACGGCCAATGTTTTCACTCAGCTCGGAGACACACAGCAGGAGATGCCCACAGACTGTGTAATCCAGGCACAGGCACTGACTACGGTGAGGCTGCGATTATAGGCATGGCTAGGCTGCGATTATGGGCACGGCAAGGCTGAGTTTTGATGAGTGATGTCCTGGCCATGCCTCGCTATGTCCAGCTTCAGCCATAACAACGGTGCTAAATAAAGCTAAAAGTAGTTGGATGTGTATGTGCGTTAGAATTAAATCGAAATTGGTTGATAAAAAAAAAAAAAAGAAATCGATTGATCGAAACACGAAAATTTTAATCAGTAACAGCCATAATTTATATGCATATTAAAGTGATGCGAGACCTCTTCATCTGTGGGGTCCACTAGTCTTTGCAAGTAGGTTTATGTGATGGTGGAGGAGCGCCTGGAGGATTATTCTCTAAACACAAGTCACATTTTTAATCATGGTGTGTTGACACTTGTGGACTTTAAGTCACGGATTTAAAGTACTATATACTTAGACACTGTATGTACGATTTCTCATTTCTTTACTGTCAACTTCTGATTGTTAGTCACACATGATTTTTCATAATTAAGATTGTTTGAGTTCTACATCTTACTAGCCTTTACCGCCAAGTGCGTCAAGAAAAAAAAAGGTTAGTACCAATTATATATTTTATGAGCACACACGAACTGGTGCATTTCACAGGGCTAGTGGAAGAGATGTGTTAACTGCAAAAATTAGCTCAGCATACTCTGGCAGTCATGTCACTACTGACTGTTCTTAAAACAGGTGCAAATCTCACGCCAAAAAATCTTGGCCTGAATTAATGACATTGCAAAAACACCTTAAGACTTAAGTCATGTGTATGTGGATTTCGGACTCAAAAGGCAAAGGACATATACACTTTAACTTGCTTTTGTCCTGCTTCTAAATGGTTTATGATTAGCTTATGGATTTTTCTAAGCTGCTTTAGCATTTGTAGTGACTGGATTGAAAAAGAAAAGTGGACAAAGACCTATATACACAGGTACATACTACTTTCAGAACTTTTACGGAGAAACAAAATGTGTTTCATACTTACAATCAGGATGGCAACAAAGCAAGCCAATGTTGTGTTCCAGTCTCCACTAGCTGTGGCTGAAGCCTTCCCAACAAGGACACTGTAGAATATAAAGTCTCCTAGTCCCAGTTTCACTCCACCTAAGGAGAAGTACAGAGTACAGATGAAGATCATCAGATTAACCTATGCTAAAACAAAGGTTAAAAAAAAAAAAAAAAAAGGGAGGCAACTACAGATGTTTGTCTGCATCATGCAGGACTCAAAATGAAGGCAAACAATCTTAAGAAACGGGTTCAGAAAATACAAATTCAGGAGATCCACTTTTCTCCCTGGAAATACCAACATACAGACAGTGAGGTTATGCTCCACAGGTCATGATACCAAGGTAGTCAGGCAACACCCACCAGAATCCATTCAGATGTTAGACGTTTGATGACTCTGGGTAGATTTAGTAGCATCATGAATTGCAAAGAATTATCTGAAATCATATTAACCACCTCGCGCCCGTCCTATAGCCGAATGATGGCCGTAGAGCAGGCGCTTTCGTCTGGGTGGCCGTCCCTGGACGTCCTAATGTTTACTTCCGCAATGCGCACCGCCGCAGGCGCGCATCGGGGAAGTTCTGTGTTTGCCGTGTCCCCCGGGGACAGGCAAACACAGATCGCTGTAAACGGGCAATCACAGCGGCCGTTTACAGCGCAATCGGCGTGTCCAATGGGAGATGATCTCATATGTAAACATATGAGATCATCTCTCAGCGCGGCTCTCCCTCCTCACACAGAGTGTGAGAGGGGAGAGAGATGAACGGCTGCAGTGGCAGCCGTTCTGCTTTGATTTGAAGTAAAAAAAAGTGCCATCCTCCCCCAGTGCCATCCGCCCCAGTGCCACGTATAAGTGCCATCTGTCATCAGCGCCACGTATCAGTGCCATTTGTCATCAGCGCCACGTATCAGTGCCATTTGTCATCAGCGCCACGTATCAGTGCCATTTGTCATCAGCGCCACGTATCAGTGCCATTTGTCATCAGCGCCACGTATCAGTGCCATTTGTCATCAGCGCCACCCGTCAGTGTCACGTGCCATCTGTCGTCAGTGTCACGTGTCATCAATGCCACTTATCAGTGCCATCTGTCATCAGTGCCACATTAGTGCCATCTGTCACCAGTGCCACTTATCAGTGCCATCTGTCATCGGTGGCACGTATTAGTGCCATCTGTCATCAGTGCCACATATTAGTGCCATCTGTCATCAGTGCCACATATTAGTGCCATCTGTCATCAGTGCCACATATTAGTGCCATCTGTCACCAGTGCCACATATCAGTGCCATCTGTCACCAGTGCCACATATCAGTGCCATCTGTCACCAGTGCCACATATCAGTGCCATCTGTCACCAGTGCCACATATCAGTGCCATCTGTCATCAGTGTCACGTGTCATTGTCCTGGTGCTTCAAAAGTGTAATAGGTAGTCAACAAGTTAGATGTGTAATTTATGTTCCTAGAACACATGATGGCGCTCCCTGCATGTTGGGCCTCTCTATGTGGCCAGGCTGTGAAAAAGTTCCACACATGTGGTATTGTAATACTTAGGAGGAGTAGCAGAATTTTTTTGGGGGTGTAATTTGTGGTATACACATGCCATGTGAGAAATAACCTATTAACCTTATTAGTACTACAATATTGTAATGATTATATTCAGTGATCAGATAAGCAAAGACTCCTGTAGCCATTGTGCTGGGCTGCTAAACCACTTTACATTATAGGCAATATACATTAGAAAGACCTGTATTTAGGGTGTTTATATATTTACTGTATATGTTGGGACAGAACGATCCAAATTACAAAAGGTTCCATTGATTAAGCCAATAGCATCTTTTTTGCCATTAGGAACCATACCTGAACTTTTCATGTACAGCCTTGAAAAGCAGAATCGCAGAGAAAGGAGTCAGCTGCTCAGCCTTCTAGAATTGCCCATGAGATTTATTTTCTGCCAAAAATATCTACAGTTGCATATTCACAGAGACTCATACTAAGAATTGGTGAAGGGGGAGTGGGGGGTTATTCTGAGCAGATGTTATTTTATACTTAACCAGTAGAAAGTGGTGGATTGTGTTATAAAGTGTACATTGTTAAGGTCAAAAGTGCACGTAAAGTGAATAGGATTTCTGAACGGTCCTTTAGCTCTTAAAGTGACACTAAATTCCTATTTGAGTGCATAGTCTTAACTCAAAGAAAAAATAAATATAGGATTTTAATAAGAGCTTACTTGTAAAATCCTAATTTTTGAAGTACATCACGGGACACAGAGTCATAGGAGTTACCATGTGGGTTATAGGTCACCTTCAGGTGATGGGCACTGGCACACCCCAAGACAAAAAGTGCCCTCCCTATATAACCCGTCCCACTACTGGGAGTACCTCAGTTTTGTAGACAAGCAATACATGTGTATACCAAAGAAGGGAGGGACCTCTGTGTCCCGTGATGTACTTAAAAAGAAAAGGATTTTACAGGTAAGCTGTTACAAAAATCCTATTTTCTTATCATACATCACGGGACACATAGCCATAGTAGTTACCATGTGGGATGTCCCATAGCAATGGCAACTGAAGGGAGGGAGACAACAAAAAGTAGGGCATTAAGAGACGGCATACTGCATCCTGCAGTATACTGTGCCCAAAGGCGATATCCTCATGACCTTTTACATCAATTTGATAGAATCTGGTAAATGTATGGACTGAAGACCAAGTTGCGGCCTTTCAGATCTGAGCCATGGAGGCCTGGTGATGCACTGCCCAAGAAGCACCAACAGCCCTGGTGGAGTGCACTTTAACATGAAAAGGAGGAATTTTCCTCTTTAGACCATAAGCCTGAACAATCACTTGAATCCATTTGTAAATGGTAGATTTTGACGCTGCCTGTCCTCTTTTAGGACCGTCTGGCAATACAAACAAAACATCTGTTTTACGAATCTGAGTGGTCCCCTTTAAATAGACTGACGGCTCTCACTACAGCAAGAGAATGTAGTGACCTCTCTTCCAGAGACCGAGGTTCTGGGAAAAGGGAAGGTAGGAAAATATCCTGGTTTAAATTAAAACCCGTCACTACCTTTGGTAGTAATCTAGGATGAGGCCGCAATACCACCTTATCCTTAATAATCAAATAGGGCTCTTTGCAAGAAATAGGCTCCGATACTCTTCTTGCAGACGATATGGCAACCAAAAAAAATACATTCCTTGTCAAGAGGACCAAGGGAATATCCTGTATAGGCTCAAAAGGCTGTTTTTGTAAAGCCGACAGGACTTAATTCAAATCCCAAGGGTTCAGGGGTGTCCTGACTGAAGGATTAATCTGTGTTACCCCCTGAATAAAAAGTTACGAACCAGAGAGTGAGAAGCAGGAGGCAGTTGAAAAAATACCAACAAGGCCAACACCTGGCCCTCGATAGTACTTAAGGCCAGCTTAATTTCTAATCCCATCTGTAGGAATTCAAGGATCCTACTTGGGACATATTTTCTGGGATGCCAACCCCTGGATTCACACCAGGAGACATATGCCTTCCAGACTCTATAGTATACGACTCTGGAGGCCGGCTTCCTAGTATTAATCAAAGTAGAAACTACTGAAGGTGACAGCCCACGGTCCTTTAGAATGTGTCTCAATAGCCAAACCGTTAAATTTAGCGTTTGTAAAGGTAGAATGAAATACCGGACCTTGCAAGAGAAGGTCTAGCCACAGTGGCAGGGTCCAAGGGTCCCCTATCACCAACTTTATGATCTCGGCAAAACAAAGATCTCCTGGGCCACCAGAATCACTTCCTTCCCTTCCTGCTTGATCCTGCGAAGAAGGTGCAGAAGCAGCAGAACCGGAGGGAACGCACAGATCAGCGAAAACTGATCCCATGAAAAGACCAAGACGTCTGTTCCGCATACCAGCGGATCCCTTGTCCTTGACACAAAGTTGTCGACTTTGTTGTTGAATCTGGACGCAAACAGAACCACGTCCAGAACACCCCATCTTTGACATATCGACAGAAAGATATCGGGGTGAAGGGACCATCTCCCGAAAACAATTGTTGGCGACTCAAGTAGTCCGCCTGCCAATTTTCTATCCCTGGAACGAAAACCACCGATGGGCAGAAAGCAACGTCCCTTGCCTAAGTGAGAACATGATTCACCTCTTTGGGCTGCACAACTTTTCGTGCCCCCTTGGTGATTGATGTAGGCCACTGCCGTGGCATTGTTGGATTGGATCCTGACAGGATAATTCCGTAGTCTGAGCGTCCAGGCCTCTAGGGCCAGACTTACTGCCCGAATTTCCATAATATTGATGGGCAAGGTCCTCTCTGACTTGGACCACTTCCCTTGGACAGATGCTTTTTCCAGGAGTGCTCCCAAACCTAGAAGGCTGGCATCAGTAGTTACCACCCTCCAGGATACTGGTAGAAAGGATCTCCCCTGTTGAAGATTGCTGGATATCAACCACCAAGTCCAAAGCCTGGATCTTCTTGTTCCAAGTTGACAGAATACGGTTTTGCAGCAGTCTTGAATGAAACTGCGCATAAGGAATGGCCTCGAAGGAAGCCACCATCTTTCCCAATAACTTCATGCAAAGCCGAATAGAAGGTTTTTTTCTTTGTTTTGACAAGCCAAATGGAACGGATTCTTTCCTGGGGTAAGATTTACCCTCTTCTGAACCATCTATGATCACCCCAAGTACTGCAATCTCCTGGGTGGTTTTAAGGAGGATTTCTCTAGGTTGAGAATCCAGCCTAGGAATTCTAGGTAACTCACTGCTGAGATTAAACTTTGGTTTAGGCGGGTAACTGACTGATCTACCAAGAGCAGATCATCTAAGTAGGCTAGAACTGTTATACCCTGAGCCCTTAACCTGGCTAAAGGAGGGACCAGGATCTTTGTGAGCACTCAAGGTGCAGTAGCTAGAGCTACAAACAGAAAATGACGATTTTCTACCTCGAAGCGTAGAAATTTCTGATAAGCAGGGAAAATTGGCACAGGGAGATAGGCCTCCTGGATGTAGATCAATGCCAAAAAATTATCCTCCTTGTAGGATGGAGACAACTGATCGAAATGACTCCATGCGAAAGGAACAAAGGAATTCAAATGCCGGTTTGAGATCTAAAATGGGTCTAGCCTCCCGTTTGGTTTTGGCACCGTGAAGAGGTTTGAATAAAACCCCGATCCCTGCTCTTCTGTGGGAACCCCTGATATCACTTTTTGGGACAAGAGATGATCCAGAAAGACTTCCTTTTGCCTGGGTCTCTGGGAACGTTCGATCCTAGAAAACAAGGAGATGGGAATTCTCTGAATTCTAGTTTGTAACCTATAAAAATTGAGGAAGCCACCCATCTGTCTTGATATTGTTCCTGCCAGATCTTTGAAAAGTGTAGAAGCCTCCCCCCCACTCGAGCGAGCGGGGGCGTCCCTTCATAGGGAGGCTTTAGTATTTTGCTTTGTGGGTTTCCTGCCCCAGGTCTTCTTTTGGCCCTGGGACTGCCCCTGAGGTCTTCCTCTTGAACCTGACGGTGCAGGCCATTAGACTGCCTGGAGGCCGATGCCCCTGGCACTGGAGAAGATGCACGTTTAAAAAAAAAAAAGGGAAAAACCGCTTAAACTTATTAACTGGTAAAAGAGAACTTTTCCCATTAGAAATTCTTTGGCTATACTTATCCAGATTATCTCCAAATAACTGTTCACCATGCAAGGAGAAACTGGCCAAGAGATTTTTACATGGCGCTTCGGCGGACCAATTTTTCAACACAATTCTTCGCACATGCACCAGCCCTAGTATAAGCTGTGAGGCTTGGCGAATAAAATCTTTCATAGCGTTTACTGTGAAACACAATGCTTCGGATATACTGGCCAACTGCTGGGCCTGCTGATCAGGAATAATTCCGAGTACCTCTACAAACTGGTCCTTTAAGGACTGAGATACTCCAATCTCTGCCAATGTCGGCTGAATGAATGAACCTGCAAGAAAAATATTGTTTTTAAAAAGAGAAATTCCAACTTCTTATCTGTTGGATCCTTCAACATTTTAGCACTGTTTACAGGACAAGTCAGGTTCTTGTTCAGAGGATATAGCAGCATCAATTGCTGGAATCCCCCATAGGATAAAGTATAGAAAACTTTAGGAGCTGCCACAGCTTCCTCTTTCCCCTGCATGTATCAGCCACGCGGTCAGTGGAGAAAGAACATAGCCGGCTCTGCCTGTAGCCAAGAGTGCCATGCACCGTGCTATGGAAGCTGACATCACCCCGGTCCTGGCCCTCTCCAGGCACTGAAAACAGGGGACAGCAGCACAGCCAACTTCCCCAGTGGAGATGCTGCTTCTGGGAAGGCTAGTGACATGCCCCCAAACGGCCATTTCAGAGCCCCTGCTCATGAGACCTAGGGGACCAGGTTCCAGGAACGTGTTACCCCCCGTCCAGAGGAAACACTAATAACGGACATGGGGCCTGAAGGACTGCTCCCCTTTTATCTGGTGGGGGAAATGCGTTTCCTGTCCTGGTAGAATAGGTTATCCTAAAAAATGAAGGTAAATTAGGGGTATAGGTACCATCCTGAAAAAACAATTGAGGATATGGAAGGGTGAGTAGGTACAATATGGGCTACTCCAAACCCCATTGACCCCGAATCACCTTAGAAAGGGTCTTAGGACTATTACAGTACCTAGTAATGCAAAAACTCTTTAAAAAGGGTATAACATTTATTGAAAAATATACAAACTATTTAATCAAACATTTTTTTACAATACAAACAATACACAAGAGTATTTTACAACAATTAAGGCATACAATTCTGGGTAGTATCCCCTAAAATGAACTGGGGGTATGATGTAGGTACAGACTTAGCCTCTGCTAGTTTTGCGGCTCACGCCGCTTCCTCAGGAGGCGTCAAGCTATAGACATCTAAGGAAAAATATGGGTAGAAATATAAATCAATTCAAAGGTGAACAATGCAACATAAGCACAGAACAAAAAAAAAAATACGTTAGGAGTATTTGAATTTTGAGCAACTCATCAACAAACCCAAAAATGGAGTAACAGACTGGTGTCATTATTTGCCGTTTGTTACTCCATTTTTGGGTCCGTTGGTGAATTTGGTGTTTTTTTGTTCTGTACTTATGTTGCATTGTTTACCTTTGAATTGATTTATTTGTCTACCCATATTTTTCCTTAGAGGTCTATAGGTTGACTCCTGAGGAAGCGGCATGAGCCGCAAAACTAGTAGAGGCTACTTCTGTACCTACATCATACCCCCAATTAATTTTGGGGGATACTACCCCGAATTTTATGCCTTAATTGTTGTAAAATACTCTATTGTTGTTTGTATTGTAAAAAATTGTATTTGTATATTTTTCAATAAATGTTATTCCCTTTTTAAAGAGTTTTTGCATTACTAGGTTCCGTAATAGTCCCAAGACCCTTTCTAGGGTGATTTGGGGTCAATGGGGTTTGGAGTAGCCCATATTGTACCTACTCACCCTTCCATATCCTGTCCTGGTAAAAAGAGCCCTAGTTCTCATGGGCTGTCCTGGAAGACAGTTGGAGAAGAACTGTTTATCTGGGTGCTTCCACTCAGAATACAGGGGTGAACTCATCGACTGACTGCGTTACAGGCAGCAAAAAAAGTTGAGTGGACCAATTTAGTGAGGGAGTGTACCAACAGTCTCTCCTGCGAAGCTGATCCATCCTTATTTGGATCTTCGGAAGAGGAGTCATTAGCCTCTTCCTAATATTTTTTCACCCCTTGTTACTCAGCATGAGGGTGCTGAGCAATGGACGGTGATCAGCTACGCTTAGGCCCACTCTAGCATTGATCTTTTGTTCCAAATTTGAAATGGTAGAAGAAAAAACCTCCTCAGTGATGTATATAGGGGTTGTAGTGTCCAAAGCTTCTGCAACACCGGCCACATCACTCTGAGGAGGATGCCATCTTTTTAGATATGGACGTAGGTTGTTGTGAAACAGACCCTCCAGAACTACAAGTCCCATCATGCCTCAGCCTGTGGGAGTCATGTTTGTAACTGTCAGCCTTGCAATGCCTCATGGGACTTGTAGTTCCGCAACAGCTGGAGGGCCACCAGTTTGAGACCCCTGCTCTATAACCCTTTGAGGTGTTCCTTGTCCCCCTTCTGCTCATAGCCTGATGCCCAAAGCAGAGGTACTACCAGAAGGAATTCATACACTGCTTGAGCTATAGTCCAGTACAGTTGCTGCTATTAATACCCAGCCTAATGCAGCAGTAAAAATGTGTCTAAGGAAATGCCTGTGTCACCAAAACCTCTTAACGCCATCTTTTTCTCGTGTCCCTCCACAACCTGCAGCAACACAAAAGGTGCTTTTAAAACCTTGCCTCCTTGTGTTGGGCATTAGAGGACACAACGCCTCTAGGCCCGACCCCCCGCGTTTCATACGGCTCTTCCCCCATTCCTTTTAAAAATACATTTTTTTCCCCTTTGAGTGGCGGACCACAGGAGCTACGGGAAGGCGCAGAATGGTGCGGGGGGAGTCTGTAAGCTGCCAAGCGGCACACTGATTGTGCTAGTTTTCTTTTTAAAAGAAGAAAAACTTGGAGCGCTTCTTCCCCCATGAAGAGGGGGAGACTGTCAGCACCGGAAGAATCCCCGCTCAAGTTTACCGGAGGTCCTGCTGTCTGCCTGGAGGAAGAAGTATCTCAGCTCCCTGACACAGCGTGTTCTCCAAGCGTGAGGCGGTGAGTGCTCAAAATAGCCCCCAGTGGTGACACATATGCATGACAAAATTTACTGATCTTAAAGGAGACATTCATAAGAAAATTCAAAAAAAGTCTTAGAAAACTCCACTTGCCTTTTTCCGCCGCAGGGTTTTCTGTAGCAAACCAACAGACCCAATCTTCACCCTTCACGTGGGTTCCGTTAAACCTTAAGGAGGTGGGGATCCTCAGGAAACCCACTATCCTGGACCTGTAAAAGCACCTCCACATGTAAAACTTTATGGCCTTACTGCCAAAAAGTACTGGATCCCAAGGTCCAGCTCTCTAAAAAGAGAAGCCTTTCCAGGCAAAACCTTGTTTCTTCGGCTATGAGGCCTGGGTACCATTCAATTTGGCCAAAAGAGACACTTTGAATGGATCCGATCAGCATGGCTAGCCCCAGCAAGAATTGCTTTAGAGGAGCTCAGCACAGCACATCTTTAGTCATGACCAACACCTTAGACACTGGCGAAAAAACTGAGGTACTCCCAGTAGTGGGAGGGGTTATATAGGGAGGGCAGTTTTTGTCTTAGGGCATGCCAGTGTCCATCACCTGAAGCTGGCCTATAACCCGCATAGTAACTACTTCTTGTTAGAGGGTGCCTATGATAATTCTCTCACATTGGTCCCACTGTATGTAGGAAAGTTTCCATCCCCTCTTGCTTGCTCCCATGATGGACTAGGTATTATGGAATTAATAGTGTGCATAGAACAATGCAAATCAATGCAACCAACAAGCACTGTTCATTTCAAACAAAATGCAAGTGAGCGGGAAATAGAGGTTTGGGAGATCATAACAAAAGAGGCAAAACACCACAGTAAGAAATTATTTAATGGAAAAAAAAAAAAAAAAATTCCAGCTCTATTAACTCTTAAATGTTTATAGATTTTTGGAGAATAAGGCTTTCATTTGTGTAATTTTATAGCATTTTTAAGGGTTCCTAGTACAGAAATATAGTCTGTATAATAGAGGCTAGGATTTGTCCTGTGAAACAAATACATAGGCACCAGCTCACAAGATTAAACCCGATTTACAAGGAAACCGATACAAAAACAAAACAAAAACAAAACAAAATGTTTAAATTCGTTACAGGTAAAACGATGTGTGTATTTATGTATAAGCGCAGATCTTGAAATATTTTTGTCGCGTGAAAAAGATGCATACAAAAACATTCTAGATCAGGGATAGACAACCTTTGAGAGGTTAAACATGAAAGATCACCAGGCCTAACTAATTAGCAAGTTAAAACTTAAAAAATAAATAAATTATTTAACAAAAGTTACTATAAAAATCTAAACTTAGCCTACCTTAAAAGCAAACAGTGTCAGTCAGTAGATCAGCTTCAGTAGGGCAGTGGATGGTGTGTGGACAGTGTTAGTGAGGCAGATGATGATGATGTCAGAGCAGAGGTTGCCGTCTTATTTTTAAGATTAGCATTTCATTTCTCTTTACAATTGTAAAAAAAAAAAAAAAATTCTACAAAAATATATATATTTTTTTTTAGCAGCCCTTTTGGGGGGGTTTTAGCCAGGGGTTAGCTCACCACAGAGGAGAAAAAGGAAGAGGAACATCCATAGCGCAATGCCCCCCTGTAATGAATGATCCCAGAGGAATTTAGTCAATTTAGGTTTTGGTTCTTTGTTTCTTGATCTGTTTGATTGGCTGCCTTGGAGGGCAGAGGCGGAATAGAGGGTCTTATGAGCTCCTGATCTTTCAATAAAGAGTACACTGCCCAAGCTATCGCAAGGATGTTCGTTCACCCCTTGTAAAAGCAATAATGCTGAATTAAAAAAAAAAAGTCAGCAGCTACAAATACTGCAGCTGCTGACTTTTAATATTAGGGCACTTACCTGTTCAGGGAGGCCGCGATGTCAGCACCCCAGCCAATCTTTGGATCGACTCCCAAGTGCTGCAGCCATTCCTGGTAAGGAAACCAGGCAGTGAAGCCTTTCACTGCTGGTTCCCTACTGCACATGGGCGAAGGGCGCTGCTCTTTCCAATTGGTCTGGCAGGGGGGGAATGAGAAGGGGGCAAACTTTCGGGAGATTGAGCTGTGACCCATCTCCGGGAAGCGGGAAAGGGGACCTGTCATTAGGTTATTTTTGGGTGGAACTCCGCTTTAAAAAAGAGTGCACTAAGATATATCAAAATGTATACTTAACCACTTGCCGACCGCCTCACGCCGATGTACGTCATCAGAATGGCACGGGCAGGCATAAGCACATATATGTACGTCCTTTGCCTCCCGCGGGTCGGGGGCCCGATCGGGCCCCCGCCCGGTGCCTGCGGCGGTCGGTTTTCGTTCGGGAGCGATCCCGGACGAGGGGACGGCCATTCATTCATGGCCACCCCCTCGCGATCGCTCCCGACGAATGGAAATCCCCGGTGACATCACTTCCTCTCCTGTAATGTAAACACAGGAGAGGAAGTGATGTATTCTCTCCTCCGTGTCGGTATTTTTCGTTCCGACACGGAGGAGAGCGGATCAGTGAGTTGCACCAACACATCCCACACACAGTAGAACATGCCAGGCACACTCACACCCCCCCTTTACCCCCCGATCACCCCCCCAATTACCCCTGCCCCCCAGTCACAGTGACACCAATGTCATTTTTTTTTTTTTTTTTTTTTTTTTTGCATTGGTGTCATTTGTGACTGTAATAACTGTTAGGGCAGTTAGGGTTAGCCCCCTTTAGTTCTAATGTACCCCCCTAACCCCCCCAATAAAGGTTTAACCCCGTGATCACCCCCCGTCGCCAGTGTCACTAAGGCTGGGTTCACATTGCAGCGGTTTATGAGAACGAATGTGATTCGCACCGCACTGCAGTGCAAATCACATCCGATCTCTGTGCGATTCGAGTTCAGCCATTCGCCGCACCCGCCGCACCCGCCACACCCGCCGCACCCGCCGCAAATTCGCACGGGACCCTTTTTTTGGCCCGCAGCAGAATCGGATCGCATGGGTGTTCACACCATGCGATCCGAGTTTGCAGATCGCACTGCGATATGCGAACTGATCTGGGGGTGTCAGTAACATTTCACTGACACTCCCAGCAGTTCGCATAGGGCAGTGTGAACTGCCGCCGGGAGGCATGCGATGCGGGAACCCGCCGCGGATTTGCGGCGTTTCCGCATCGCTCCAGTGTGAACCCAGCCTAATAAGCGATCATTTTTCTGATCGCCGTATTAGTGTCACAGGTGACGCTAGTTAGGCAGGTAGGTATTTAGGTTCGCCGCAGCTTTTTATAGCGCTAGGGACCCCCATATACTACCGCATAAAGCCCCCTGATTGCCCCCTAGTTAACCCTTTCACCAGTGATCACCATATAACTGTTACAGGTGACGCTGGTTGGTTAGTTATTTTTTTATAGTTTCAGGGCACCCGCCATTTATTACCTAATAAAGGTTTAACCCCCTGATCACCCGGCAGGTGTCATTTGTGACTAATAACTGTTAGGGCAGTTAGGGTTAGCCCCCTTTAGTTCTAAGGTACCCCCCTAACCCCCCCAATAAAGGTTTAACCCCGTGATCACCCCCCGTCGCCAGTGTCACTAAGGCTGGGTTCACATTGCAGCGGTTTATGAGAACGGATGTGATTCGCACCGCACTGCAGTGCAAATCACATCCGATCTCTGTGCGATTCGAGTTCAGCTATACAGATAGTATGGCTGAATTCGTGTCGCACCCGCCGCAAACTCGCACGGGACCCTTTTTTTGGTCCGCAGCAGAATCGGATCGCATGGGTGTTCACACCATGCGATCCAAGTTTGCAGATCGCACTGCGATATGCGAACTGATCTGGGGGTGTCATTAACATTTCACTGACACTCCCAGCAGTTCGCATAGGGCAGTGTGAACTGCCGCCGGGAGGCATGCGATGCGGGAACCCGCCGCGCATTCGTGGCGTTCCCGCATCGCTCCAGTGTGAACCCAGCCTAATAAGCGATCGTTTTTCTGATCGCTGTATTAGTGTCACAGGTGACGCTAGTTAGGCAGGTAGGTATTTAGGTTCGCCGCAGCTTTTTATAGCGCCAGGGACCCCCATATACTACCGCATAAAGCCCCCTGATTGCCCCCTAGTTAACCCTTTCACCAGTGATCACCATATAACTGTTACAGGTGACGCTGGTTGGTTAGTTATTTTTTTATAGTTTCAGGGCACCCGCCATTTATTACCTAGTCTCACTAGTGTACCCCTAAATTTAGGGGTGTCTACTTTCTAAAATGGGGTCATTTGGGGGGGGGGGGTTTGTGCCATCTTGGCATTTTATGGCCTTCAAAACTGTAACGCCCTTAGAAAGCCTGAAGGCGGTGCTTGGTTTTTGGGGCCCCGTACGCGGCTAGGCTCCCAAAAAGTCCCACATATGTGGTATCCCCGTACTCAGGAGAAGCAGCAGAATTTATTTTGGGGTGTCATTTCACATATGCCCATGGCATGCGTGAGCAATATATCATTTAGTGACAACTTTGTGAAAAAAAAAAAAAGTTTGTAATTTTCCCGCAACTTGTGGCAAAATATAAAATATTCCATGGACTCAACATGCCTCTCAGCAAATAGCTTGGGGTGTCTACTTTCTAAAATGGGGTCATTTGTGGGGGTTTTGTGCCATCTTGGCATTTTATGGCCTTCAAAACTGTAATAGGTAGTGAGAAGTGAACTCAAAAAATTACGCCCTTAGAAAGCCTGAAGGCGGTGCTTGGTTTTCGGGGCCCCGTACGCGGCTAGGCTCCCAAAAAGTCCCACATATGTGGTATCCCCGTACTCAGGAGAAGCAGCAGAATTTATTTTGGGGTGTCATTTCACATATGCCCATGGCATGCATGAGCAATATATCATTTAGTGACAACTTTGTGAAAAAAAAAAAAAAAAAAAAAAAGTTTGTAATTTTCCCGCAACTTGTGGCAAAATATAAAATATTCCATGGACTCAACATGCCTCTCAGCAAATAGCTTGGGGTGTCTACTTTCTAAAATGGGGTCATTTGTGGGGGTTTTGTGCCATCTTGGCATTTTATGGCCTTCAAAACTGTAATAGGTAGTGAGGCGTGAAATCAAAAATTGACGCCCTTAGAAAGCCTGAAGGCGGTGCTTGGTTTTCGGGGCCCTGTACGCGGCTAGGCTCCCAAAAAGTCCCACATATGTGGTATCCCCGTACTCAGGAGAAGCAGCAGAATTTATTTTGGGGTGTCATTTCACATACGCCCATAGCATGTGTGAGCAATATATCATTTAGTGACAACTTTGTGTAAAAAAAAAAAAAAAAATTTTTTTTTGTCATTATTCAATCGCTTGAGGCAAAAAAATAAAATATTCAATGGGCTCAACATGCCTCTTATCAATTTCCTTAGGGGGTCTACTTTCCAAAATGGGGTCATTTGGGGGGGTTTTGTACTGCCCTGTCATTTTAGCACCTCAAGAAATGAGATAGGCAGTCGTAAACTAAAAGCTGCGTAAATTCCAGAAAACGTACCTTAGTTTGTAGATGTGACAACTTTTGCGCAAACCAATAAATATACAATTATTGACTTTTTTTTTACCAAAGACATGTGGCTGAATACATTTTGTCCTAAATGTATGACTAAAATTGAGTTTATTGGATTTTTCTAATAACAAAAAGTAGAAAATATCATTTTTTTTCAAAATTTGCGGTCTTTTTACGTTTATATCGCAAAAAATAAAAATCGCAGAGGCAATCAAATACCATCAAAAGAAAGCTCTATTTGTGGGAAGAAAAGGACGCAAATTTTGTTTGGGTACAACATTGCATGACCGCGCAATTACCAGTTAAAGCAGCGCAGTGCCAAAGTGTAAAAAGACCTCTGGTCATTTACCAGCAAAATGGTCCGGTCTGAAAGTGGTTAATTACTGAGGTGGCCATTGTACATAATATTCAGGGATATAATAAGCAGTGCTGTATTAATTGGTCATTTTTATAAACATTAACGTAATTTGCAATTTAGCATGCTGTGATGAAAAAATTTGAAGAAAAACAAAATGTTCAACAAAATGTATCATTTAAAGTGCAACGCCTTTTGTCGGGGGGACGACAAAACATTCCCCCTGTGATCTATGTGCATTGCAAGGATTTTAACAAACCTTGTTGCAGATTCGTACCATTTGTTATTCTGAAGAAATTCCTGTGTGTTTGTCTGTGTCCATGTGGGAAAGTGATTCTAATTGGAGTGGTTTCATAATTATCAATCAGCTGCTGCACCTGCAGGGCTCTGAGGCCCCTTTCACGCTTGAACGACCTGAAAGTTGTCCGCCTTGATGCAATGCCTGTGTAATCATGAGGTCTATGTAAATCAAAACGCATCAGAAAAAAGATCCTATTTTCTCTTTCGTTCACTCACACATCTCCATTATTCTTGACCATAGGGACATCCCCAAGCAGTGTCATAAAGAGGGGTGGGAACATCGTAAAAAAAAAAAAAAAAAAAAAAAAAATATTCACCCACAACCAGAAGTGTTACCTAACAAGGGAGTCTCCACCTTATCTAGCTGCATCAGAACTTGCAACAATGCAACAGTGCATTGTACTCAAAAGTAACTATTTTCTTAAAAAAACAAAAAAAACAAACAGTGCAGAATTGCAACATTACACGGCCGCCTGCAAAACCTTGAGGCCAAAGCAGGCATCAGACAATGTGCTTACATCCACTTTGTAGAATTTGGTAAAGGTGTGAACGGACGACCAAGTCGCCACCTTACACACTTGAGCGAATGACGCTTGATGTTGGAAAGCCCAAGGAGGTTCCAATAACCCTGGTGGAACGGGCCGTGACAGGAAAGGGGGGCACCTGCCCCTTCAAGGCGTAGGCCTGTACCACAATCTGTCTGATCCACCTAGAAAATGGTGGCCGACGAGACCGCCATTTCTTTTTTCGGACCAGCTACCGAAACAAACAGTCTGACTTTCGAAAGGGAGCCGTGGCAGACAAATACACCCTTAGAGCCTGGACCATGTCCAGGGAATGAAGGGCCACCTCCTTAGGGTGTGTCGGTTTAGGACACAAAGATGGTAACACAATGTCTTCATTGATGTGGAATGCCAAAACCACCCTTGGCATTAAAGAAAGTTGCGGACACATCATCACCTTATCCTTATGGATAACCAGATAGGGCGACTTGCAAGAGAAGGCCGCCAGTTCTGAAACGATGTAATGGCCACTAGAAAGACCACTTTCCTGGGAAAGAGTCAACAAGGGAATTTCCCTGATGTTCTCAAACTGCGTTTTCTGAAGCACCGATAACACCAGGTTCAGATCCCAGGGGGCTAAAGGTAGATGCACTGGAGGAACTACATGCCGGACCCCTTGAATAAAAGTGCTCACTAGAGAATGAGACGCCAATGGCCGCTGGACAAATATTAGCCTTGGCTGTCTTTTTTTTTCCTTAATGGTGCTTAAAGACAATTTCTGGTCTACTCCTCACTGTAGAAAAAGCAGGATCCTGGAAATGGAATAGGTGCGTGGACGCCACCCTCTCGCTTCACACATTGAGATGTAGGCCTTCCAGGTACGATGGTATATCTTCCGAGAAGAAGATTTCCATGCCCTCAACATAGTTGAAATCACCAAGTCCGATAGGCCTCGGTTTTTTAGCACCTGACTCTCAACAGCCATGCCGTTAAAACCAGCGATTTAAAGCAGGATGGAGAATCGGACCTTGAGACAGAAGATCTTCTCGCATCGGTAGTCAACAGGGAGCGTCCGCCACCAGGTGTACTAGGTCGGCGTACCAGGGGCGCCGAGGCCAATCTGGGTCAATCAATATTACTGGAATCCCCTCGGTCTCCACTCTGCAGACGTGGTAGTAGCTTTAGCGGAGGAAAGGCGTAGATCAGTCGATACTGACCCCACAGAGCCACCAGCGCATCTGCCCAAGGATCTCTTGTCCTGGATACGAATTTCGGCACCTTTCCAATTGAGACGGGAAGCCAGGAGATCCATGTCTGGTGTGCCCCATAACAGGCACAGTAGCCTGAACACCTCCAGATGCAGCACCAATTCTCCTGGTTCCAGCATCTGGCGACTTAGGTAATCCGACTGCCAGTTCTCTACTCCCGGGATGTAAATGGCCAACAGGGCCGGTACATGTCGCTCCACCCACTGAAGGATGTGCGCGACCTCCCGTGCTGCTGTTGAGCAGCTTGTTCCTCCTTGATGGTTGACATATGCCACCACCATGGCGTTGTCTGACTGGATCCTGATCAGACGCCCTCAGTCTGATCGACCATGTGGACAAGCGTAGCCTGATCGCTCGAAGGTAGAGCACATTGATCGGCAACTTGGATTCCTACCCCGACCAGAGGCCCTGGGTCAACTGTACTCCCAGTACTCCACCCCAGCCGGACAGGCTGGTGTCCGTTGTGATCACCGTCCAATGTAGAGGTAGGAACGACTTACCGGACCGAAGTGCCGGGGACCTCTGCCACCAGAGCACAGGGAGTCCCTGACTAGCTGGCTCACCTGAATCTGCCGATCCTGGGATAACGGAGATCTGTCCCATTTTGTCAAGATCTCCTTCTGCAAGACTCTGGTGTGAAACTGGGCATACGGTAACGCCTCGAAGGAGGCCACCATGAGCCCCAGGTCTCGCATGCAGAAGCATAGCGACGACCACCTGCAGATCATCAATAGTTTTACCATGGTTCTGAGAGTCTGCAGCTTGTCTGAAGGGATAAACACTTACGCTTCCAGCAGTAGGCCTAGGTAACTCCAAGTGCTGAGTCGGTATGAGCACCGACTTCTTTAGGTTCAACAGCCACCCAAATTCCTGCAGGGTTTGCATGGTGATCGCCACATCCTCCTCTAATTCTGCGGTGGAAGATGCTCTCAGGAGGAGATAGTCTACATAACCTACGATCGCGATCCCACGTTGTCGCAACAATGCCAAACTTGGAGCCAATACCTTGGTAAAGACTCGGGGAGCTGATGCCAATCCAAAGGGGAGAGCCACAAACTGGTAGTGAGCTTCCCCAAGTGCAAATCGCAGAAACCTCTGATGCCAGAGGCATATAGGTATGTGCAGGTACACATCCTGGATGTCCAAAAATGCCAGGGAGACCCCCTTGAGGGAGTGCAGCGACCACTGAGCAAACCGATTCTATTCTGAACCTCTGTACTTTTACAAAGCAAGTGAGGGCTTTCAGGTCCAAGATTGTAGTCCCCAAAAAGGAAGGGGTACGTCCAAACAGATTGGATTAGAACCCCTGGAACCTGACTCCAGAACAGGCACTATCATTCCGCGGCTTAGCAGGTCCATTACCGCCCCAATTAGGGCCTCCCGGTGACCCGGGATTCAGGGTATGCTAGAGGGGAAGAATCTGGTGGACAAGAGAGGAACTCTATCTTGTAGCCAGAGGAAATCAGTTTGCAGACCCATTGGTCAGACAGCCAAGAGGCCCACCGGGCTGCAAACTCCCGAAGGTGACCCTCCACCCATGTGATGGGCGGGGACAAACCTTCATGTGGTAGCACTTCTGCTCGCAGGCTTGCGGTTCCAGGGACGCTTCTGTCCCTCAGATGTCGTCCTGTCAGGCTGGGAGCGTTTAATCGAAGCCCCGGACAGACGAAAAAGCCTATTGAGTGGAAAATGAGGGCCCTTGCCTGCAGCGTGGCTCCTTAGTATTCCTGACCTGTGGGAGCAAGGTACTCTTCCCACCTGTGGCATTCTTAATGATGTCATCCAACAAGACTCCAAAGAGCTGCTCACCAAGGAAGGGTAGATCCATTAGGGCTTTTTTAGATGCTTGGTCTGCAGACCAGCATTTTAGCCAAATCAGGCACCTCAGCACTACTGCCGACACTGAAGCCCTGGATAGCAGTGGAAGCGTATCCAAGGCCGTGTCACAAATGTAATTAAGGCCTTGCACTAACTGGTCTGCTAGTTCCACGATGCTTCCCCAATTCGCGGTGGAAAAGTTTTGCCCACTCAGTAAGTGTCTGACAGAAGTGCTGTGGCCAGTACTGGTCGCACTGCAGACCCCACAACTGTAAACAAGCAACGGGTCACTGTCTCGGCCTTCCTGTCCATAGGGTCCTTAAATGCAGCAGTCCCCTCCGGGATGATGGTTACTTTATGTAACCTGGATACTGGGGGGTACATGACCGGAGGAGCCGACCATTTTTTTTAAGAAGGCTCTCCTCAAAGGGTAACGCACCATCATACTTTTTGTGACAGAAAAGGTCCGTTGCAGTCTTCCCCATTCCTTGTATATTAAATTATCGAAATAAGTCAGATACAGAAACACCTTAGGTGCACGGGCTGGGTTACAAGACCCAAAAGGGACCGTTTCTTCAGCAGAGGGTCCTGCTGCATCCTGAATGTTCAGGGTATCATACACAGCTGTGATAAGTGCGCCAACTAGCGCTTTGTCTTGCGGACCTGGACTCACCCTCACTGCCCGATCGGTCCTGGTCAGTGTCATCTGAAGCAACAGAGCAGGTAACACCCGCCACAGTGGGGCCCGAGTCTGCGTCAGAGCTCTCCATGGAGGAGGGGGGGGCAGGGGCTGCCTTTTACCACCTTTGTGCCCATGCACCGCTTCCACCCTAGCAACAAACGTTGAGGACTGCCAACAAAGCGTCCAAAGGCACTGCACAGTTTGCAGATGAGCCGGTTGCAATTGCAGGGAGTTCTGGGGAAGAAACACCAGTTTCTAAAGCCATGCTGACCCACCCTGCCTGCCACCCTTGGGGACTTAGGACAGATGCACAGTCACACCCTCCTAGCTGCTGCAGACTGAGGGGCCCCCACCGCAGGACTTACCACCCCGACCATCCTGTGTCAGCTCCCAGGTGTCCCGAGTGAGAAACCGCGCTATTCTGAGCAGCAGGTACCAGCGCTGAGCATAAAAACCACGCTAAGCTACAACAAAATGGTCGCCCAGTATAAAGGACATAATCACCGAGAAAATGGGTGACGAACCACAGTAAAATGGCCTCTGATCATGCTTTCCACTGAGGCACACCAAAAATGGCAGACAAAACTGTACAGTGAAAGGACAGTGAAAATGTTGGCAGAAACATCGCTATGGCGATCAGCACATGTAGACCTCCAGACACCCAGCGGGGAGACCACAGACACAGCCACCCAGCGCAGCCCCCCCATTCAAGGTGAGAGCCCCCCTATGGGTACACACACCGCTCAGTAGCCCATAATGAAGGATCCCCCACGGGGGGGGGGGGGGGCGAAGATAGGTATAGAGAGAGAAGAGAGGGACCCCCGAATCAACCTCCCAGGGAATGCCCAGCTGCTCCATCCTGCCGCGGCAGGGAGAACTGTACTTACCATCTGGATGAGCTGGGGACATCCCAACACAGACCCACTCTCTGATCAGTATGGGGTGGCTGCTGGCCATGGCACACTGTGACAAAGACATCAGTAGTCTGGTCATATGTGTGCCCCGGAGCGTTGTGCTCACCGGCCACCCCTGGAGCCTGAGGGGCATGTTGTGGCCGACCCAGCGCGTAGCTATGGTCAGCACACGCTTGATGGCCAGGCTGGGGAGACTACAAGGATAAGGATATCCAGCCAGTCACCCAACCGGCTGTTGATAGTAGATCACAGGATTCAAAAATCTTGCGCAAAAGGCAAATGTCCGCAAAAAAAATCCCAGGACCGATGGGACCTAGGAACCCTGCGGGACATCTCCTTCACTAGACAGAAAAAAACTGCGCTGCAGGAAGCAGGCTGAGGGGTTGTCACTGGAGGGACCGCCCCCTGGGCGGAACTGTAACCTTGTTGTTTCACATGTACAACATGTTCTACCTAGTCCTCTCCTGAAGGTGGCGTAACAACCCTATGGTCAAAAATAATGGAGCTGTGTCAGCCAATGAACGAAAGAGAAAAAGTATATTTAAAAGCATATAAGGCCTCTCCATCTGAATATAGGAGGAAGAAAAAAAAAAAAAAAAAAAAAAAACACCACATCTACATAAACAGCCCCTAAGGAAAGCAGACAGTTAAGTGAATATTTTTGGAAGATAGTTTAAAAATTCTGTAGCAGAGCTTTAGGGCTGTATTTTATAGCCACTAAACTGCAGAACATCTGTAGAATTAAACATGTATGTGTCTGGCCTACTGATAGAAAAGCTGTGCAGTGTTTGTAGACCTCCTGGACTTTCCTGTGAAACGTCTGCAGGCTATGAGGTGGCTCACAAAGCACAAAGAGTCTTGTTACAGGTGGGGGAAGTGTCCTGTAACAGCACACACCTGGGAGCACTAATAAGAAGAGACAGCTTTACTTCACAACAGGTGTGGTATAGGAATACTGGACTAAACTTACTATTCTCTTAAAGATTCTTTGCAGTTGGCTAGCTTGTTTTCAGAACCAACATGTAGTGTGTGTGTGGCCAGGTTATTCCATAATGGTTTTCAAAGTCAATATTCTGACAAATGTAATAGTTTTCATTTAAACTAGACTTTATTTACATAAGAAAACACATGAACAATGGCATTTTATTCTGTTAAGACTTCAGAAATAGATCATCTCAGCAGAACCAGTAAAGAATAAATTGCTATAAGGCTATATAAAAAGGCCATAAGCTGTTCAGCTGCAGTGCTCATATTACAGGTAAACAGTTTAAAATATAGGCTTGTATCAGGGATACAAGAGCTCTTTAATGTGACAGCCTAGCAAGAGTGTCATTTAGTTCAACTGAGTGAACTATTCCTTTAAGAAGTGTCAGTTAAAAATTTGGTGACTATTGCTATTTTTCACAATGAGAGTAGATGTAGCAGTTCAGATTTCCATGAATACATTGAATTTCTCTGTCTTAGAAAGCCATTTTTACAAGTCTCTAAAATGGTAACCATTAGCCCAATGCCCATCCATAAAGAAAGCAATGGGTTTGCTTTAATGACCCTCTCCCCCGGAGTGCATACTCATTTCCTTTACTCCCCCGCAGCTCCATTCAACAACTAGGAGTAAAGAAATAAAGCAGTGTTGTCAATCAAGTTGGAGTTTACACTAAGGTGAGGACTCCTTCCACCCTCATGTGATAGGGCTGGGCAAACCATGAAGCACTGTCATACGTTTCTTTAACAGATGTACCAAGTTTTGATTTTCTTACCTCCCAATGGCTGAATGGAATAGCAGGGTAAGAAAAAATTGATTGGATGCTCTATAGGAGAGGGACTTAAAGCGGAAGTAAACTTCCTTGGTTTGTTTGTACCTATAGGTAAGCCTTCGCTATAGGTACTATAAATGCCTCCTAAACTTGCACCATTTAGGAGATATTTACTGCATACACTGCCGCTGATGTCATCGGCACTAGAACTCTGAAGGAAGGGCTGCCAGTGACGATTATTCAAAGCCCTGTGCCATGACCGGTGACACGAGAGTGACATTATCGTGGCTGTGGCCACTCAGAGCTCGCAGACCCAGAAGAAACACCATCTCAGCGGTGTGCAGGCACCGCTGGAGGGCTTCACTCTAAGGTATGCGATGCATACTAGCTCATTATGCTTTAGCCTTACAGGTTTTTGTTCTCATTTCCCCAGGGTGTACAACCTCTTTAAGCAAACCTTTAACAGGTTAGCGGTCAACAGTTTTCTTTCAAATTAGATTTATAAAGAGATTCATATTTGGCAAATTACCATGAAGTACAGAAAACATTTTTTAATCTGTCATTTTCTTTTTAAAATGTAATCTTATCCTTGGAATTTATTTTCCACTTCAATCATGTTACGGCAATCTACTTACGTTCTTCAGGGTCTTCACTTGGAGGTGCATTACTTGGAAGGGCTTGGACAACTGCTCGGGTTTCTGGGGTGGAATCAATTGGTCCAATTCTTGCATCCATGTGCTCCTCCCATTGAGAATCAAAGCCCCCATTATCATCAGATGTAGCAGCATCACTGCCTTCCTGGACTGCAGGCACTTTGTAAGCAAGAATCCAAAAAACAAAATGTAAAAAGCACATAGATAAGAATAAGCATGTACAACTACTGTTCAGAATGCAAGGCTAAACTAAATTTAGGACAAATGATGCGATTAATTTTTCAAATCTTGCACTGTATACCATGAAATCTGGCAGTAAAAATGTACAGGGTTATAATAGAAGCTTAGTTTGCTGTTGAAATATCAATACAACTATGTCATGTGTGGAACTACATTCATAGCAATCTAATGCATTAAAAGGAATTCTGAAAGATTTTTTTTTACACGTATCTTTCGACTGCAGGCAAATTCCACTTATGGGAGAGAGCCAACAAAAAAAAAAAGCGATTGCAAATAATTCTTAGAATCTGTATGTAGTTATATGAAGAAGTCAGTTTAGATGATAGGTACCTGAGACAGCCCGCCACAAAGTACTGCTTTAATGTCAGATTTATTTAAATAAATACCAAAATGGTTGAGTCAGTACTAAAGCACAAGAATTGTATACACTTTTGTATTCAATTGTTTGTGTGTCTAGAATCTAGAGTTATTTAATGCAGAGAACACAGTGAGAAAATACACAAGGTATGATATAGGTTTTCTAAAGAGTTCTACTCCTTGACAGATGAAACCCTACCTTGCATGTTGTATGTTGGTTTCTTCGAGCTACTCTGTGTGAATCCAGGATCCCCATCGGCCATCTTCACTAACCAGATCATTGTAGCTGTTGATGACATACAATTCAAAATTACATACTGACCTACACTGGCTACAACCATGGTGAAGTGATACTGCTGGGGTAGTTTTCTTTCTGGGAAGATGCAAACTGTATGCTTAAAAGCCCATCTCCAGCCAAAATAAAAATTAGAGTTAAAACCAGTCAGTACGGCTTTCTATCTTCCACATACTTACTGGGGAGATTTCCACTTAATTCCTGCTGTTCTACATGAAGTTAAGAAGTGGACTTTCTCCAGCAAGGTCACAGACCACAATAAAACCATAACTGATGTTTTAACTCTTTCACTGCTAGTGACTTAGCCATTACTTCCACTTTAGTTGTACACTACAGGACTTCTATTCGTAAACTATGGGATGTCCCTATACAATGAATTGAGGGGTGGAAAACATAGTAAACAGAACTGCCAATGGGCTCACAAAAAACACATGGGTTAAAGAAGCTGAAAACACTCAATTCTGACTAAGGTGGGAATAAACCGTTAGATACCCATATTCTATAGGACCAAGTTTCAACAGCCTTGCCACTAAAGGCAGCAACCGAGTACCTGATTCTTCTGGGCCAAATTTGATGCAATGGGTACCCCTGACTGAGTGACCTCGCAGAAGGGAGATCCATTGTTGTAATGACCATCTGATGGCTCTTGGTTATTAAGTTGAATAAATCGATCTACAGACACTAGCAAAAACTGTAGTCTCATGGAGTGTTCATTGAGGGGAGCCTTAGCAAGTTCCCTGCCAGTGCCAATCCCCTGATTATAGCCTTGCATAGAACCCATGGTCTACAAATACAGTAGACCATGCGTTCTGTACTATATGACCAAGATGATCAATATTAAAAAAAATTAAAATAACAAAAACACCACAAGTGTGCCACACAAATGAGGTATTATGTATCCCGGAGCAAGAGCAATAATCCTAGAGCTATCATTCATCGTTAACGCTAAATTGATAAGTTGTAAACTTCAATATGTATGAACGATTGAATATCGTATTTTTAAAGGCATGCACAGTAGTGAGGCTTGACATATTCTGCATTCATGTACTCCATACAATCTCAGCTTTTATATTTTACTAAAAAATGGGTACATAATATTGAGTTTGTGTGCACTAAAATTAATGCAAAAAAAGGCAGAGTCCATCTTTGTTCACTTTTATGTTTTTTAAATTCCAGCTCTCCTATGTACCAATATAGCAGCCCTCAAATTTTCCACTCGCCTACTTGCATTTTGCGAATGGAAGATGAGGTCTGACGAGGACCTGGGCTGCAAGGGAGTGGGGGGGGGGGGGGGGGGGGAGCACCACCGTCAGGGGGAGATGAATGGGAGCCAGCCATTCTCCCAGAGTGTGGAGGAACAGAGAGGACGGCTGGATTATAGCAGAAGAGAGCGTGGAGGAAGAGGAGATCTGGCTTGAGAACGCCGGTCCAATGCCAGGGCTCATTCTGTCCGTCTGTTCTCTCAGGTTCGGAGTCAGGAGGGCAGGGAGATGTTTGATGGCGTGTGGACTGCAATTGTAATGTAAGCTTTTACAGCATGCAAACCCCGCTCTGATCGAGACGGATCTCCTCTTCCTCCACGCTCTCTTCCACTA
The DNA here is from genome assembly GCF_037356315.1 of Lithobates pipiens. Classification (NCBI taxonomy): domain Eukaryota; kingdom Metazoa; phylum Chordata; class Amphibia; order Anura; family Ranidae; genus Lithobates; species Lithobates pipiens. The sequence continues at coordinate 88,616,962 of NW_027507791.1, forward strand.
CAATGATCCGGCCCCTCTGTACAGGTGAGCCTGCAATGATGGACACAGTTGAGGCTGCGTTAGTGGGCACTGGTCACGATGCGTTGATGGGCACGGGTGACAAAGTTGTTGTTAATATTTGTGTAACTTAATTCTGCATAAAACATTTAAGTGTAATTTCATGAGAATTTATGAGGGTGTGTATATGTGGGGCAACTGGTGGTGAGTAACCCTTAAGGCCTGGCTAGTAGCCCTGAGCATAGTATATGTACTTATTTTGCAAAAATAAAACAGCTTTTTAATTCTACACAGGCTTACCTCACTCTCTGCATAGCTGTTTGAACACACTGCTCGATTACTTCTGCCTTACTTCCTGGACAGAATTTAGGTCATGACACAGGAAGTAGTTGACCAGCTGATCTCATTGGCACACACCTCTACCCTCAACTGGTCAACTCCTTCCTGTGTTACGACCTAAAGTCTAACCAGGAAGGCAGCAGTGCGTTTAACCACTTCAGCCCCAGATGATTTGGCTGCTCAATGACCAGGCCATTTTTTGTGATATGGCACTGCTTTGCTTTAACTGACAGACAATATATAATTTAAATATGCCAATTTTTTATTTATTTTTTATTTCCTCAGTTTAGGCCGAAATGTATTCCTTTTTTTTTTTTTCAATATGTAGAAATCGCAATAAAGCGCATATTGATTGGTTTGCGAAAAAGCATCTACAAAATAGGAGATTTACGGCATTTTTATTATTATTAATTTTTTTGTTTTTACTAGTAATGGAGGTGATCTGCCATTATTTAAATCGGGACTGCGATTTAAATAATTTGCGGCAGACAAATTGGACACTTGACACTTTTTTGGGACCAATGACAATTATACAGCGATCAGTGCTATAAAAATGCACTGGATTACTGTATAAATGTCACTGGCAGGATAGGTGTTAACTGTGTTCTCTAGGTGTGTTCTGTGGGAGGGATGGGACTGACTAGAGAAGAGCGATGGGTGTTCATACTTAGTATGAACACACAATGTGTCTCCTCTCCCCTGAGAGAGCCAGGATTTGTGCATTTACACACACAGATCCTGGTTCTCACTCTGTCATGAGCGATTGCGGGTGCCTGTCGGTCATCGCGCCTGCTGGGCACACACTGGGCGTGTGCCTCCTACAACTTAAAGGGCTGATGTACAGCTACGATGGCTCATCCAGGGGGCCATTTTGCTGCAGTATAACTGTGGCAGCCGGTAGGGAACCGGTTAAACAGCTATGATGAGAGTTGTGTAAGCCAGTATAGAATAGAAAACCGTTTTATTTCTGCAAAAAAATACATCAATTCTATATATTGGTACCATAGGGGAGCTGAAATTTAGAAGTAAAAAAGAAAGAAGAAGGAAGAAAGAAAGGTGGTGAACTTGGCCTTTAAGTCTAAAATTTGCATTTTATTTCACTAAATTGGTACAGTGCGTGAGGTAAAATCTCCAACAGTGACAAAGATAGCAATTAATACTTTTGCTGCTAGAGCTATTTCTGCATCTTATGCTTAAGAAAAATAATTTTAGGCATTAGGTTATGTAAAACCCACAAAACAATATTTTATGATTGCAGAATGCCTAAAGAATAAAATAATGGTAGCTAAAAATTTTATGTCACGCAATATTAGCGCAATGATTTAGGAAATAAAAATATTCTGTAAAAAAATACACCATTCAATCTAGTATACGTACAGGAATAGATTAAGGCTGGGAAGAGCGTTTCATTTCTCTCCTGGGCAGTTTCCACCAGCATGCGGAGAGGCCCCTTCGGACACAAAACAGCTACAAGATCTAAATAAAAACACTGGATTAGCTAGGTCACAGCATTTATTTTTTTACATCTTTTCATTGTATTCAAATTTATCCCCCAAAAATAGTAAGGTTACACAAAGCCACCACAAGCACTTATTAAAATGCATTTATGTACACAGTACAAAATGTCTTAACATGCAACTAATGAATCATTAATCCTTTTATGACTGAAGGTTTTAGAAGCTTAGATGCCCAGACCAGGTTTAACAGTGTTTGTAGGAGTCAGTCAACCTGCAGGTCTGGAAACGAGGAACACACAGTTGCACATTCCTATTATTCTGCGGCAGAATTAAAGTGGAGGTCCGCCCACCGCTGCAAAAATTAAGTCAGCAACTACACATACTGCAGCTGCTGACTTTTAAATGTATACTTACCTGTCCTGGAGTCCAGTGATGTTGGCACTGCATAAGCAGAATATTGCCGCTCCAATCTCTCAAATCCATGACAAGACACCTGCCCTAATAGAGCTCACAGGTGCTGGCTCTGCACAAGCTTGAGGAAAGAAAAAAGATCCTGGATGGCCGCACACCATAGAAGGCATCTTTATTGATATGAAGTAAGAAAATCCAAATGCAGTCATCTCATGTATAGAGAAGAAAAAGGCAAATAGCCAACACGTTTCACACCCCATCATGGCGCTTCTTCGTAGCCAAATGATTAAAGTTTGATCATGGGTATATATAGGAGAATTCCGATTTTGATAGCCAATCAAAAAACAGTCTCAAATAGAGAGGTCCACCAAACCAGAAAAGTTAAGTGAACTAATGCGCATATATATGTATGCCCTAGACCAGGGCTTGACAAATTTGCTTGGAATCTAGGAGCCAGGTAAAAAAAAGTTAGGAGCCAGGTCCGTAACAGCAATCTGGACCTGTCCCTGGCCTGACATGGAGGCAAGATAGGGCAAGATAGGGCAACCCCGCCACCTGTCTCCAAGTCATTGCCCATAGCTCTTAGAGGGACATTTTATTTATTTATTTTCAAATGACAATTTTTTTTTAAATTGCATTTTAGTGTAAATATGAGATCCGAGGTCTCTCTGACCCCCCCAGATTTCATATTTAAGAGTACCCGTCATGTTTTCTATTACAAGGGATTTTTACATTCCTTGTAATAGGAATAAAAGTGACAATTTTTTTTTTAAAAGAACAGTGAAAAAAAAAATCAAAATAAAAGTTAATAAGTAAAAAAAATTAAAATTTTTTAAACGCGCCCTGTCCCACCCACATATGAAAGCGGTGTTCAAACCACACATGTGAGGTATCGCCGTGATCGGTAGAGCGAGAGCAATAGACCTCCTCTAACTCAAAACGTGTAACCTGTAGACTTTAAACTTCGCCTATGGAGATTTTAAAGCGTAAAAGGTTTGTCGTCATTCCATGAGCGGGCGTAATTTTGAAGCATGACATGTTGGGTATCAATTTACTCGGCGTAACATTATCTTTCACAATATAAAAAAATTGAGCTAACTTTACTGTTGTCTTATTTTTTTATTAAATAAATTATTTTCCCCCAAAAAACTGCGCTTTTAAGTCTGCTGCGCAAATACGGTGTGACAGACAGTATTGCAACAACCACCATTTTATTCTCTAGGGTGTTAGAATAAAAAATATATATATATAATAATGTTTAGGGGTTCTAAATAAAGGGTAGGAGATAGGCAGGCAATAAAAAAAAGGCAGGGGAAGCTCCATTAGCATTGCTGGTTGTCATACCAACGGCCACCACAAAAGGGCGCCAGATTCCAGAAGGAATCAGGACCGCAGAAGGCCTCAAAGCCACGGCCTTAATTACCGGCCGCCGGCGGAACGACCCGACGCAATCATGCCGGGGGGGTCCACGGAGACAGGTACCCCCAGCTGTTCTGCCCCAGGCACCGGGTCGCTAATTTAGTCGCAAATGCGACCTGGCGCCCGGGATTTGGTCGAGCCCTGCCCTAGACACATGATTGTTTTCAATGTTCACACTTATTCAACTCCTCCCATTGTGTACACCCATAGCCTAGGGACAAAGACCATGATAAATACTAAAACAAATAATAAGTACAAAGTAACAAAATCAATCTTCCATTCATGAATAAATACTCTAAAAGGAGACCTGTGTATAAATGATAAACAAAAATTCATGAAAATTTCTAAACATGCTAAAAATTATACAAAATTGTAAAATAGCAAATACATAAAATTAATGTGCAAATACCAGTAATCCTATTCCCAACACTATCAATGTCTTGGTAACTGCATATACACACACACACACACACAGACACACACACCCACACACACACACTGAAATATATAAACCTAATTACATTTGAAAATTGTGTAGATAAAACCTTAATTTTCGTTAAAAATTATCATGTATAAATCACTATTTCCACATAAGTCCACGTCCCATTGTCCATTTCCACATAAGTACACTAGAGAAAACGCAAACCCCACGACATCTGGAATCTATTCATATTGGATTCACAAACAAAAAAACATATCTAAAATTTGCAACAAACTGAAAATCTTCATCAGATGAAACGGTGCATGGAAAAATAAAGAGGGACCCTAGAGATGTTATGCGAACATCTTTTTAATAAACTAGCTATATATGTTCAATAACTTCAGACGGTGATGCAAAATTCACAGAGATCTATAGATATTACATGAATGGCTATACAAGAAACAATAAACAAAGAGCAATGGTCTCATAAGTATCTGTAATTGCTATGGAAAAAGTGGTCACACTGCTGTTTTTTGCTTCCCCTCCCTGTTGAATTTCAAGGAACCCTAGAAAAACAACAGGTGTCATGTAAACAGATGTGTGGGAGATATAGTCTATCTATACTTGGTGCAATAACATGATTGGGATGATAATTCTGCTACAAAAGCGATAATTTTAACTTCCAGGCTCTAAAGTAGATCACAAAAAATAAAAAATAAAAAAAGTGAGGAATAGCCAGACAAATATACACCAGGGAGCATTATGTCATATGCTGAATAAATTTAGGCTGAGGTATCAAGATAGACAGGCATGTGTATAAAATATTATGGGAATACTGACATAAAAATCAATATATTATTTGGATTAAATTGGTGATACATATTGTGTTATGCCCATGTGTATCTATTGATAAAGTAGGACACATCCCATTCAAAATTAAGGCCAGTGGGACGTTTAGTATTTAGATAAACAAAATCCACCGAACTTCTTGTTTGCACAATATGCCAAATTTGTCCCCACCTCTAGGAGGTTTGACAATTTTTGCAATACCTTAAATGGTCAGGCTGGAAGCGTCATTGGAATGAACATCATTCCAATGGCGAGCAATGTTGGTGGCATGTTCCTTCTCTATGTCAGAGGTGATCGTAAAGACGATCCCTCACTCTGCGGGTGGTCCTGCCAACATATTGAATAGAGCAAATGGTACACGTGATGACAAACTATAAGACGTATCACAGTTGATGAAAGACTGTATTTTATATGATTTTCCAGTAGAAGTGGATGTAACGGTGTCCCCCCCCCTTTAATAAAAGGGACAATATGTGCAAGACCGACCACCACATCTTTATGTTCCCTTAAACTGTAGCCAATGAACAGTATGTTTTTTGCTAATGTAAAGGCTGGGGGACAGAAGTCCACCTAAAGAAGGTGCTCTCATTGATACCATATGTTTGCCTTTACTTAAAATTTGAGAATAGATATGATTGTTAGACAACACCGGTAGATATTTGGTGACTATTTTCGGAATTTTATGTAATTCAGCCCTATACGAAGTGTAAAATGTTGGAACAAAGTGGGATTTTTCTGATCTGTTGCATCTACAAGGTGTTTTATTTGCAATGGACAGAACCCTGTTGATAGCTGACCTGGGGTAATCCCTAGCTTCAAATCTAGCCGACATGTGTACTGCCTCCTGTTCAAAATCTATTTGTCTGGTGCATAGTCTTTTCAGCCTTAAAAATTGGCCCACTGGAAAACTTTTGATGGTATGGGTCGGGTGGCTAGAATCTGCACGCAGAAGAGTATTGCCCACAATGGGTTTTCTATAGAAATTTGAGATGATCTCATTGTCTCCTGTAAGCTTAACATCTAGGAAACTCTATAGACTTTGGCTCATGTTGTATTGTAAATTTTAAATTCAAAGCATTCATATACTCCAGCCATTGATCTAAACAGATTTGTGGCACACAAACAAACAGGAGATCGTCTATATCAGGGATCTGCAATTAGCGGACCTCCAGCTGTTGCAAAACTACAAGTCCCATCATGCCTCTGCCTCTGGGTGTCTGCCTGCACCGTAGACAGCGGTGCGCAGGTACACTGAGCATGCTGCTGCTAACGGCGATATGCAGTTAGTGGCGGCTCCTGTGCGCATGCGTGGGAGGGACATCACTGCTCCGGCGCTGTGAGTGGCCGGAGCAGCAATACCCAGAAGAAGATGGACATTCCGTGCTACAGCGGTGACATCGCTGACTCCTGTGTCAGGTAAGCGATGCATAGTAGTCCATTATGCTTTACCTTTGCAGGGAGACAAAGAGGACGTAAACCCATCAGGTTTGGAAAGATCATTTTGTAAATGGATGGATAGTGGTTAATTATTCTTACTCCGAATGGTCTAAGGCAGGGGTCTCAAACTGGCGGCCCTCCAGCTGTTGCGAAACTACAAGCCCCATCATGCCTTTGCCTGTGGGACTCATGCTTGTAACTGTCACCCTTGCAATGCCTCATGGGACTTGTAGTTTCACAGCTGGAGGGCCTTCAGTTTGAGACCCCTGGTCTAAGGTTATCAGTGGTGTAGCCCAAGGTTCAGTGCTGGGATCCTTACTTTCTAATATCTTTATAAATGATATTGGGTCTGGGATCAAAAGTAACATTTCAGTCTTTGCAGATGACACCAAGCTATGCAGTGGAATAACGTCCTTACAGGAGGTCTCCAATTTCCAAGCTGACCTCAATGCTCTGTCTAATTGGGCGACTATGTGGCTGATGAGGTTTAATGTTGAAAAATGTAAAGTTATGCACTTGGGGGCTAAGAATATGCATGCATCATACACACTAGGGGAGTACAACTGGGGGATCCATAGTGAAGAATCTAGGGGTTTTTGGTAGATCATAAGCTCAATAATAGCATGTAATGCCAAACTGCGGTTTCCAAAGCGAGCAAAGACCTTTCTTCTATTGAGAGGTAGAGAGAGAGGTAGGGAGGGAGAGAGGGAGAGAGGGAGAGGGGGAGATGGGGAGAGGGGGAGATGGGGAGATGGGGAGAGGGGGAGATGGGGAGATGGGGAGAGAGGGAGATGGGGAGAGAGGGAGATGGGGAGAGAGGGAGATGGGGAGAGAGGGAGATGGGGAGAGAGGGAGATGGGGAGAGAGGGAGATGGGGAGAGAGGGAGATGGGGAGAGAGGGAGATGGGGAGAGAGGGAGATGGGGAGAGAGGGAGATGGGGAGAGAGGGAGATGGGGAGAGAGGGAGATGGGGAGAGAGGGAGATGGGGAGAGAGGGAGATGGGGAGAGAGGGAGATGGGGAGAGAGGGAGATGGGGAGAGAGGGAGATGGGGAGAGAGGGAGATGGGGAGAGAGGGAGATGGGGAGAGAGGGAGATGGGGAGAGAGGGAGATGGGGAGAGAGGGAGATGGGGAGAGAGGGAGATGGGGAGAGAGGGAGATGGGGAGAGAGGGAGATGGGGAGAGAGGGAGATGGGGAGAGAGGGAGATGGGGAGAGAGGGAGATGGGGAGAGAGGGAGATGGGGAGAGAGGGAGATGGGGAGAGAGGGAGATGGGGAGAGAGGGAGATGGGGAGAGAGGGAGATGGGGAGAGAGGGAGATGGGGAGAGGGAGAGGGAGAGAGAGATTGATTTCACCCCTGTTCAAATCATTAGCAAGACCTCATCTGGAATATGCAGTTCAGTTTTGGGCACCAGTTCTCAAAAAGGATATCGGAGACAGTCGCGGCTGGTGAAGTTTTTGGATGGGGGGGGCGCCAGACCCCGCCCATCATTTTGGCCCCTCCCACTTCTCATAAACCACGCCCCTTATGTAATCCACCTAATCCGTCCCCTGTATTCCACTTCTCTCCACCCATAGTGTCACGAGTATACAGCTCAGATCACAGTTTTAAAAAATAAATGGTGTCACTTTTATTCCTATTACAAGGAATGTAAACATTCATTGTAATAGAAAAAAGCATGACAGGTCCTCTTAAATATGAGATCTGGGTCAAAAAGTCCTCAGATCTCACATTTACACTAAAATACAAAAAAGGTTTATAAAATGTCTTTGCCAGCAAATTAACTGTGAGTAACAACAAGCAACAGAGCATCAGCAGACCATTACTTTTTGCACTTTGCTGAATAAGAATACCGCATTGAGGCTGGGTTCACACTGGAGCGATCCGGGAACGCCGCGAATCTGCGGCGTTTTCCCGCATCGCATACCTCCCGCCGGCAGTTCACACTGCCCTATGCGGACTGCTGGGAGTGTCAGTGAAATGTTAATGACAGCCCCAGATCAGTTCGCATATCGCAGTGCGATCTGCAAACTCTGACAGGAATCGGATCGCATGGTGTGAACACCCATGCGATCCGATTCTGCTGCGGGCCAAAAAAAGGGTCCCGTGCGAGTTTACGGCGGGTGCGATGCAAATTCAGCCATACTATCTGTATGGCTGAACTCGCATCGCACAGAGATCGGATGTGATTTGCACTGCAGTGCGAATCACATCCGGTTCTCGCTGCCGCAGCGGTGTGAACCCAGCCTCAGGAGGGAACTATTAGGGGATTTAGAGCTGGAGGGATCATCGTGCGCTGGTCGGGAAGTGGTTAAGTTGGTCATAGATGGGTATAAACTCGAAAGAAAATTCTTAGGAAAAGACAGTTCTAAGAAAGTTCATTCATTTTTTTTAATCATTAGTGGGTCAATTTGTTGTTCGTTTTTGACCACAGTAATGAGAAAATTTGATGGAGCAGTATAGTATATGTGGTTTTCATTCGATAAAGTCCATTCATCCCAAAATCAGAGGTTAAGCAAACAAAATCTTTCAAAAAACAAAGAAATTAGAATTTATATCCATCTATGGCAGGCTTCATGGATGATGAGAATCATCCATGAAGAAAGGAGTGAACATTTGAGTGGGATATCATTTCCAAGGAAAGGATTTTACTAGAGTAGGAACTAGAGATCTCATGGTGTAGGGAACCCCAACATGCCTGGGAAGAACCACAATGGGGTGCAGTAATACCAGAAGCACAAGGAAGGGCAAATGAAGGAGATGCCTGATTGAAAAGTATAGAGTGCAAGCTATAGGGAGAAGCCTGAGCATCCAAGCTGCAAGAAGATAAACTACCAAGACACCCTCTGGGATACACAACTAAGTTCCCACTTGCAAATGTTGGAGCTTACCTTCAGACAAAAGGCTGATCAGGAAGGACAGAGAGCTTCTGGCTTGGATATCTTCAGCTTGAGTGGGATATAGACTATGGTCACCTTTGCAGTACTACTATAGTGGTAGATGAAGATTGGTCCTCCTTCCGATGCAGAGATCTCCAGCATTTATGCAGACACACAATGTGAATACCAGTAGTATCGTGAATGACACTGTTAAAGAAAGTTCTGAAGAACTTTCATTCCCTTTAAGGGCCTTTAAGCCCAACGAACAGACTCATCTCCTGCCTGACTGTCCGCTCAGCTCAGGCTGAGGAAAGGAGCTGACGTCACTTCCGGGTTTCGTTAAGCAGCCGAAAGCCGGAAGTGACCTGCCTGTCCAAGAATGACAATGCTCCCGCCCGTAGAATCACAGTGATTCTAGTCAGCGTTCTACAGTGCGCCGCAAGGCGGGTTTTTAACCCGCAAATGAAGCGCCATGGATGCAATCTTGTGATTGCATCGACGTGGCACTTCTCATAGTGCACTGTGAGCGGCGCCACAGTACACTATGTTAAATTGTTAAATGACTTTTTTTTTTTACAACTAGGGGGAGGGGGGGGGGGGCGCCCGGGCGCCCCCTATGGGCGGGCCGCCACTGATCGGGGAACTGTAGAAAGCGCAGACAAGTGCAACCAAACTGATAAAAGGCATGGAGGAGCTCAGCTATGAGGAAAGATTAGATGAACTGAGTTTATTCACTCTTGATAAGAGGAGATTAAGGGGGATATGATCAACATATATATAAGGGGTCCATATAGTGAACTTGGTGTTGAGTTATTCACTTTACAGTCAACAAAGAGGAAAAGGGGGCACACTTTACGGCTGGAGGAAAAGAGATTTCATCACCAAATACGGAAAGGTTTCTTCACAGTAAGAGCTGTGAAAATGTGGAATAGACTCCCTGCAGAGGTGGTTCTGGTCAGCTCAGTAGATTACTTTAAGAAAGGCCTGGATTATTTCCTAAAATGTACATAATATAACTGGGTACTAACATTTATAGATGAAGTTGATCCAGGTAAAATCCGATTGCCTCTCGGGGGATCAGGAAGGAATTTTTTCCCCTGCTTTAGCAAATTGGATCATGCTCTGCTGGGGTTTTTCACCTTCCTCTGGATCAACTCTGGGTATAGACTTGGGTATATAGGATTGTAGGATTTATTTTATTTTTTTCGGTGGTTGAACTGCATGGACTTGTGTCTTTTTCAACCATGTAAAATAGTAGTCATGTTGAGCATCAACTACCAAAAATCTCTTCAGTGCACGCCGATGTACATCACTTAACCCCTTCACTGCCAGTGTCATTTACACAGTAATCAATGCATTTTTATAGCATTGATTACTGTATAAATGACAATTGTCCCAAAATAGTGTAAAAAATGTCTGGACGTGTCCGCCATGTCATCGCAGTCCCGATAAAAATCGCAGATCACCGTCATTACTAAAAAAAAAAAAAAAAAAAAAAAAAAAAAAATTATAAAAATGCCATAAAACTATCCCTTATTTTGTAGACGCTATACATTTTGCACAAACCAATCGATATATGCTTATTGCGATTTTTACCAAAAATATGTAGAACACACATCGCCCTAAACAGGGAAAATAATATTTTTTTTATATATTTTTGTGGGGTGTTTATTATAGAAAAAGTAAAAAATATTGTATTTTTTTCAAAATTGTTGCTCTTTTTTTGTTTACAGCGCAAAAAATAAAGACCGCAGACGATCCAATACCACCAAAAGAAAGCTCCAATTGTAGGGGGGGGGGGGGGAAGGACATCAATTTTGTTTGGGTACAATGTCGCACGACTGCGCATTTGTCAGTTAAATCAAAGCAGTGTCAAATCGCAAAAAGTGCTCGGGTCAGGAAGGGGGTAAAATCTTCCGGGGCTGAAGTTGTTAATAAATATGCATGGACCATCTAAAAGTGCCAGTTTGTGCACTGAGCAGACATCCCTAGCAAAAACATTTTAAAAGGGAAATACAAAAAATTCAAATAAAAGCTTTGAGAATTCAACACGGTAGATGGTAGAGCTGCACGATTATTAGTCAAGAATAAAAATGTGATCCTTTTCCCTTCCCAATCTTCAAAACAGAATTTCAGGATTCCTTGCAGAAGTGCAGAGAGTTTTCACAGCTGAAAAAAAAAAAAAAAAAAATTCCAGGCAGCCTGCCAAGTTTCATCACAACATGAGAATAAGTAGAAACAAAGTATCTTTTTGTTCTTTTATCAAATGAAAGAACCCACTGTAAATGAGGGAGGTTTAACCATTTAAAGACCAAACCTTTTCTGACGTAGTAAAAATCATGACTGACCGAGTAAGAATGATTATCTTCTGCTAGAAAATTACTTGGAACACCCAAACATGATATATAAATATTTTTTTTAACAGAGACCGTAGAGAATAAAATGCTGGCTGTTGCAATATTTTAAGTCACACCGTATTTGCGCAGTCTTTCAAACGCAATTTTAAAAAATAAAATACGAAACCGTAAAGTAGCCCATTTTTTTGTAGAATGTGAAAGAAGTTACACCGCAAAAATTGCGATTCTCATTTTAGCCAAAATCGTGCAGCTCAACTAGACTTGTACTTCAGAGAGAATGATACGCAGGATTGCGATCCCCGAGTTTTGTGGAAGTCCCACAAATACGGTCTCCGAGGGGTCTTTATTAAAGGAAAAGAAAAGGAAAAACAACATCTTAACAGTTTACTTTCCAAACTGGCCTCAGTGGAAGCACAACATAAACATGCCCCCACACAGACTCTAGAGACAGAACTGAGGACTCTTCAGACTCAAATAACAGACATACTACAATACAGAGCCAAGACAGCTCTGCAGTTGTCGCAGGATGTCCTATGAATCGGGAAACAAATGTGGGAAAAATGCCAGCCAGGTCTGTCAAAGAGGTCAAATCCGCATCTTACATCCCGCAGAAAACAGCCCGAAGGTCAGAAAGCCACAACACCTGCGCAAATCTCAAAAGAATTTGGCGATTACTATTCTATACAATTTACCAAGCTCTTCCTCCAACCAGCCACCTATAGACAAATATATCTATCTCAGACTCACAACTTCCATGACTTCCTTTGGAGGCTCGGGAAATATAATACCATCGCCCGATATTAGGCTCACAAACGGTGGCATTTTTTAATGCCTTGGGATCAGATACTAACTTCCCCAGACACACCCTGAGAGCCCATATCTCTCTGATCCATAAAGAGGGGAAGGACCCAAGCCTATGCGGAATCTACAGGCCCATATCCCTTCTAAACACGGATCTTAAGATTTTCTCAAAAATAATAGCTAATAGATTGACACAACACCACCAAGACCTAATACATCTAGACCAGGTCAAGTTCATACCTTACAGAGAGGCAAGGGACAACACCATTAAGGTACTCAACCTTCTTCGAGTTGAGAACACCACTAAAACCCCCTGTGTATTTGTGAGTACCAATGCCGAAAAGGCATTTGATAGGGTGAATTGGAACTATAGGTTCGCTGTTCACCACCTTGGTCTGGGAGACAGGATGAATGAAGGTGGATAAGCAACATATACTCCAACCCTTCAGCGTAAGTGAAAGCGAACGGGATGCTCTCGAGTACATTCCCTATCAGAAATGGAACAAGGCAGGGGTGCCCATTTTCCCCCCTCCCTTTTGCCATTTCGCTAGAGCCATTTCCCCGCACTATCAGATTGAACCCTGATAGAATGGGACTTAAAGTAGGTAGCTCTCACTATAAAAAAATATCAGCATATGCAGATGACCTACTATTCTCCCTGACAAACCCCAGAATCTCTTTACCAAGCCTCCTCTGAGAATTTAAAGTACATGGGGCTATCTCCCATCTAAAGATATATTTTTCGAAGTTGGCAGCTATGTGAGTAGCAACCCCTCCCCACACACACACACACCACATGACCTGCAAGCCAACTTCTGTTTTAAAAATGGACCAATACAGCACTAACATATCTAGAAACGAAGCTACCTCCTGACATATCCCGCACATTTGAGCTTAATTTCCCCCCCCCCCCCCCCTACTGACCAAGACCCACACCCTACTAGAAAAATGGCATCCAGGTTTTCATTCCTGGTTCGGAAGGTGTAACCTTATTAAAATGAGCATATTACCCAAATGCATCTACCTTTTCAAAGCCCTGCCCATTCAGATTCCACCTTCCCTTTTCAAACAAGTACAGGCCCTCTTTACCGGATTTGTATGGGCACATAAAAAACCCAGAATACGTCGTTCACAAATGACGCTCCCCAAACATTATGGAGGACTGGCACTACCTGAAATACGGCAATACTACTTAGCCTCCCACCTGAGACGTATACGTGACTGGAGACGAAATAAGGCATCCAAACTCTGGGTACAGGTTGAACAGTCCCAAACCCGCATACCACAAAAGGCACGTTATGGTGCTATGATGACTTGCCTCTTAGACTGAAGACACAACCACTAATGGGTACTACCCCAAGGCATAGCCATCTGATCACCAACCACATCTCCCTCACATCCAAAAAACACCCCATTGTTCCCAACACTAGGCCACCCGAACTTTGAAACAGGCTTACACCCTACGGAATATCCCATTCTCAGAGAACTGGACTGCGACCATGCAGCCCAATTTGTCATTGACAGGTAAGGCCATAGATTTCGGAATTGACCGACCCGATGGAAACCTTTCAACTCCCCTTCTGGAGAGCAATGCGACTGTGCCACTTTCTCCATTCACTCCCTAGAGCTCAAGACTTTGCACGCCGGCAAACGTTGTTTGAGTAAATTAATAGGGGGGTGTGTGCGCTAGCTTTTAAACCAAAGAAAAAAAAGATAACAGACAATGTTTTAAATAACCAGGTGTGAGTGAATGTGAAATATGTGAACCAGCACAAACAATAAGTACGTAAACTTATATATAAACTATGTGGACTCACACAAGTAAAAAAATGAAAAGTGACTTGGTGCAAAATTAAAGTTGCTGCATACATAAAAGATGCGCCATATACCTTAAATATTCAAATAGAATCAAATAAATAAAATATGGCAACAAACAGTGAAATGAAGTATGGTACAAGCCATATATGTGAGACGCAGTGATATCAGTGCATCAGGCTAAAGTGTCCCAAATAAGATGCAAACATGCAACTCAAAAGATCGCAGCAAAAAAAATTAAATTTAAAGTGCAATGTGCCAAACGGGGGACGATCCTCTAGTGGTGATCCGTGCCAGTAGTGCTAGCGCTGGGTAATTACCTCCCCGCTGCAAGATAAGTAGCGAAAAATCACACAGGCAACCAGGTGGCAGAGGATGATCCAAGGGATGGCTGTACAGCAAGGTCTTGGGGATAACACAAATGTCTCCAGTTTCCTCGTATATGGTCACCGGGCTCAGAAGGATAAACCAAAAGATACCGCCATAGTGTAGTATTTTAAAACACCATTTTATTTTAAATAAAATATCTACTCACAAGGAAATGTCAACATAAGCACAGCAGACCGCCGAGCGTCTTGCCCGGATGTAAACGTCACTTCCGGTTCCTATGCGTTACGTCATCAATAGGACTTCAACTGGGATAGTAACAAGGTGACAGGAAGTGGCTTTTGAGAGCACTGGGCGGGGAAGTACCGCCCTCAATTCGTATATGCTTACTGAATGAAAAGGCAATTGCATACAGGGACGGATCAATCACGGCGAGTGGGTGTGTCACTCACTCCGTCCATCTCCCACCGCAATCGCAGCCTATAGTGTGTTTAACCAAATATAGAGGCCGATACATACCGGAACGAACCAATCCGAGCGAGTAGGTGTGTCAATCGCTCGGTCCATCTACCAACGCAATAACAGCAATGTGTTTTACTGATCAGACGCTTGTGTGTAGAAAAGGGGAAATGTTTTTTATATGGGAAAACAAATTCAGTGCCCAGCAGCCTGAATCCATTTATAGGCAAAAAAAAATTGCATCTTATTTGGGACACTTTAGCCTGATGCACTGATATCACTGTGTCTCACATATATGGCTTGTACCATACTTCATTTCACTGTTTGTTGCCATATTTTATTTATTTGATTCTATTTGAATATTTAAGGTATATGGCGCATCTTTTATGTATGCAGCAACTTTAATTTTGCACCAAGTCACTTTTCATTTTTTTACTTGTGTGAGTCCACATAGTTTATATACAAGTTTACGTACTTATTGTTTGTGCTGTTTCACATATTTCACATTCACTCACACCTGGTTGTTATTTAAAACATTGTCTGTTATCTCTTTCTTTGGTTTAAAAGCGAGCGCACACACCCCCCTATTTATCCTATATTGAGAGTTCACTCATAACAGTGATTGCTGCTGCTTTTAAATTTACCTTCCCCAAATTTTCCATAGAGCGCGGAAGCCCACAGATATACAAACGTTGTTTGAGACCTCTGCTCAGGTACAGGCCCGTTAAACCACATTTTATCCCAAACATGCACTCTGCTCAACACCCAAAAAGAACAACCACAATTACCCTGCCTGGATGGGAAAGGGAACTAAACTGTAAATTCTCAGCTGTGCAAACACAACGTATCTTCACTTTTACCCTTAAATCTTCCCTCTGCAAAAAAATGCAAGAGACAAATTTTAAGATACTTACACGCTGGTACCCAACACCCTCCAGATTACAGAAATGCTTTCCCTCTGCCTCAAACCAGTGTTGGCGCTGTGCCGAGGAGGGAACCATGATCCACATCTTCTGGTCTTGGCCTAAGCTAAAAGTTTTGGGGAGAAGTTTGCCGTATCACGCAGAAGTTTACAGAATACGTCATTCCAAACAATGCCGCATTCTTTCTCCTGCACCATTCAAAGATTCCTACCAAAACATATAAGAAGTCGCTATTGAGACATTTACTCAGTGCAGCAAAAGCATGTATTACCCTCCATTGGAAACACTCCCCCCCCCCAGCCATTGCACACTGGCTGAGAAAGGTGGAAGAAGTGAAGAAATGCAGGATCTGATCCTCACTGCACAACATAAACAAGAGACCCATAAGGAGACCTGGGATATATGGAATGTCCTCATCTATTCTGATGAGGGGCAATGCCTGCTGGGGTCATAACCCGCCCCCATGCCAATTTGTGAACATCGGCTACTGCCGTGTCTTTCTGCCTTTTTTCTTGTCTCCTTTCCGCCCCTTGTCTCTCTCTCCCCCCCCCCTCCAAATTTCCCCCCTCTAAGGAAAAGTTGGAAAAGTAGGAGAGGGGAGCCCTGCTATTATACTACCCAAGTGAATGATGTTCCTGAAGAATATATACTTCATTGAAGATAAACACTTGATCCAATGTTTCCTACTAGCAGATAAACCAATTTGTGTTGAATGCATTTACTCGTTGTATATTTGATGTAACCTTGGCAACATACACAAATGTTTGTACTGCGGGGCCCTCACCCCTTTTTGGAGTGGAATAAAATTTATATTTGAAAAAAAAAAAAAAAAAAAAAATTGTGCAGCTCTAGTAGATGGACTATAACGTAAAAATAATCAGCTGAGGTATGTCATAAAAAAAAAAAAAAATATGTAAAGACCTTCCCTAAACCAACCAAAGAGTCTGCACTCACTTCATGTCCTTAGATAACATTAGTGGCTCCAGTGTGGCAAGCCCTTGCATAGCTATACAGACCTTGAACTCTACAATAACATGATATCCCTTATGAAAAGCAAAGATTTTACATACTGAACATAAACTAATGCCGGCCATACACGGTTCGAATTTCGAAAGAATTTTCTTTCGAAAATGGCATCTAAGAATTTTCGTATGAATTTTGCACCATTAGTGGGCTGCAGCAACAGCCGATTTTCGTGCGGAAATAAAATTTGAGGAATCGGACATGTTGGAAATTTTTAGAAATACGAACGATTTTCTAATCAATGATGGGAGAATCGTGCGAGAAACGTAATAAGAAAAGATAATGTACGGAGATAAAAGAAAATGTACGGAGATAAAAGAAAATGTACGGAGATAAAAGAAAATTTACGGAGATAAAAGAAAATTTACGGAGAGACTGTAGCAACATGAGGTGAAATTGAAGGCTTGGTCGGCCGAATTTTGAAAATCAATGGTGGCATCATCGGATCACAAAAGAAAATTTGTTCGAAATTCGACCGTGTATGGCCTGCATAAGGCTGGCTGTTATGAACCCTATCACTATTTTTCTGGTCTTATAGGAATGAGACCCTGGAAAAAAAATGCATAACTCCTTGAAGTGCACTGAAGCAAACATATTAATGTACAAACATAGTCAAAAATTTTGTGATGGGTTTTAAAAGGTTTTTACTGGTCTCTATTCCCACTATGGACCTTCAACTTACTTGCTAATCCCATGGCATGAGGTCACAAGGAATAGAAAGCAAGAGGAAACCTGAAAAATGACAGATGTCACCTGAAAAAAGAATGTTGGGGGGGGGGGGGGGAAATCACCATAAGGACACCTGTTCCAGAGGAACTTTTTAAATGCAGAAATTCCTCTCACTTCAGGTATATTTGCCCTCTTCCTCTAGAGAATCAAGTAAGGGGAACGTCCAACAGGAATACAAAACAGCAATAAAGACTTTACAGAGGTTCTAACCCTATTGAAAACAAAACATTTTGTTAGATCAACTTTTTATGATGCAGACTTTGGCAAAAGACCCTCATTTATAAGAAGCACACTCACCATAAACCGATATTACAGCCAGGATGAGCCAAGCTGTCCATTCCGGAAGATATTTAATGAACACTAAAGCCATGAGTGCACTGATCATAATGAGATAGGCCTGCTGTAGAAGGAGGGGTCCTTTCCAGTGAATGCAGATCATGCCAACCACTCCAAAATTCCAGATCATCAAGGCCAGTGTAATGTAATCCATGGCAACGTTGTAAGTCTTAAACACTTCACTGGAAAAACAAACAATTTTCACATCCTATTTCTTCTGGACTGCTAAACAGGACAGAAAAATTATACAACTTATGCTAAACAGTGGAGGATATTTTTGAAGGAATCGCATACAGAGCCAAAACATGGGGATTGTCCTGTTAATTTTTTTTCTCAAAATAAACAGTTGTCTTCCCCATCATATTGGTCAAGAACATTCATTACTTTTTTGGTCACAGACCCAGAATACGCAGCACAGGAGTTCTGACTAGAGGTCGACCGATATGGGTTTTTCTCTGGCCGATGCCGATATTTAGAAATCATGGCGGCCGATAGCCGATATATGATGCCGATTTTTTTGGGCCGATATGTTAGGCCGATTTTATTTTATTTATTTTTTTCCTTTTTTATCATTTTTATTTTTTTAATCCCCCTTGATCTAACACACCTTTCCCACTGTGGCGTTTTTCAGCTGCTTTTGGGCTAAAAATAGCACCTGTAAATTGCCTGCAAAATGGCTCCCCTGCAGTCTGTGTGAAAGACAGAGTGCTTTCACACTGAGGCGATGCTCTGGCAGGATCTTAAAAAAAAAGTCCTGCAAGCAGCACGTTTGGAGTGGTGTATACCGCTCCTCCACCACTCCTGCCCATTGATATGAATGGGCACCACTGCCGAAGCGCATGCAATGCGATTTGGCAGCAGTGCTTCATGGGCGCATTTAACCTCTTCCTTGCTAGCTAGCTGGGTTATATGTGCCCCACTAGCAGCCAAATAGCACCGCTAAAATTATGGTAAAGAGCCGCTAAAACTTGCGTTTTACCATCAACGCCTGCCTGCTCCAGTGTGAACGCTGTCTTCATAAGTGATACAGAAAATTTCTTACATTTAAACATTAACCACTTCCCGACCAGCGCAAGGCGATGTACGTCGACAGAATGGCACGGGCAGGCATATTGGCGTACAGGTACGTCCAATATTTAATGCCGCCCTGCCATCGGGAGCGCGCCACCGGCGGCGCGCTCCCGCGCTGGTCGGGACCCCCGTGAGTCCGGTCGCGGGACCCGCGGACTCGATCACCGCGGGCATCCCCGCGATCGTCTCACGGAGCGGCCGAATGGAGGAAATGCTGTGTAAACATTTCTCTATTCTGCGTAGCAACTAGTGACGCTGATCTCTGCTCCATGTGATTGGAGCAGAGATCAGTGTTCACTAAATGAAAGCCCAACCCCCCCACAGTTAGTAACACACCCCTAGGAACACTTAACCCCCTACACTGCCACCCACTGGTTAACCCTTTCACTGCCAGTGTCATTTACACAGGAATCACTGCATTTATATAGCAGTGATTACTGTATAAATGACAATGGTCCCAAAAATGTGTCAAAAATGCCCGATGGGTCCCCCACAATGTCGCAGTCACAATAAAAATCGCTGATCGCCGCCATTACTAGTAAAAAAATAAATAAAAAATTATTAATAAAAATGCTATAAAACTATCCCTATTTTGTAAACGCTATAACTTTTGCGCAAACCAATCAATAAATCGCTTGTTGCGATTTTTTTTACCAAAAATATGTAGAAGAATACGTATCGGCCTAAACTGAGGGAAAAAAATGTTTTTATATATTTTTGGGGGATATTTATTATAACAAAAAGTAAAAAATAATGCGTTTTTTCAAAATTGTCGCTCTATTTTTGTTTATAGCGCAAAAAATAAAAACCGCAGGGGTGATCAAATAGCACCAAAAGAAAGCTCTATTTGTGGGAAAAAAAAGGACGTCAATTTTGTTTGGGAGCCACGTCGCACGACCGCGCAAATGTCAGTTAAAGCGAAGGAGTGCCGAATCGCAAAAAGTGGTCTGGTCTTTGACCAGAAAAATGGTCCGGTCTGCAAGTGGTTAAACAAAACAAACCTCCAATCAGTTTACTTGAATGTATGATTTAGATAAAAAAAAAAAAAAAAAAAAAAAAAAAAAAAACCTATATATTAAATAAAAAACAGGTAGTCAAAACTTTTGGACAAAAAAAAAAAAAAAAAAAAAAATGGGCTAACTTTACTGTTTTTATTTTATTTTTATTTTTTAAATAGTGTATTTTTTTCCCAAAAAAATGCATTTGAAAGACCTCTGTGCAAATGCCGTGTGACATAAAATATTGCAACAACCGCTATTTTATTCCCTAGGATCTCTGCTAAAAAAATATATATCATTTTTGGGGGGGTCTAAGTGATTTTCTGGCAGAAAATACAGGCTTTTTACTTGTAAGCAACAAGTGTCAGAAAAGATTTAGTCTTTAAATGGTTAAACTGAGAACTTCTACACACTGAGATGACTTCATTCATTCAAGTGTAAACATTGTATCATTTTGTTCTTTTCTTGGCAGCCTGCCCAGAGAGGAGGAAAGACGTTTCTATGGCAACTTACACTGACTTCTATTACAGAACTCATTTCAAAGTCCCGTAGTTCTAAATCGGCTTTTTATCAGCACAATCGGCCGATGCAGATTATTTAAAAAACTGCAAATATCGGCCGATATATCGGCCGGCCGATATATCGGTCGACCTCTAGTTCTGACTAGACTGTTTTTTCTGAGTAAGCAAATTAAAAGGTTAAAGTGATACAGGCAGGTAAATGGCATTTTCAAAAGGAGTTCAGCAGTGGAAATCTACTTATATTTCTTAATACATGTCACATGTAGGACCACTCCAATTGGAAAATGCTGCAAAGTTTGAGACCACACTTCTTGTACACTTACCCCAGGTAGATGAAAGAGAAGAAAAACAGTAACAGCAGTGAGGAAACGATGAGCCAGCCGTGAATGACCTGGATAAAAAAAAAAAAAAAAAAGTGAACATTATTTTGAGAAAAGCATGTGTTACATTTGAAGTATTTGTTTACCTTTTTCTTTAACAGAAATACTAAAATTTGAAGTACACAGATTAGCCATATGTACTTAATACTACAAGGAACCACATAAACCACTTTAGTCAACTACCAAGAAGAAAACTATTCCATGCATCTCTCTTGCCTGAAATCATTTTAGGCAATGTTGCTGGTGTCTCCTGGGAGACTTCCAGAAGAGCCAGCGGACATCACAGGTCCCATATTGTGTTGGGCAGAACACCCCTTTGTCAAACTCTATACTGGAAATTAAAAGGGATTCTATTTTTGTTTTTTATATTTAACATGTCATACTTATCTGGGGGGCCAGATAAGAGGGCTCCTGGCTCCTCTTTCCTTCAATGTGCCTCCATAGCAAGCCACAGAGAATGCATTAAGTAAAAAAAAAAAAACCTTCTGCCTTTACAACCACTACCAAAGGAAGGCTAAAGAAGCAGATTACCAAAGACAAAAGTAGCTTTCGCTTAACATAATCGTTTGTCACTCAAAATAAACGGGTTCCTTCTCCTGCAACTAAAAGCAAAACAGAAGGCATTTAGACAAAAAAAAAAAAAAAATGGGTGTATGTTTGTGCAGTTCCAAAATGATCATATTCTATAATTAGATCCAAAACATCACAAGATTTCAAGACTACCTGAAATGGTTTCTATTAAATCCATGTTTCTAGTAAATACATGCACAATGAACCCAGGAAAATAAAAATAAAAATGACCAATAGATACCACCCTCGAAAAAGCAGCCAAAACATCACTGGGAAGAAGATGAACATTTCTGGTGGTGATGGAGTCCAGGTCCCCTACCACGTTCAGTTGTTCCTTTTGATGACCACCACATCATTACAAGATAGAGTAGTGACAAAGGAGGGGGAGGGATAAGGAATTACACACCACCAAAAAGTATTAAAGGGGTGGTTAACCCTCATTCTATGCATCAAGGTGAAAAACCTTTTGTGCTGCAGCAACCCCCTCAGACCCCCCTTTTCTTACCGGATTGTTCCAGTGACAGGGATGAGCACAGCAGCTGTCTCGGCTCCTCATTGGATAGATTGAAAGCAGCAGGAGCCATTGGCTCCCGCTGCTTCAATCAAATCCAGTGACGGGGGGAGGCAGGGTCCTGCTGTATGTATCAAAGGACACACAGCAGGACTCAGGAGCACGCCCTTGGAAAGCGGCTCTCTGATGCGGCACTCGAAAGGGGGAAGAACCAGAAGCACTGCAGGGGACCCCAGAAAAGGAGGATCATGGCCACTCTGTGCAAAACCCTTGCACAGAGGAGGCAAGTATAGCATGTTTGGACTTAAGCAATAGGGGATTTTTAATGTAATGTTAATCTGAACCCCAGCACTTGTAGAAAGTATTCACCATGGCAAAATGCAGTATCTCAAATTTCTGTAAATAGTTTTGGACAGATCTCTATCTTATTCGTTGCAGCTTAGACATTTATAGACCTGAAAGGCATGCAGGACTTGACAAGTCTCAGGAAGTAGGTAGCCGAAATGCCTAAAAACCGCTGTTGGCAAAAACATCAAACAAAAGGTCTACAAGTTATTTAGATGGGAAACTAGCAGCTGTATTACTGGTTATTTAAAGACATGGTTGTACCACGGACTATATAGCTCAATGAAACAAATTAGTCAATCAATACTGCATGTTCAAGGTACAAGTTGACATACATTGAAAATGAATGGGTTCCCTTCTATATTTTACATTATTAAAAGGCAATTTGGTGGATTCCCTTAAAAAACTCTGACACTGGGGATACATTAGTTACAAAAATTTGAGGATTCTCCCATCAGACAAAATTGGGAGCCAAAATGCACATTTTAGTAGAGAAGTGCCCCTTAGCTATGAATTATGAATTTCTCTCTCAAAAAGAAATACCTTCACTGTGCAGTTCGTTTTGCAGAGTGGTCCGAACACTGCGGGGTCCCTCAGCGGCTCTCGCGGGCCCTCCCTGCATCAGATAACCCCCTAGGAGAAGTGGTCCCCCGGGGAGTTACTTTGCGGCACACTCACAAGCCCAGCATTCAGCCTCCATAGACACGAATGCCGGACTCTGCCCCACGTCATTGGATTTGATTGACAGCGGGAGCAAATTGCTGCGTTGCTATCAATCTTTCCACTCAAGAGCATAGGATGCATTAAGGTGAAAAACCACAAATGTTTATGACCCCTTTAAGTATAGATGCTGACCGCCGGCCGTCAAATGACGGCCAGGTGGCGCACCTATTGTGGCGGGAGGACGTCATATGACGTCCTCCCGTTTAAACAGGGAATGCATGCGATCATGCGCATCCCTGTTCCTTCGGTGGTGGCGTGTCACAGAGACACCGCTGTTTACCATGTGATTGGCCGTGATGAAGTCACGGCCGATCACAGATGGTCACACCCCCACTGTGCACGGCCCATGCACGCGAGCACGTCAGTGGTGGCCTGTTCCCGGGAACACTGCTCGTCACCGACGCTGGTAAACAGCCATTGGCTGACTGTTTACCCATGTGATCGGCCGTGATCCTTTCCACAGCCGATCACTAAAATGTAAACAAACCGTGGTAACGAGATGTTACCGGGTTCTCCTCCTCACACACCGATCGTGTGTGAGGAGGAGATTGCGGTAAAATCTCGTTACTGCTTACAGTGTACACCAACCACACTAATTCTCCCCCCCCCCAAAAAGAGGACCTGTCACCAGGCCAATCAGAGTACCCAAGTACCCGTCACCTGGCCATCAGACTACCCGAGTACCCGTCACCTGGCCATCAGACTACCCGAGTACCCGTCACCTGGCCATCGGTGTACTCTAGGGCCTTCAAAATTGTAATAGGCATCTGTGAAATGAGATGTGTCATTTTTGCTCGTAGAACGTCTGAAAGTGCCACTTCAATGTTGGTGCTCTGTATGAGGCCATGCTGTGTAAAAGTCTCACACATGTGGTATTGCCATACTCGGGAAGAGTTGCAGAATGTATTTTGGGGTTTAATTTGTTGTATGCATATGCTGTGTGTGAGAAATAACCTGATAACATGACAATTTTGTAAAAAAATAAATAAAATCTTCATTTTGCAAAGAATTGTGGGAAAAAAAAAAAAAAGGACAACTTAAAAAAAAATAAAAAAATTCACCATGCTACTTAATACCTTGGAATGTCTGCTTTCTAAAATGGGGGTGTAAGTGCACTGTATTGAGGTGGTTAAAGTCTCCAAGAGTCATGTAATAGCGGTCACCACTAGATGGTACTGTCTGGAGACAGAGGCTGCTTATTCAGAAAATCTTGTTTCTAAAAAGAGCAGGAGGCGAAGATAGTTCTTCTGGGAGGATGCATGCAAAAGCTACTTGAAACAGGACTTGCCTTATATAATGGCAACAGCAGACAAAGTATTTTCAGATCCAAAGAGGTAGAAGCATGCAGAGATAAATACTTCCAGTATGTTTTTTTTTTTTAGAATCATACTTCCCTATGTGGCTGCAGCACTGGTTCGATGCTGGTTTTAACACTGAAAACCAAGCAATTGGCAGTGTTTGATCACTCGGTTACCAAAGCTCACCGAGCAGCAGAGAGCTGGTGGCTGTTAGTCACCACTGTCTGCTCATTCCAAACCTCCCCCTGTCGTCCTGTACTCATTAGAGTGCTGGCCTGTGAAAGGGGTGGGAGCAGCCAGCTCAAGCTCTCAGTGGCTGAGAGCCTGAGCCAGGTGTCGGTCCAGGCATGTGGACTGATCCAGACTTCAATGTTGCAATTTTGCTTTAGCTCGCCGTCTGCTGAAACCAGGTCACAGGAGTGCAGAGTAAACTTTGAGCTTTGGCTGTAGATCTCCTTTAAAAATGGTCCACTGTACAGGACAAAAGCTTAAAAACTAGAGGCAGACCATTAACATTCCCAAATAGTTTCATTTCTGATAAGACAGATTTTTCTTCATTTAAGATCCCATCACAAAATTTAAAAAATGCAGGTAAAAAGTACAGAGAAATCAAAATATTTTACTTGTAGTTTTTCCCTTTCCAGAAATTCTTTACTTGCACTGTGCCATTACACTTGCTAGAAAATTTGAACACTCCAGGAAAATCTATTTCCTAGCAACGTGAGTGTCTAATCACGGTCTGTTCTGGTACAGCTTTTCAGCCCCTACCTTCATTAACCAGTTAACAACCAGCCCATAGCCGAATGATGGCTACAGGGCGGTTGCTTAACTCTGGGAGGCCGTCACATGACTAGAGGTCAACCGATATGGGTTTTTCTCTGGCCGATGCCGATATTTAGAAATCGCGGCGGCCGATATATGATGCCGATTTTTTTGGCCCGATATGTTAGGCCGATTCTCCCCCCCCCCCCCGCCCCCCTTTTTCCCTTCATCTCATAAAATCTAAGTTAGACACCTTTCACACTGGGGCATTTTTCAGGCGCTTTTGGGCTAAAAATAGTGCCTGTAAATTGCCTTCAAAGCGGCTCCCCTGCAGTCTGTGTGAAAGCCCGAGTGCTTTCACGATGAGGAGATGCGCTGGCAGGACGTTTAAAAAAAAAAAAAAAAAAAAATCCTGCAAGCAGCATCTTTGAAGCGGTGTAACCCGCTCCTCCGCCACTCCTGCCCATTGAAATGAATGGGCACCGCTGCTGAAGCGCATGCAATGCGATTTGGCAGTAGCGCTTCACAAGCTCATTTAACCCCTTCCTCGGCCACTAGCTGGGTTATAAGTGCCCCGCTAACAGCTGAATAGCGCCGCTAAAATGACGATAAAGCTCTGCTAAAACTAGCAGCGTTTTACTGTCAACGTCCGCCCGCTCCAGTGTGAAAGCAGCCTTCCGCTATTTTATTCCCTAGGGTCTCTGCTAAAAAAAAATTATATAATTTTTGGGGTTTCCAAGTGATTTTCTAGCAGAAAATACAGGACTTTTACTTGTAAGCAACAAGTGTCAGAAAAGATTTAGTCTTTAAATGGTTAATCTGACAACTCTACACAGGGAGTTCAGTCCATTGAAGAAGAAACATGCATCTCTTTGTTTCTTGGCAGACTGCCCAGAGAGGAGGAAAGTCACTTCACTGATAAACTTCAGGCAACTTACATTGACTTCTATTACAGAAGTCTTTTGTAAGTCGCGCTGGCCGATTAACTAAAAAATGACAAATATCGGCCGACCTCTACATATGATGTCCTCCCAGAATTTGGTGCGCACTGGAGAGTATCGCGGGCGTTTACCACGTGATCGCTCCGTCAAATGACGTAGCGTTCACTTGTAAACAAACCGGCGTTATGTTATGATGCCGGTTCTTCACTCTCCCCTCTGTACCGATCGAGAGGGGACTCCCCTCCTCTCCTCTCCCCCACCGCCCTCTGGTGCTTCTACCGACTCGCCATTACGATCAAAGCCAGAATTGTTTTGTTTTATTTCAGGCTTCCCAGCCTAGAGGTGAGATGTGGGGTCTTATTGACACCATATCTCACTGTAAAGAGGACCTGTCCTGACATATTCCTATTACAAGGGATGTTTACATTCCTTGTAAAAGGAATAAAAGTGATCAAAAAAAAATATTTTTGGGGAAAAAAAAGTTTCAAATTTAAATAAAGTAAAGTGAACAAAAAATAAAAATAACAAAAAGTAAAGCGCCCCTGTCCCCATGAGCTCGCATGCAGAAGCGATACAAGTCCCGCCCACATATGAAAACGGTGTTCAAACCACACATGTGAGGTATCGCTGCAAACGTTAGAGCGAGAGCAATAATTCTGGCCCTAGAACTCCTCTAACTCAAAACATGTAACCAGTAAAAAAATTTAAAGCGTCGCCTAAGGGGATTTTTAAGTAGCAACATTTGGCGCCATTCCACGAGCGTGTGCAATTTTTAAGGGTGACATGTTAGGTATCCATTTACTCGGCGTAACTTCATCTTTCATATTATGCAAAAAAACATTGGACTAACTTTACTGTTTTTTTTTTTTTTTAAAGCACAAAACAGTTTTTTTTTTAAAACGCGTTAGAAAATTGCTGCGCAAATACCGTGCGAGATAAAATGTTGCCACGACCACCATTGTATTCTCTAGGGTCTTTGCTAAAAAAAACACATATATAATGTTTTGGGGTTCTATGTAATTTTCTAGTAAATAAATGATGATTTTTACATGTAGGAGAGAAAATGTCAGGATTGGCCTGGGTGCTCCAGAACACCTGATGGTGCTCCCTGCATGTTGGGCCTCTGTATGTGACCACGCTGTGTAAAAGTCTCACACATGTGGTATCAGGAGTAATAGCAGAATGTGCTTTGGGGTGTAATTTGTGGTATACATATGCTGTGTGTGAGAAATAAACTGATAATGACAATTTTGTGGAAAAAAAAATTATATTATATTAATATATATATATATTATCTATCTATATCTATTATTAGATAATATATTATCTATATCTATTTCTATTAATATTATCTATACATATATATCTATTAATATTATCTATACATATATATCTATTAATATTATCTATACATATATATCTATTAATATTATCTATACATATATACATATATACATATATATATATATATATATAGTAAAGAATTGTGGGGGGAAACATGACAACTTCAAAAAAAAAACTCACTATGCCTCTTACTAAATATCTTGGAATATCTTGAGGGTATTTGTACTTTTCTGGCATGTTAGGGTCTCAAGAAATGAGATAGGCCGTCAGTACTTCAGGTGTGATCAGTTTTCAGATATTGGCACCATAGCTTGTGGACTCTAACTTTTACAAAGACCAAATAATATCCACCAATTTGTACTTATTTTTACCAAAGATATGTAGTAGTATAAATTTTGGCCAAAATGTATAAAAGAAAAATTACTAATCTGCTAAATTTTATAACAAACAAAGAAATTTTTTTTTTTTTTTTTTTTTTTAACAGAATTTTCGGTCTTTCTTTTTATAGCACAAAAAATAAAAAACCCAGCAGTGATTAAATACTACCAAAAGAAAGCTTATGTGTGGAAAAAAAGGACAAAAATTTCATGTGGGCACAGTGTTGCATGACTGAGTAATTGTCATTCAAAACGTGAGAGCCCTGAAAGCTGAAAATTGGTCTGGTTATTAAGGGTGTTTAAGTGCCCAGTGGTCAAGTGGTTAAAACCTTTATGTGGCATTGAGAGAGCTCCGAGTATGCCCGGACTGTTGACATTACTCCCAAGATGTCAGCACCAAGCAGTATTCTCTGTGTTTTTGAACTACACATGGGAGGTTTTCAAGGGTAAATATGAGCATTAAATGAAAGGCTCATCATGTAACATGTACCAGCACCCGCACCTTCTCCTTTTGAACAAACCTAAACCCCCACCCAATAGCAGCCATGTACTGTTGCATTTCAGTGATCAACGAACTGCAAGGGTGCTAGCGAGCGCTCATAGCTCATTGATTCTTCCTGCTCTCCAGTTGCTGTCTGCCCGTATTGATGACATGGGCAGATGGATATCATTACAGTGTGTAGAGCATGACACCCGTGATCTGCCGATTGTGGGTGCAATGCTCTGCAGGCCCCTTAGAAAAGAAATATTGAAGGTAAAAAAAATGTGCATTTTTTTTTTCTCAAAAGGTGAACTTAAATCTTTAAATGCACAAAGAAAGGTTTTCGTTGAAATGGTCTGGCAACAGGGTCTATTTAACAAAAGTTTAACTGCACTATAGGGCATATATAACTAAATTATATTGAATTACATAAAACGTGATTGATCATTTCTTATGAATTACCAATACTAGATACCTTCCTTTCTAACCCCACTGAAGAAACAGACCCTAAAAGAAAGCCTGTGAAAAATCTACCACCAACTAGAAGCCTAGCCCACGATATACAAAAAAAATCTATAACCTGCTCATTGGGACAAATTATCACAAAACATTTACCAAAAAATATCCCTGAAATTAAAAGGCTGCAAAAAAAATAAAAATAAAAATAAATAATAATAATAAAAAAAAAAATTATAGATATCACCACTTCTGATCATTAAGTCATCTGTGCTCCTTGTTACATGTCCTAAAACTACACAAAGAACCTTGGTGATCTATGACATTGACAGAGCGAAACAAAGGCAATTTTCTAAACTAATTTTGTCTAATCACAAAACAGAGGCTTGTTTCCTCAAATAAAATGTGCCCAGGGCAATTTGTGCCTTATTATTCAACAATGTTCTTGATGTCACTTACACTGTCATCTCAGACTAATAGAACTGCATTAGTTCTAAGAAGTAAAATTGCTGCAAGCTACCATTTTACCCACAATTCATATGGTTGCCCAACATTCTGTACATAGTCTATCATTCAGCTGCATTCTTCCTGTAGGCACATTTCTGGGTTGTTAGGTTATTTTGACTTTGAAAATGCACTTTTACATTTTATTTGTCCTTGACGTGGTCTTGCAACATTTTTTTGAAATAGCACAAGTTTGAGAGGTGCAGAGAAGCCCCAAGGGTAAGGTCTGACTACAAATATTTTATGAAAATACCAGAGGATTTTCAGATAATTTATATGCAGTTATATCTCCAACTGAATCTACAAGCTAGATTGAACCTGAATTTATATAAAACAGTTACTGCAAACACACCATAGCAACCCTTGAACCCAATTCCTGCCAAAGCCTTTTTTGTTTTAGGTATAGTGGGGAAAGGTTCCTCCTATCCTCTCAGGTTCTCATTCTAATGTGCATCCAGAACTTGCATACACTGAGCCCCTTCTCACACTTGCATGCATTTTAGTGCAGGAAATTGGACATCTTACATATGAAAGGGCAATGCAAGTTAAAAAAAAAATAAAAAATTTAGATGGTTGTACAATCATGTGTTTTTAGGCATGTTAAAGCAAATCTGTAAAAATAAAACTGCACACTAGCCAGTTAGAAAGCAAAGCCACATGCACAAATAAAGGGAAATATGAAAAACTGCTGTGCCATCTAGAACCTTAAATTCCTGTTAAAAGCAAAGTGACGATTTATGGAAAAATACTGTTATTAAAAAAGTGCTGACGCAACTAAACACATCTGTGTATCAAATAAAGACATCACAAATATAATAAATATGTGATAAGTTATGAAGCAGTCCCAGAAAAGTGAATAATCTTTCAATCATTCCACTTCTCAGTTGCGAACAGTTCTCCATAAAGAACAAAAGACCTCCGACCCCCAAAGGGCAAATGCTCACTTCCACTGATTGACCTTTGTAGTGGGGGGGGGGGGTCAAACAAAATGTTTGTCAGCCACCAGGACCCAGAAGTTGCTGTCTTCACTAGATCAGCATGTATCTTGTATAGCTCAGAGTAATACCTCTGTGGAACCACAAAGCCCAGCTACTTTTCTACCTAGAAAAGGCGCACATCCAGGAGAAGGTTATGCCTTTCAAAATCAAAGCAGAGAAAACAGATCGTAGTGCTCACTGGAATAAAACCACTTTATTAAACTAAATTGCACTGACATGTGAAATCCAAAGGCTGCAATACAAAGCTCAGGTCCCTGTGGCTCAACCACGTGTTCAATCCAGGATTGTGAGACTTCAACGTTGCGTTTCATTGTGAATGATACATCATCCTAACCCCCGATGAGGTAATTTATGACAAAATGTGTTGGGGGCCAGTGGAGTTTCTTTTGGTAGAGCACCTCTGATTTCAACTGAGAAGTGGACTTAATGCACAATTCAAGATTATACACCAATTTGGATTTAGTCATGAATTATCACATATTTATTACATTTGTGATATTTGAATGATACACATCTGGTTATGGCAATACCATTTACCATAATTAAATTTTTTATTTATTTTTTGGCACATGAGTTTTAAGTTCTAGATAGCACAGTATGCTAAAGCAAATGCATCTTTCCCATTGAAAGCTCCTACTATATGGGTTTCTCAGTTTTAACAAAGTATGGGCAAAGCCATTTTGGCTATACTTCCCCTGTGGGTCACTTAGTTCAGTACCCAGATTCAGCTGACAGCGGGCTTTAGCCTGATGTGAGCTGATGTAACAGACCCAGTCCATGCTCTGCAGGAATCCTGACAATGTTGGGATCCTTCCAGGTGCCTGACCAGCAGCTGGCTCAGCCTCTCAGCGTGCTACTGGGAGCCTGAGCCAGCCCCTCCACAGCCCAGTGCCTCAGTCAGTGCTGGGAGGACAGAGCAGGTGGTGGTAACTTAGTCATCGCTTTCTGTCCATTGAAAACCCAAGAACCAAAACGATCAGAGGTCTTTGATCGCACAGCTCTCAATCTTAGAGGGAGCAGGGGACAGATGAAGCACCCAACTAGGTTTACCAGGTATCATTTTTTTTGGGGAAGAAAATGAAACAAAGGGCAGGACTTGCACGCATTTATGCACTTGAATAAAGTGGCCACTCATAGATCATTCACCGTGTTGGGTGCGGTTATCGTAACCAAAAACATATCACAAACAATAGCCCAATATAGAGCACCAGGAAAGGGTTACTTATGTTAACAGAAAGTAGATCATAATAGGATTAATCTAAAATCAGAATTTATTATATTACAAAGATTGGTACAGTCTAAGGTGAGCATTAGAAAAATAAGATTTTTAAAACAGCTTACCGTATATACTCGAGTATAGGCCGACCCGAATATAAGCCGAGGCCCCCAATTTACCCCCAAAAAACTGGAAAACTTATTGACTCGTGTATAAGCCGAGGGTGAGACATGGCTGTCCATCCCTGTGTGTCCGTCCATCCCTGTGTGTCCGTCCATCCCTGTGTGTGTGTCCGTCCATCCATCCCTGTGTGTGTGTCCATCCATCCATCCCTGTGTGTGTGTCCATCCATCCATCCATCCCTGTGTGTGTGTCCGTCCATCCATCCCTGTGTGTGTATCCATCCATCCCTGTGTGTGTGTGTGTGTGTGTGTATCCATCCATCCCTGTGTGTGTGTGTGTGTGTGTGTATTCATCCATCCGTGTGTGTGTGTGTGTGTGTGTGTGTGTGTGTGTGTGTGTGTGTGTGTGTGTGTGTGTGTGTGTGTGTGTGTGTGTGTGTGTGTGTGTGTGTGTGTGTGTGTGTGTGTCCAGCCTACCTGTGTCCCAAGCCGTCGTCCCGTGCCTCCTCCGTCCCGTGCCTCCTCCGTCCCGTGCCTCCTCCGTCCCGTGCCTCCTCCGTCCCGTGCCTCCTCCGTCCCGTGCCTCCTCCGTCCCGTGCCTCCTCCGTCCCGTGCCTCCTCCGTCCCGTGCCTCCTCCGTCCCGTGTCGTGCCGATGGATCGCCGCTCTTCTCGGCGGCCATTCTACGATTCAAAAGCTGCGCCTCCGTCCTCCGCCTGTGATAGGCGGAACACTCAATTTCCCAGCAGCCTGTGTTCCGCCTATCACGGACATCCTCTCATACTCGTCCGTAGTATGAGAATGAACGGATGTCCGTGATAGGCGGAACACTGACTGCTGGGAAATTCAGTGTTCCGCCTATCACAGGCGGAGGCGGAGAAGGAGGCGCGGCTTTTGAATTTTAATGTCCGCCGTCTGTCTGCTCGATACGCTGATCGAGCAGTCAGACAGCGGTGACTCGAGTATAAGCCGAGGGGGCACTTTCAGCCTCAAAAAAGAGGCTGAAAATCTCGGCTTATACTCGAGTATATACGGTACCTGTAAAATCCTTTTCTTTGATGTACATCAGGAGACACAGAGTCGTAGTACTTACTATGTGGGATGTCCCATAGCAATGGCAACTGAAGGGGGGGGGGAAGACAACAAAAAAGGAAGTCAGGGGACTTATACTGCAGCCTGCAGTACGCTGCGCCCAAAGGCAGAATTCTCCTGACCCTTAACATAGATTTGATAAAATCTGGTAAAATTTATGGACTGAAGACCCTGTCGCGGCTTTACAGATCTGAGCCGCAGAGGCCTGATGATGCACCGCCCAGTAGGTACTAATCGCCTTGGCAGAGTGTGCCTTAATATGAAAAGGCGGAATCTTCCTCTATAAACCTTAAGCCTGCACAATGACTTGACAAATCCACTTGGCAATAGTGGATACAGATGCTGCCTGTCCTCTTTGGACCATCTGGCAGAATAAACAAAATATCTGTCTTACGAACCTGAGCGGTCGCCTTTAATTACACTCTGACCGCCCTTACTACATCAAGGGAATGTAGCAAACTCTCTTCCCTAGATTGAGGCTCTGGGAAGAATGAAGGAAGAACAATATCTTGGTTTAAGTGAAACCCTGTCACTACCTTTGGCAGAAATTCAGGATCAGGGCGAAAAACCACCTTATCCTTACGTATAATCAGATATGGCTCCTTACAAGAGAGCCGCTAGTTCAGAAATTCTTCTGGCAGAAGAAATGGCAACCAGAAATGCTATTTTTCTGGTCAACAGAACCAAGGGAATCTCCCGTAAAAGGTTCAAAAGGCTGCTTTTGTAAAGCCAGGACAGGCCCAAGTTCAAATCCCAAGGATTTAGGGGTGTCTTGATCAGAGGACTAATCTGTGTTACCCCCTGCACAAAGCTACGCACTAAAGAGTGAGAAGCTAAAGGCCGCTGAAAGAACACCAACAAGGCCGAGATCTGGCCCTTGACGTTATTCAAGGCCAGATTCATTTCTAAGCCCATCTGTAGGAATTCAAGAATTCTACCTATAACATATTTCCTGGGGTGCCAACCCCTGGATCCGCACCAGGCAACATATGCCTTCCAGACTCTATAGTAGATGATCCTGGAAGCTGGCTTCCTAGCATTAATCATGGTAGATATGACTGAAGGAGATAAGCCACGAACCCTTAAGATGTGGGTCTCAATAGACAGACTGTCAAATTTAGCATCTGTAAGGTAGGATGGAATACCGAACCCTGCGAAAAAAAGGTCCAGCCATGATGGCAGAGTCCAGGGAACTCCTACTGCCATCCTTATGATCTCGGTGAACCAAGGCCTTCTGGGCCACGAGAATCACCTCCCTTTGTTCCTGCGAAGAAGACGCGGAAGTAGCAGAACTGGAGGAAACGCATAGATCAGAGAAAACTGATCCCATGGGAAGACTAATGCATCTGTTCCGCAAGCTAGCGGATCCCTTGTCCTTGAAACAAAAAAAGTTGTCGACTTTGTTGTTGAATCTGGACACGAACAGGTCCACATCTGGAGTACCCCATCTCTGACATATTGCAAGAAAGATGTCGGGGTGAAGAGACCACTATTCTGGAAACAGTTGTTGGTGGCTCAAGTAGTCCGCTTGCCAATTCTCTATCCTGGGAATGAACACTGCCGAAAGGTAAGGAACGTTGTGTTCTGCCCAAGATAAAAAAAAGCGCGATTCGCCTCTCTCTGGGCTGCATGATTCCTCGTGGCCGCCTGGTGATCGATTTAAGCCACAGCCGTGGCATTCTCAGACTGAATCCTGACAGTACAGACAGTCTGGCCGTCCAGGCTCTTAAAGCCAGATGGATTGCCTGAATTTCCAAAATAGATAGGCACGGTCGTTTCCAACCTGGACCACCTTCCCTGGACAGAATCCTCTTCCGACCGCTCCCCAGCCTGAAAGACTGGCATCTGTGGTTACTACCTTCCAGATGGAAGGCAGAAATGTTCTTCCCTTTTGAAGGTTGCTGGATATCACAGCCCCCAATTCAGGCTCTGGCGTACTTCGGGAGCAAGCTGAATCGGAAAATCTATGGCCTGAACCTTTGTGTTCCAGGCTGACAGGATTGCGCTTTGTAGCAATCTTGAATGAAACTGTGCGTAAGGGACGGCCTTGAAGGAGGTCACAATCTTCCCCAATAATCTCATGCACAACCGAATTGAAGGCTTTTTCTTTGCCTTGATGAGATGAATTAGTTCTACAATGGAACTGATTCTCTTTGGAGGTAGAAATAACTTTGCCTGTCTGGTATCTATGACAAGTCCCAGGTACTGTACTCTCCTTGATGGCCTCAAGGATGACTTTTCCAGCCTAGAGATTCCAGGTAGTTTACCGTTGTCACCAGTCTTTGGTCTAACCCAGAAACCGAATGCTCAACTAAGAGTAGGTTGTCCAAACAGGCTAGGACCATTATGCCCTGAGCCCTTAATCTGGCTAAAGCAGGAGCCAGAATCTTTGAGAATACTCGAGGAGCTGTGGCTAGACCGTATGGCAGGGCCACAAACTGAAAGTGACAGTTTTCTACTTCGAAGCGTAGAAACCTCTGGTGAGCGGGAAATATTTGCACGATAGGCATCCTTAATATCAACTGAAACCAAAAATTCTCCTCCTTGGAGGATGGCTACTACAGACCGAATTGATTCCATGTGGAAGGATCGGATGCACAAGTGCTGATTTAGATCTCAGATCTAAAATAGGTCTTACTTCCCAGTTTGGTTTCGGGACAGTGAAGAGGTTTGAATAAAAACCTGTGCCCTGTTCCTTTAAGGGGACCTATGATATGACTGCCTTGGCTAGCAGATGGTCCAGTGCTAGAAGGAGAGCCTTCTTTTCTGGGTCCTTGGGAACCCCTGACCATAGAAACTGGGGAGAGGGCAAAACTCGGAACTCTAGTTTGTAACCTGGAGACACTGCAGAAGCCACCCATTCATCTTGACCTTGCTCCTGCCAGATCTTTGAAAATTGCAGGAGCCTTCCCCCCACTCGGGCGAGCGGGGGCGCCCCTTCATAAGGAGGCTTTAGTACTCTGCTTGGTGGGCTTCTTTCCCCAAGAACTTTTCTGACCCTGGTGCTGTCCCTGGGGTTTCCCCCTTGAACCTGACGGCTGAGGCCGTCGAGACTGCCTAGAGGTTGATGTCCCTGATACAGGCGAAGAGGCCTGCTTAAATGAGAAATGTCTAAATTTCTTCTTTACTGGCAACAGAGCTTTTGCCATTGGAAAGCTTTTGTAAATATTTATACAAATCTTCTCCGAATAGCCATTCACCATGAAAAAGGGAAACTGGCTAGGAGCTTCTTACACGGTGCTTCGGCTGACAAACTCTTAAGCCAAAGAACTCTGCGATAATGCACTAGTCCCAACATCAGAAGTGAAATCTGAATGGATGCATCTCTCATAGCATCTACTGTGAAACAGTGCGTCTGCTAAATCAACATACTGCTGAACCTGTTAAAAAAGGTAACAATTTAAGCATCTCCTCAAATAGCTCCTTAATGGCCTGGGATACATTGCGACCAGAACCAGCTGCACTGCTGAACCTGCTAAAACCATCTGGTTCTTAGAAAGGTTCTCCAGCTTCTTATCCACTGAGTCCTTCAACTTGCATTATCAACCGGACATGCGAGATACTTATTTACTGAGGTAATTGCAGCCTCAACTGCTGGAATCCCCCATTTCTTATAGAAATCCTCTTCCATAGGATAGTTTGGCAAACCTCTTAGGAGGTTAAAACTGCTTATCTGGATGCTCCCACTCTGCGTACATAAGCTTTCTTAGCCACACATGGATAGGAAAGGCATCCCCAGCCAGAGGAGGTTTTAAATGATCCCAACTTAGAGATGGGATCATCAGAAGCCTGCGCTGCAAGTAGCAAAAAGGTTGACCGAACCAACCCAGTGAGAGCGTGCACAAGCAAGCTCTCTTGCGGCGATACTCCTTCTGTGTTAGGATCCTCAGAAGGATAAGCCAGCATCTTCCATATCTCTAGGAAGATCTGCCTGATCCCCAGCATCCTGAACCTCCAGAGGAGGATCTTGAGCACTTGAAGGGGATCTACTGCGTTTAACCCCGCTGTGAAGGGATAAAATCGCATCAAGCTTTTTCTCTAAGCCAGCAATGGTAGAGGACAACACTTCACATGTGACATACTCAGGGGCTGAAGCGTCTTGAGCGACTGCAATAACAGCTTCCCCTGACGGCTCAATCTGACCAGCCGCAATACTCTCAGAAGAGGAAGACGTTCTTTTGGACAGGGTCTTAGTTTGTTGTGACCCCCTAAAACCCTTAGAGGAGTTCCTGGCCCCCTTGTCACCCATAGCTTACAGTACAAAGCAGAGGCACTACCAGCAAAAGAATGCAACACTTGCTAGGCTATAGTACAGTACAATAACTGCTATTAGTCCTAGCTCTACAGTACAATGGTAACAAAAGGGAGATGCCTGTGTCACCAAACCTGACCAGCAACCACTCTGCTCTGTCCCTCCACTGCCAGACTGCAGCTCTGCCTGTGTAGCTTAAAATACTTCCTCCACGTGTGGCTGGCGTCTGATGCCGATTAGCCATGCCCCCTTCCAACTAGGGAAGTGTATGAGCGCCGTCAACATGGCGGTCGGCGGCGCGGAGGGGGGGGGGCTAAAACGGCTGCTATTGGCCCAAAACATTTTTTTTTTCTAAGAAAAAGGAGGCAGCGGGCTGGCATACAAAGGAACAAAAAACGCCACTCTGGGGGCCCAGGAAGTGATCAGACCCCCCTTCATACCTGAGCTGGCTTGAATGGAGAGGAGAGAGAAAGCTTCTGCTGTTTTCAGCGTCAGAATGGTGAGTGCTCACTACAGCCTCCAGTAGTGACACATATGACATGACAACATAATACATGGAAGGAGAGATTCCTTGCAAAAAATCTCCCCTACCTTTCCTCGCCACAGGGCTTTATCAGAGATTAAAAAAAAAAAAAAAAACACACACCACAATCTTCACCCTTCATGGTAGGCTCCAAGACCTTGAAAGGAAACTTTCAGGAACAGGGGTACACTCAGGTAATCCCGTAATCCGGGACCTGCGAGAAGACCTGCCAGTAAACTTTTATTGGCCTTACTACCAAAAACTACTGGATCCCATGGCCCAGCTTAAAAGCATTTGCAAGAAAAACCTTGTGTCTTCGGATGACGAGACCCGGGTACAGTTCATTTAGTCCACTACGGAGACATCAGAACGTATCCGGTCAGGATGACTGGCTCGCATCAAAGGATTACTGCCCGTGGAGCTCAGTACACACATCCTTACACGTGTCCAACACCTTAGACACTGGCGAAAAAAACTGAGGGCTCCCAGTAGTGGGAGGGGTTATATGGGGGGAAGGTCACGCCTTAAGGGGCGTGCCAGTGTCCAGCACCTGATAAGCCGATATAACCCACATAGTAAGTACTACGGCTCTGTGTCCCCTGATGCAAGAAAAGAAAAAAAAGCTTCACAGCTAACAAGTCTCTGTGTTGATTTACTTCACAACACACACACACGACGCTACATGTAACAATTAAAAGAAAAATGTCCAGATGCCATACGACACACAGACAAGTTGTCAGGTGAAAAACTCATCATAGAAAGGTTAAATAACAGTAGCTATATCAATTAGTGGCAATCTGAATGTGTGTGGCTCCAAGGGAAGAAAGAATAGGGAAAGAGGAATAGAAAATTCAATGCTAGTTGACGTACATTCATAGCACTATACAAGCCCTGGTCTGCATTGATTTTAGCCCCGGCAGCCTGATGCAATATAAGTTGTGTCGGCAACCCCTTTCAAGGTGGGAATGGGAAACGTAATTTATGCGTATACTGTAGCATAAAACATCCAGTCGTGGGCTTAAATTAAATCGCTCTGTGGTGGAGGTACTTTATCGTCCTGTGCGACAGATGTGCGTGTAGTTTCCATCCTTCGTTCAATCCCATCCATAGGTAATGTAAGGCTGGACCACTTCAAAAGTGCCCATTTCCCAGCGTGTTCAGCTGTATGCTGTGTGCAATCATGTGTCGCCTTCACTCTACTAGCAACCTCAACTCAGGAAGCCTTGCAAAGACAGCGGCATGTGACGGTTGTGACGTCAACATGTTTCACTAGGAAGGATAGTGTAGCTTCATCTGAATGGCATACCACACTCTATCATTTTTTTTCGTGGGAACGCCACCCATTCCATGAATTAAAAAAGGGAAATATCTTAGCCAAGGTCAGCTATAATCATGATTTAATTAGCTGCTCCAATGTTCACTTTAAAAAGGTGAAGAAACGGAAAGAAAATAGAAGAA
The DNA here is from genome assembly GCF_037356315.1 of Lithobates pipiens. Lineage (NCBI taxonomy): Eukaryota > Metazoa > Chordata > Amphibia > Anura > Ranidae > Lithobates > Lithobates pipiens. Next base: position 88,655,886 of record NW_027507791.1, read on the forward strand.
AAAGAAAAACACACACGCGAAGCACGGAAAGGGAAGAAAAAGAAAAGAAAAAAAAAAAAGCAGATAGGGGAAGGGATATAAATACATGTAGGGAAACATGAATAAGCAAAATTAAAACATTTAAACGAGTAGAGACTTTGTTGCTTTAGGTATGGGAACTAGCCCTACTACTGATCACATCCAATCCGGGAGTCATCCCATCCAAATTAAGGGGTTAGAGACAACTACCGGTCTATGAAGTCACACCGTGGCCCAATTGTTTAAGAGGATTTTGTTTATTTAAACATGATATTATTAACTCTCCCAGAAAACCTGGAGATTCAATTCTGTGTTGACGCCCATCGGTGCGAGGGACCTTAACCTATATATCCACCACGGTCAAAGTCAACTCTTCTGGTAGATAATTTTGGAACATTGATCCCTTTTATATATCTTTATGCCCACGGAACTGCCTTCATGGCATAAGGCAAAATGTTTTGTTTTTCGGGATATTTTTCCTTTTTATTAACGTCTCTCAGATGCTCTTCTATCCGCACGTTTAATGGCCTCTTTTCCCTATGTAGATTTTTGGACAGGGATAGCATATAGATCACTCTCACTGTGGAGCAATTGATTGGATCCCTAACCTTACAGCTACCTTGTTTTAAAGCATCCCTAAAAGTCTAAGTTCTGTCCACGAAGGGGCAAATCTGACACTTATTACAAGGAAACATTCCCGTATTCCCTTTGTCTTAAGATTGGCTGTTGACCTATTAGAATCAGGTTCCTTAGTGAACTCAGATTATATATCAGCATGTCAGGCCACCATCTAGGTGCTGGGCCCACTATTTCCGTTAGGCCAGGACTGTTTGCCAGTATGACCCAATGTCTTTCCAAGATGCAGTACCAGATTCCATTGGGCTCCAAAGGGCAGTTATTCTAAAATGGGGTAATTTTTTGGGGGTCCTGTACCCCCATTGGTACCCATTTGCAGTAGACTTTCCCTACTTCTACCTTTTTTTGACTTTCCTAATTTGTCCGTGGGAGTAGCCATGCTCACGGAATCTTTTGTACATCGCAACATCCTCTTTTCTATAAATCATTTGTGTAGTTTCTTTTTATCCTTAGAAATTGGCCTACTTGAATTCCATTTTTAAGCCAGTGTGGATGGTGGCTATCAGCACGTAAAAGAGTGTTAGCCACAGTCTTCTTGCAGAACGCGTGGGTACAAAGCTGTCCCTGTTCAAATGTTATCCATAAGTCTTAAGAAATCTGTATCTGATCATATGCATAGGTCAAGTTTATGTTACTTTCATTTAGATTAAGTTGCCCAAGGAACACATGCAGATCTTCCATGCTGCCTTTCCAAACCACCAGTACATCGTTGATGTACCTTAGCCATGTATATACATGATCCTGGTATATTGACGAGTTAAACACCCAGTCCCAAGTCCCAAGTGGAGACAAGCATAGGCAGGTGCCCATGGTGCCCCCATCAAGGTACTTTCCAATCTGTTGCTAGTTTTGTGTGGAGAACTGGAAGAAGTTGCTGAATAAAGCAAATTCCAGCAGTTCAAAGACTCATTTTGTGGCCCAAGCTGTGGGCGGTGAAAGTCTAGAAAAGTTTCAACTACCTGTATTCCACAAGTGTGTGACATCAAGGTGTAGAGCGATTCCACATCAATGCCCATCAGCCACACCTCGTCACCCACCTGTAGATCAGAGATTTTGGCTAACACATGATGTGTATCCTGAACAAAATGATTTTAAGTTTTTTACCATATCCTCAAGGAGGGAATCCAAGTAGCCACCAACCCTCACAAGGGGGCCCTGGCAGGTCAAAACAATCGGCCTACCAGGTGGATTCTGCAGATTTTTGTGCACCTTGGGTATAATATAAAAAGATGGGTACATTGAATTCCCTCACTTGAAGATGATCATATTCTCATTTGCTTAGGAGGCCTACTACTTTGACAACTAAATCAGAAATTAAATGATACCAAACATTTTCAGGGATAGGATTATGGTCTAATCTCCTATACGTCAAAGAATTTTTCAACCACTTGCCACCCAGACCAATTCTGACATTTCACTCCTACATGTAAAAATCCAAATTTTTTGTTGGCTAGAAAATTACGTAGAACCCCCAAACTTTTTTTTTTTTTTTTTTAGCAAAGACCCTAGAGATTACAATGGCGGTCATTGCAACTTTTTAAAAAAAGGGTTTTTTTTTTTTTTTTGGAAAAAGTGGAAAAAGTGCTAAAAAGTTAGCCCAATTTTTTTTGCATAATGTGAAAGATGAAGTTACCCCGAGTAAAGATACCCATATCATGCTTCAAAACTGCACATGCTTGTGGAATGGTGCCAAACGTCGGTTCTTAAAATTCCCCATGCACAACGCTTTAATTTTTTTTTTACTGGTTACATGTTTTGCATTACAGAGGAGGTCCAGGGCTAGGATTATTGCTCTTGCTCTAATGTTCACAGCAATACCTCACATGTGTGGTTTGAACTTGAACAGTTTTCATATGTGGGCAGAACTTAGGTATTCATTTGAGTCTGATTGGTGATGGGGGGGGGGGGGGGTTGGGGGCGGCGCTCTGTGATGCAGAGGAGTCTATGATGAGGGTTTTATGTGAAATGCTAATAAGTTTATGTTGATTAAAATTGTTCTGTATTTTAAATATTGTATTTTTTATTTCTTGCTTCTTTGCACTACAAATGAGATGTGCATAGGCATTCTTTCATATTTTTTTTAAAACTATAGTCCGCCGACCCCCCCCCCCCACACACACACACACACACACACAGTCTGAGGGACCAGGAACGGCCTGCCCCCCCCCGTTTAAAAAGTTTGAGGATCCCTGTTCTAGATCTTAGTGAAAGCTCTAGATTTCCATCATCCAAGCAAAACATTTTTTTTATTTTTTTTCCTTGCATGTGATTGAGTTTTCTTTGGAAAGCAAAGCTTTACCTCATTCACCAAGCTCGGAAGCAACAGCACTTGCAGTGCGCAGTATATTTGCCTTTAGTAAATCACCCCCCAAATCAAAATGAACATAAAACCTAAAACAAAAAAAAACAGGAGGAAGAAAATTTGATATTTACAGGGAACATCCAGAAAGGTTTACTGTGCTCTGAAAAAGTTACAATTCATTTTACACAAAGCAGTTCACTTCCTGTCCTAGGCACCTCTATATTTAAAGCCTTTTTGGAGGCAAAGTAGGTTTTTGTTCTCCTTAACCACTACAATACCGGGCACTTTCACCCCCTTCCTTCCCAGCCCAATTTTCAGCTTTCAGCGCTCTAGCGCTTTCAGTGACAATTGCGCGGTCATGCTACACTGTACCCAAATGAAATTATCATTTTGTTCGCACAAATAGCGCTTTATTTTGGTGTTATTTATTCACGACTCCGTTTTTTTTTTTTTGTGATATAAGCGCAAAAATAGCGGAAATTTGGAAAAAAAACAATATTTTCTTTTTTCTATTTGAAAAGAAATCCAATAAAATCAAATTTTGTCATAAATTTAAGCCAAAATATATTCTGCTACATGTTTTTGGTAAAAAAAATTCCGTTAAGTGTATAATAATTGGTTTGTGTGATCACGGACATATGTACGCAAATGATCATGTACATATGTGTGCAGGTGATCACGTACATATGTGCAGATAATCATTGGGACATGTAATTTTAGTGGGACATATGTGGGGGGCATGTTTTTATTATTAGGGACATGTGTTTTTATTATTTGGGGACATGTGTGTTTTGGGGACATATGTGGGGACTGTGTTTGTACTGTGTGGTGTGTTGTGTGTTTACACTACACTGATGATCAGTGAGTAAAAAGCTGTAAAAAGCAGCCCATACTCACTGATCATCAGCCGGCTGCAGCGTTCTGCTCTCCTCAGCGGTGACTTCCGTGTGAGGAGAGGAGAGCCGATTGCCTAGCAAGCGGCTGTTTGTTTACATCACATGACGGCCGTGATTGGACACGGCCGTCATGTGATCAGGAGGGCCAATCACAGAGCCCTCCTGCCGATCTGAGATGTGCCGTGTCCGGGTGACACGAGCACATCGGGATCGCGCCGCTGCGCGAGAGCGCGCACGCGCGATCCCGCTACTCCTGAAGGACGTTCCTGAACGGCCTATCAGGAGTAGACTGCTCCCACCCGGCCGTATATATGCATTGGCCGGGTGGGAAGTGGTTAAACACTTAAACAGCCTCGCAGACATCCTTTTACTTGTACAATTTTCTGAACCCTATCCTATGAATTTTGGAAATACATTTCTGTATCTAAATTTTAATCTCCAAAATGACCAATGAGCTACATCATATAGCCTGTTTTTCAAACACTGCTGAAAACAAGAACATATTACATTTTACCAAAATATCATTTTTAGATCTTCTTTCCGCTGAAACAATTATATGCCATTATTTAACAGATCTGTGAAATCTACAGACATTTTTTTTCCTGCATCACATCTGACTTTTTCCAATGTTCCATATTCCTACTACAAAATACTAAATGAAACTGGTTATAAGCCAAACATGTTGGTTCCCATGACTGAACAAATTCAGGGGTCAATGGCCTGAGGAAACCATGTGGCCAGTTACAAGTCCACTTCAGGTCTGTGACACAGCATGATAAGAGTTAGAGAAAGGGACTTTGCTGGAGAAAAAAAAAAAATATATCATAAAAAAGGTGGCCGAGTTAACACAATTATGTAAGAATTATGTCCTCAAAATGGACACAAAAAAAATAAAAAATTCTACATAAAAACTAATACCTTGCATCAAATGGATTAGGACAGTATTTTTTTTTAGGACCAAATAATTCTTTGTCGCCCCCCACTGGTTACCACTGGCAATAGGTCTTGGCTGGTATGTATTATTTTTCAGACATGTTCTAATATTGTTCATGATTATAAAGATATGCACGTATTGTTCTAGTTATATTTGTACTAATAGGACTATACTTATATCCTAGATGATGTACATACGAGACATATTATATGCCTAGGAAAAAGGACGGATGGTCCGAAACATGTCGGCATTTTTCTCAGGTTTACATATGTCGCAAGTCAATTGTTAACCAAAGTCTTGTCAAGTAACCCTTTATTCACGTTTACAAAAACGTTTAACATATGTATCCAAGATGTACTATTAATAAATTACTGTGTTATACTTTATTTACGAACTGGTCTATCTCATTCAAACATCCCTAGGGGTACCGGCTGTGCTTTTTTGCACTAGGCCATTTTTCTAGTATTCTTTGAACATAGGATGATTACATAGGTCTAAAGTTCAACAGTGTATAGGACTCCTACAATGACCTGCAAAATCAAGTGATGCCCTAATACTATGGCTAGGGAAACTCCAACATAAGACTTTTACAAACTGCTAGGGGCAAAACAAGCAGTTGTGAATTTTAAGAATCTATTTAAAAACATGCTATGGCATGTGTTCCCCACTGACAATGATGCTTAGTCTGAGAATTTAAAGGGGCAGTATACTGTGGTACTAGATTGATTCTGTTACACAGTTTCAAGTTTGACAAATCTGTTTTGCAAAAGACAAGCGGAATATCTCAAACAAAAAGCTGGACTAGATGGAGAGTACAATAAACAGAACACTTTATTTCCAACAGCCCTCTTTTTAGATGCATATTGCAATATAAGAATAGGTTAGACATTACCTTATAACACCTATACTTGTAGAGTACCACTAGGAGAATAGTCATGACAATGATTACGCTGATCATGATTGCAGCGTTAAGAATGGAGTTCAGAGCCCTCTGTCCCACGGTTTCTGTATCTTCTGTGAATGGAGTGTAAATACTAGGAGAGGGAAAAAACAAAACAAAAAAAAAAAAAAAACACACATTATGAGAATGCCACAGGAATATACCTGCTCTTTGCATACAATCCTACATTCAGATATTTCCAGGTTTCAAATCAGCTTTTGATATTTGCAATCACAGCAAATATAGTAGCAAAAATGGTGATCCCTTTGGAATTACTAATGTTTCTGCACAAACTGCTCCTAAAATGTGGCCTGAGCTTCACAATTATAAAGACAGTTTTAGTTTGCAAACACCACACATTTTACATTATCAGTTAAATACTGAATAGTTTACAATTCTTTAGGAATGTGTCTTGAATAAGAATAAATATACTTTTGTGATTTGCATTAGGTAACTGAAATAGTTGCCAGAAAAAAAAAAGCATTATGATTATGCCTGCTTTGCTAAACACAACCAAGTACAACTGTGTAATGTTAATGCTGCTCCTCTCCACCACTCAGCAGATAGATGGTAAATGTAGCACAGGCAGGTAAAGGTCGGAACTGCATCCAGACAATGGAAAGCTCAAACTAGAGAATTTAAGGGAGAAGGCCCGTGTCAGGTTCAGAACTAGACCCAGATATAACAAACAATGAGTCTGTTCAAGCAATGGATTTATGGAAGTCCAGGATACAGCCAAACCATTGTAATGCCTGAACAGTTAAGGCCAGGTTATTCAACAAAGCTTGCACCAATTCTCTTAAGAGTAGGTTATCTAAGTATCCCACAATGCGGGCTGCTCAAACAAAGACATTCAGTGCTTTGAGATCCATTTTCGGGTGGCAGCCCCCTTTGTGTTCGGAAATGTAAATAGACTGGATTAAACCCTGAAGCCAAAACAAACATTCTAACACAGGACCTGGGGTGATTACATCTTGGTCTAGAAGATCCAAGAGGGCTTGATGGGCATTTTTTCATCTGTGGGGTGACACAGGAAGGTTGGAGGTGATAAACTGAGCAGAGGGAGGGAGCAAAACTCCAGCTTATAACCCTTAGAAATCAACTCCTGCACCCAGGTACCCAAGATGCAATTATCCAAGTGTGAAGGAAAAAAAAAAAAAAGGTTAAACGGATGTCCTCCCCCACTCTGGAAAGTGAAGACACATCTTCATGAATATGAAGGTTTGTATAGGGTTTGGCAGTAGGGATAAGCTTCGTATTCGAGTTGAACATACATTCGACTCGAACATCGGCTGTTCGCCCGTTCGGCGAATTCCGAACGTTATGGGCCGTTCGCGCCAAATTAGTGTGGCGCTCACGGCCCACAATGCACTGCGTCATCGCAGTGCATTGCTGGCTCATGATTGGCCAAGCATGCACTGTGACCCCACATGCTTGGCCAATCACAGCGCCAGCAGCGAGGAGAGCCATGATTGGCCACAGGCAGGATGCCTGTGGCCAATCATAGCTCAGGCTGTGTAGTACACGCCCCACACTATATAAGGCCGCCAGCGCGGCGGCCTAGTGTAGTGTGTTGGCGTCTGAAGCCATTAGTGGGTGTTCTGTGTACCTTCAACACAGTACACACCGATCGTTTTCGGCCGATTTTCGATCTTGCTGTTGTGTAGTGGTTGTTGTCTGTGTGCCCTGACCGCAGTATACACCGCTATATTCACCTCACCTATATAGCTAGTGATATATCTTTTATAATAGAGCTTGCAGTCAGTAGTGTTAGGAGCTTGTGCGTGCTGTCTGCGTGCTCTGTACCCAGTACACACCGCTATATCCACCTACATAGCTCTTCTCTATTTGAGCCCACTTGCCATCTGCAGGAGTTATTGGAAGTTGTGTGTGCCTCCAGCACAGTATACATCTGTATATACTCCTTTATCTCTGGTGTTCTATAAAAAAGGCATCTGCAGGAGTTAGTGGGTTTTTTGTGCCTCCAGCACAATATACACCTGTATCTACCCTTTATTGCTGTTCTCTAATAGAGCCATCTGCAGGGCTTAGTGGGTGTTGTGTGACTCCATTACAGTATACCCCTTTATCTCTGGTGTTCTATAATAAAAGGCATCTGCAGGAGTTAGTGGGTGTTGTGTGACTCCATTACACTGCTGTTTTACCTAACTCCCTTCAGGCCATTACCATGTCTGGAAGGCCAGCAAGGAGAGGCAGACAGGCGCGAGCCGATAAAAGAGGGCAAGCAGGCTCTGTGTCTAGAGACAACAGTGCTGGTCGTGCAAGCGGTGCATTGTCATCAGCACGTGGCCATAGGACACGCTTGTCCTGCTTTTCGGCAGCTGGACATGTTGAACCGCAACATGCCAACGACTTGGCAGAGTGGATGACCAAGCCCTCTTCATCCTCCTCATCCTCTCTCACCCATTCTCAGGGTACTAGCAAAGCAGCTGCCAACGCATCGTCTTCCCTCCTCTCAATGTCATCATCAGTGACTCCTTCCCTAGACCCACCACGTCCTCCTGAGGAGTCTCCTGAACTCTTTGAGCACAGTGTTGGGTACATGCTCCAGGAGGATGCCCAGTGTTTTGTGGGCTCTGATGATGACACTCAGCTAGAGGAAGGCAGTAGCGTGAGCGCAGAGAGAGGGGATGCTCAAGAAGGACAGCAATCTGGCAGTCATGTTCCACAAGCTGCAGCATACTGCCAGGTTTGCTACAGCGATGAAGAGGGAGGGGATGATGAGGACACTGACTCCACGTGGGTGCCTGGTAGGAGGTAGGAGGGAGGGAGGAGGGAGGAGGAGGCACATGTCCAACGAGGCAGGATGCCCTCCGGGGGCCAGCTTAGGGGCAGCACACCGACTGAATCACACCGCAGAGCTCCGCCTGTGCAGGGCGCTGCCTCTGCGCGTTATTCTAAAAGTTCTTTGGTGTGGGCCTTTGAGACAAGTGCATCAGATCGCACCGCTGCTTTTTGCAACATATGTCTCAAGCGTATCTCGCGTGGCCAAAACATCAGCCGCTTGGGCACCCCATGCTTGACCAGACATATGTTGACCTGCCATGCAGCTCGTTGGCACGCGTACCTCAAAGACCCACACCAAAGAACAAAGCGGACCTCTCCTTGCTCCTCATCAGCTGGCATCTCCAACCCCACTAGACCTTCAGTCCTCTCTGAAACCTGCTCTGAGAGGAATGAAGGTGTAGAATTAGGTGTGTCACAGCCAAGTGCTTGCGGGAACTCTTCTAGCGGTACACCCACGTCCGATTATAGCAGGCAAATGTCCCTGCCCCAGCTGCTGGACCGGCGAAAGAAGTTCACTCCCAGCCATCCACATGCCCAGTGGTTGAATGCTAGCTTGGCTAAATTGCTAGCACTTCAACTGCTGCCTTTTCAGTTGGTAGACTCGGCCCCCTTCCGTGAGTTTGTACAATGTGCGGTTCCTCAGTGGCAGGTCCCCAAACGCCACTTTTTCTCACGGAAGGCGATTCCGGCTCTCTACCGGCATGTGGAAGGCAATGTCCTTGCCTCGCTGGACAGGGCGGTAAGGTGCATATTACCGCTGACTCATGGTCCAGCAGGCATGGATAGGGACGTTACCGGTCTTTCACGGCCCATTGGGTCACTCTTCTGGCAGCTGGGAAGGATGCAGGACAAGGTGCAGTAGTGTTGGAGGTTGTTCCACCACGCCTCAAAATGCTACTATTGGTTGTGACACCTCTCTCCTCCACCCCCTCCTCTTCTTCTTCCTCCATGGCCTCTTCCAGTGCTCTGTCCTCAGAACCAGCGGTGCTCCGTAGGCGTTCCAGGGGCTACGCAAGTACGCAGGCAAAACGATGCCATGCCGTGCTTGCGCTGGTTTGTTTGGGGGACAGGAGCCACACTGGGGCAGATGTTTTGTCAGCTCTGCAGGGGCAGGCCGAGAGGTGGTTGACGCCACGCCAGCTTAAGCCAGGAATGGTGGTTTGCGACAATGGCACCAACCTCCTCTCCGCCCTCCGACAGGGACAACTGACCCATGTGCCCTGTGTAGCTCACGTCCTTAACCTGGTGGTGCAGCGGTTCTTGGGCAGGTACCCGGGCTTACAGGATGTCCTGAAGCAGGCCAGGAAAGTCTGTGTGAATTTCCACCGATCATTTAATGCCTGTGCTCGGCTGGCTGAGCTCCAAAAGGAGTTGAACCTGCCCAAGAACCGCCTTATATGTGACATGCCCACCAGGTGGAACTCAACGTTGGCCATGCTGCAGCGGCTGCACACGCAGCAGAGGGCCATCAATGAGTACCTGTGCGACTACGGCACCAGGACAGGGTCAGGGGAGCTCGGTTTTTTCTCACCACGCCAGTGGGGCATGATCAGGGATGCATGCACTGTCCTGTCACCGTTTGAGGAGGCCACAAGGATGGTGAGCAGTGACAGTGCATGCATCAGTGACACTGTACCTCTTGTCCACCTCTTGGAGCATACGCTGCGTGGAATAATGGACAGGGCACTTGAGGCAGAACAGAGGCAGGAAGAGGAGGACTTCCTTGCCTCTCAAGGCCCCCTTTATCCAGACAGTATTCCTGCTGTGCCACCCATCACACAGGAAGAGGATGAGGAGGAGGAAGAAGAGAAGAGGAGGAGGAGGAGGAGGAGGAGGAGGAGGAGGAGGAGGAGGAAGAGGAGGAGGAGGAGGAGGAGGAGGAGGAGGAAGAGGAGGAAGAGGAGGAGGAAGAGGAGGAGGAAGAGGAGGAGGAAGAGGAGGAGGAAGAGGAGGAGGAAGAGGAGGAGGAAGAGGAGGAGGAAGAGGAGGAGGAAGAAGAGGAGGAGGAGGAGGAGGATTGTGTCAGCATGGAGGTGGAGGCTGGCACTCAGCATCAGCAGCCTTGTAGGGATGATTTACAGTCCCAAGAAACACGTGGACTTGTACGTGGCTGGGAGGAGGTAGCTGCGGATCACGTTGTCCTTAGTGACCCAGAGGTCTCCGGACCGAATGCCTCAGCTAACCTACGCTGCATGGCCTCCCTGATCCTGCAAAGCCTGCGGAAGGATCCTTGTATTCTTCGGATCAAGGAGAGGGACCATTACTGGCTGGCCACTCTCCTTGATCCACGGTACAAGGGTAAGGTTGCCGACCTTATCTTGCCATCGCAGAGGATGAGACATCTCCGGGAGGCCTTGCAGAAAGGTCTGTGCAACGCGTTCCCAGAGACTGGGAGGTTACAAACTCCTGGACAAAGTGTTGCTGAGGCATCGGTCAGAAGGAGCGGTGGAGAAGGTGGCCGCCTGACTGATGCTTTCAGACAATTTTTTAGTCCGCAGCCCCAAAGTATGATCGCTTCCAGCAACCATCGCCAGCGTCTGATTTACATGGTGCAGGAATACCTAGGGGCAAGGTCAGACTTGGACACCTTTCCCACCGAAAATCCTCTGGCTTACTGGGTCTTGAGGATGGATCACTGGCCAGAGCTTGCACAGTATGCAATTGAGCTACTGGCCTGTCCTACATCCAGCGTTCTTTCGGAACGCACCTTCAGTGCTGCTGGTGGCTTTGTTACCGATCACAGGGTGCGCCTGTCCACCGAATCAGTTGATCGACTGACCATCAAGATGAATCAGTCTTGGATCACCCACAGCTACCAAGCACCTGAAGCTGATGTAACCGAATAATTTTTTTTGAAATATCACATCCCTTCAAGACTGCCTATGCTGAGTGACTGTCCTGTTATGTTGATTGTCTATCCTCTTCCTCCTCCGCTGATATGTTGGAAGAACATTTCTGGTTCTGGGTGATGCCATTAGCCCAATTTTTCTGCCCGTTTAACAGGGGCGTTTAAGTACAATTTTTGATGCAATGCTTTGCAGCAGGGCTAATTCCTGCAATAAAACTAGAGTATATGGGAGAGGTTGCAGTGTCGTGGCACCAGCACCAGTGCCTAAGGCCCAATTTTTCTGCCCCTGTTTAACAGGGACATGTAATTACAATTCTTGATATAATATTTCACAGGAGGGCCCGCTCCTGTGCCCACCCAGAGTAACTGTGAGGACTTATAGTGTTGTGGCACCAGCACCACAACCACCAAAGGTCAATTTTTCTACCACTGTTCAACAATGGCATGTAATTACAATTCTTGATATAATCGTTCACAGCAGGGCGCTTCAGCGTCCAGCAAGAGTCACTTTGAGGGCTTACAATGTTGTGGCAAAACAAACACCTTGTTCCGCCATTTCTGCAGAGCATATAGGGCAGGCCCCTACTTTCAAACATCCAACTTACAAACATCTCCTACTTGCAAACGGAAGGAGACAACAGCAAGTGAGATGAAAAAAGATGGACGACAAAACAAATTATACAGGGGTGATAACCCTTCCCTATGTTTCCCAAAAAGTTTAAAAATAGTTTTTTTGACTGGAGCTACACTTTAAAAATGTACCAGTTGAAAATTACAAACAGATTCAACTTAACACAACAAACCTACACAGTCCCTGTTTTGTTTTCACCGCCTGTATACTGCTGTTCTGATTATATAGGGCCTGGGGGCCACACGCATTTCCTTTTTTTAATATGGGTGCAGGGTTCCCCTTGATATGCGTACAAGACCCAAAGGGGCTAGTAATGGGCAGGGAGGGCTACCCATGCCATTTTTCTCAATGGTTTTCAACCATATTGCAGGAACCAGATATAACATTAAAACCGCAAGCAGTTTTCAATGATGTTATTTCTGTTTAATGTAATTTTGTGCAGGGACGGTTCTAAACACAGGAAACACGTGGCACTTCACAGCCATACTACAGACACCCCCCAGGCACCATATTTAAAGGAATATTTCCCCTTTTTTTTCACTTTAATCATCATTAAAAATCAGTGCTCCCGCCAAAACGGCCATTTTTAAAAACATTTTAGGCATTGACCCATGTCCCCAAACCCTTTTTAGGACAGTATCTTGCATATTAGCCGTTAAAATTAGCACTTTTAATTTCGAACGTTCGAGTCCCATAGACGTCAATGGGGTTCTAAAGTTCGTTCGAATTTGGGGTCCGTTCGAAAGTTCTGGTGCGAACCGAACCGGGGGGTGTTCGGCTCATCCCTATTTGGCAGAATGAATCTCAGACTTTGCGCGTTGACTGGGAACCCAGCTTGGAGGGCTGCATGGGGATGTTTCAGGACTGGTGAAATGAAGAGAGATCTTCAACCATCAGCAAGGGAAGAGCCTTCTTGATCGACACCTTAAACTTCTTCCACAAAGGAAGATGGGTGATCTTGCCAGCCATAGCATCCCTGATAACGGTATCCAGAGTAGATCTGCAGAGACGCTGCTTTTTAGAGGCCACACAGTTCAGATGCGGTTTCCTTAGCTCAAGACTCTAACCAATGTGTCCTCTGCATGTGTACAAAAAGTGGACTAAAAGGAAAGCCAAGATGGAAATCCTCCACCAGTCATCACAATATTGTAAAGTAACAACTATTTGCGCCAAATATTGTAGGAACAAGGGATCAACTGCAACAGTGGCAAGATACCTTTTAAATGGTATATGATCAGTCAGCAAGGGCATGGCTAAGGATAGACGCAGAGAAGGACAAGTAGAGGGTTTCCAATGTTTATTGGTTGGGTCCTAAAACACTTGTTGACCACCGCACGTATAAAAACATCCTGTGAGCAAGTGGTTATAGCCATAGGGTCACCAGGGCATCAATTGCTATGGCAAGAAGATCCCTGGATTTAGCTCTGTTTGTAAGGAGCCTGAGGCTTGCATAGGAGGGGATGCATGCTTCAGATGGGAGGAAGACTGTAAAAGTGCACATAACATAGGAGGAGGTATGGCACAGGTGCAGTAAAAGCAGCTAAACGAGGGAACCATGCAGGCTCACTATGGCAGAGGCAAGACAGCAATTCAGAAGTGGAACAACACTAGCCAACATTTCAGGCCCTGCACATAGTGTTGTGGCTGGAGCTTCAGCATAAACCCTTGTGGAGGTGCAGCCAAAAAAAGTAACCAGTGGCAAGGCACTGTGAGTTACCGTAGTGGAAGCAATCTGCAGGTAATGGTACACAATGAAAATATGTGGCTTTGTGTAACTAAAAGACAGGCTGATCCAACTGCTGGGGTGTATATAATTTTTGGACAATTTTTAGGCATTTTGCCAAGGCACCCCTGAAGAAACCTGAAGGCACCCTGGTTGAAAAAGGCTTACCTAAGACACTAGCATACAACTAGAGCTTGATAGGAGTGGGAGGGGTTGTCCTTTACTAACCTACTAGTACAGCGGATCTTACCAGCTGAGCCATTTTGCTTTGATAGTGGGACGGCCCCCTGCCAGAACACACTGGTCAGATGCCAATCAGCAGACCTTTTTTGGCCAGCTTCTGTCGGACCGGCTGCCGTACACATGTGGACTGACACTGCATGATAGTTGGCCCGTGTGTTTTACCCCCAAGTGTTTCATTACTTCTAAGTGGACAAGGTTGCTGGGGATTACTCTGTGTCCCTAGACAAAGTATATATGTCTTTTGTAGTTTTTGTAAGTCCGTGTATCTTTGTTCTATGTACAATAAAATGTGCTTTTTCTAATTTTATAAAATTGTGTTGGTCCAATCTGCCTTCAAAGTCTGACTTAGTGGGTTTTACCCACTTTTTTTTGTTCCAACGTCAATATACGATGTGGCTGATGAGTGACAATAATATTTAGATGTATTAAAAAACAAAATGTGATTTCTAAACAATATGCTGACCAAATTCATACAACTGACATGCAAAATATGTGGATTCTACATGGTTATCCAACTTTTAGTGTCAATTAGGTTCACGTGTAAACTGCAACATATATGCCACCTATTGACAAATGTTGGTGTTGCAAGTAACATAGAACAAAAAAAAAAAAAAGGCTTGGCAAGTTGCCGCTGTATAGCATTAGGCTTCATTCACATGGGCACTTTCATATTTCCTGCATGGAATGCAGGTTCTTTCTGCAGAGCCAGCAGAAGATGAAGCATTAAATATGCATCTAAAGTACTCACGTTTAGATATGCACAATTCTTCTATTGGCTTATGCACACACATACCATTTTTGTGTGAGGCCAAACATGGTGAACACTTTTGGATGAAGACAGGGCTGGGTGAATGGGCTCACTGATTATTATAGCGCTGCATTTAGATACAAACAAAACCATAGGCTGTATGCATCCACAGGCAGCATTTTCTATGTGAATGTGCCTTTAAAAGAAGCAGCAGCAGAAAGCAAGGAAAAAAAAAAAAAAAAAAAGTTCTCGTTTGCTCCCTTTTGTTCCAGTAAATATGCGACTGGAAAGGGTTTTGTTATGTTTCAGAAGTGCAAATACTTAAAAGGTTAATTCTGCCATAAATCTTGTGAGCTGAAAACTTCCTGTTATCTATGTTAAGAAAAAGGAGAGGTGAAGGATGCTGTTGACCTGACCTAGAGAATTACAATGCTGTTCCTCAATTGATACAGTACAAAGGGTAAGCTTGTTCACGCTAGGTCAGAAGAGCATTACTGGCAGAATCATCAAGAAAAAATAAAAAAGGGGGGAAAAAAATAAATAAAAAAAAATAAATGAATGCAGCCACAGTAATCACTTTAAAAAGAAAACATGTATCATTCAAATAGAGAAGTCACATTATCTGTGCACTAAAGCTGGCCATATATGAATCTTAATTTTTTGTTCAACCAGCGGGTTGAACTGAAAAAACAAATCCCCACATTCGATGTGGATGGGGCATCCTTCTGCGGCAGAATACAACGCTCAGGGTTGCCGGCTGTAATGAAAGCTCAGGAAAAACCTGACAGGCTGGTTGTACACAAGTTGGTCAATAGATTGACTTGTGTACAACCAGCTAGCCCATACATGGATTGAAATTTGGCTGATCCCTGCTGAAACTTTAAGCCATGCATGACTGGCTTTAACTGGTCAAAAACACCAACTGCACAAGGATAAAACATTATTTAACAATGCGGTCTGAGGGGAAAATGCATCTAGTAACCAAACATTTTCTTTATTCTGACGACAAGATACTGCAAGGTAGTTTAAGCAAACTAAACATAAGAACAGTACTCACAGCTGTCCATCCTTCCGTGTGTAAAAGCTGACAGACTTAATTGTTGCCACAACCACAACCATGCAGAGGGTAACTGGTACAAACAGCATGATAACATGCTTGGCACCATATTTTAATGTAAGCTCCTCATCTTCTTCCTCATCCTGTTCCAGCACTTGCTGGGAGCTGCTTTGGGTCTGTCCATTGCTTTGAGATTCACTGCGTTCATTATTTCGCCTTTCACGGCTATCATTCTAAAAGAGAGTAAAGCAAAACCATTTTTGAAATGGGATATTTAAAAAAAGGGGGAGGGCACAAATATTTTGTAATATATTATAAGCACTGTTTCATTCTGGTAAAGTCATAATCAATACCAAATAGTCATTAGTATTAAACTAATAGTCATATTGGCACGTATATCATTATTTGCAAAGCATCTACCATGTAGCGATCCCAGTCAAAAACAATATGGGGAAAAAAAAAAAAAAAAAACAGAGGGTGGAGGAAGAGAGATGGAAAGATTCAGTCTACATTCTGTAACCCTTCAGATCAACTTGCAATGCCACTATGCATAATACAGAATTCAAAATTAAACTTCAGCCTCTTGAGTTGTTGCACAGTTGTATGGGCTCTTCTCCTGTACTGGAATTGTTTACTCTGGATTTCATTACAAAACTGAGCTTCTCACGGTTTACATTAGAAGCTGCAACAAGTCAGAGAACGCCCATCGCATGTTCTGGCTGGAGGAGGTGCAGCATGATCTAGTCCTTTCCTCCCCAGTCTTAGGGCTTGTTTACACCCTAGCCCTTGCATTTGGTGTTTGTGCGGTTTTGCATGCATGTTTACACGCATTTATATTGCAATTGGGGAGCATTTTATTTTAATAGCTTGCATTCATGTGCATTCCAGCATGAATAAAATGCAACACACGGTACTTTTTTTAATAAAATGCTTACGAAAACACTGCAATGGTGTAAACGAGGCTAACTGAAATGCATTTATTTTTCTTCAAACATGGAGGCTCCCTGCACGCAACAGGGCTGGAGGACTCCAACTAATTGGGAAAGACAAAATGTAAGCAAATTGAACTTTAGCATCAATCTAAGAAATCTGTTGGTTACTACAAAGTTAGGCTTCAGCTGCTGTGCATCGGCTGTTAGGGTATGATGGGCTTTAGGCTGGATTCACACCTATGCATTTTTAGTGCTTTTTGCATTTTGCAGATTTGCACTAGAGTCCATTTAACATGGTTTCCTATGGAACACGTTCTGTAGTGCAAATCTGCAAAATGCAAAAAGTGCCTGAAATGCTGGCCCATAGAGACCAGGCTTGACAAGTTAGAAAAATAAAGCTGAAAATGTCTGCAACTACTTTAATGTTACTTATTAAAGTGGTTGTAAACCCTTAGACCACTTTGACCTACAGGTAAGCCCAGATTAAGGCTTACCTGTAGGTCCAATAAATATTTCCTAAACCTACACGGTTTAGGAAATATTTGCAAAAAGACAGGCACCGCTGTGTACGGCGCAGGCGCACTGAGCATGCTGCCAACAGCGATATGCTTTTAGTGGTGGCCAACGTGCGCATGCGCGGGAGTGACATCACGGCTCCGGCCAATCACAGCGCCGGAGCCACGATACCCAGAAAGAAGATGGATGCTCCGTGGAAGAGGGGGCAGCAGTGACATCGCTGGATCCTGTGTCAGGTAAGTGACACATAATGGGCTACTATGCGAAGCATAGTAGCCCATTATGCTTTACCTTTGCAGGGAAACGAGGAAGTAAACCCATTACTGTTTACTTCCTCTTTAAAGTGACTCAGGGAGCCAGTCTGAGCTGCCCCTCAGCAACCAGACATCCCCCACTATTGTACCACACCACAAAATAAAATTATTTGCATGTTAGGAAGCACAGTTTGTGGCGATTCCTTCCCCAACCACTTTCATAAATTACTAAACTAATTATAAACATAGAATCTCTCAAACTGTTTATCAGCACAGAATCCAATTTTGCAAACTGCAAAGCTTCAGTTCTGAGTGAATTAGATTTCAGGAAGCAAGTTTATCTACAATATTCCAGTAAGGGCGATAGGCAGGAAGCTGGCTATAACTACTTCCTCTTTCTTGTTGCATACAAAGCACATTTCTTGCCATCCTTAAAAAGGGGGGGTGTTTATTAGGCGCTGTTCACACTTATTTAAAATACTGCTGCTTAACAAATGCTCTTATAGCATGAATGTCAGTTTTTACGTAGAGTTTGTCATGCGTTAAAAAAAACAAAAAAAAAACACCCCAAAATATTTATTTTTTTTAGCTTTTGTGAACAAGGCTTAACTTGCCTCAAACGTGCTGCTGGCAGGTTTATGGTGCGTTACCATAGACTTGAATGGAAGGAATTGACATGAAGCCTCATTATTGAAGCACAGCGATGCAACCTAAACGCTTCATGGTTTGATAATGTAAACAGCACTGTGTGCTGTCCATATTATCAATTGAAGATTACTTTACTAGAAAGTTTGAGGAGCATTAAAAAACATGCCTCAAACGCCTGCTTTTAATGCCAGTGTTAACAGGGCCTTACAGTGCAGGTTGTGAAGGGGTTCTAAATGCTGGAATGCAGAAATTTCATCAAGAAAAACGTCAGGCAGGAGAAAACTTTATACGTGTTTTACGCCTCCGACAACCATCCATGTTGTTCCTATTTTCGCATGCTGTAACTGAAATATTAAAAGATGTATCAAATGACATGTGGTCCACAATATCCATCCCTTGGACATTTTTATTCAGGAGACCTTTTGTAACAGGGGTATAAAAAAAAAAAAAAAAAAAAAAACACCCACCACACAAAAAAGGATGCAGGACAGGTGAAAAATATAATATAATAATATTATATATATATATATATATATATATATATACATACATATACATATACATATACACACACACATATATATTACACACACACATACATATATACATATACACACACACACTATATATTTGTTTTTTACCAAATACACAATATTCCCTACAAATGATTTACTCATCTCCATCTGACTGCCCACTGCCTGCCCCTGGGATGGGCTACTGCTTCAATACAATTCCTCTGCCCACTCAAGCATCAGTTAAAATGCCAATGTGTTTCTGGTCACTGCTGAACAGCAAACACTATAAAGCCTCAGCTCTCAATCTGTAAAGAAACATAGAAAAATCGCAAACGCCTAGCACAGTACCTCTTATTTGATAAAAAGCCAAAAACATTTCTCAAACATGAGAAGATCAAAGTATATCAAGTCACAACTCCAGCATAGTTAACGCTTTCATGACTAAGCCTATTTTGGCATTTGGTGTTTACAAGTTAAAATCCATATTTTTTGCTAGAAAATTACTTGGAACCCCCAAACATACATACATACATACATATATATTTTAGCAGAGACTCCAGAGAATAAAAACGGGGATTGTTGCAATATTTTATGTCACACGGTATTTGCGCAGTGGTATTTTAAACAACTTTTTGGGAAAAGGGACACTTTCATGAATAAAAAAAAAAAAAAAAAAGAAACAGTAAAATTAGCCCAATTTTTTGCATAATGTGAAAGAGAATGTTATGCCGAGTAAATAGATATCAAACATGTCACACTTTATAATTGCACGCACCTCGTGGAATGACGACAAAGTACGGTACCTAAAAATCTCAATAGGCGACGCTTTAATTATTTTTTTTTTTTTACGGTTACAATTACAGAGGAGGTGTAGTGCTATAATTATTGCTTTCGCTCCGACAATCGCAGCGATACCTCACATGTGTGATTTGAACACCGTTTACATATGTGGGCACGACTTCCGTATGAGTTTTCTTTGCTTCACGAGCTCGCGGGGACGGCGGGCGCTTGAAATTTTTTTTTTTTAAATTTATTTTAAAATGAATAAATTGTTTAAAAAAATAAAAATAAAAATTTGATCACTTTTATTGCTGTCACAAGGAATGTAAACATCCCTTGTGACAGTAATAGGTGGTGACAGGTACTCTTTATGGAGGGATCGGGGGTCTAAAAGACCCCCAATCCCTCCTTTACACTTCAATGTATTCAGATCGCCGAAAACGGCGATTCTGAATACTGTATATTTTTTTAAACCGGCGCCATTGGCAGCCGAGTAAACGGGAAGTGACGTCATGATGTCGCTTCCGTGTTTACTATTAGGAGACTGGAACGAAGCCAATTACGGCTTCGTTCCAGTTCCTCCCCAGCAGCCGGAGGCATCGGATCGTGAATCGGTGCTCCCGATTGAACAGCGGCGGGAGGTCCCCTCCCGCTCCTCCGGCATGATAGCCGGGCGGCTTTTTAGCCGCTTCGGTTGTTATGGCTGGATAGCCAATCGCCCGCGGTCACCCCGGTATACCCCCCGGAAGCCGAGTACGCACATCTGCGTATGCTCGGCGGGAAGGGGTTAATATCCAGATCGCTGTAGTTGGAAGCGTTGGTGTGCAGGATTGAGCTATTAAATCTCTTGTGTAGCTTTAGCCTGTTCTGTGACTATCAGCAAATAATTAAAATGTTTTATTAGCAAGATATTTCACTTGTTCACTGGTGGACAGCTACTGGTGTAGCGCAAGCAGTGCCATTATTCCTTCTGGGGGGGTTAGGAAAGGGTGGCCAAGTTCATATACACAAGCAGGCATTAAGAATAACGAAGCCACCTTAGAATAGGAAGCCTAAACATAAAAATAAAAAAAAAGTATATAATAAATATATAAAAATGTATTTGTTTTTTTTGTGTCACTTTAAATTAGTGCAAAAGTAGATTAGAAAACTATATTTGGTTTATTTTGCTTTTTCAGTACCCACTACAAACACTATTACTTGCACTGACAAAAACAGGTTGCAGGATGGTCACAAGAAAAGGGCACTGAAAGTGCCTACACTCTTTAAAATGACCTGCCTGACTTCACTTCCTCTTCTCCAGATTCAGAGTCCTAATAAGAGAATGAAGAATCCACCCTTACTGGATGAAACCAGAAGTTCAAAGGGTCAATTGGGCCTTTCTCCCAGAATACTCACAGACTGCAGTACAAGCAGTGGAATGGATTCCTCGTCTTCAGACATATCTTCACATGTGGCCTATGAGTAAGCAGTAACTTGGCTCTAATGAAAAAACGCCCAGTACGATAACAGACAACACCGGGAAATGACTCTGGTTAAGTATTAACCCTAAACATGTTTCTCTGAAAAAAAAAAGTTCACTCAGACAAAAGATCTGCATAATATATTACACACACACTGTATGTATGTATGTATGTATGTATGTATATATATATATAAATAAAAGAAGAAGGTGCTTACAGTATAAAAAAAAAAAAAATAATCGCCCAACTAGATCGATTATGAAAATAGTTAGTTGCAGCCCTAGAAAAGACTGATGCAATTTATGGCCCCATACCCAGATGTCCCACATGTATTGGCATTCGGTGAGGACAATACATTTCTTATCCCAAATCTGGATAAGCTCTCCCTTGCTTGGGGTGATGTGGCTTTTTCATCTCAATCTACTGCTTTTGCTAAATTAATTGCCAAAGTCGGACTCAGATGTGTGAAGGGAGAGACATGTGGAAGACAAATGTTACTCATGTCACTCTGCTTCCCATGGAGGCCTGTCCCACACTGATTTAGCTCTGGGTAACTTTGTAAAAAAGTTTACAAAAGTTGTCACTAGTTATATGTGGAATTGCACCCCAAAATATATTCTGCTGCTTCTCCCGAGTATGGGGATACCACACATGGGGGACTTTTTGGGAGCCTAGCCATGTACGGGACCCCGAAAACCAAGCATTGCCTTCAGGATTTAAATATAAAACGCTACCAAAAAAAACTGTTAGCGATCGCAGGGATCAGGCCTGACTCTGCGAATGCTGCAGTTATGTGTTTAGTGTTTTGTAAGTGACAGTGATCGATCGATACTGCACTTGGGTGGGCTGGGCGAAGGGGCAAAACGCAGGTGCTAGCAGGTATCTGGGCTGATTCCGCTAACAATTAGTTTTTTTTGAAACCCTAAACTGCTAGGGACGCTAGTATAGATCAGATACTATACCACTACGGGAGGTGTATGCTTTGCACGTGGGTGTTAGCGGTACTGGCACTAACCTAGCGCTGCCTGGGCCCTGACCCTAAAACCTAATTCATATCACCCGCCGGGTGATCAGGGGGTTAAACCTTTATTGGGTAATAAATGGTGGGTGCCCTGATGCTATAAAAAGCAAACTAACCAGAGTCACCCGTAACACTTATACGGTGATCACTGGTGAAAGGGTTAACTAGGGGCAATCAGGGGGTTAAAATCTTTATTAGGTAGTATATGGGGGTCCCTGACGCTATATAAAAACCTAACTAACTGGCTAACCAGCGTCACCAGTGGCACTTATACGGTGATCGCTGATGACAGGGTTAACTAGGGGCAATCAGGGGGTTAAAACCATTATTGGGTAGTATATCGGGGTACCTAGCGCTATAAAAACCTGGCGGTGAACCTAAAAAAATAACTAGCTACCTAGCGGCACCAGTGACACTAATGCAGCGATCAGAAAAACGATCGCTTAGTGACACTGGCAAAAGGGGGTGAAAGGGTTAACTAGGGGCAATCAGTGGGTTAAACCTTTATGGGGGGGGGGGGGGTAGGGGGCTACCCTGGACCCAACACTAACTGCCCTGACAGTTTTTACTGTCACAACTGACACTAAAGGCAGTGATCAGTAAATAAATGATCACTGCAATCAGTGACACTGGGGGGGGGGGGGCATTTGTGTGTCTATGTGTACCTACATGTCAGTGTAGTGTTGGTGCACTTACTATTGTGTTCTCCTTGCAGTCCGGTCAAAAAGACTGCCCCAAGGAGAATGACATCCCTTCCTCCCTGCCTGTGTTTACACTACACAGGCAGGGGAAGCTTCTCATTTGCCAGGAGCGATCGAGAGGGGATGGCCATAAACCAATGGCCATCCCCTCATTCCGGATCGCTCCAGAAGCGAAAAGGACCGGCGCAGCCAGCGAGAGTGGGTCCGATCGGACCCCCCATCCGCTGGAAGGCAAGCACGTACATGTACGTGCTTATGCCTGTCGGTGCCATTCTGCTGACGTACATTGCCATGCGGCGGTCCTTAAGTGGTTAGTAAAAGCCCACCTCTGAGGACACCTCATCAGAGAACTAATATGTCAAGTGTAGATCTAGGGATTGGGAGGATATGGTTAGAGGTGAGATGCAACGTAGAGAGGCTGAGTTAGTAGTGAATCCAACTCCTACCGAAAAATTCAGGTCTGAAGCTCACTCTACAGTTCAGTAGTTTTGTCTGCAGCAGAAAAAACGAACAATACTTTCTCCAAAGTTACTTTAAAGGAGGGGGGGAGAATACAGGCCATATGCTTGCGATGGTGGCTAGGGCACAACAGGAAGTGGTCCCCATTGACCAGGTACGTCTCATGCAGATACTGTTACTTTTTATCGCTTCTATGCCAATTTATATACCATTTATACACTGGCATTAAGAGAAGGCGTTTGAGGGGAGTTAAAAACGCCCCTAAAATTCCTATGCACAAGATATAATAGATGGCACATTGTGCTGGTCACACTACGCTCTAGCATTGCATTGCTTCAAAATTGAAGCCTCATGTCGAGTCAAGAGGTGTTTGAAGCCTTTCAATGCCTCCCATTCAAGTCCAAGATAACGCTCTGGGCAGGCATTGTCAGCACGATTTTGCTGCAGTTGTGGCATTTTAATTAGTTCATGTCTGTTACTTTATTTTGAAGCAGTTTTAATCGCTCATCAAATGCTACAAAACAGCACATAGGGGGCATGAACACTTGTAAAACGCCCCATTCTAAAGCTCATTGATGCCTGTCTGATGCACATACCAATGTCATACAATCGCTATAGGAGCGTTTGTTGAGCATCAGAAATTTAGTTAAGTGTGAACAAGCCCCAAGACCTCTAGCACATTGGCCAAAATGTCAGCTCCTTCAGGTGCTTGACGTCAGCACGGTAAGGCTGGCTTGAGTGAGGCGGAGAAGGTATAAACTGAATAGTTTTGGATAGGAAGGACTACAACGCATATGGGCCAGAGAGTTGGAACTGCATAAGGCTGTTTTAAAAGGCACAGTACCCCTGTGAGGTCAAGTTCATCAATTTGATGTGACACTGGGATTTGTTGGAAACACTGGGGTTTATCACTTTATTACAATTATCTTTTCAATATTGGGTAGCGCCAGATATCCCATTCTTTTTAGATCATTAAAAACTGACTTTGCGATACTGCAGCATGATGTGTAAAAACTGCATGGCCGGGTCATCGAAACTGAACGCCGCATCAGCGACCTTCAGGACATCATCATTAACCCCCTTCTACCCAAAGTAAATACTGCTGGCGGGAAGATAACTGCCCTAGAGGACAACGTGGATGACCTTGAAACTGCCTCCGTAGAAACAGCCTGAGGCTCTTAGGTCTCCCTGAGCAGGTTAGGGGTCAGACCCTGTGTGGCCTTCCTGGAGAGCTGGCTAGAGCAGGAGTTTGGCCGGGATCTCCTGTCCCCATGTTTCGTGATCGAACGTGCTCACCAGGTCCCTGGTCGGCCTCTATCAGAGGGAAATCCTACCTGCGCCATGGCGATTCACCTACTAAATTACAGAGATTAAGAATCCATTCTACGTGCTGCAAGACTGAAAGGAGGTCTCAAGATAAATGCGGTGGTGTCACTATATCCGGATTATTCGGTGGCTGTTCGCAACCAACAAGCCCAATATCAAGCAGTAAAGCAGAAATTACAGGAGCACTCAATTCAATACACTCTCCGTATCGTCTATCAAGAAAAAGTACGATTCTTCCATTCTCCTAGGAATGCCATGGCGTGGTGGGAATCACTGCCACAACCTCCCCGAGCGCCCACTTGATGGATGCCAGTCCCTATTATCATCAGTTTATGTGTGTCTTCTTATCCCCTTCCATCTGTATGCTGTGAGCCCTACAGTATCTTCCCTGTGGTTTTAGGAGATCAACCATTTTAAATTTCTCCTGCAGGAGAGTCCGCAATCCTCATCTGCTGAATAGGCAGGCGCTGCACTGAGGGAACCATGTCAATTCACTTGGTGGAATTTCAACTTTTCTTTTTCAATTCATGGGTGACAGACCGTGCACCCCATGCATGGATCAGTTTTGGGTACAACGACCCTGCCCAACTTGTGGGAGTTGGACAGGGTCGTTGCTGCCCTGTGTTCCATGTATATAGTTTTGTAGTTGTATGTATGGAAAAGTAAAATGAATGCTTGAATGTATGCAATATGGTCCCGACTATAATGCTGTGGCTGTAACCAGTTCACAGGGGGCTGACCCATGAGACTCACTAAACTCTACAGGGTGCTATGGCTGGTTCATTCCCAAGATGGCCGAGTTAATTATTTGCTTGTGGAATGTACGCAGGCTGAACTCTAAATTTAAACGAGCCTTGGTTTTTGAACAGGTAAAACGGCTTTCAGGAGACACCTCATGGGTTCTAAAAGTCTTAGCACTGAAGCAGCAATGGGTCGCACACAATTATCAATCCACCTATTCAAATTATACCCGTGGAGTAGCCAATTCCTAAGGGGCTCCCCTTTACCTGTCATCAGGTGATCTTACCCCAAGGGCCAATATCTTGTGCTACACGCCACGGTACATGGAACGCCTATTTTTCTAGCTACAGTTTATGGTCACGGCCACAGTGTTTACTGAGCCGAGTACCAGGCTCTCCGCTCTACCAATATGTCCTACAATTATTATAGAGGTTTGCAACTCCGTACTAGAACCATCACTGGAACCTCTAGCATCAGAATCTAAATGGTGTGAGGCCTATGAATATGCTGGAAATTTCCTACTGTTAAAGTCTTTTCTTATCAATCATATTGTACTCTTTCCAGGTTGTATTATGCACTTGCCACCAAAGATCTCCTACCATGTATTCAGTCCATCACCTATGTCTCCCAGACGATATACGGTCACTCGGTCGTACAGTTAAAGATCACCCTGGGTCATAGGCCTGCGTTTCGGGTCTGGAGACTGTCCCCTCTTGATCTCCACACTTGAAATACATGACTATCCCAACAGACATGGCTAATTATTGGGCATCTGACACTGCTGCAACGGGTCCTCTATGGGACGTCTTCAAGGCAGTACTGCGGGGCTCGCACTTTTCACAAATTAAACACCATAGATTGACCGGACGTGTGATACAAGCTGCACTTGAACAATCCCTAGAAGCTGCCAGATCCCATCATCTGACTAACCCATCCTCTAACTCGGGGTGGATTGACTGAGGCCCATAATGCACTACAGCTACATCACGTGACAAAAAAAAAAATGCACTACAGCTACATCACGTGACAAAAAAAAAATGCACTACAGCTACATCACGTGACAAAAAAAAAAAAAAAAAAAAACACAACACACACACCAACTACACCTTTCAGCCCGAATACATGGGGGGGGGGGGGGGGTGAAATGGGAGGTTGCTGGCTTTTCTTGCCCATACGGAATTCAAAGACAGCTTGAAACCTGCCATTACAGTTAGCCGACAGGTCAGTTATCTCAGATTCCCTGACCATTAACCCTAGAGTTTGCATCATACTATATCTATATAAAAAAAAAAAATAAAAAAAAAAAACACACAAACAAACACTTTATGATGATCCATATGAGACCACCTATACAGGTTTTTTTTCTCCTCGCTACACTTTCCCGCACTTAGCGACTTCCACAAGAACCTTTTGGACCAGAACATAACTATAGAGGAGGTCAAAACTGCCATCCCCTCTCCGACATCCTCCAAAACTCCAGGCCTTGATGGGACTTCCCTCCAAATTGTATCAGACATACCAAAATAATTGCCCCCAAACTTCTTGCCATTTTTCGTGAGTCATTGGATCATGGAATCCTCCCCGATTCGATGAACGAGACCCTAATTGTAGTCTTGCCCAAACAATTAGGGCCTCGTTCAAGTTATTAAGCAAGTCATATTGACCCATTTCTCTATTGAACAATGATGCCAAAATACTGGCACTTTGGCTACAGAAAGTTTACTGTCCCTCATATCTCCCAATCAGTCAGGATTTATGCCTGGACGGGACACTTTTGATGATATCTGGAGGCTGTATCTGCATATCCGTAGAGCATCTGTAGAAAAGCATAGTGGACTGGTAATAGCGTTAGATGTGTTGAAAACATTCGATACTGTTCGCTGGACCTTCTTATGGGAAACTATGTCAAGGATGGGCTTTGGTCCACGCTATGTGAAATGGGGGTCGCCCTACTTAATGCAGACCCTAGGGCTAGGGTCCGTACCAATTAGAGGTCTCCTCACTTTGCAGATGACTTTGAAGAAATCTAACCTTCAAAACGACTTCATCCTTCAAGTACTTGGGTATTCAGATCCATAATGAGCTCTCCAAATATGAGGAACTTAATATTACGCCCATAATCAAGCAGATGGCGGACAAACTTCGCACATGGTCAACTCTCCCTTTGAACCCGATTGGTTGTATGAATATTTTTAAAATGATTTATTTGCCTAAATGTTTATTTTGTTTTAGAGTTGCTCCAGTTTTCCCCCAAAAAATATTTCTGAATATTGAATCCACCTTATCCTCTTTCATAAGAAACAATACCCAACCACAGATTGCAAAGTCATCCCTACAGGCATCTAAATTAAAGGGAGGTCTTGCATACCCAAAACATACAGGACTACTTTATTGCCTCTCAACTTGCCAACGTCTACGATTGGTTACACGCTGACCCTCAGACACCCTCCACAGCTCTCCTGTCATCCTTTTGTCCCAGCTGTATCTCTCAAAGATGAGTTGTGCAGGGCGATTAAATTCAAGTGGTCCCAATATTCCGCTGTGGATATTTTGGCAAGGGGCAATAGGGGAAGATAGGATTTTTGTACTCACCGTAAAATCCTTTTCTCTGATTCACTGACTGACACAGCTCCTCTTAGCAGTAGCACTTTTCCTTGCAGGCTTGTTAGGATTGCGGTTCCAAGGACACTTTTGTCCTTCAGTAGTCGTCCTGTCGGGCTGGAAGCGTTTCGTCGAAGCTCCGGGCGGACGAAAAAGCCATTTGTGAGCAGAAAATGAGGGCCCTTGCCTACGGCGTGGCTCCTTAGCCTTCCAGGCCTGTGGGAGTAGAGTACTTTTACCACCTGTGGCATTTTGAATAAGGTCATCCAAAGAGCCGATCGCCAAGGAAGGGAAGATCCGTCAGGGCTTTTTTGGATGCCTGGTCAGCAGACCAGCATTTTAACCAAATCAGGCGCCTCAGCACCACTGCTGACACTGAAGCCCTGGATAACAAAGGGAGAGTATCCAGGGCAGCGTTAAACGCACTTCAGGCCTTGCACTAGTTGATGTGCTAGTTCCACGGAGACCTGTTCTCCAAATTCACGGTGCAACAGTTTTGCCCATTTTGCAGATGCCAGTACTGGTAGCATGGTTGACCCCAACACCATAAACAAGAAACGAGCCACTGCCTCAGCCTTCCTGTCTGTGGGATCCTTAAATGCAGGAGTCCCCTCTACCAGGATCATGGTTAATTTAACCTGGATAATGGGGGTCCACGACTGGAGGAGCCGAGCACTTTGAGAAGGCTCTCCTCAAAAGGGGTAGCGCTCCACCATGTATTTGGGGACGGAAAAGGTCTGTTGTGGTCGACCCCATTCCTTGTAAATGAACTTGTCAAAATAAGACAGATACGGGAACACCTTAGGTGAACCAGCTGGCTTGCAGGAACCAAAAAGGGACTGCTACATCAGCAGAGGGATCTGCTGGCTCCCAAATCTTCAGGGTATCACGCACAGCTGTGATAAGTGCTCCAACAAGCGCTTTGTCGTGCACGAACCTGGACTCTTCACTGTCGGAACGGTCCAGGTCAGTGTCATCTGAAACGACAGAACAGGGGTCACCAGCCTCAGCAGGGCCAGAGTCTGCGTCAGAGCTCTCCCCATATTGGGGGGGGGGGCAGGGGCCGCTTTTTAGCACCTTTGCACCCACGCACCGCCTCCATCTTGGCAACGAACGAGTTGAGGACTGCTGACAAAGCGCCTAGGGGCACTGCACACTGACCTGGTTGCAACTGCCTGGATTTTGAGGGAAGAAACACCAGTTTCTGAAGACATGCCGACCCTACCCTGTCTGCCACCTGACGGGGACTTAGGACAGTGATGGTCCCACCCTCTTAACTGCTGCTGGCTGAGGGGCTCTTTTCCGCAGGACTCACCACCCTGACTGGTTCTGCACTGTCCAGCAAGTAGTGCTTGTGTTCTGTCAGCTCCCAGGTGCAGAGGAAATCACACTGTCATCCAGAGCTGCTGCTTATGGCGCCGAAACCGATCCTATAATGTGCCCAGGCTCAAAGAAAATGACTACCAAGCGTCCGGTATATGGACATATTGCACAGAGAAAATGGCCGCCAGACTACAGGAAAGCATGCTGCTCCTAGAGACTGCTCAAAAAACATGCTCAGGCTTCAAGAAAATGGTCGCTAGGCATCCAGTATAAAAGGACAAAACCACAGGGAAAATGTCCGCCAAGCTACAGGAGAGCATGCTGTTCCATGCCCTCACCTAAGATGGCCGCTGAATACTGAATACCATAGACAGAAAATGGCGGTGGACAGCGCAGCAGGGATCACAGACAGCCTCAACAGTCCCAAGGAGGAAAAAATAAAAAAAAATAAAAAAAACACACACGGGCACAGCCAACCAGCACAGCCCCCCCCCCCCCCCCCCTGATGAAACCCACCCACCGCTCAGCAGCCACATGCAGCATCCCCCATAGGGAGGGGGGAGGGAAGATAGAGACAGGGAGAGAAGAGAGGGAGCTGAGGGACCCCCGAATCAACCTCCCAGGGAATGCCCAGCTGCTCAGTCCCACAGAGGCAGGGAGAGCTGTACTTACCATTCCTGCATCTGGGAGACATTCCATCACAGACCCACTCTCTGATCAGTATGGGGTGGCTGCTGGCCACGGCACATAGACGCAGACATCAGTAGCCCAGTCATATATGTGCCCCGGAGCATTAAAGCTCACCGACCACCTCTGGAGCTGAGGTAAGTCCCCGGATTCTTCTCTTCTCAGATCCCTCCCTCCTGTGGAGTACCGCCACTCGAATGGAAATATTTTATAGCAGAAAGACAGAGGTGATCAAATACCACCAAAAGAAAGCTCTATTTGTGGGAAGAGAGGACATCAATTTTGTTTAGGTACAGCGTCGCGCGACCATGCAATTGTTAAAGCGACGCAGTGCCATATGCCAAAAAATGGCCTGGTCTTTAAGGTTGTTAAAGTGGTTAAAGGCAGTCCACTGGGAAACTCTTTGCTTATGCTATTCACCCTTACTGTTCGCCATTGCACAGCAACATCTTTGGGCCCCTTCGTAGCTAGCTGAAGATTCTGGATACCTTCACTTCAAGGACTCATTTCATTCTCTCTACCCCCCCCCCCCCCAACATCTGTTTAAATTAAAGGAGACACTCTCTACCTGTGCACAAGGATGGGGAGGAGAGATCTGAGTTCTTTGTAATCAGTAATCAAATGAAATACGCACAGTTAACACCCTAGGAATTCAGAGTTGTGCAGTCATGTCAAAGTACAAAGCGGGAGCATAGTCTATTTCTGGCACATCAGAGATTTTTCTGTACTTACAAGGTGTTTACAGGGAGAAAATGTGATAATGTGAAATGTGCATGTAATCCAAAAGATATCTCCTGAGGGCCTACTTCCAGAAAAATATAGCACTGTAACAATAGTACAAGTAACAGCAACTTTTTTTTCCTGAGATAAAAATGTAAGTGTTAAAAACATTGCCTGAAGTACTGAGCTGGGCAGCCTTTATCAACTGGGGCACAACTGGTGCTTTATTCCATTCAAATTCTTAAATAACAGAGGCAAATGTCTGTAAATAAATGCCTGTAGGAAATACCTGCCTTAATGGAAATCTATCAACAAAGAAATAGGATATAAGCAACAGCAGACTAAATGATTGAAAGTATGGGATTCAGGGCTGTCATCGTCATTCTTGCTTCACTGTTTAGCAAGGCACTGACCTGGAGCAAGCATGTGCATGCCACGTGTGCCAACACCATATACAGGTGTTCGCTCTAGGTCAGTGATTAACGAAGTGCTAAAAAGCACAACAGGATGACAGCCCTGAGGTATGTTCCTTTCAAAACCAAGCTAGCTAATTACAGCAAAACATTTATATCCTAACAGTCTTTATATTAACATTTTTTCTGCCAGACCATTTATCTATTTTTTTTCAACACACACACAATCTCTACATTTTCTGTTAAATAAGATTTTATACATGAAATACATACTGTATACGGAAACAATATCCGCCAAAAGGATTTGTATTTCTGTCCACCCATTCCTAAAATCTACAAAGCTTGGACACACCACACAGTCCTGACTGCCACAACATAAAACCTGATTTTTGTATGCTGCTAACACTCACGACCCATTCCCCCCCCCCCCCCCCCCGCATTTTCACTGGAAACATATTGAAATGCTCCGTGCATCAAATATTAACATGCATCAGGAGGGTAAGCTCACTGAAGTTTATGTGCAGCAGTTTGGCAATCCCTTGTACATCCAAATTTAAGTGCGACTGGCAAGCTTGTTGCAAATGAGATAGTTATTGCTACACTACATCAGCAACAGATATTAGAGCATTAACTTAGATCTCTAGCTGCAAAATCATTTCTAAAAGTTGATGCAAAACCGGACGCTAAAATATTACCACTTTTGAAAGTGAATACACAATTATTTATGTGCACATGTGTATTTTATAAATGTTATGGCAAAATGATAGTCTACTTCCATCTGAAGAACCTGCTTGATACTAAACAAAATGCAATCAGTCAGTAAACTCCCCTAATGTGAGTAGCAAGCATACACCAATCACTGATGCCACAACACCCTTCTACAATACCAAAGTGCTACCCGAGATATATTATTTATATAATGACCAGCCTACATATAACTCTAGACTATGCCTACTGAAGAAGCCCTGCTGGGGACACAACACATATAGAAGTAGAACCTGTCCACCCACGGATCCTAAAAGAATTGAGCTCTGTAATTTCAAAGCTATTGTATCTAATTTTTAGGGACTCAACGATAGGAATAGAACCACTGGATTGGCGCAGGGCCAATGTGGTGCCTATATTTAAAAAGGGAACAAAGTCTTTACCAAGTAACTATAGACCCGTTAGTTTAACTTCTATAGTTGGGAAGATACTGGAAGGATAAATAAGAGACCACATAGATGGGTTCTGTCAGGAAAAAAATATTTTAAGCAACAGACAACATGGATTCATGAAAGACAGAAGTTGTCAGACAAACCCGATTTCTTTTTATGAGGTGGTAAGTAAAACCTTGGACAGAGGGTTGGCGGTGGACGTGATATACTTGGATTTTGCAAAAGCGTTCGGATACAGTTCCGCACACACGACTCACGTGTAAGGTAAAGTCTACAGGTTTGGAAATGGATAGAAAACTGGCTAAAAGACAGAATTCAGAGAGTAGTGGTTAATGATTCTTACTCTGAATGGTCCAAGGTTATCAGTGGTGTACCCCAAGGTTCAGTGTTGGGACCCTTATTTTTAAATGTCTTTATAAAGGATATTGGGTCTGGGATCAAAAGTAACATTTCCATCTTTGCAGATGACACCAAGCTATGCAGTGGAATAACGTCCTTACAGGGTGTCTCCAATTTACAAGCCGACCTCAATGCAGTGTGAGATGATCAAAGCTCGCCACAGCGCCTAGAGGCGATTCAGTTCGCATTGTGCGCTATACAAGTATTTCATTCATTCAGTGTCTAATTGGGGGAATATGTGGCAGATGAGGTTTAATGTTGAGAAATGTAAAGTTATGCACTTGGGGGCTAAGAATATGCATGCATCATACAGGCTTGGGGGGGGGGGGGGGGGGGAAGTACAAATGGGGTAATCCATAGTGGAGAATAATAGCATGCAGAGAGATCATTTGAGAGATCATTTTGCCCCTGTTCAAATCATTAGTAAGACCTCATCTGGAACATGAGGTTCAGTTTTGGGCACCAATTTTCAAAAAGGATATTGGGGAACTGGAGAAAGTGCAGAGAAGGGCAACCAAACTGATAAGAGGCATGGAGGAACTCAGCTATGAGGAAAGATTAGAGGAACTGAATTTATTCACTCTTGATAAGAGGAGATTAAGGGGGGATATGATCAACATGTACAAATATATAAGGGGTCCATATAGTGAACTTGGTGTTGAGTTATTCACTTTACAGTCAACAAAGAGGACAAGGGGGCACTCTTTACGTCTAGAGGAAAAGAGATTTCATCTCCAAATACAGAAGGGTTTCTTCACAGTAAGAGCTGTGAAAATGTGGAATAGGCTCCCTGCAGAGGTAGTTATGGCCAGCTCAGTGGATTGCTTTAAGAAAGGCCTGGATTATTTCCTAAGTGTACATATTATAACTGGTTACTAACATTTATAGGTAAAGTTGATCCGGGGAAAATCCGATTGCCTCTCAGGGGATCGGGAAGGAATTTTTTCCCCTGCTTTAGCAAATTGGATCATGCTCTGCTGGGGTTTTTCACCTTCCTCTGGATCAACTGTGGGAATAGAATTGGGTATATGGGCTGGTATGAGATAAAATTATATATATATATATATATATTATATAGATATATTATATAGATATATTTTTTTTTTTTTGGTAGTTGAACTGGATGGACTTGTGTCTTTTTTCAACCTGACTAACTATGTTGATGCTGCCATAAAGTTTTATATCTGGGAATTGGTGGTGCACTGGAGTATCTGAGTTAAATGCAATTTTTATACATCTTTTAAGCGAGTGTTTTCAACCCCTTTAAATTTTAACAAATTGCATACAGAGAGCACTATTCTTCCTTTCTACAGTATTCCATTTCTATGGATCAGAGTTGTGAAAGGTGCCTGCTGGAGGTGTAAATACTGAAGATGGATCTGAATTGTGTGCCCATAGATGAATTAAGCCGTTTTGACCTCTTTCGAAGATTTGAGGTCCAGTACAGAGGCGATCGGACCCACATAACACTGGGTAAAGTGTATGTTATTATCCATAACATAGTTATACGGCGGCAGAGCGGCTCTTGGCTGTGCCAGGATTAGACAGAACAAGCTGATCAGCGGGTGATGGCCAATGGATGACCGCCAGCACTCGGTGATTGGCGAGGAGGAAGACAGGTTGGGATGTGGTGGTTTTTATTTGCTGCAAATGTAACCCTTTGATCGCCCAAGATGTTAACCCCTTCCCAGCCAGTGTCATTAGTGCAGCGACCATGCATATTTCTAGCACTGATCATTGCATTAGTGTCACTGATTCCAACAAAGTGTCAGATTACTCACCATACCATCACAGTCCTGATACAAGTCGCTGATAGCTGCCAAAAAACTAAATTATACATACACATCATAAAAATACATATCACAAAGCTAGTGGATGTTAGAGACCTTGCACTCTTCCAACTTCTGTTTGAGGATGCCCCACAGAGGCTCAATAGGGTTTAGGTCTGGAGACATGCTTGGCAAGTTCATCTTGGAGGTGTGTTTGGGGTTGTTATGTTGGAATACTGCCCTGCAGCCCAGTCACTGAATGGAGGGGGATCGTGCTCTGCTTCAGTATGTCACAGTACATGTTGGTATTCATTGTTCCCTCAATGACTGTAGCTCCCCAGTGGCGGCAGCTCTCATGCAGCCTCAGACCATAACACTCCACCATCATGCTTAATTGCAGGCAAGACACACTTGTCTTTGTACTCCTCACCTGGTTGCCGCCACACGCACTTGACACCATCTGAACCAAACAAGTTTATCTTGGTCACATCAGACCACAGGACATGGTTCCAGTAATCCATGTCCTTTGTCTGCTTGTCTTCGGTAAACTGTTTGCGGGCTTTCTTGTGTATCATCTGTAGAGGAGGCTTTGCTTCTGGGACGACAGCCATGCAGACCAATTTTGATGCAGTGTGTGGCATATGGTCTGAGCACTGACAGGCTGACCCCTTCGACCTCTGGATATGACGCTGAGCACGCGCAACCGACTTCTTTGGTTGACCATGGCGAGGCCCAATCTGAGTGAAACCTGTCCTGTTAAAGCGCTTTATGGTCTTGGCCACCGTGCTGCAGCTCAGTTTAAGGGTCTCTAGCCTAGGCCATCTTTATGTAGAGCAACAATTTTTTTTTTCAGATGCTCAGAGAGTTCTCTGCACTGTTGAACTTCCAGTGACCAGTATGAGTGAAAGCAATTACACACTCACTTTTGTTGCCAGCGGTTTAGACATTAATGGCTGTGTATCGAGTTATTTTTAGGGGACAAATTTACACCGTTATACAAGCTGTACATTGTAGTAAAGTGTAATTTCTTCAGTGTGAGGGTGTACTCACTTGAGAAAAACGAGAGAGAACCAACGAGAGCGAGAGCGCACGAGAGCGAGAGAGAGCACGAGAGAGAGCACGAGAGAGAGAGAGAGAGAGAGAGAGCACGAGAGAGAGAGAGCACGAGAGAGCGAGATCGAGAGGTTTTATAGAAGTAAAAAAATATTGTTTTTCAAACTTTTGTCTTTTTTAACTTATAGCGCAAAAAAATAAACCCAGTGATCAAATACCACCAAAAGAAAGCTCTATTTGTGCAAAAAAATTATTTTAATTTCATTTGTGTACAGCGTTGCATGACCAGTCAATTCGTTAGGCTTGGTTCACACAGGGGCGACTCAGATCCGACTTCAGGTCGCCCCTAGTCGCCTCAGGTCGGACAACATTTAAAAATCAATGTAAGTGAATGAGAGCCGTCTTAATGCACGCTACTGAAGTCGCCTCCGACTTCAAAAGAAGTTCCTATACTACTTCAATCCGACTTGTACCCATTGATTTCAATGGAGGTCGCCTCAAAGTCGGATCTCTGTCTATATGGAGGAGACTTTGACAGAATTATTAGCTCTGAAGGGGGAACTCCACGCCAAAGGTCCCCCCTCCGAGAGCATACCAGGCCCTTAGGTCTGGTATGGATTCCAAGGGGAACCCCCTATGCCGAAAAAACGGCGTGGGGGTCCCCCCAAATCCACACCAGACCCTTATCCGAGCACGCTACCCGGCCGGCCAGGAAAGGGGTGGGGACGAGCGGGCACCCCCCCCCCCTGAGCCGTACCAGGCCGCGTGCCCTCAACATGGGGGGGGGTGCGGCCCCCCCACCCCAGAGCACCTTGTCCCCATGTTGATGAGGACAAGGGCCTCTTCCCGACAACCCTGGCCGTTGGTTGTCGGGGTCTGCGGGCGGGGGGCTTATTGGAATCCGGGAGCCCCCTTTAATAAGGGGGCCCCCGGATACCGGCCCCCCACCCTATGTGAATGAGTATGGGGTACAATGTACCCCTACCCATTCACCTGTAAAATAAAGTACAAAAAAAAAACCACAACACACAAGATAAAATAGTTTATTGCACAGCTCCGGGGGTCTTCCGTCTTCGGGGATCTTCTCGCCGGACTCCTCCGCTATCTTCTTATAGCTCTTTTGCTAGCGGAGGAGCCCGGCATTCTTCTTCGTCGCTGCTGCCTCTTCTTCCGACTTCGGGGGTCTTGTCCCCCTCTTCGATTCTTCTGCCGGGCCACCGCGCCTTCTTATACCTCTTTTACAGGCGGTGGCCCGGTCTTCTGTCGCCGCCTTCCGTTCTTCTTCTCCTGGAGATGTTGACTCAACGCTCTCTCCGGCCGCAATGCCAGGGACGCACTGCGCGGCGACTTATATAGGGACAAGGGGCAGGGTCATGGGTTGATGTCACATGGCGACAGTCCCAGCATCCTCCGGGACTGACATCGTAAGGGGACGGGGTCACCATGTGACATCAACCGATGATCCCGCCCCTTGTCCCTATATAAGTCGCCGCGGCATTGCGGCCGGGAAGAAGACGAAGACGAAGACGAAGACGAAGACGAAGACGAAGACGAAGACGAAGACGAAGACGAAGACGAAGACGAAGACGAAGACGAAGAAGAAGAAGAAGACCGGGCCACCGCCTGTAAAAGAGCTATAAGAAGGAGCGGTGGCCCGGCAGAAGAACCAAAGAGGGGGACAAGACCCCCGAAGTCGGAAGAAGAGGCCGCGGCGACGAAGAAGAATGCTGGGCTCCTCCGCTAGCAAAAGAGCTATAAGAAGATAGCGGAGGAGTCCGGCGAGAAGACCCCCGAAGACGGAAGACCCCCGGAGCTGTGCAATAAACTATTTTATCTTGTGTGTTGCGTTTTTTTTGTACTTTATTTTACAGGTGAATGGGTAGGGGTACATTGTACCCCATACTCATTCACATAGGGTGGGGGGCCGGTATCCGGGGGCCCCCTTATTAAAGGGGGCTCCCGGATTCCGATAAGCCCCCCGCCCACAGACCCCGACAACCAACGGCCAGGGTTGTCGGAAAGAGGCCCTTGTCCTCATCAACATGGGGACAAGGTGCTTTGGGGTGGGGGGGCCGCACGCCCCGCCTCCCCCAAGGCACCCCCCCCATGTTGAGGGCACGCGGCCTGGTACGGCTCAGGAGGGGGGCGCCCGCTCGTCCCCACCCCCTTTCCTGGCCGGCCGAGTAGCGTGCTCGGATAAGGGTCTGGTGTGGATCTGGGGGGGACCCCCACGCCGTTTTTTCGGCGTAGGGGGTTTCCCCTTGGAATCCATACCAGACCTAAGGGCCTGGTATGCTCTCGGAGATTTGGCGTGGAGTTCCCCCTTCAGAGCTCATTCTCTGATTGGCCACGGCAAAAGTCGCCTGGCCTGGGGCGACTTGTAAGTCGCCCCAGGTAGTGTCTAAAAGTTGTGTTCAAGTCGTCTCCAAGTTGCCTCAAAGTCGTCCTGAAGTCGTGTCGCCCCTGTGTGAACCGAGCCTTAAAGTAAATAGCGTAGAGAGGGAGGGTTTACAATGCCAATCAGCAATAGGTTGATCATAATTTATCACAGGCATGTTGGGGCATGGAAGGTTTTGAAGAATTTCCCCAAGCTCTGGTCTTGCCAAGGCTTAGAAACACTGATCTAGAGGCTGCAGGAGCAGTTCACATAAGTTAAGAGCAACTCCTGTGCTCTCAGCCCAGCATTCATTGCACACAGAGAAGCATGGGAAATTCCTGCATTAAACAATAACACAAAATGTAAAATAAAACTGTTTTGTTAGGGCCATTTCCCCACTGGAGAGATTCCACATTACTTTCTGTTGTGATCTAAAGCGATGGAAAATCTCTCTAATGGGGATACTGATCACAAACCAAAACTTAACAGAGGTTATATCCTTTTGGCCTTCTGACCAAAAGAAACAAAAATACATTTTCGCCTGGACTTTAACCACTTAACAACCGCCCTATAGCCGAATGACGGCTACAGGGCGGTTTCTTAACTCTGGGAGGCTGTCATATGACGTCCTCCCAGAATTTCGCTCTTGCGCCCCCTGAGGCGCGCACTCGAGAGCATCCGTGACCGCCGGGTCCATAGGACCCGGTGCATCACGGATCACAGTAAACGGCCGCTCATAGAGGCCGTTTACCACTTGATCGCTCCGTCAAATGACGGAGTGATCACTTGTAAACAAACCGGCGTCACGTTATGACGCCGGTTCCTCCCTCCCCCTCTCTGTACCAATCGGAACAGCGGAGGGGGAAGAGATCGGTGTCAGCAGCAATGTGGGCTGCATCTGCAGTGCCCACATCGCTGCTCACCGAAAATTAACCCCTCATTCCCTGCCAATACCCTGCAACACTCTGCAATGCTCTGCAACACCCGCCAATATCCTGCAATGCTCTGCAACGCCATACTCTGAGATACCCAGCCATAGTCGGTGATACCCTGCAATACCCAGCCATAGACACCCCCCCCCCTCCCGCCGCCCTCCGGTGCT
This sequence comes from Lithobates pipiens, assembly GCF_037356315.1. Classification (NCBI taxonomy): domain Eukaryota; kingdom Metazoa; phylum Chordata; class Amphibia; order Anura; family Ranidae; genus Lithobates; species Lithobates pipiens. The sequence goes on from NW_027507791.1 coordinate 88,694,627, forward strand.
TCTACCGACTCGCCAATACGATCAAATCCAGAATCTTTTTTTTTTTTTTTTTTTTCCAGGCTTCCCAGCTTAGAGGTGAGATGCGGGGTCTTATTGACCCATATCTCACTGTAAAGAGGACCTGTCATGCCATATTCCTATTACAAGGGATGTTTACATTCCTTGTAATAGGAATAAAAGTGATCAAAAAATGTATTTTTGGGGGGAAAAAATTTCAAACTAAAATAAAGTAAAATGAACAATAATTTTTTTTTTTTTAAAGCGCCCCTGTCCCCATGTGCTCGCATGCAGAAGTGAACGCATACGCAAGTCCCGCCCACATATGAAAACGGTGTTCAAACCACACATGTGAGGTATCGCTGCGAACGTTGGAGCGAGAGCAATAATTCTAGCCCTAGACCTCCTCTGTAACTCAAAACATATAACCAGTAAAAAAAAAAGTAGCGACGTTTGGCGCCATTCCACGAGCCTGTGCAATTTTGAAGAGCGACATGTTAGGTATCCATTTACTCGGTGTAACTTCATCTTTCACATTATGCAAAAATTGGGCTAACTTTACTGGGGTTTTTTTTAAGCACAAAACTTTTTTTCCCAAAAAAAAGCATTCGAAAAATTGCTGCGCAAATACCGTGCGAGATAAAAAAAGTTGCAACGACCACCATTGTATTCTCCAGGGTCTTTGCTAAAAAAACATTTATAATGTTTTGGGATTCTATGTAATTTTCTAGCAAATAAAATTATGATTTTTACATGTAGGAGAGAAAAGTCAGAATTGTCCTGGGTGCTCCAGAACGCCTGATGGCGCTCCCTGCATGTTGGGCCTCTGTATGTGGCCACACTGTGTAAAAGTCTCACACATGTGGTAGCGCCGTACTCAGGAGTAATAGCAGAAAGTGTTTTGGGGTGTAATTTGTGGTATGCATATGCTGTGTGAGAAATAAACTAATATGACAATTTTGTGAAAAAAAATAAAAATTAAGTAAAAAAAAAAAAATATTGATTTTGCAAAGAATTGTGTGGAAAAAAAAAAAATGACAACTTCAAAAAACTCATCATGCCTCTTACTAAATATCTTGGAATGTCTTCTTTCCAAAAAGGGGTCATTTGGGGGGTATTTGTACTTTTCTGGCATGTTAGGGTCTCAAGAATTGAAATAGGCCGTCAGTACTTCAGGTGTGATCAATTTTCAGATATTGGCACCATAGCTTGTGGACTCTATAACTTTCACAAAGACCAAATAATATCCACCAATTTGTACTTATTTTTACCAAAGATATGTAGTAGTATAAATTTTGGCCAAAATGTATGAAGAAAAAAATTACTAATCTGCTAAATTTTATAACCGAAACAAAGAAAAATTCATTTTTTTTTTTTATTTTTTTTTTTTTACAGAATTTTCTGTATTTTTTCTTTTATAGCACAAAAATAAAAAACCGAGCGGTGATTAAATACCACCAAAAGAAAGCTCCATTTGTGTGAAAAAAAGGACAAAAATGTCATATAGGTCCAGTGTTGCATGACTGAGTAATTGTCATTCAAAATGTGAGAGCACCGAAAGCTGAAAATTGGTCTGGTTATTAAGGGTGTTTAAGTGCCCAGTGGTCAAGTGGTTAAAAGAAGTATAGTTAAAGCTTATTTGGCTGTACTTCTCCTGTGGATCACAGCAGTTTGTTTTGCACTCCTGTGGTCAGTTTTCAGCAGACAGCAGGCTGACGTCACAGAGCGGGTCCAGGACTCAGGAAAGATTGCGACCATATGGTCAGGATCCACCCACATGCCTGAACCGGTACCCGGCTCAGCCTCTCAGTGAGCTGCTGAGAGGTTAAACCAGCCGCTCCTGCCTGCTCCACAGCCCAGCTCTGGTCAAGGAGCCCTGAGAACCGAGCAATCAGCGGCGTTTGATTGCTTGGTTCTCAGTGTTAGAGCCCACGTGTTTTTGTTGTCTCTCAACTAGGGGACTTCACTTCACTCTCTGTCCTTGGGAGTATAAATGCTACTTACTGAATATGTACCTGCTTTCGGACTACGTACCATGTTTGCAGTGTGGTTTTCAACAAAGTCTTCTTGCACTTGTCCTTGCTGGACCTGAGTTAAAGATGCTGACAATTCGGTCATTCAGACACGTTGAAAATTTTCTTCTATAGTAAAATCTGTAAGGAAAAATGACAATAGATTTTACTGAGCCCATAAAGTAATATACTTGCTGATAGTTTTTTTCTGTGGTCTAGATCACCTTTAGAGCATAGAAGTCACAGAACAAAAGCTTCCCAATAAAGCATCCTAATAAAATATCCAAAATAAAATCTTATGAGTACACCACCCATTCTGGACCCCCGTTTAGTGAGCACCCAGAATAATACTGTGGTAGGACCAAAATTAAAAGCATTGGATTGTGAATGCAATACAAGTAAAATATTAAACAACATTTATTTATTTAAAAAAAAAAAAAAAAAAAAAAACTGAAGGTTCTATGGAGCACCATTTATCTAGTGTGGTTTAAGACCACCCTAAAATTGAGGGGTGTAACTATTAGACAGGATTGCTTCACTTCCATACATAATGCACATGCAAAAACCTACTTTTGATTAACCAGTCTAAAAGTTTTTGGTATGCTTTGTGGAAGTTGGGACAGTCAATAGTGAAGGATTAAATTTCACTGGGAATGGAATATGGATGTTTTACATAGTAAACCATGGATAAGAGGATATGTTCACCATTCTATAATTTCTGGGCACTAGCACGCAAACTAACACAAAATGAGACAGACACACAGAGAGACAGAGACACATATACACACACACACACACACAGTGCCTTGAAAGTATTCATACCTCTTAAAATTTTCCACATTTTGTCATGTTACAAGCAAAAACGTGGCACGTAATTGTGAAGTGGTCATCGAATAAAAGAAGCTGCTGGCAACTCCATAACATCAAGAGTATTGGAGCGGTCAACAAGACTTATCACTAAAACCAGTCTGCTGCTGACTGTACTTATTGTGAAGGCTTGAAAATAAATACGCTTGATGTTATCGAGTTGCTGGATGCTTCTTTTATTTGATGACAATTTGTCTATTGGTGTGTGGGAGGACACCTCAGCTTGGACATCCTGACTGCAAACTTCCAAAGTAAGACTGTTTCCCACTGCTCTGAGCCATACAATCTGATCAAATTGTGAAGTGGCAGGAAAATGATAAACGATTTTCCAATTTTTTACAAATATGTGGAAAGTGTGGAGTGCATTTGTAGTCAACTCCCTGAGTCAATACTTTGTAGAACCACCTTTCGCTGCAATTACAGCTGATGTCTCCACCAGCTTTGCACATCTAGTCACATTTTTGCCCATTCTTCTTTGCATAAAAAGCTCAAGCTCTGTCAGATTGAATGGAGAGCATCTGAACAGCAATTTTCAAGTCTTGCCATAGATAATCAATTGGACTTAGGTCTGAACTTTGACTGGGCCATTCCAACACATGAATATACTTTGATCTAAACCATTCCATTGCAACTCTGGCTGTATGTTTTGGGTTGTTATCCTGCTGGAAGGTGCACCTCCGCCACAATCTCAAGTCTTTTACAGACTCAAAAGTTCTCTTCTGAAGGCATGTACACACACACGCAATACAAAAATCAGAAGTTAAATTCATAGGATGCTTTCAACAGCCAATTCCGATTTTTCGTCTGACAAAAGCTGGATGCGCAGACTATAAAATTGTTGTCGTACATGAACTCAACTCCCTATTTGCGTCTGAAAATTTTTTTTTATTGAAGCAAGACTACGCATGCTCAGAAATGACAGAAGACATACAAAACTATTCAACACACCAAGTCACTTCTGAAGTTGTAAATGCAATATGCATGCCACACTTTTCTCATTTATAAACAAACAAACAAAAAAAAAAAAAAAAAAGTTACCAACCTCACTGAGCTTGAGCTGTTTTGCAAGGAAGAATGGGCAAGAATTTCAGTCTCTCGATGTGCAAAACTGATAGAGACATACCCCAAGCGACTTGCAGCTGTAATCGCAGCAAAAGGTGGCTCTACAAAGTATTAACACAAGGGAGCCGAATAATTTTGCACGCCCCACTTTTCATTTTTTTTTTATTAGTTAAAAAAAGTTTCAAAAGTCCAAGTCGAAGTTCCACTTCACAATTGTGTCCCACTTGTTGGTGATTCTTCACAAAAAATAAAAATTTTATATCTTTATGTTTCAACCCTGAAACGTGGCAAAAGGTTGAAAAGTTCAAGGGGGCCGAATACTTTCGCAAGGCACTGTGTGTATGCATCTATGCATGCATGCATGCATACATACATACATACATACATACACACACACACACACACACAGTGCCTTGCGAAAGTATTCGGCCCCCTTGAACTTTTCAACCTTTTGCCACATTTCAGGCTTCAAAACATAAAGATATAAAAATTTTATTTTTTGTGAAGAATCACCAACAAGTGGGACACAATTGTGAAGTGGAACGAAATCTATTGGATTTTTTTTAACTAATAAAAAAAAAATGAAAAAAAGTGCGGCGTGCTAAATTATTCGGCCCCCTTGTGTTAATACTTTGTAGAGCCACCTTTTGCTGCGATTACAGCTGCAAGTCGCTTGGGGTATGTCTCTATCAGTTTTGCACATCGAGAGACTGAAATTCTTGCCCATTCTTCCTTGCAAAACAGCTTGAGCTCAGTGAGGTTGGATGGAGAGCGTTTGTGAACAGCAGTTTTCAGCTCTTTCCACAGATTCTCGATTGGATTCGGGTCTGGACTTTGACTTGGCCATTTTAACCCCTGGATACGTTTATTTGTGAACCATTCCTTTGTAGATTTTGCTGTATGTTTGGGATCATTGTCTTGTTGGAAGATAAATCTCCGTCCCAGTTTCAGGTCTTTTGCAGACTCCAACAGGTTTTCATCCAGAATGGTCCTGTATTTGGCTGCATCCATCTTCCCCTCAATTTTAACCATCTTCCCTGTCCCTGCTGAAGAAAAGCAGGCCCAAACCATGATGCTGCCACCACCATGTTTGACAGTGGGGATGGTGTGTTGAGGGTGATGAGCTGTGTTGCTTTTACGCCAAACATATCGTTTTGCATTGTGGGCAAAAAGTTCGATTTTGGTTTCATCTGACCAGAGCACCTTCTTCCACATGTTTGGAGTGTCTCCCAGGTGGCTTGTGGCAAACTTTAGACAAGACTTTTTATGGATATCTTTGAGAAATGGCTTTCTTCTTGCCACTCTTCCATAAAAGGCCAGATTTGTGCAGTGTACGACTGATTGTTGTCCTATGGACAGACTCTCCCACCTCAGCTGTAGTTCTCTGCAGTTCATCCAGAGTGGTCATGGGCCTCTTGGCTGCATCTCTGATCAGTCTTCTCCTTGTCTGAGCTGAAAGTTTAGAGGGACGGCCAGGTCTTGATAGATTTGCAGTGGTCTGATACTCCTTCCATTTCAAAATGATCGCTTGCACAGTGCTCCTTGGGATGTTTAAAGCTTGGGAAATCGTTTTGTATCCAAATCCGGCTTTAAAACTTCTCCACAACAGTATTACGGATCTGCCTGGTGTGTTCCTTGGTCTTCATGATGCTCTCTGCGCTTTCAACAGAACCCTGAGACTATCACAGAGTAGGTGCATTTATTACAGAGACTTGATTACACAAAGGTGGATTCTATTTATCACCATCAGTCATTTAGGACAACATTGGATCATTCAGAGATCCTCGCTGAACTTCTGGAGTGAGTTTGCTGCACTAAAAGTAAAAGGGGCCGAATAATTTTGTACGCACCACTTTTCAGTTTTTTATTTGCTAAAAAAGTTTAAAATTACCCAATAGATTTTATTACACTTCACAATTGTGTCCCACTTGTTGGTGATTCTTCACCCAAAAAAAAAAAAAAATTAAATAAAAAAGGGATTTTTATATACAGCTTACCTGTAAAATCCTTTTCTTCAGTACATCACGGGACACAGGAGCTCATTACATAGTGGGTTATATAGGCACCTCTGGTGATTGGACACTGGTTAACCCCAATTAAGGAGAATTCCTCCCCTATATAACCCCTCCCATATGGGAGGCCCCTTAGTTTTGTAGCAAAGCAATAAGAAACCACGTAAAACCCAAGAGGGGCGGGAGCTCTGTGTCCCGTGATGTACTCTCAAGAAAAGGATTTTACAGGTAAGCTGTATATAAAAATGCCATTTTCTTGATCATACATCAAGGGACACAGGAGCTCATTACATAGTGGGATGTCCCAAAGCAATGCTCAGATTGAGGGGAGGGAGAAACAGATCATAATTATAGACCGCCAGGGACCGGAGGACCTAAACTGCAGCCTGCAGTACACTGCGCCCAAAGGCGATATCCTCTTGCCCTCTGACATCCACCTGAGAGAATCTGGTGAACGTGTGGACTGATGACCAAGTTGCAGCCTTACAGATCTGAGCCAGGGAGGCCTGGTGATGCACTGCCCAAGAAGCACTTACAGCCCTAGTAGAGTGCGCTTTCACTTGAAAAGGAGGGAATTTTCCCTTTAACACTATAGGCTTGAGAAATAACCTGTCTAATCCAACTTGAGAGATGGGGATTTTGACGCCGCCTGGCCCTTCCGGCAAAATAAATAAGCAATCAGTTTTCCTTATCTCAGCAGTTGCTTGAAGATATATACTGATTGCTCTAACCACATCCAAAGTGTGCAAAGATTTTTCTTCTGTGGACTGTGGGTCCGGAAAAAAGGATGGTAGGATTACATCTTGATTAAAATGGAATCCCGAAACCATCTTAGGTAGAAAGGAACTGTTGGGACGCATGACCACCCAGTCCTTATGAATAATTAGATACGGCTCTTTGCTGGAAAGAGCTGCTAGCTCTGATACTCTTCTAGCCGTGGATATGGCTACCAAGAAAACCATTTTTTTTTTAGTCAGGAGAACTAATGAAGCCAAATGCAAAGGTTCAAATGGTTGCCCCTGCAAAGCCGAGAGAAAATTCAAAGATCCCATGGGCATACTGGAGGTTTGACTGGCAGTCTTATCCGCATGGCCCCCTGGATGAAAGCCCACACCAGGGAATGCGATGCAAATGGCTTCTGAAAAAAAAAAACACTGAAAAGGCCCGAAATCTGCACCTTGATAGTGCTTATGGCCAAATTCATTTCTAGGCCTGACTGGAGAAAGGCCAATATCCTGCTAATGACATACTTTCTAGGATGCCATTCCCTGAGTTCACACCAGGAAACATATGCCCTCCAGATTTTGTAATAAATAAGCCTGGAGGCCGGCTTTCTGGCATTGACCAGAGTAGAAAGGACTGGCCCCGAAAGCCCACGGTCTCTCAGAATGTAGGTCTCAGCAGCCAAACCGTCAAATTCAGACTGTGTAAAGCAGGATGGTAAATTGGACCCTGTGAGAGCAGCTCTGGCCGGAGAGGGAGGATTCATGGCCTGCCTACTGCCAACTTCATGATCTCTGCATACCACGGTCGCCTGGGCCAAGCCAGGGCTACCAAAAGGATCGATTTTGTCTCCCTCTTGACTCTTCCCAGGAACCGCGACAGAAGAGGGCACGGGGGGGGGGGGAAGGCATAAATCAGATTGTACTGATCCCAGGGAATAGTCGGAGCATCTGACCCCTGAGCAAGTGCATCTCTTGTCCTTGACACAAAATTGTACAGTTTCCTGTTGAATCTGGACGCAAACAGATCTACGTCTGGAGTACCCCACCTGTGACATGTGTTCCAAAACACGTCAGGGTGCAGAGCCCATTCTCCTGGGCACAACTGCTGGCGGCTCAGAAAATCCACCTGCCAATTTTCCACACCTGGAATGAAGACTGCAGAAAGACACGGAACATGCTTTTTCTGCCCAGACAAGTATGCGATACACCTCTTTTTGCACAACCAGACTCCTGGTACCGCCCTGGTAATTGATATAAGCCACTGCTGTGGCATTGTCGGACTGAACCCGAACAGGGAGACCCCGTAGTCTGTAAGACCACTTTATGAGAGCCATATAAACTGCCCGAATCTCCAAGACATTTATGGGCAGTCGCTTCTCGATCGCAGACCATTTCCCCTGCGAGCACGTCTCCTCCAACACTGCTCCCCAGCCTGTCAGGCTGGCATCTGTCGTGATAATCTTCCATGGAAGAGGAAGAAAAGTTTTGCCCTTCAGCAAATTCTTGGTTTGTAACCACCAGATGAGACTCTTGCGTGTCCCTGGGGATAGACACATAGGAAGATCCAAGGATTGGGGCTACCTGTTCCAAGCCGCAAGGATGCATCTTTGCAGAGGCCTTGAGTGGAACTGGGCGAATGGGACGGCCTCAAAGGAGGCGACCATTTTCCCTAACAGTCTCATGCACAACCGAATGGGGAAAGATCTCCTGCCCAGAATTAGGCGCACCAGATCCCCAATGGCCAAGGCTTTTGGTCTTGGAAGAAACACCTTGCCCTGAGGAGGTGTCGATGATCATACCCAGGTATTCCAACCTGGTGGCAGGCTGTAGGGACGACTTTTCTAGGTTTATAATCCAACCTAGGCGTTCCAGGTGCTCTAGCGTTCTGGTAACACTGTGGTTCAGGAACGCTACCGTTTTCTCCATGAGAAGCAAATAGTCTAGATAAGCCATGATGGCTATACCCTGAGCTCTTAGGTTTGCCAAGAGAGGGTCCAGAATCTTTGTGAAGACTCGAGGGGCCGTAGCAAACCCGAACGGCAAGGCCACAAATTTAAAATGGTGCCGCTGTACTGCGAACCTTAGATATTTTTGGTGTGCGGGAAAAATTGGCACATGGAGATATGCATCCTTGATGTCTATTGATGCCATAAACTCTCCCCCTTGCAGGGAGGAGACCACAGTGCGAATTGACTGCATTCGGAAGGACCGGATGCGTAAAAAACAGTTCAGATCCTTCAGATCCAGGATAGGTCTGACACTTCCATTTGGCTTCGGAACGGTGAAGAGATTCAAGTAAAACCCTGAACCCTGTTCTTTTGGGTCCACTTCTACTATCACCCCCTTGGGATAGTAAGTGATCTAAGGCCAGAAAACGTTTTTTGCTTTACTGGATCCCTGGGGATCCTTGACCTTAGAAAGCGAGAAGGTGGAATCTCCTGAAACTCTAGCCTGTAGCCCAGAAATACCGAAGAGATCACCCACTTGTCCCGGATCTTTTGCAGGCTCCTGCAAACTGCAGGAGCCTTCCCCCCACTCGGCCGAGTGGGGGCGCCCCTTCACAAGGAAGCTTTTGGGCTCTGCTTGGCAGGCTTTCGCCCCCAAGTCTTTTTCTGCCCCTGGGCCCGGCCCTGAGCCTTTCCTGTAGAGGAGGGTTGAGAAGGCCGTTGCCACTGCTTAGAGCTTGATGCTCCGGGAGAGAGAGCGCGCCTAAATGATGGACGTTTGCTCCTTTTGACTGGAAGGAGAGTAGATTTACCCCCTGAAATTTTTTGGACGAATTTGTCTAATTCTTCTCCAAACAAACGTTCCCCTTTAAAACGGGAACCCAATCAAATGCTTCTTGCATGACAGCTCAGCTGCCCAATTCTTTAGCCATAGGGCCCTTCGCATGTGTACCAACAGGAGAGACAAACGAGATGCTTGTTGGACAGAATCCAAAATCGCATCAATCATGAAACACAGAATTTGAGGTATTTCTGCATAATTCTCTACTTCCTCACTGGGGAGGAGGCCAAGCATCTGCTTAACCTGTTCCTTGAGGAACTGACACAACCCCACGGCTGTGACTGTAGGTTGAACTACAGCGCCAGTCATTGAAAAGGAGGCTTTTAATAATGTTTCCAGCTTCTTATCAGTTGGATCTTTAAATACCTGAGCATTATCCAACGGACAGGTCAGGTTTTTATTCACGCAAGAAACAGCCGCATAGACAGATGGGACCCCCCCCACTTCTTGGTGAAACTTTCCTCCAGAGGATAAAGCATAGAAAACCTTTTAGGAGGAGCAAACAGTTTATCGGGATGTCCCCAATCCTCATACAAACAATTTAGCCATTAAAGGGATGAATTGGGAAGGAATAGGCAGTCTGTGGGACTTTCCTGACTCCCAGGGAAGAAACAGAGGACGTAGCGACTTCAGCAGCAGGCATTCTGAATGTGGATCGCACCAATTCAGTATAATACTGCACCCGTTTTCTGAGCGCCTGGGAGGAGGGGACTCTCTCCTCTTCCTCTGATTCCTCCGACTGCTCAAGATTCCTGCCCCAAGATAGGGATCTCTCCTCATTGTTAGAAGAGTCATCTGAAAGAGGAATATCAGCAGAGGGAGGGGGGGGGATCTACCCCTTTTCCTGCTATCTTTCAGGGAAGCAGAAATAAAATTCATTATTCTCCCTTCAAAACCCTCCAATGTAGCCCTAAGGGAGTCCTCAGTGACATATACCGGGGCTGACACATTAGGAGAGGCTGCAAAACCTGACAGGGGCACTGACTCGTCCTGAGAGGCTGGCTCCAGTCTTGCAGGGGGGAATGGTAACTTACAGGCATTTTTAGAGCCCCTGGACCTAGGCGGTGATTTACCAGTGCCCTTGTTACCTCCCCCTGAGACCCTCTTACGAGGAGACATAGTCCTAAGCTACAAAGCAGAGGTACTAGTACAAAGTGCAATCACTGTTGCGCTTAAAGTCTCACAATAAATATATATGCTTAAACTGCACAACCTGATGCGGAGTAGGTGTCTTAGGTTTGCCTGGATCCAATCCCTTGGGATGCTTACTGCCCACAGCTCCTGTGTCTCCACTTACAGTCCCCTGACGCTCTGGGCTTTTTAAAACTGCCGCCTGCGCAGTACAGCGCCATGCACACTGACGTGCACGGCTCACAACCACACTCCCCCCTCCTCCATTAGGCCGGGAGCGCACCCTGCGCGCGTGCACGAGGACCGCGGAATCCAGGGGGAGAAAGGGAAACTCCATCAGAGCTGCGTGGGACCTCCAGACTACGTGGGACCCCTGTATTACCTCTATTGTGGCAGGGATTGCAGTGGAGACGTGAGACAGCTGGAGAACCAGGCTTCACTGAGCGTGTGTATTGAAAAGGCATGCAAGTATGCATCAGGCTGCTCTTACTCCCTCTAGTGGTGGATACCAGGTAAGACATACTACTACTCAATGAAGAAATCCATAATATATATAGGATTAACTTCCCTTACCTGTCCTCGCCGCAGAAATTGCTGAAAACAGACAGATTCCAGCCTTCACCCATCACGGCGGGCAGAGTTGTGCCAAGCTTCAGGTTTTTTTGGGGTTCTTTCTCAGAAGAACCTCCTACCTGGACCATGTAAAAGACTCTGCCAGAAACTTTCGAGCCACTATGTAATAGTACACCAAGTCTGGTTTTCCCAGAGCCCAGTCTTCCAATACGAGAGGACTTACAGGCCAAACCTCGTTTCTTCGGATGACGAGGCCCGGGTACCATACCATCTTGGGAGTCAAATATCGGCCCGAGATATGGATCCGGTTTGTTGTAGCCCTTAGGCCCCCGCACAGAGCTTTCTTCATAGCACATGTTTTACGTGACCAACCACCATAGACACTGGCGAAAAAACTGAGGTGCCTCCCATATGGGAGGGGTTATATAGGGGAGGAATCCTCCTCAATTGGGGTTAACCAGTGTCCAATCACCAGAGGTGCCTATATAACCCACTATGTAATGAGCTCCTGTGTCCCGTGATGTATGATCAAGAAAATAAAATTTTTTATATCTTTATGTTTGAAGCCTGAAATGTGGCAAAAGGTTGAAAAGTTCAAGGCGGCCGTAAGTCTAGGGGAAGAATAATATTTATTCTTCGCCCTGGCAGCTTCTTTTTCTCTGACAGCGCAGTTTGTGGATGGGTACTTGCTGTCCTCACATACAAAATTTAAACCAATGGTCCTGCCCTGTATATGATTATGTCAGATGATGACCACCAGCCTGAGCTCCTTGAAGAGGCATCAGGGGATCTGTAGCAAAGCATGAAGTTAGACTGCTGAGTGAGAAACATGGCAAGTATTACAGCTTATTCCTCCACCCCTCAAAGCGGAACTAAACTCTCCTATTCTCAAGAGATAAGGAAGCCATATTAGCCTCCGTTTGATCTGCAGGTGCCATGGTGCTGCATATGTGCTCAGCTATGACACCAGCCATTCGATGGCTTGACAGTACTTCAGAGAGCTAACACACTAGTAACAGTCATATTTCAAGACATGTCTTGAATGTAGCAGTTTTGGGAAGCAGTTAAATCAGGGGGTTTATTTCTACTGTATTTAAAAGCCTGGCAGTAAAGGAAGGTTCCACTTCAAGAATATTTATTTTCTGGTGTCTGGCGTGTGGCTTTAAGGCCCAGTTCACACTTGTGCGATGCCAGACATTGCATGTAATTTGCAGCGCACCGCTGTTCAGATTACATGCGATGTATGTGCGGTGCAATATCAGTCATACAGATAGTATGGATGATATTGCACTGCATTTGGTCCAAACACGCACAGGACCCTTTTTTCTGTTCGGACCAGAATCGGATCGCATGTGTGTCCACACATATGCGATCGGATTCATGTCCCAGTTCACAGTGCGATATGTGAAATTAAATGGGGTGTCATTAACATATAATGACACTCCCCAGCAGTACGCATATGGCAGTGTGAACTGCCGTGCGTGTCGGGTGCCAATGCGGGAACCCGCAGTGGATTTGCAGGGTTCTCGCATTGCACAAGTGTGAACCGAGCCTAAAAGGTCAGTACAGTTTTTTTTCATTGATAGCTCTGGCAAGTTGTCAGCTGATGGATTTCTGTTACTCTAAAATAAGAACTTTGCACTTCTGTTACAAGGTCTGCATACCTGTTAGCAAACAATAAAAGAAAGTATAATGCAAAAAAGGATGACCTGCTTCTTCAATCTGTGTGGCCTTCCCTGTTTGAAATATTCCTCCATCCACCTCACTTTTTTTTTTTGTTCAGGCCAGGGGCTGAACACAAAAAAAAAAAAAAAGCGAACTATGAATGCCCAGAGTAAGTAGCGTTAAGAGTAACTCACCCCCAGGCCGCCAGAAATAAAAAAAACCTTCCTGTGAGATAAAAAGGTGATGGGTGCCGGTAGCATGCACCCAATCTCCTTTATAACATCCTGCTAAAATTATTCTTTTTTTGCAGCATCCATTTTACACTAGGGAGTGGGAAAATTAGTTTAGCCATTCCACATCAGATTAATATTGGGAAAACCGGAGTTAGACTTAGCGGTAACTCCTTTTGCTGACGCCTTCATGGCAGCACACACTGGGTTGTGACTCCGCCCCCACAACCTGACAGGATTGGATTAGCTATAAATTTGAAGGGAAGACCCCACGCTGCATTCTTTTATCCTCACCCGACAGGTTGGTCGGATGCGTTTCCTTGTTACAGATTAAAAAAAGCCTCTACCGCATTCGCCCCAGCAGGTTCTAGCCTCTCCTGTTTGGAAGTCCCTCCTGTACAGTCTCTAAAGGAGCTTCTATGGAGGGAGCCCCCTGCTCTGGTGGTCTCAAGGGGCGTTTTTACTGGCATTTTGATAAAGCCTTAAAGAAGATTTCTTTGCAGTGGATTCCCTTTTTCTTGTCTTTTCCCCATTTTTTCCTTTCGGAATTCTGCTACAGTGACTAGAGCTCAGGTTTCATTTAACTTTGAAAATTTTTTATATATCTTTATCTCCAGCGGAGGGAGCAGGTCTTGATGGTACCCGTTATCCCTCCCATGCGCCGTTCGTCCCGCCGCACTGCTCATGCCCAGTCTTAGGATTTTCGTTCCTAGGCTTTCCTTGCGGCTGCCCTCTTCCAAGATGGCGCGGGAGTGCTCGTACCACTTCCGCGCATGCGCGGAGCATCATTCAGCGGCGGTATGGCGCCATTTAAAAAAAAAAAAAAAAAAAAAAAAAAAAAAACACACCGTGCTCCTGTGTAAGTTCCAATACATGATTTATTGCTGGCTGCAGCTGGGAAAAAAACTGCTCTGCATCCCTAGATTCAGAATTCTGCTAAAGGCAAGTCCCTGTGGGGTTTCTTTGTATTCTTTCTACTTATTTTTTTCTGTTTTATTTAAGCATAAATATTTAAATATTTAACATTAAGTATTTAATTTATTTTTTTCCTATGCAGTTAAATGTTTAAAAAAAATAAATAAAAAAAAATAAATAAAAAAGTGTCGGTACGATTCATAGTAGTCCCTTCCTGCTTATGCGTTCCTTCTTACGTTTTAGACTATCCTGTACCCTTTCCTTATGGAGTCCACTGCCCACGCAGACCACCATCAGCAAGTTAGGTAAGAGGCTTTACCGGTTAGGTACGTATTGAAGGGGAGATCAAAAGAGTGCCAGATGCTTAGTGCTGCCTTTTTTTTATTCCAGAAGCCTGGCAGAGTCAAGAATGGCAAGTTCTAGACAGGGGAGAAGATCCAGCCATACCTCAAGCAGGAAATCTCGTAGAAGCCGCTCGAGATCCCCTTCACGCCACCGAAGGCATAGCCATTCACGGCATAGCCACTCACACCGCAGCCAGTCAGAACGTAGAAAATCTCCTCCCTCGCGCCATCAGAGTCGCCATGCTCGCCCTGCACCAAATGCCTGCTGGGTATGCGGTGCCCCAGCTTTGCCAGACAAGCTTGCTCGTCGTTCCTGCTTCAGTGAGGCCACTAGAGAAAAAGAAGCAGATGCTAGAATGAGAGAGCTAGCCTCTCCAATAGACTGGCGAAAATGTATCCCTTGAAGGAAGCGAAAGTGAGACCCCTAATGAACTCCCCCGTCGTTGACTCTTCATTAATGCGTCTTGCCCGTCGCGCAACTTTACCGATCGAGGATGCGGTCTCTTTCCGGGATGTTTTAGATCGAAAAATGGATCTGGAGTTAAAAAAAATAATAAAATAAAACAGCTTATTCCACGGCTGGAGGGGCCTGTAGACCAGCGATTACTACGGCGGCAGTGGCCAGGGCCATTTAAGGACGGGCATCCGGAGTGGAGAAGGATCTCAGAGACGGCGTTGAGATGGAGAAAATAATATTTTCCCTGCAGGAGATCAGACTCGCAGGGGATTTCGTGGCAAAGGCCTCGGTAGATGTTATTAGATCTTCTGCAAGGTCAATGCTGGCCTCGGTGACGGTGAGAAGAGCTCTATGGCTCAAGCCATGGGTAGCGGACACAGCCTCAAAAACTAATTGGTGTCAGATTCCATACGATGGTTCTAACCTGTTCGGTGCCAAACTATATTCAGCCATCTCCAAAGTTTCCGGAGGGAAGTCAGGTTTGATCCCCCTCCGACAGAAGACCTAGAACACAGAGGTCCAGCCTTCAAGCGTAATTTACCAGACAAGTATCGGGAAACCAGATCCTACCGTCCTGGTAGGTAGTTTAGAAGGGACTGGAGGAGCACAAAACCCTCTTTTCTCAAATTACAAAAATCCAAGGCCAACCTGGCTGGGGATCAGCCAAAGTAGTTTTGAAGATCCGCCTGCCCACCCGGCCCAGGTGGGCGCCAGGCTGAAAAGCTTTTCCAAAATTTGAGCAAGACACAAAAGACTCCTGGACACTTTCCACGATAAAATTTGGTCACAAATGGAAGTTCAAGAACGGTCTTCCACCAAGCTACTTCCGTGCAACCAGGCTTCCGTCTTCTTTGTCCAAGAGGAGCCTGCTAGTGAAATATAACGGAACTGAGACAAAAGGGTGCAATCCTAGAAGTACCATCACACCAAAAAGGGAGAGGGTTCTATTCCCCTCTTTTTGGTGAAGAAAACGGGCGACTTGTGACCCGTACTGGACCTCAAGAGACTCAACAGAGGCATCCAAGTGGAGTCCTTCAAAATGGAGAGCTTACAGTCTATTCTCCTAGCAATAAACCTAAACTACTGGATGCTTTCTATAGATTTGTCGGATGCCTATCTTCACGTGCCAGTTCACCCATTTTTTTTCAAAAAATTCATAAGCTTCACCATAAATCAACACCACTTCCAATTTCAGTGTCTTCCGTTCGGCATCTCCTCGGCTCCCAGGACGTTTACCAAAATTCTGCTGCCACTAGTAGCTTTCCTCAGGGAGAAAGGGCTACGAGTCCCCCCCTTCAAATTTATAGCTAATCCAATCCTGTCAGGTTGTGGGGGCGGAGTCACAACCCAGTGTGTGCTGCCGTGAAGACGCGTCAGGAAAGGAAAATTAAGGAAGGTGAGTATACAATTTTCCGTTTTCCAGTGGAGTTCCAGGACAGACCTGGAGAGATGGAGTCCCTCCCATCACCACAGGAAACACATTGCCACAGTTCAAAAGGTAGTCCCTCAGGTCACTGTCCAGTCAGTCATTTACCAAGAACCGAAGGATGGAACTGAAAAAAAAAAAATATATAAACAATAGGACACAACTCCAGTAATCTTGACTGTAAGGTTATTACGTCACCTTCAGGAGAGGACTAGGCAGAACATGTAATACATGTGAAAACAACAGAACTTTACAGTTCTGCCTAGGGGGCGGTCCATCTGCCTGCTTCCTGCAGCTCAGTACGTCAACAAGCAGTATAACGTAAACCAATAGGAGGGGAGGGTGCTGTGTCAGTCAATGAAATTCAGAGAAAAGGATTTTACGGTGAGTATAAAAATCTTATTTTCTCTTTCGTTCATTGACGGACACAGTTTCAGTAATCTTGACTGTAGCACGTCCCCAAGCAGTGTCATAACAAGGGGTGGGAACAGCAACATAACTTCACCCACCAGAGGTGCTCCCTAACAGGGGAGTCACCATCTGAACCAACCGCATCAGAACTTGCAGTCAATGTATGCATCAGAGTGCATTAACATAAAAAAAAAAAAAAAAAAAAAAAAAAGAAGAAGTGTAACTTTTCTCTTAAAAGAAGTAAAAAAAAAAAAAAATAAAAAAAAAAAAACCTGAGCTGCAAGAAGCATTCTGAGGGACCGACCCATGGGCGGAACTGTAAAGTTTTGACATGTATTACATGTTCTGCCTAGTCCTCTCCTGAAGATGGCGTAATATCAAGATTACTGGAGCTGTGTCAGTCAATGAACGAAAGAAATATAACCATAACGGGGAACAACATTAACACATCAGCGTACTTCAAGGGTGGGATCGTGCTGTCCTGGAAGACCACTGGAAAAGGAGTTACTAGTAAGTCTAACTCCTGTTTTCCCCAGTGGAGGCAAATCCCCAGGACACTCCTGATACAGGCACCAGCCAAACCCAGGTAGGCTGCTGGCCAAGCCATGTACTGATGTTTTCTCATGTTGGTAGTTGTAAGGCTGGGACTTGTAGTACTACATGGTGGTGGATAACTCACTGTCCCGGGATTATGCAGTTTGGAGGGTAAAAAATGTTTGATGCCGAGATCATCTATTCTTTATTTACAGGCTAAGGAGGCTCCAAGGGAAGACAAGTCAGGCTGCAAAAAAATAAAATAAGTGTCCCAATTGTGAAAACAAGTTATCCTCAGGCTCTAACAAAGCTTTATGCAGACAGTATTGCAGGCTTACTAAAATCAGAGGCAGACTCTCCCTTGGCTAAATTCCTTAGCTCCTTCAAAGATGAGATGGTGTCAACCTTTAAATCCCTCAGGGAGTTAATCACAGATCTAAACACGTCTGCTTCCACCAGTAGAGTTGCAATTCCCTCTTCACCAGGCCTTACAACACCCAGTTCCGTGGAGTCAGGGAGCATAGCCCCCACATTAGTTAGCCCTGAATCCTCTGACGCAGACTCAGACCAGGATGAGGATCAGGCAGCAGCTAACAAAGCCACAAAATAAAAACTGTCCCTTGAGGAAGTGGACGAGCTGTTGAGCGCTATTTACGATACACTGGAATTTGATGAAGAAGTTCAATTGAACAGACATGACAAGATGTATGAGGCCCTGGGGAAAAAGGCAAAAGTATTCCCTATACATAACGTGCTTCCATTCAAAACACGCCTGTGCAGTGTCCCCTTTATATGAGACTAAGACTCCTTTCACACCAGGGCGTTTTGTAAGCGCTATAGCGTTAGAAATAGCGCCTGCAATCCGCCCTAAAAAAAAAAAAAAAAAAAAAATAAAAGCTGCACCATTGTTTGTAGTGTGAAAGCCCAAAGGCACTAGTTCCGTTGAGACTTCAGTCAGTCGGTCTCGATCATTCCATATCTAGACGATTTACTCCTCATGTCCCACTCGGAGAAACAACTTTGTCAGGACTTGGAGTTAACACAACTCAGCCTGAGTCAGTTGGGGTGGATAATCAGTTAAAAAAAGTCCAAAACACCACCAACAGAATATTCTGTATTTAAGCTACAAAATCCTGTCTGTAGATCAAAGGATAGTCTTGCTGGAAGAAAAGATATTGAATCTGAAACTCTCCTGGGGATTGTATAATGTATCTCTCAAGGGCTATGCTGGAAGACGACTGGGGAAATAAGGCATTCCTTCCGACCTTGTCCTAGCCAGTCATTTGCAGGAAAGGAATACAAAAATTCTTGGTGGTTCTGCTGCCCTTCCACATTGCATAAAATCTTTCCATGGTGCTGGAGATGCTTCGTATCTGGTGGACCTGCAGGTAGATTAGACCCCTTTGGTGATCCATCTTCGACCAGTGTACTGGTGAAAAGTGCCCTGAAACCCTAGAGCAGTGATGGCAAACCTTGGCACCCCACATGTTTTGGAACTACATTTCCTATGATGCCCCAGCACTCTGCAGTGTAGTACCAAAACATCTGGGGTGCCAAGATTCGCCATCACTGGTAAAACACTAATTACTAGACGCTAGAGATCCACACATTTTTTTTTTTCTAGTATAGAAGGCTGGACAGCTGAACTGAATCTCATGCGAATGAAACTACTGACAACTACTTTTTGTTTGTCATACTCCCCACCTGTTCCTATTAGGGGTACAGATGCTCCTCCTGTTCATAGTCACATTGTACCTTTCACTCTTATTGCGTCAGGATATATTCTCTCTTTAGATATGTATCCTGCTTCACACATTTTGTGGACATATTTTGGAACTTATAAAATCTGTTGATTTTGCAAAACCCGAATAAAAGGTTTATGTATAGATAAAAAAAAAAAATTAAAGACAAACCAATAGGTGATTCAGTTCACCAGACACTACCAAAAACTTGTACAAGTACAATATTAAAATGTTCACACACAGTCGTGTTGAGCTGCATTGTGGGTACATTTTCTTATACCATAATAGTGCATTGGTGCGACATTCAAAATTAAAGTGGTCGTAAAGGCAGAAGTTTTTTTTTATCCTAATACATTAAGATAAAAAGCCTTCTGTGTGCAGCAGCTCCCCTCAGCCCCCCTAATACTTACCTGAGGTCCCTCTTGATCCAGCGATGCTGCACGAGAGACTCAGCTGTCCAGGACTCCTTCTCATTGGCTGAGACAGCAGTGAAGCGCCATTGGCTCCCTCTGCTGTCAAAGTCAGTGAGGAGAGAAAGGGGCAGGGCCGTGCCGAGACTCCATTGTCTGAATGGGCACAGGGAGCTGCGACTTGGCTCGAGTGCACCCATAGCAAGCTGCTTGCTGTAGGGGGCACTCAACAGGAGGGAGGGGCCAGGACCCCTGAAGAGGGACACAAAAAGAGAAGCATCTGGGGTGCTCTGTACAAAACCATTGCACAGAGCAGAACAATACAAAATAAATAAAAAAGAGACTTTAGTATTCATTTAACAGCAAATCGTAATGTAAAATTGTTCACATTACCACAATGCACAAGTGTAAATTCACACCACAAAAAAAAAAAAAAAAAAAAAAAAAAGTGCTCAATACAAAGCATTTGAATTAACCAATTTATTTACATACCTGTACAGCAGAATTCCGTGGTCATCTACATAAATAGTCACTTAGCTTGTTACTTTGAACTACTCATAGCAGTAACCCATAACTTGTGTACTGACCAGTCTAGAACTGCCACTGCTGGAGAAAAAAAATAAAAATAAATAATAATTTTACTTTATGGGATTCAATGTGACATAGTAAAAAGGAAAATATAAGCCATAATAATCAGTGAGACTTTTCAGACACCCCCTCCCTTTCCACAGAACATTCAAATAAGATACAAAAACCTTGCGACCTGTTAAATTGCTTTTGGAGTCTCTCAAAGTAAAGGTGACAGCATATCCCTGTGTCCCAGAGCATGGAGTGCTGGCCTGTCCTAATAACAATCAACAAGGTGAGGATCTTTAATGTGTGGCCTGCCCCGCTACACGCAGCCTCTACCTGCGATAGTTGGGTTTATACCCTCCCACGGGTGTTGCAGTGTATTTTTATGAAAAGCCCGTCCACCAGCCTTTCAGGTGGCAGCTCACCTGCGGTGGTAAACCTCTGAAGATTTCTGGTAGAGGGTGTTGTAGGTAAGCAAGACCTATTATGAACAGCACACATCCTTTAATGTCCAGACATTTGATTTACCCAAAAAAGAAGCCAAACAAAACCCAGGTGCAGAAACAAGTGTATACTGAAAATGAGAGTGGATGTATATTAATAGAACACTGCAATGGCCATACAAGGTTATACATTCAAAGTAAACTATTTGTACAGCTTTTAAAGCAGAGCAATAACTTTAAAAACATAGTATTCCTCAAACCTGTTTGACAGCACAATATTTCAAGACATTTGCAAAGAAAAACACAGATGTACACGGAATACAAGTATTTGGAACCTGGATTACTAGCATGTCTTGGCTATATAATAAAAAAAAAAAAAAAAAACCCTTACAGGACAAGAAGAGGCAAGCCTGTTTCCTTACACAACATCCTGTAACAGGGCCAACTAGGCTTAAAGCAAGGGCTCCTATAGACAGGCTTCACTGGATGCTGCCTTTTGGATGTGACCAGAGCACTGCCTAAATACATTAGTTTCAAACAAACACAACAAAGGCTGTTTGGCCTGCTTTGCCTACCATGCAAATGAATCTCAATAGGCCATGCTTCATTCAAAGAAAGGCAACGAAGAGCTTAGAACAGTCATCTACATCTAACCACTGACGTAATTGGTGATTTGCAGAGATATCTTGGCAACACGTGTTCCAACTACAAAACCCAGCCATATAACCCCTAGAGTATAAATTAATCTGCAAGCACAATCCTAGACCTCTCCCATTCTAGAGGTCTGACAAACCCTGGGCACAGCGTTTTTTTTTTTTTTTTAAACCCGTTATGAAAGAAACAAGTAGGCTGTAATAACTAATGATGCTAGGTGCCTGGTTTTCATACCAACGCTTGACCAATGTTTGAGTCAGTGGTCCCCAAAATATATGAAAGTTTCTTCTTTGACATTCCTCACTTACAGTTGTTTCAGGTCAGTGACTTTGGTATTAAAGCGGTTGTAAAAGCTGAAGGTTTTTTTTTTTACCTTCATGTAGTCTATGAAGGTAAAATAAACCTGTGTGCCACTCCGCCCACAGCTCACCTGAGCCCTCTCTCGGTCCAGCAATGTGCTCCCTCTTCTAAATGGCTGATACAGCAGCAATTGGCTCCCACTGCCATCAATCCCAGCCAGTGAGCCAATGAGGAGAGTGGGGGGCGGGGCCAAGCCACATGTGTCTCTCATGGATGCATAGAGGAGGGTTGGGGAGCGAACATGCAACAGTGCCCCCCATAGCAAGCAGCTTGCTATTGGGGACATTGTCAGGGGGGGGGGGATAAAAAATAAATAAAAAAAAAACACACACACACACACACACACACACACACACACACACCGGCTGGGGACCCGAGAAGAGGAGGATCGGCACTGCTCTGTGCAAAGCCACTGCACAGAGCAGGTAAGTATAAAGGTTTTTTTTTTTTTTACTTCAATATCACTTTAAACGAATGTGTCAACTTGACAGCTACATAAGCATTTTCAGAAGTTAGTTAGCACTGGCAGTGCAGGCATTTATTTTACAATAGATTTACTTCACCTTTACCAACAAAAGGCCTACGCAGATAAGGGGCGCCTGTAGATGGGGGGGGGGGGGGCACTATAATCACACACATAAGTTGGACTTGATGAACTTGTGTCTTTTTTGAACCTCTACTATGTAATTGACTAAAGTTGAATAAATGCCAACTTCTGTGATGGTGGATGTGAGCAGCAACACTAGGCTTCCCTTAAAAACATCCTAGTTTTCCCCATCAGGCTTCATGAGGTACATAAATGGCCTACATTTATAGCAAGGGCATTATTCAACAAAAGCTACAGATTGTCTTTATCTACAGACACCTTATCTGCATAGGCAGTTTTTTGCTAAATATGAACCCTTTAACAGGAAAATAAATAAATAAAAAAAATCAATCAAAAAGGCAAGTCCATTCCTTTGCTAAAAATGGTAACAAAGTTGCAGAGTTTGGGGTACTAGAATATTAGTGATTTTTCCTACTTCCGCCAATAAGTTTCCATATTGATCAGTGACCTCAACCAATACCAAACATGCCAAAAACAAGCCTCCGACTTCCTAGTAGGAACTTTGTATTTGCATATTAATGTACTCTAGGTTAGTTTCACAGGTAAGCTGTATGACAACTTGTTATGCAGCAAGCAGCTGGGACTACCAGAAATCTAAGGATGATTGGAATGGTTCTAACCTATTATGTGAAACACTTTGGAATACGGTTGCCTAATACAGTATGAATTAACACATTACATGGAAAAAAAAAAAAAAAACTTTATAGCCCTTTAAAACATGCCCCAGTGCTCATAGGATAACTATTCCAGAGCTGATCTACTATAAATGCATGACAATAAAACATTACAACTGCAAAAAACTATTCAAAATATACTACCTTTAAAAAAAATAAGAATAAACCCCAAACACCCCCATTGACTAAAAAGCAGCCAAAGAGAAATATTTTTGATTTCAAACATCTTTGTGGTCACAGAAAGTCAAGCTGTCTAGAAACATTTGTAAAAGGTGAAGGAACTTCTCCATTCTCTGGACTTTCTACATAAGGCTCGATTCACATTTATGCATGTTGCTTTCAACCGTTTCTGCAGTGCTTTTTGCTCTTTTTTTGGAAAATCTGTTGGTGGGCAGATTTAAAAAACGTAAATAGCGGCAAAAATGCACTACATTCTGCAGCTTCTCCATTAAAATATATTGAAAAAAATAAAATAAACACATAAAAAGCACAATTTTTCATTTAATGTCCCTTGCCCTTTCCAGAACTGCAGAGGCAAAAAAATGCATTGATGTGAACATGTGCCATAGGAAACTCATGTTAAAAAAAAAATAAAAAAAAAAAAAAAAAAAAAAAAGTCCTGAATTTCTGCAAAAAGCATGAAAAAAAGGCATTAGTGTACATCGAGATATCCTCATTGTTTACAAGTATGGTTACGACGGCCCATCCCCGTGCCTGCCGCCTAGGAGTTGGATTGCCCTTCCGTGGTGATTGACATGCGGAGGCGTTCTATAAATGACGTTGTGTGTAGTGGCGTGGCACCGCCGCTGAAGATGTCAATGACGAAACGCGTCCGACGGAGCCACGCATACTACGTCATTTCCGGGTCGCCGCAAACGGGTGGAACGCAGTTGGAGCGCACGCTGCGTATCCTCTGATCGGTTCCCGAATAAGTTTTTTCTGAAGCTTGCAGAGGATGTTTGTATTTTTATAGCCACAACCCGGGGTTAGCAGTGATGTTTCCGCACTTTAGAACGGCAGACTGCTGACACTAAAAGCTATCTTTTGAATGCATGTCCTCTTTAGTTTGCAGACCTCTTGCTGACTAAATCATTTGGAATTTATTGTGGTGTGAGCTGAGAGTTGTTAATCTACCCTCTGCTAGCTTTCTTCATAGCTTGATTTTAACTTGAGACTGTTGTTTTTTTATTAATTCATTTTTTTTATTAATTTTTGTCCTGTCATTTTTTGTTTTTTTATGATTAATTCCCACTGGCTTATGAACTGTTAAGTGGGATGTTAATTACTTTTTATATACTTTTTTGTTGAAAGATTTTTAATATAAAAAAAAATTCTCTCTTTTTATACACTTTCTGGCACATGTGCTTCTTAAAAATAAAGGTTTCTTTTGCCATTACAACTAGTGCCCCTATTTTTGATCACATTTAAATCATTTACTACACTATGGAGATTTTATATTTTTTCTCCTATGAGGATTAAATTGGACTCCCTCCTCTTTTGGATTGCGTATATGGTACCTGAAAATTGGGATCGCATTTAAAGGTGGAAAACCCCTGGAGGGGTGTTTTTCTTGGAGCAATCGCATCGCATATGGAATTGAAGTTTGGAATCACATAAAGATTTATTTGAAGGCCCATTACCCCTGTAGGGGTGTATCGTTCCGGTGAGTGGGGAACCTTGTGGGGGAGCACACAGTCACCTGGAGAATTTAGTCGCAAGCACGAAAGTCACTTTATTCCTGCTGGATTTGCACAATCAAGATTTTGGTCTGATTTTTTTAATTTTCTTTGTTTTCAGGTGTGGACATTAACAGACTTTTTGTGTTTTTTCCATTTTTTCTTTTTCCGCTTTTGGTTTTTTATTTTATTTTTTGGTTCTACTGTTCATTTAATGTTGTTTGGGAAAACTTTTAATTTTTGATTTAAAGCACATAATTTCATATATATTTATCTCTTTTTTTCTATAATATATAAATATCCTGGTTGATATTTATGGTATATGCATTTATCTAGCAAGATTATCTTGCATTTTTGCACATTTGGATATACAAGGTCTGGGGTTTGGTGCATATAGTAAATTTTATAGTCATATCATTTTGGTTTTTTTATGAGGTTGCACTTTAGCTTGTTTTTGAAGTTTATTAACAGTGATTAATATAACATATATAGGGAATTGTGTGAATACGCATGTGACTCACACTAAGTACTATATGTAGCACTTAGTCTTGCACAAAAGCACTTTAGAAGATTTCCTGTAGTCCCTTTATGCACAGTCTATTGAATTTTTATGGTGAGGATACGATTGTTTTCTACAAACTTATAACGAACAACCTACTGTATTGTGGTAATATTGTATCTAGTGGAAATAAGGGTGATATTCACCTTTTAATATCGGGTAGCGCCGGACACCTCACATTCTCTTGAAATTATCGATTATTTTGAAAGACCCTTGCGGGGATTTCTTGGTTGGGGGGCTGCAACCCGTATATATAGATAGTTGTATGCTTCTTGCTCTCTGTATTCTTTCTGGTTCCTGTATTGCCTAAGCGCGGTTTTGTTCAAACTTTTTAATTAGTGTGTATGGAACCTAAATAACTTTTTTTTTTTTTTTTTTTTAAAGCACACAGCATTATAACCCCTTCCATACCGGGAACACCTCAGTTTTTGTAGCAAAGCAATACACATACGTACGACCTGGTCTGACATTCATGGACACCAATATGAGAAACTGTGTGTCACCAGAGGAACATCTGTTGGTAACGATCAAGTATGTGTATATATTTATAAAATATATTTATCTATAGATGTACAGATTAATTTTTTTCTCGGTCCTTTATTTAAAAAAATAAATAAAATAATGTCTATTTATAGCAAATTATCCAATTTTTTTAAATAACTAAAATTTTCTTGTGGCAATTTTTAAGTAATCACACTTACCTGTCCCAGGGTCCAGTGATGTCGGCGGCAGATGACGAGCGATCGCTCGTCTCGCTGCTGCTCCCACCGCCATCCTCTGTCAGGGAATCGGGAAGTGAAGCATTACAGCTTCACTGCCCGGTTCCCTACTGCGCATGCGCAAGTCGCGCTACGCGTCTCTTATGGCCCCCTGCTGTGTCTCTGGGAACTGTGCGTTTCCCAGAACACAAATGGGGGGCGAGGTGTCTGCGGCGGTCTGCCCGGAAGTGGGTGCAGATACCTGGATTATCCAGGTAACTGCACCCCCCTCCCCCCTGAAAGGTGCCGATTGTGGCACCGGAGGGGGGGAGGGATCAGATTAGCGGAACTTTCCCTTTAGGGTGAAGAACCGCTTTAAAAGCAAATCTATGTTAATTCGAGTTTTTATAATCGTTTTAAATTTATTTGGCCAATTTGATATATTTTTATCGTGAAATATGTATTGATTAATATATTTTAATTCTTTGCTGCTGTATATGGTAGTATAATATTTTTTAATACCTTATTAAAATATCCAGAATCCTAACCATTCATCCCAACTGCTACCCCTACCCCTTACACTTACCCTACCCCAACCCTAATCCAACCCTAAACGGATAACCACTTACAATAACACCCAACCCTAATGACCAATTTAAATTGCCGCAGATGGTCACAGTTGACTTTGAGGCCATGTACAGTGCCTTGCGAAAGTATTCGGCCCCCTTGAACTTTTCAACCTTTTGCCACATTTCAGGCTTCAAACATAAAGATATAAAAAATTTTTTTTTTGTGAAGAATCACCAACAAGTGGGACACAATTGTGAAGTGGAACGAAATCTATTGGATAATTTAAACTTTTTTAGCAAATAAAAAACTGAAAAGTAGTGCGTGCAAAATTATTCGGCCGCTTTACTTTCAGTGCAGCAAACTCACTCCAGAAGTTCAGCGAGGATCTCTGAATTATCCAATGTTGTCCTAAATGACTGATGGTGATAAATAGAATCCACCTGTGTGTAATCAAGTCTCTGTATAAATGCACCTGCTCTGTGATAGTCTCAGGGTTCTGTTGAAAGCGCAGAGAGCATCATGAAGACCAAGGAACACACCAGGCAGGTCTGTAATACTGTTGTGGAGAAAAGTTTAAAGCTGGATTTGGATACAAAAAGATTCCCCAAGCTTTAAACATCTCAAGGAGCACTGTGCAAGTGATCATTTTGAAATGGAAGGAGTATCAGACCACTGCAAATCTACCAAGACCTGGCCGTCCCTCTAAACTTTCAGCTCAGACAAGGAGAAGACTGATCAGAGATGCAGCCAAGAGGCCCATGACCACTCTGGATGAACTGCAGAGAACTACAGCTGAGGTCCGTCCATAGGACAACAATCATGTCGTACAATGCACAAATCTGGCCTTTATGGAAGAGTGGCAAGAAGAAAGCCATTTCTCAAAGATATCCATAAAAAGTCTCATCTAAAGTTTGCCACAAGCCACCTGGGAGACAAACCAAACACGTGGAAGAAGGTGCTATGGTCAGATGAAACCAAAATCAAACTTTTTGCCCACAATGCAAAACGATATGTTTGGCGTAAAAGCAACACAGCTCATCACCCTCAACACACCATCCCCATTGTCAAACATGGTGGTGGCAGCATCATGGTTTGGGCCTGCTTTTCTTCAGCTGGGACAGGGAAGATGGTTAAAATTGAGGGGAAGATGGATGCAGCCAAATACAGGACCATTCTGGATGAAAACCTGTTGGAGTCTGCAAAAGACCTGAAACTGGAACGGAGATTTATCTTCCAACAAGACAATGATCCCAAACATACAGCAAAATCTACAAAAGAATGGTTCACAAATAAACGTATCCAGGTGTTAGAATGGCCAAGTCAAAGTCCAGACCCGAATCCAATCGAGAATCTGTGGAAAGAGCTGAAAACTGCTGTTCACAAACGCTCTCCATCCAACCTCACTGAGCTCGATCTGTTTTGCAAGGAAGAATGGGCAAGAATTTCAGTCTCTCGATGTGCAAAACTGATAGAGACATACCCCAAGCGACTTGCAGCAAAAGGTGGCTCTACAAAGTATTAAACGCAAAGGGGCCGAATAATTTTGCACGCCCCACTTTTCATTTTTTTATTAGTTAAAAAAGTTTCAAAAATACAATAGATTTCTTTCCACTTCACAATTGTGTCCCACTTGTTGGTGATTCTTCACAAAAAAAATTATATTAGGGATGCACCGAATGGGTTTTTTGGTGCCGAAACCGATACCGAAACAGCACCGATACCGAAAATGACTGTTTTTAAAAAATATTTTTATACAGGAGGTGGCCAGAGACTGGCGACATGGTACAGGAGGTGGCCAGAGACTGGCGACATGATAAAAGAGATAAGTGTTTGTGTCCCCTCGTGCAGCCAGTGTTTGTGTCCCCTGTGTAGTCAGTGATGCAGAAAGAGAGGAGAGCCGCCTCTGCCATCTGGATCAATAGAGCGCCGGGAACATCACAGCTTTAATTTCAATAGCTGTGTGTTCCCCCGTCGCCCGCCGTCGCATACAGCCCCTCCCCCTTGTCCGGGGAACTGTGATAGACAGATCACCCGTCCAGATTAAAATTAAAGCTGTGATGTTCCCGGCGCTCTATTGATCCAGACGGCGGAGGCGGCTTTCCTGTGCTATACACCTCCCGTGATGGGCGGCACCAAAAACAAGTGCATGACATTTTGCGACCTGACTTTAGGGGCCCCTATCTCTGGGTCACTTGATAGGAACCTAAAATTTGTTGTAGTGCTAGTTCCACAGTGTCTGCATTCCGAATTTGGGGTTCCTGGCAATAAGTGGCCCCAAAGTCGGGTCGCAAAATGTCATTCTTAGATCATATTTCTGAGTTTTTCAGGTCCAAAAAATTGGGTTCCTTTAAAAACGCGGCTAAACGCAGGTGCCACGTTTAGCTGCGTTTTGCGTCTGACATGTGGAAATGTTTGCGTCTGAACCCATTTTTTTGCTTCTGGAAAAACGAAGTTAAACGCAACTGCATAAAAGCGGCAAAAAATTAGACTGTGTGCATGGACACATAGGATAACATTGAATGAGTTCAGGGGCAGTTGGAAAAAAAATAAAAATAAATAAAAAAAAAAAAAAAAAAGTGTCCCACTGCATCTGAACACGCGTTTAACAGTCTTGTGTGCATGAGGCCTTAATGTGAAAGATGATGTTACGCTGCGAGAATCGTGATCTATCTTCTAAGGAAAAAAAAAATCGTGATTCTCATTTTAGCCAGAATCTTGCAGCTCTACTTTTAACCATTAGGCCTGAATTATAACTTGCCAAATCCACTTAGCAATAGTGGATTTCGACACTGCCTGTTCTTTCCTAGGACCCTCTGGCAGCACAATAAGTCATCAGTCTTTCGGACCTGAGCAGTCGCCTTTAACTAGACCTTGACCGATCTCACTACATCATGACAATGTAGTGAGTTCTCTACCCTAGAACCTGGTTTTGGAAAATATGACGGTAGGACAATATCTTGGTTTAGGTGAAAGCCTAAAACTACCTTAGGCAGAAAACTTGGATGAGGACAACACAAACCTGTCCTCGCAAATAATATGGCTTCTTTACAGGAAAGATCAGCCAACACTGATACCCCCTGCAAAAGGGTACAGCAACCCAAAACACTATTTCCCTTATCCAAAGGACCTATGGAGTATGCTGTAATGGTTCAAAGGGCTGTTTTTGCAATACCGAAAAAAAAAAAAAACTAATGTTCAAGTCCCAAGGTTGGTCTAACTGGCGGAATAAGCCGCATTACCCCTTGTATAAAAACCCCAGACCAAAGAATGCAAATGGAAAAAAATAAAAATAAATAAAAATCGGTCTCTGAAATAGGACGGATAAAGCCGAGACTTGGCCCTAAAATTGTACTCAAGGCCAGCTTCATTTGTATTTGTAGAAAAAACAAGAATTCTACCCAAGTTATATTTCCGAAGGTACCAACCCTTGGATTCAAACCAGGAAACATAAGCTCTCCAGAACAATATAGGACTCTGGAAGCCGTCTTTATTAATTAGGGTAGAAATCACTGACCCAGAAAGACTACGTCTTTTCAGAATGTGGGCTTCCATAGCCAAGCTGTCAAACGTAGAGTTTAAGGTAGGATGGAACATCGGCACCCGTCAGAGTAGGTCTGGACGTAGTGGAAGGGACCATGAATCCTCCACCACCATCTTTACAGTTTCTGCATACCAGGACCTTCTGGGCCATGCTGGTGCTACAAGAATTACCGGATTTCTTTCCTACTTGATCCTGCAACGAATCCATGCCAGCAACTGAATAGGGGTAAAACTGACCCCATGGGGTTACCACGCATCTGTCTTGCATGCGAGTGGATCCCTTGTCCTTGACATAAGGTTACATGTTGAACCTGGATGCCAAAAAAGATCTACATCCAGGATCCCCCATCTTTGGCATATAGCCAGAAAAATTTTGCAGTGAAGGGACCACTCCCCTGGGAGCAACCGCTGGTGACTCAAGTGGTCCGCCTGCCAATTTTCTATTCCCGGAATGAAGACTGCCCATAGGCAAGGAAAATTATTTTCCACCCAAGCTAGAATATGGTCCACAACTCTGAGCTGCGTGACCCTTAGGGCCTCCTTGGAGATTGATATAGGCCACAGCTGTGGCATTGTCCCGTCAGGATCCAAGCCGACAATCCCGTTACCTGAATGTTCAGTGCTTCAGAACCAGATGCGCTGCCTGAATCTCTAGGATGTTGATGGGCAAGGCTTTTTCGGTTCTGGACCACTGTCTTTTCCAGTACTGCTCCCCAACCTGAAAAAGTTGGCATCTGTCGTCACCACTTTCCAGGCAACTGGTATGAACGACTTTTCCTTCTGTAGATTCCCAGATACTGAGCACCAACTGAGGCTCTGGGACACCCTTGGGGACAGCCACATTGGCAAATCTAGAGCTTGAACGGTTTTGTTTCAAGCAGACACGATAATGTTTTGCAACAGTCTCGAATGGAACTGGGCATAATGAACCACTTTGAATGAAGCCACCATCTTTCCTAACCTCATGCATAGGCGAATGAAGGGATCTCTTTTTTGACCTGACCATCTGCACCAGCTCTCTTATGGAGTTTATCTTTGCTTGAGGCAAGAACACCTTTTTTTGGGCTGGGTCTATGATCAGACCCAAGTACTCCAGCCTTTTTAGCGGTTTTAAGGAAGACTTCTCTAGGCTGAGAATTCAACCCAGATTTTTCAGGCAAATCCACTTGGCACTACAAGTGCAAACTACAAGTACAAAGTGCACTTGAAATTGCACTGAAAGTGCAGTCTCTGTAGATCCAAAGGGGACATGCAAGGAAAAAATAAATAAATAAAAACAGCATTTTAGCTTGTACACGATTGGATGATAAAATCAGCAGAGCTTCCCCTCAGATTTACAGCGACTGCACTTCCAAGTGAACTTTGCACTTGTAGTGCAAAGTGGATTTGCCTTTCGTAAAAATAACCCCCTTTACACCAAACGGGCCACTGACAGGTCTATTAGCAATAGATAGTCTAGGTACACCAACACTTATGCCCTGTGCTCTTAACCTGACTAAAAGGTGGAGCCAGAACTTTTAACACCCAGGGTGCTGTAGCTAGCCCGAAGGGCAAGGCTACAAACTGAAGATGCTGCTGTTCTACCTCAAACCGCAGAAACCTTTGGCGAGTCAGAAATACAGGGACATACAGATATGCATCCGTGATGTTGACAGACACCAAAAGATCTCCTTCTTGTAGGATAGAAACCACTGACCTGATCGACTCCCTGCAAAAAGAGTGGATATTCAGGAACTGATTTAGATGCTTTAGATCTAGAATGGGTCTGACACCTCCATTCTGCTTTGGTACTGTAAAGAGGTTTGAATAAAACCCCAAACCCTACAAATCTCCACAGGTGAGCATGATCAGCCCGAGCCAGTAATCGGTCTAGTGCCTGAAACAGATTGCCTTTTCCCTGGATCTTTGGGTAACGTTTAACCTCAGAAAACGAGACGGTGGAAGGTTCCAAAAATTCTAGTTTGTACCCTCAGGATGACCTTTGAACCTGGGTATGACCCTGAGGCTTTCCTCGAGACTTTGATGGCAAAGGTCATCGCCACTGCCTATAGTCTGAGGCCCCTGGCGCAGGAGAAAGAGTTGGCCTAAAAGAAGGGCGTTTATTCCTTCTCTTGCCTGGCAAAAGGAGTACTTTTCCCACTTGAAATCTTTTGGATGTATTAGTCCAAATTATCACCAAATAGCCGATTCCCATGAAAAGAAAAACCAGTCAGGAGCCTTTTTCATGCTTTGGCTGACCAATTTTGTAACCACAGGATCCTATGCATGTGTACCATGTGTGGTATGTGTAAATTTGCATGTGTGATTTTAAGAGGAATTCCAACCTTTTATCTGTTGGATCCTTAGGCATTTGTGCATTGTCTACTGGACAAGTTAGACTTTTATTCACACTGGATATAGCAGCTTCAACTGCTGGCACAATCCATCTTTTGGTGAATTTCTCCCCCATGGGATAGAGTCTGAATCTCTTTGGAGGGAGAAAATGCTTATCCGGGCGATCCCATTCAGCATAAATAAGCTGTTCTAGCAATGCATGGACAGAAAACGCATGCATAGGCTGTGTTTTTAAGGAACCTCAAGAAGAAACAGAACAGTCAGCTGACTCCATTAGGGGTAGCTTGAAAGTGGAACGAACCATCTACCTAAGAGATTGTACCAGCAATTTCTCAGATTGCGAGGCTGAAAAGGGATCATCCACCGTTGTTTCCTCTGATGAGTAATCGTTTGTCTTTCCTCCTGATCGCCTGAGGGTAAACCCTCATCCTCTACCCACTATTCCCTTGTAAATGGTCAAAGGTGGGGGAGGGGGATCTAGCACGCTTCCTATCCTTTAGGATAGAGGATGCAATTAAAGCTGCTAATATTCCTTCTAGGCCCAGCAGGGCGGAGGAAAATGCATCTTCACATATACAGGGGCCAAGATGTGAGAAGCAGCTGCACCACCAGTTAGTTCCAATAACTCTGTGCCACATCTGGTATTTCAGGAGAGGATAACAGTGTAGAGCAGGGGTAGGGAACCTCAGCTCTCCAGCCGTTTTGAAACTACAAATCCCATCATGCCTCTGCCTCTAGCAGTCATGCTAGGGTCTTGCAATGTCTCATGGGAGTTGTAGTTTCAAAACAGCTGGAGAGCCAAGGTTCCCTACCCCTGGTGTAGAGGAACAACTGAAGTTCCCAGCTCCTGGGGGTGAAATTTTTGGTACCTCCTTTGTGGTGTCCTTTTGGGAGCCATAGTGCTAATCACAAAAGCACAGGCACCAAGTAAATGCACTATATGCTGAGCAATAGTCTAGCATACAATGCTGCCAATAAAGTTCAGCTTGGTGTTCAGCAAAATGAATTTCCTGTACTAGAAATGCCTGTATGCATTGCCTTAAGTGACCCCAGCGCTCGTCCTGTGTGTCAGACATTCATCTTTCCAGTTCCTGGCTCAAGAAGCATCTTTTTGATATCTCAGATTGCAAGGCTCTACCCAGAGTCCCCAGCGCCTGTGCTGTGTGCTCCTCGTGGACGCTATGCCCCCTCCGCTTATTAACCCGCACCCCTTGTTTAACCAGTTCCCGACCGGCGCACGACGATGTACGTGGGCAGAATGGCACGGGCAGGCATATTGGCGTACAGGTACGTCCATTTCTATATGCGGCCCTGCCATTGCGTGCGCGCCGCCGACAGCGCTCTTGCGTACTGGTCGAGACCCCCGCGAGTCCTGTCACGGGTCCCTCGGACTCAATCGCCGTGAACGTCTCAAGGGGAGATGCCGTTGTAAACAGCATCTCCATGTTCTGCCTAGCAACAAGTGACGCTGATCTCTGCTCCATGTGATTGGAGCAGAGATCAGTGTTCACTAACACAAAGCCCAGCCCCCCACAGTAACACGCCCCTAGGAACACTTAACCCCTACACTGCCACCCCCTGGTTAACTCCTTCACTGCCAGTGTCATTTACACAGGATTAGTGCATTTGAATAGCACTGATTGCTGTATAAATGATAATGGTCCCAAAAATGCGTCAAAAATGTCCGATGTGTCCGCCATAATGTCGCAGTCACAATAAAAAAAAAATAATAATAATCGCTGATCGCCGCCATTACTAGTACAAACTACTGTTTTACCTCCCAGCCTCTTAGTTCCCCCAGGGGGGGAAAAGAACATGTCGTTGAAAAACTTTGTTCTAGATTAGCAATCCCCCCAGCTGCTGAGAACACACACATGCTCTTTAGCTGAGACACTGAGCTGATTGAGAAGCAACGTACCAAGGTATGCGCATTTACTCCTAGTGGAGACTTTAAGGCATGACAATATTTTAGTCATGGAAGAAAAAAAAAATTCATAGGTGGACTTTTTACCATTCCTAGGCTTCTTCGCTTACCTTATCCTCACTGCAGGATACTGCTGTAACAGACAGATCCAAACTTCATCCATCATGGTGGGCTGTGTTAGCAAACCTTCAAAGACAGTGTCCCTCTATAGAGGTTCCACTCCCTTGGACCTGTATTAGCACCCCCCATGAAAAGCTTTAGGTAATGCAGGCATGACCAAAAAACCCTGGGTCCCGGGGTCCAGCCCTGCAAGGAAAGGAGTTAAAGGTAAA
Source organism: Lithobates pipiens (assembly GCF_037356315.1). Lineage (NCBI taxonomy): Eukaryota > Metazoa > Chordata > Amphibia > Anura > Ranidae > Lithobates > Lithobates pipiens. Next base: position 88,728,871 of record NW_027507791.1, read on the forward strand.
ACCTTGTGCTTAGTTTACGAGGCCCGGGTACCATCCACCTTGGCCTCAGTGGCACTTTGGATGGATCCGGTCTATGGAGGCTGTTTAAATCCAGCAAGGAGCCCTCCAGAGCACATCTTCACTAGTGACCAACACCTTAGACACTGCGAAATAAATGGGAGGTGCTCCCGGTATGAGAGGGGTTATATAGGGAGGCAACTTCTTGTTTAGGGTGTGCCAGTGTCCATCACCTGAAGGTGGCCTATAACCCACATATTACAATGCTGCTAATCAGGAAATGGATGGGGTTGGGCCAAACCACAGCTCCGTGTCTGATTGGACACACAGGGCAGTAGCTTGGCTCAGATGCCCCATAACAAGATGCTTGATGTGGGGGCACTTCAGCAAGAGGGATTGGTCAAGAGTGCCAACGTGGGGCCCAAGAAGCCGTTCCCCTATCAGAGCACAACAGCTCAGCAGGGGAGATCGCTGTACCTATGTCGAATTGTTAGTACAGTGGCTCCAACCTGAGCTGTCAGTTTTTTTTCCCTTCAAGCAAAAACACACTAATAGTGTGTACTAGGTTTTAGTTTTTTTCTGGAACAGGCTGAGATAATTATTTAGGAAGTGTTACATTGAGTGGGAAGGAGGCATTGTGTGTAACTGTTTAAGTATATTTTAATCAGTGGCGTTTGTGGGAATGCACTTCGCATCAGCAGCAATTTAAACTACACAGTGCACATTCACACCACGTGCAGTGCTTTTTATGCATAAAAAAAAAAAAAAAAAAAAAAAAAAAAAAAAAAAGCATTAAAAGTAGTTTATAAGCATTTCAATGGCATAGTTTACATCAGCAAATACAACATGCTGCTTTTTTCCAGAACAGAACTGTCCTAGACTGCGGGAAAAACACATAAAAAATATGTTACAAAAGCGCATGCAGAAATGCAAATGAAACAGATCTGGAGGACGTTTCTGTGGTGTGAACGAGCAGCAAGTTGTCATAATTGCGCTGGGGTTTTGTTTGATTATCTGGGAGTTTAGACCATCCTCCAAAGGGGTGCCCAAGGCGAGAGACCACCTGCAGCCACAAGGACGCCCGAGGCAAGGGACCACCCACAAGGGGCAGCCAAGGCGACGGACCACCCACAAGGGGCAGCCAAGGCGACGGACCACCCACAAGGGGCAGCCAAGGCGACGGACCACCCGCACCACAGCAGGGACTTGATGGCACACACTTCACCCATGACTGACCCCCTCCATGCCAGGCCTCACAGCGGCCAATTCTATCCCGGTATACACATCGTAGTAAAGACAACACCGGAGTGTCACACACACATTACTATCATGAGGCACTGAATGCCGGGGACACACACATCTCCCGCCGCACTCATCACATGTGGTTCTGAAGAGCCGGAGGACGAGCGCTGGTTTCCGGTGATGAGACTCTCACACAATGAGTTTTACTGCCGAGGGGAAGCAAGCATGATCCGCCCGCAGTACCGCCTTCTCCTCGGTCTATCCCTCACCCTCCGCGTCCCATACACTCACCTCAGAGACCCGCCGCCGCCTCACTCTGACACCCCAAACTACCCCCGACAACAACAACAAAACAATTCTGTAATCAGGTGTCCACAACGAACATTTCCGGTTCATGCCCCGCCCCACAAACGTCATTGGACGGCTCTGTGCTGACATCGCGGATTGGAAGAAGAATAGGACAAGCCTACATACAACACTTGTAACTCTTTCGCTCCCGAGGCCGTTTTTGCATTTTTTTTTTTATTTCCTATTTTTTTTTTTGCACACATGCTCAAAATGTATTTTAGTCCTGAAGATTAGGCGAGCCCCCAAACATGTTATATTTTCTGAAAGTAGAGACCCTGGAGAATACAACAGTAGTTACACTGTTTTATGTCACAGAAAATGAATGCAATGGTTTTAGGAATCACAAAATCTCAGGGAAAAATACACTAAAGGTAATATTAGGGCACATAAACCCAATATATTACCCAATCTTTTTTAACAAACACATTAAAGATGAGGTTGTGTAAATAGATATAAAACATGTCAAGTCTTAAAATTGTGCGCCCATGAAATGGCAACAAACTTCAATACCCAGTATGTTCCAGAAGCAATACTTTAAAAGCAGGTCATCGGTTTAGAGTTAATGGATAAGTTCACATTGTGTAACATGTTATATCCATATTCAGGGTCTAACATGTTACAAATCTACCGGCTCCCGCACATGGATCTCCCCCCCCCTTGTCAGAATCTGCATAGAACATGGCCATGCAGGACTCCACCCACCAAGCCGGGTCATTCATTCACAGAGTTCTGTGATCGGAAAACTACAAGGTCCAGCAGTCTTTGTGTGTGATTAATGTGGAGTCAACATTCATGTTCCATTATAATTACATATCAGTATGCATAAAAAAAACTTTTTTAAATATAATAAAACCCCTTAAACGATGTCACATAATTTTTATAATTTTTATAATCTTTATAAATTTTCATGCGTTTTCTTCAGTATTAATGTGTACCCCCCTTTTTTATGTATGAATTTTTTATGTAAGAATTTTTTTATATATATGTATGAATTTTTTATATATGTGAATTTTATATATGTATTCCTATACATATATTTATTTTCTTATTGTCATTCTTGTTTTCTTATTCAATATTCCCCAGATAGAAATAATTATAAACGTCCGGTTAAATGGGAAAAGACTAAGGAATGTCATCTAAATTGAGTATGGTCTATGGGTAGGCTGCAGTGCTCCAAGGCTAATTATATCTGTCTTCCCTAAGGGCACTAGGGGGAGCAATTGTATTCATCCCCAGCAGAGTAAGGGCATCCCACACCTAAAATGGCGCTGTTAGTTCAGCGCAGGCGTAGTGGAGCACTGCACCCTATTTAAGCAATAAGGTGCACCAATATGGCCGCTCCAGAGGACGTCGTAGTGACGAAACGCGTAGGGCGTGGCCACGTTGTGTGCACTCGTTTGAGACGAACGGCGGAGTTTTTCTATACGCATATGCTTTTAATGTAAAATGTGAGTAGATTTTAATACTAATAAACGAACGATTTGGTTAAGAATGTATTACACTATGGATATGTCTTTCCTTATATAATTAACGTTGGATACCATACGGACGGAATAACGAAGCTTCACCCAGTGCATCAGCAGCAGCCAGAGAGCGACACAGTGGCTTACATTGTGAAGGTCCATCCAGCCCCACAGGGGCATTAACTCTGGTGAGAGCATTTACACACTATAACACTGAGTGGCGCATCGGGGATGAAGTTCTCTAATTGAAAGCCCGCACTATTTGCACGAGTGAATCAAATACTCCCTATTGACTTTTTGTAACAATTACAACAATAATCTGAAGAGGCAGTATTATCAAGCCAAATATTAATTTTGGACTTATATTGGACACAGATGCGTCTTCATGCGATTATTGGTTGAAAATATTTCAGACCCCTGGTTGTTGTGATCCTTAGTTATTGTCTATTTGCACATTTTGCGTCTTCATGCGATTTTTTGGCTGAATCATTTCTGATCCTTGGTTGTTCTGACCTTTAGTTGCTTTTTTGCACATTTTTTTGCACATTTTTTTTTTTGCACATTTTTTGCACATGTTTGCACAATCTGTTTTAAACTAACATATTGTCGAATACTAACATTATTTCCACTATTTTGCACATTTAAATGAATATTTACATGTTTTTAGTAGGTTGATACGTATAGGATTATTTAACACCCTTTTTTGATTTTAATTATAATGGAACATGAATGTTGACTCCACATTAATCACACACAATCTTCTTTGGATAAAATTGCTTTAGGATATCTCTGCACGGTATCACCAACAGTTTTTTCTTTTTTCTTTTTCTTTTTATATATAAAAAATAAACACTAGGTTTTGATAAGTTAACTCATCTCATCACTGATAGGGTTTAGCGCCATAACCTTTTTATTTCACACTTTTTATTTCCCTCTCTTCCCCAATAAGGAAGTGAGGGCTTCAGGCACAGGCAGCTCTAACCCAGTATATTTCCTTTCCTCTCTCCATTTTTTAATTTTAATTTCATTTCACATATTTCTATCACATTGGAGATCTGATTTTTCCATAGCGCGACTTTATTTATTCATTTATCCAGCAGTCTTTGTCAAGATTTTTTTGATCAAAAATTGCTTTAGCACTAAAGAGAAAAAAAACAATAATATAAATATTAACGTGCACGCTACAGCGAGTGACCAGCTGTCCGGCTAGAAAGAGTCTGGTCCCAACCCTGGCCACTCCTCCTAACCCCTCCCCCACAGATGTCGCTGTAGCGTGCACTTTAACCACTTGCCTACTGGGCACTTAAACACCCTTCCTGCCCAGACCAATTTTCAGCTTTCGGTGCTCTCACACTTTGAATGACAATTACTTAGTCATGCAACACTGTACCCAAATGTATTTTTTGTCCTTTTTTTTCCACAAATAGAGCTTTCTTTTGGTGGTATTTGATCACCTCTGGGTTTTTATTTTTTGCGCTATAAATGAAAAAAGACCGAATATTTTGAAAAAAAAACAAATTTTTTCTTGTTTCTGTGATAAAATTATGCAAATTATGAATTTTTCTTCATAAATTTTGGCCACAATTCATACTGCTACATATCTTTGGTAAAAATAACCCAAATTAGTGGATATTATTTGATCTTTGTGAAAATTAGAGAGTCCACAAGCTGTGGTGCGAATCATAAAAAATTGATCACACCTGATGTACTGGTGGCCACATTTCTTGTGACCCGAACAAGCCAGGAATGTACAAATACTCCCCAAATGACCCCTTTTTGGAAAGTAGACATTCCAAGGTATTTAGTAAGAGGCATAGTGAGGTTTTTGGTGTTGTCATTTTTTCCTACAATTCTTTGCAAAATGAAGAGTTTTTTGTTTTTTATTTTTTTTTCCCCACAAAATTGTCATTGTAATAGGTTATTTCTCTCACGTGGCATGTGTATACCACAAATAATGCCCCAAAATACATTCTGCTACTCCTCCTGAGTATTACGATACCACATGTGTGGGACTTTTTCACAGCCTGGACACTTAGAGAGGCCCAACATGCAGGGAGCACCGTCACGTGTTCTAGGAGCATAAATTACACATCTAACTTGTTGACTACCTATTACACTTTTGAAGGCCCTGGAGCACCAGGACAATGACACGTGACACTGACGTGGCACTGATGGCAGATGTCACTGATACGTGGCACAGATGGCACGTGACACTGATGACAGATGGCACTAATACGTGGCACTGATGACACTTGACACCGATGACAGATGGAACTAATATGTGGCACTGATGACACGTGACACTGATGTGGCACTGACAGATGGCACTAATATGTGGCACTCATGACAGATGGCACCAATACGTGGCACTGATGACACGTGATACTGGTGACAGATGGCACCAATACGTGGCACTGATGACACGTGACACTGACAGGTGACACTTATAACACGTGACACTGACAGGTGGCACTGGAGACACGTGGTACTAGGGACAGGTGGCACTGGGGACACGTGGCACTAGAGATGGGTGGCACTGGGGACAGGTGGCACGGATAGGTGGCACTGGGGACAGGTGGTACTGGGGACAGATGACACTGTTAGATGGCCCTGGGGACTGGTGGCACTGGGGACACATGGCACAGACAGGTGGCACTGGGGACACATGGCATGGACAGGTGGCACTGATAGGTGGCACTGGGGACAGATCGCACTGGGGACAGATGTCACTGATAGGTGGCACAGGGAACAGATGTCACTGATAGGTGGCACAGGGAACAGATGGCACTGATAGGTGGCACTGGGGACAGGTGGACGTGTGTGTATTACTGTGTGTGTACTCTCTGTCACTGACGCTGCAGCACGGAAGCTCTCCCTCCTCACACGCTGTCTCTGTGTGAGGAGGGGAGCTGGCGATGAGAGATGATCTCATATGTTTACATATGAGATCACCGCTCATTGGACAGGCCGATCGAGTGCTAAATGGCCGCTGTGATTGGCCATTTAGCACGATCTGTGATTGGCTGTGTCCGAGGGACACGGCAAACACAGAACTTCCCCGATGCGTGCCTGTGGCGGCGCGCATTGGGAAAGTAAACAGGAGAACGTCCAGGGATGCCCTCCCGGCAGTTAGCGTCCGCTCTGTAGCCGTCTTTTGGCTATAGGGCGGGCGCAAAGTGGTTAATATTTATATAATTGTTTTTTCTCTCTTTAGTGCTAAAGTAATTTTTGATCATCACTTTATTCTACTCCCATGATGAAGCCAATGTGTTGGCAAAACTAGTAGGGAAGAAGTTGGCCTGCTACTTACCAGCTTATCAGCTGGTCATCAAAATTTGCTTCATTGGGAAGCCAAGCTGGAAGGAAGCAGTGTGTGAGAGCTCTCCTCCAGCCCACCACTAAACAGGCTTTAATCGGGGGATAAAGCACCGCTAGATAGGAAGATCACGACACACTAGATCGTCCTCAGCCCTGGGATCGTCCCAGCCGCCGTCGGGCACCGCTCTGTCCTTTAAAGCTTATTTTAAGCCTCCCGGAATGTCCCCGGGCAGCAGCAGCAAAGTGGCGCTGGATGGCTCCACCACCTGACACTGGGCCTCCACACCGCCGTCCTCGCGGTTCTGCGAGCAGCCATCGGATCACCCGGCCTCCCCACAGACGCTCCTGCACCCCGCCCGGATCCTACAGGGGGTGGGCTACCTGCGCCACCACCCCCCCCTGCAAGAGATACGGGGAGAACAGGCCGCAACCTACTGCCAGCCGCAGCATGTGTCGGGCCGCAGCGGCAAGATGGCGCCAGATGGCCCCGCATCTCAGCACAAGGCCTCCACGCCATCATCCCTGCGATCCTGCAGGCAGCGATCAGATTATCCGGCCTCTCCACAGGTGCCCACGCATTCTGCGGGCTTCAACAAGGGGTGAGTGAACAGCACCATTCCCCCCGCACACCGCCTGTGATGCAGGGAGAACAGGCCGTAGCACAGCCGCTTCTGCTGCACACTCAGTGCTCGGAGGCCTTTCCCCGGCTGCTGAGGACAGCGTCAGACCCGGGAACAACCAATACCGGGTGTTTTTCCCCCTCTCCATCAGATCTTCCAGGCCCCCTCCATCACAGGGATGCTCCAGCACCCTCCATGAGTGGAAACTGTTGCCAGGCTGCCTGGCCGACATCGGCCCCCCCAAAGCCCAGAGGCCGTCGCACGTAAACTTCAGAGGGACATGTTGAAGTTCGTCTGGAACTTTAAAAAGCACCGGGTGCCCAGCTCCGTTATGACAGCCCTGCGCTCAGACGGCGGCTTGGCATTCCCTAACTTTGTTCGGTACTATCAAGTGGCCCAACTACACGCAATAGTTTCATGGTTCCCTCAGAGGTCTTACAATAAGTGGTCGGAGATAGAAAAAATTTGGCCAGCCCCGGTACACCCAAACAGTCTTCTGTGGAGCACGAATGTGGAGGTGGACCCTGGCCGGCTATTGGGGTCGATGGCTCAGCTTCGCCAGCTTTGGCAAAAGCTTTCCCGTGAATGTAGACTTCATTCAGAGTCTTCCCTGATGAACTCCTTTCTCTGCAACCCCAAATTGCCGGCTAGTCTAACCCATCAGATGTCTTGGCCCTGGGCCTCACGAAGCTTGTTCCATTTGGGACACTTGGTGGATCCCAGAACACGGAGACTGTTGACATTCTCGGAGCTCCAGACCAAGCACGAACTCCCCCGACAGATGTTCTAGAGTTACTTACAAATTAGACATTTTGCCCAGACTATAGCCCCATGCCTCCAATTCTCCCCACCCTCCCCATTTGAACAGGTAATACTTGAGGGACGGAACTGCAGAGGACTGATTTCAGACATATATCGTATTCTCAATGCACACCAATTCCAAACGAGAGGTAAACATGCATACATGACGAGTTGGGAGAGAGAGCTGGGATAGGAGCTTCCACTGGAGGCATGGCAGGGGGTGTGGAGACAGGCAGCCAAAACCTCCTTATGTACCCTCTACAAAGAGAACTCTTACAAAATTCTCCTCTTCTGGTACCAGACTCCAGCTATACTCCATAAAATATACCCTTCCACCTCTGACCGATGCTGGCGATGCCAGCGGGACAGAGGCTCTCTATTCACATTTACTGGACATGCCCTCTCATAGCTCCATTCTGGAACCTGACCCAACAGCTACTCACACGCCTCTTTGAGGTGCCAATACCGCTGACCCCCAAGTTTTTCTTATTCGGCCTTTCTCAACCGAAGATATCTAAACCATGTAAGAAACTCCTTAGACACGTCCTGACAGCAGCCCCTTGCCTGATAGCTCTTAATTGGAAGAGCCAATTGCCCCTATTTAAAGAGGCCCTATATTCCAGGATTAAGGACATAGAACTGATGGGAAAAATGACTGCTAGAATACGGGACAGGTTGGAGGAACATGACCTGATCCGGGAGAGGTGGCAGCTGCGGGAGGACTAATGGTGATCCTGTACTGGAATGGAACCAAAGACCCCTGGCTATCTACTACCTTGCTCTTTTCTATCTTTCTTTCTCTTTTACTTCTGTTTACACTGCAGACTATCTCTGCATCGCTCTCAGTTTAGCACACTGGTTATGTATCTGTATCTATATGGATATGTAAGTAAATATATAGTTACTGGTCTATGGTGCCGTCTGTTATGAAGTGCACCGTCGGCCAGTCTGCATAAGACTGTTGGATGTACACTTGAATTGATGCTACATACTTTATAGAAGGTACACTGTTTTTGTTTTTAAAGGTGCTGTTTACTTTCTAAAAATTACCAATAAAACGTTAATTGAAAAAAAATTTGCTTCATTATTGATATGTGACTACTTTGTACTGACGGCTCCCTTTTTAAATCACATTTTGTATAATTTTGTATGAATAAAAGTTTTCTTTATAAAAGTACTTGTCGATTTATTGGTGGCACCGTGATAATCCCTTCCCTGTTTGCTCCAAATTGTATTTAATTACCGGGATGAGGTGCCTTATCTATCAAGGACATATCAGACACAACCTTTTCTGTTTCAATGATACATCTATGTCACCTAGGCTGTATGGGGCCCTGTGATTTCTAACAGCAGCACTGGCTATGGTAGTTCATTAGTGCTTCCTGCTAGTGTGTAACTGCCTGCCCATATGGGGTACAGCCAGACAGCTTACAGAGAGTCTGCAAGAGCCCTGCATTGCACCCAAGATCTGCTGATTGTGGGTGCAATGCTTTGCAGGCTCCTAATACAAAAAATAATAAATGCACATTTTTTTACCTGCAAAAATATGCGTATTTATTATTTTTTGTAAAAGGTGAACTCATTCTTTAATGGATAAGTTCACCCTTTGTTTTTTTGTTTTTCAAAAAGTTTTTATTTAGCATATCAAAGAATTAAACATATAAGCCCTTGTACACACGGTCGGAGATTCCGACCACCAAATCCGTCGGAGTAATTCCGACGGATTAATTCCGGAAGAGGTCCGGAAGTGATGTTGCATACACACGGTCAGACCAAGTTGTCAGAAAATCCGATTGTACATAACGTGATGACGTTATTTCGTTAGACAGGACTACGTTCAGGCTAGTAGCCAATAGCTTTGGTCTAGGAATTTGATCCGAGCATGCGTGGCACTTTGTCCGTCGGAGTAGGCTACACATGATTCCAACGGAAACAGTCCGATGCAGACCACACACATTCGGAATATCCGACTAAACGGTCCGATAGGACACATTCCGTCGGAATCTCCAACCGTGTGTACAAGGGCTAAGACATCGGGTAGATATTACATCAAGTATAGTCAACAGTGAATTCCACAGTGATCCAGATAACAAGATAACCATGAGTATTCCATAACCATAACGTCCTGGATTTCCAGCCCTATCCCGCACCTCAGAATAGTTGCTCTTTTTTTTTTTTTAAACAATATAAACCATTCAGTTCAACTCCCTCCTCCCCTTTCACACCAGAGTCCACAGAGTTCCCCTTTTACATCTGAACTTGCAGAGTTCCCTTTCACTGTAAGGGAGAACTCTGCAGACTCTGATGTAAGGGAGAACTCTAGGTCCTTTAACATAAGGGATGCTCTGGGAACCCTGAGTTAAACAACTTGCTGACCGGCTCCTATACATATACGTTGGCACTTTAAAGTTAGATAGCTCGGTAACGGCAGCAGCTGCTGCCGCAATCGAGGTATCCATCTTTTGAGCCGGTGGTCTTGTTTATGATAATGGTGGTCTCTGCCATGGATTCGCCACGAGATCACCATTATCAGTGGTGGGGGAGGGTCCACCCCCCTTCCCGCCGCTCTCCTGCACCCTCCACCTTACCGGAGCTAACCGCAGCGGCTGCGGCGATCAGGACCTGTCCATGGCCCAGTATGGAGACGAGTGAGGCCAAGATGGCCCCCACCCGTCTCCATACCATAGCAGGGCGGAAGCGACGTCAAAACGTCACTTCCGCCCATACGTGTTAAAGGCACATTTTTTTCAAATTATTTTTTTTTCTTTTATTGCATTTCGGTCCAAATATGAGATATGCAGACTTTTTGACCCCAGATCTCATATTTAAGAGGACCTGTCATTCTTTTTTTCTATTACAAGGGTTGTATACATTCCTTGTAATAGGAATAAAGGTGACTCAAATTTTTTTTAACCAGTTCCATTCAGAAACGTCCCTCAGAGGGAGGGGGATCGCGCATGCTCACGCAGAGGTGCGATCCTGATGCACTCGTGTCACCCGGACAAGGCGCATCTCAGATCTGCAGGAGGGCTCTGTGATTGGCCCTCCTGATTACATGACGGCCATGTCCAATTACAGCCATCATGTGATGTAAACACAGAGCCAGTTGCTAGGTGATCGGCTCTTCTCTCCTCACACGGAAGTTGTCGGTGAGCAGAGGAGACCGGATCTCTGCAGCCGGCTAGTGAGTGAGTATGAGCTATTTTTTACAGCTTTTTACTCACTGATCACCAACCTAATTAATGTCCCCACAATGTAAAACACACAGTGAACACAAAGTAAACACAAAACACAAATCCACATATCCCTACATAGTAATGATCCCCAAAACACATGACCCCCACATATATAACAGTAAAATCACATGTCCCAATGATCATTTGCACACATATGTCCGTGATCACCTGCGCACATCTGTACATGATCATTTGCGTACATATGTCTGTGATCACACAAACCAATTATTATACACTTAACGGGATTTTTTTACCAAAAACATGTAGCAGAATACATTTTGGCTAAAAGGGATTGTAAAGTGAAATTGTTTTTTTTTTAAAATAACAAATATGTTATACTTACCTCCACTGTGCAGCTCGTTTTGCACAGAGTGGCCCCGAACCTGCTCTTCTGGGGTCCCTCGGTGGCTGTCTCGGCTTCCTCCTGCAGGTACTTCTCACGTTCATGCGAGCTCCCTCGCATGGTGAGAAGCACCTGCGGGCGCGCTCCTGTGATACAGCTGGCGGCTATAGCCTCTCGCTGTATCAAACGGCCCCGCCCCGCGGCGCTCAGTGTCAGTGGATATGATTGACAGCAGCGCAAGCCAATGGCTGCACTGCTTTCCATCCATCCACTCCAGCCAATCAGCAGCCAGGCTGAACGGTGAAAAGGACGGCGGGGGCGAGCGCGGGATTTTCGAGGGGTCAGGCAAGTAAAACGGGGGGGGGGGCTGGGGGCGCAGGCAGTGTCAGATGTTTTTTCACCTTAATGCATAGAATGCATTAAGGTGAAAAAACATTTACCTTTACAACCCCTTTAAGTTTATGACAAAATTCGATTTTACTGGATTTCTTTTAACCCTTTCATGACTAAGCCTAATTTTGGCATTTGGTGTTTACAAGTTAAAATCCATATTTTTTGCTAGAAAATTACTTGGAACCCCCAAACATTATATATATTTTTTGAGCAGAGACTCTAGAGAATAAAACGGCGATTGTTGCAATATTTTATGTCAAGCGGTATTTGCGCAGCGGTGTTTTAAACGCAACTTTTTGGGAAAAGGGACACTTTCATGAATTAAAAAAAACGAAACAGTAAAATTAGCCCAATTTTTTTGCATAAAGTGAAAGATAATGTTACGCCGAGTAAATAGATACCACAAATGTCACACTTTATAATTGCATGCACTCGTGGATTGACGACAAAGTGCGATACCTAAAAATCTCAATAGGCGACGCTTTAATTTTTTTTATGGTTACCAGGTTAGCGTTACACAGGAGGTCTAGTGCTAGATTTATTGCTCTCGCTCTGACGGTCGCGGTGATACCTCACATGTGTGATTTGAACACCGTTTACATATGCGGGCGCGACTTCCCTATTCGTTTTCTTTGCTTCGCGAGCTCGCGGGGACGGCGGGAGCTTTAAAACATTTTTTAAATTATTTTTTTTTTTTTAAATGAATAAATTGTTTTTTAAAAAAAAATAAAAATGTGATCACTTTTATTGCTGTCACAAGGAATGTAAACATCCCTTGTGACAGTAATAGGTGGTGACAGGTACTCTTTATGGAGGGATTGGGGGTCTAAAATACCCCCGATCCCTCCTTTATACTTCAATGTATTCAGATCGCCAAAAACGGCGATTCTGAATACTGTATATTTTTTTAAAACCGGCGCCATTGGCATCCGAGTAAACGGGAAGTGACGTCATGATGTCGCTTCCGTGTTTACTATTAGGATACTGGAACAAAGCCGTTTACAGCTTCGTTCCAGTTCCTCCCCAGCAGCCGGAGGCATCGGAGCTTGAATCGGTGCTCCCGATTGAGCGGGAGCACCGATAACAGCGGCGGGAGGCGGCAGGAGAGGGGGACATCCCCTCCTGCTCCTCCGGCATAACAGCTGAGCGGCTTTTAGCCGCTTCGGTTGTTATGGCTGGATAGCCAATCGCCCGCTGTGAAAAACGGTACCGGGATGATGCCTGCAGGTGCGGGCATCATCCCGGTATAACCCCCGGAAGCCGAGTACGCAGATCTGCGTATGCGCGGCGGGAAGGGGTTAAAATAGAATAAAGAAAATATTGTTTTTTTTCCAAATTTCCGCTATTTTTTCACTTATATCGCAAAAAAAAAAAAAAAAAACAGAGTAGTGAATTAATACCATCAAAAGAAAGCTCTATTTGTATGAACAAAATAATAAAAATTTCATTTGGGTAAAGCGTAGCATGACCATTGAAAGTGTGACAGCGCTGAAAGCTGAAAATTGGTCAGGGAAGGAAGGGGGCAAAGTGCCCAGTATTGAGGTGGTTAAAAAAAACTGTGTAAAAATAAATAAAATAAATAAGATTTTTTTTTTTTAAAGTTCCTGTCCCTTCGAGCTTACGTACAGAAGCAAACGCATATGTGAGTAGCGCCCGCATATGAAAACGGTGGTCAAACCACACATGTGAGGTATCGCGATCGTTAGAGCGAGTGCAATAATTCTAGCCCTCTGTAACTCAAAACATACAAACTGTAGAATTTTTTAAACGTCGCCTATGGAGATTTTTAAGGGTAAAAGTTTGATGCCATTCCACGAGCGGGCGCAATTTTGAAGCGTGACATGTTGGGTATCAATTTACTCTGAGTAACATTACCTTTCACAATATAAAAAAAATTAGGCTAACTTTACTGCTAAAGTGAATTTTTTGAATTGCGCTTGTAAGACCGCTGCGCAAATACAGTGTGACAAAAAGTATTGCAATGGCCACCATTTTATTCTCTAGGGTGTTAGAAAAAAAATGTATAATGTTCGGGGGGGGGGTTCTAAGTAATTTTCTAGCAAAAAAAACGTGTTTTTAATTTAAGTCTGAGAAAGAGTGTTAAGGGAGAACACTGAGAACTCTGATGTACTGAGAGGACTCTGATGTAAGAGGAAACACTGTGGCCTCTGGTATAAAGGCGAACTCTGATGTAAGGGGTGCTCTGAGAACCCTGATTTTGGCATTCAGCACCTCTCATCCAGCACAGTGTCGGGGATTAGAGTGTGGGCAGACACAAAGGGGTAGGGGTGGGGGGAAGAGGTGCAGATTGAGCTCCCTCTCCTCTATCTTCTGTGTGTGTCTTTGGGGGGGATTGTTAGTGTTGGCTTTGGTATGAAAGAGTGTAAAAGACAATCTCAGCTTAGACAACTGCAGCCAGCTACCTTGCTAGGAAGCCATAGTTCAGTCTAAACAATATGTCCAGGTTTCAGGCTGTTTGAAATCTGGACACATGGTTTCAAACCCGAACTGTCCTAGTGGATCCTGGACAGGTGGCAACCCCCCCCCCCCCCACTTGCTTTTCAGGAAAAGTAAGTAACCAATCCTCCTTATTCCGTAAAGGGCCAACCCCCCCCCCCCCCCCCAGGGATTTCAATATTAATTTTACAAAGCCATGGGCAATGGGATACAGTTTTACAGTCTACTACACCCTTCTAACTTCATTTTTTAATTTGTTTGACGATTATGCTCATACTCCCAACTAGAGGTCGGATTTTTTAATTAATCGGCATCGGTGCTGTTAAAAGAGGCCGATGATATCTTCAGCACGACTTGCAAATGACTTCAGTAATAGACGTCAATGCAAGTTGCCTAAAGACATCAGTGAAGCGACTTTCCTCCTCTCTGGGCAGTCTGCCAAGAAAAGAGCAAAGAGATACAATGTTTACACTTCTGAATGAATTCAACTCTGTGTGTAGGAGTTCTCAGTTTAACCATTTAAAGACTAAATCTTTTCTGACACTTGATGCCTACAAATAAAAATCCTGTATTTTCTGCTAGAAAATCACTTAGAACCCCCAAAACTTATATATATATATATATATTTATGGTCCAGCGCCCTCTGACCGATACGGATAAGGATGACAAACAAGGTTAACATAAACTCGCTTACTCGAAATGGACCTGAAAGTGTGCCCTGGTCTAACGTACGGTATACCAAAATAAGGGGGCAAAAACATTCAGGTAGGGGTTGCATCTTCATTGTTTCAAGCTTGTTACTGGGTGAGCTTGACAAAGGCCTGGGCCATCTCCACTTGCGGATCGGGTATGCAGCGGGCGAGACAGGTGGACCTCCATCTGCCCAACCTCTTGTTAGAGTGGTCCGGGACGCCTTGGCGGGATGCTGTTGAAGCTGCTCCGATACGGAATGGATGTCCGGAGTAGTGAGTAGGATTGAGGTGAAGGATACCCTAGAGTATCCTGACGTGTTCCATAAAGCGGGCAGCGTTCAGAGGTTTAGTGTGAAATGGCAGAAGCAGACTAGTTCCTGGTTGATCAGCCAAAAGGGTCAACAAGCGGGTGAGAATGGCAACCGGGTACCAGCGGTTGTTGGACTTATAGAAGTGTATGTCCATACCCGAGCCAAGCTGCTGCGTCTTAGAGACTGTTAAGTGTAAGACGAAATGGTCTTCGTATCGGACCAGGTGGTGCTTGCACAGCATGCGTGCTGTGGGGCTACTACAAGTAAACTCGTTCGGCCGTAAGAAGCCGTAGAAGGCCAGGTGTATGGCTGCTTGTAAACGACACTAATGTGGAGACCGAAAGGTGAAGTGGCCAGGATATCTGACATATTCCTAAAACGTCTCCTGTGATAGGCAGTCGTTTGGTGCCGGCCATCGGCTGGCGCTTCTGGACACCGCGCATAGCCGCCCGAACGGTGTGGTAAGAAATAAGGAGGGTACAGTAGGGTCCTGGAGGGATGTGAAACGTTGTACGCCGGTCAGGTATAGCCGGGTCGTATTAAAGGATAACGCCAACTGCGAGTGGCAGTATGAAATGAAGGCTATGACTTGCTTGACACGGGACGTCTCTGTGCTGAGACGCGTGATGAAGCGGTTAAAGGCCCTCCAGGCTGATTGATAGGCCTGGGGGTATTGCGGGAAAGGGAGTGATCGACGAGTTGGGTAGCCGCTCGGAGGTGAGGGGCTAATCCAGGGTCAGTTGAGACCAGTCCGGGATAGCTGCTGATGTTAGTCCGGCTCCGGGTACCTGATTGAAAATGAAACAATGTTAGAGCGGGAAAGGGCGTCCGCTGCCTGATTGAATTTACCGAGGATAAAGGAACAATGGATGTTGAACTGAGACAACAACAAGAGCTGGACCAGTCGACGTAGGAAGGACATAATTAACAGAGAGGACGCCTTGGCGCAGCCAGGAATTGCCAGTAACTGGGGAGGCCAGGGAGCTGCGAGCCAGAGGTGGCCAAAAACAGCCGCAAGCCCGTGGAGGCAGCTGCGTCGGTCATCACCTGGGGTGAAAGGGAAGACACAGAGGGAATGAACAGGGAGACGCCATTCCCAGACGATAGGAAATCCTCCCGCATAGCAAGGACTGCTACCGCCGCGGGACCCAGGCTGAGGACTTGCTCTGAATCCTGTGAGAGGGACAGTGAGGCCAATAGGCGTGACACAAAAGCGCGACCCTGAGGGATGATGTGCATAGCGAAACTCAACATGCCGTGTAGGGACTGTAGGAGTCTATAGGATGACTAGACTGGGGAATATGCGAGGACATTATATGCCCCTAAAGATGGCAGTTGTGATGGGCGAGCGTTTGCCGTTGGCTATGAGCTGATGTCTCTGGATGCCTCGTAGTGGGGATCTTGCTGTATGGGCCTTAACGACAGATGGCTCTCCGTGCACTGTAAGGGTAAGAAATGCTGAACGCTGGCTAGAAATAGCCTGGGCGAGCTACAGGAAGAAGCCAGTTGCGTGTGTCAACATGATCCTGGTGCAGGACGGAAGTTGAACTCAACTGTCCTGAGGAAGAGACGGGTAGGCAGACAACAGTGAGTGGTTTGTAAGAAAAGCCACAGGAGACGAGTGGCCAATTGAGTGCTGCTGAAAATGACGTGTAGCCAATTTGTGTGCCACTGAGAATGTGCTTGCCAACGAATGATTGCTAGAAGTTATGATAAGTCACGAGCCTTGGCATGACTGAAAAGTTGTGTTTAAACATGTGCTTGCGACAATTGCCCGGGAGTTTATCACTGGAGATGTATGCGTAGTGACTGTGAGCAATTCGTGTTACCGCATGTGCACTGCGAAGACTGCAGGAGTTGTGCTTAAATGTATGTTTGGATGCGTGCTTGCGACGATCGCAAGATGTTACCCAGGATACGTGCTTGTTATGATTGCAAGATGTTATGCTGGAAGCGTGCCTGCCACTAATGCGAGGAGTTATGCCAGGACTCGTGCCTGCAACGATTGCAAGGAATTATGGTAGGTTACATGGGTAGCCAGGCCGGCAAAGACAGAAGTCCATCCGGTCCAACCACAAATCAAAATAAATAAGGTATCACACAACCCGACACACCCAATTCTACGCCCATAGCTGATCCAGAGGAAGGCAAAAAAAAACCCAACAGAGCATAGGCCAATTCGCTACAGCAGGGGAAAAATTCCTTCCTGATCCCTCGAGAGGCAATCGGATTTTTCCTGGATCAACTATACCTATAATAAGTACCCCGTAATACAACGTACCTTTAGGAAAGTATCCAGGCTTTCCCTAAAGCAACCTATTGAGCAAGCCAGAAGTGCCTGCCAGCAATGATTGCAATGAGCTGTGCCTGGACATCTGCTTGCAACGACTGCAAGAGGTCCATGCTCGAATGCGAGCTTGCCATGATCGCAAGAGGTCTAAGCTTGAATGCGTGTTTGCAATGATCGCAAGAGGTCCGTGCTCGAATGCGTGCTTGTAATGAGTGCAAGAGGTCTATGCTCGAATGCGTGCTTACGATGACCGCGAGAGGTCTATGCTCGAATGCGTGCTTGCAACGATTGCCAGAGGTCCATGCTCGAATGCGTGCTTGTAA
Source organism: Lithobates pipiens (assembly GCF_037356315.1). Classification (NCBI taxonomy): domain Eukaryota; kingdom Metazoa; phylum Chordata; class Amphibia; order Anura; family Ranidae; genus Lithobates; species Lithobates pipiens. Next base: position 88,746,705 of record NW_027507791.1, read on the forward strand.
CGAGTGCAAGAGGTCTATGCTCGAGTGCGTGCTTGCAATGATCGCAAGAAATCTATGCTCGAATGCGTGCTTGCAATTATTGCAAGAGGTCTATGCTCGAATGCGTGCTTGTGATGAGTGCAAGAGGTCTATGCTCGAATGCGTGCTTGCAATGATCGCATGATGTCTATGCTCGAATGCGTGCTTGCAACGATTGCAAGAGGTCTATGTTCGAATGCGTGCTTGTAATGAGTGCAAGAGGTCTATGCTCGAATGTGTGCTGCAATGATTGCGAGAAGTCTATGTCTGGATGCGTGCTTGCCATGATTGCAAGAAGTCTACGCTTGGATGTGTGTTTGCAACGATTGCAAGAAGTCTACGTTTGTATGAGGAAAGAAAACAGCGAGAAACGCCTAAACGAAGCTGTGTTTTCCTTTTGTGGTAACGTATAATGAAATGAGGCCGAGGAGCAAGGCCCCCGGTAGGCATCCAAAACATTGAAGAATCAACTGGACCCAAACCGGGAAGCGGTATGTGACAATGAAATGAGTGAATCTGCCATGACAGAGATCCGAATCGCCATGCCACAAACTTGCGACCGAGCACGAAACGGATTCTGGAGCATGTACTGAAATGAGGCCATTCCTGGGGCACGCCGAGACGAATTTGGTACACAGATGTGACTATTCGTACCGGAACGTGATAGGTGAAATGAAATGAAAACCCATGACAAAGACAAGAATCAGAGGACGAGCCCATGAACCAAACAGATGAATCCTGTCTTTGGAGCATGTACTGAAATGAGGCGTAACAGCTGGGCACACCGGAACTAATCGGTGCATAAATAAATGCAACAGGATTCGAATCGGAGCGTAATAAGTGACAGAAATGATATGCCATGACAGAGACAAGATTCAACAACTGGACAGATGGTTACCACAAAGAATCCGTCTCTGGAGCATGTACTGAAATGAGGCGTAGCAGCTGGGCGCACCAGAACGAATCGATGCATAAGGAATGCGATGGGATTCGAATTGGAGCGTAATAAGTGACAGAAATGATAAGCCATGACAGAGACAAGATTCAACGACTGGACTGATGGTTTACAATAAAGAACCCGTCTCTGGAGCATGTACTGAAATGAGGCGTAGCAGCTGGGCACACCAGAACGAATCGGTGCATAACAGAACGCGACAGGATTCGCATTGGCGCGTAATAAGTGACAGAAATGATATGCCATGACAGAGACAAGTTTCAACGACTGGACTGATGGTTACAACCAAGAAACCGTCTCTGGAGCATGTACCGAAATGAGGCGTAGCAGCTCGGCACGCCAGGACGAATCGGTGCATAGCAGAATGCGACAGGATTCGAATTGGCGCGTAATAAGTGACAGAAATGATATGCCATGACAGAGACAAAATTCAACGACTGGACTGACGGTTACAACAAAAGAATCCGTCTCTGGAGCATGTACTGAAATAAGGCGTAGCAGCTGGGCACGCCAGGACGAATCGGTGCATAGCAGAATGCGACAGGATTCGAATTGGCGCGTAATAAGTGACAGAAAGGAAAAGCCATGACAAAGACTAGAATCAAGGACCGTGCTTGAACCTGCGAGTGACTCAGTCTCTGGAGCATGTACAGAAATGAGGCCGAACCCTGGGGCACTTCGAAGCGAATCGGTGCATTGGAGATGCGACGGGATTCGCATCGGAGCGCGGTAAGTGACAGAAATGATGAAATGATTTAGAAATGGTAGAAATGAAATGATCCGATATAACAGACTGAAATGATTGAAATGACTCGAAATGATTGAAATGACTGAAATGATTGAAATGAAATGAAACGAAATGACAGACATAGTACAAACGGCATGAAATGATTGAAATGTTTAAACTTATTCGGATTTGAAACGGTCCGACCGTTTTTACGGTTTGAACAACATGAGATTGACATTGTCCGGACTGCTCAATTTAACGTGACAAGCAGACAGCTGTAATTTCGAAACGGTTCGATCGATTCGAACATAGAGAAATGATCGGGGGAGTCGTTCAGTTTAGCAACGACGTGCTACGAAACGAAGTGCCTGGTGGCACGAACGACATGTACCGAAAAAGTGATAACGACTTCTTTCGAAGAAGGGGTAGTGACATGAAGTAACGAATACGAGTGCCACAGTTAAGACGTTCGTGCAATCTAGAGTGAGTGGTTCGTGAGTTCAGGAATCTAGTTTACGTGATTTTGTAACACATGAAATGAAACGGGTGCCGAAGCCCTACCTGCGACAGCCGGCCCAGACGTGTTGTACGACAACGGAAAATTTCGATTTTGAGTATAGCGACTCAGACGGCAATCAGACGGACGCTGACGAACGACAAGGCTTTGTCGACACGAAGGCGGACGGAATAGCGTGGGAACTCACGAACCCGGCTCACTGTAAGGTCTCGAGGATAGTCGGCCCTTGATTTCTGACGTATCAGATATCGCGCACCGGAACCGACGAGGAAGATAGGCGAACGGATAGTTAAATACCCCACCGGGCTCCTCCCATAATTTCAGGCCACCATACTGGCCTTTCTATATATATTTTTTAGCAGAGATCCTAGGGAATAAAATAGCGGTTGTTGCAATATTTTATGTCACACGGTATTTGTGCAGAGTTCCTTCAAACACAATTTTTTTGGAAAAAATACACTAATGATTTAAAGAAAAAAAAAACGAAAACAGTAAAGTTAGCCCATTTTTTTCATCCAAAAGTTTTGATTATCTGTTTTTGTGTATTTAATATATATATATATATATATATATATATATATATATATATATATCTAAATTATACATACAAGTGAACTGATTGGATGTTTTTGTTTTGTTTAATAAATGTTTAAATGTAATACATTTTCTGTATTACTTAAGGCTGCTTTCACACTGGAGCGGGCAGGCGTTGACGGTAAAACGCTGCCAGTTTTAGTGGCGCTTTACCGTCATTTTAGCCGCGCTATTCGGCTGCTAGCGGGGCACTTATAATCCAGCTAGCGGCCGAGGAAGGGGTTAAATGTGCCCCTGAAGCCAAATCGTATTGCAGGTGCTTCGGCAGCAGTGCCCATTCATTTCAATGGGCAGGAGTGGTGGAGGAGCAGTATACACCACTCCAAAGATGCTGCTTGCAGGACTTTTTTTTAACGTCCTGCCAGCACATCGCTTTAGGGTGAAAGCACTCGGGCTTCCATACAGACTGCAGGGGAGCTGTTTGCAGGCACTTTACTGGTGCTATTTTTAGCCCAAAAGCACTTGAAAAACGCCCCAGTGTGAAAGGTGTCTAACTGTTAGATTTTATGAGATGAAGGGAAAAAAAAAAAATCGGCCTAACATATCGGCCCAAAAAAATCGGCATCATATATTGGCCAGCGGCCGCGGCGATTTCTAAATATCGGCATCGGCCAGAGAAAAACCCATATCGGTCGACCTCTACTCCCAACCTCTGACTGAGCTCTATGCTCTTAGGTACATCCACAACTCTGTCCCTTCTTCCTCAAGTGTGCTCTTGGAGTCCACTCATCTAAACCATACCTTCCTGAATTTCTTGGGAGCACCCCTGGCCTCATACGTCATCCTATATAGAAGTATATCCGCATTTACTACTTTTATTCACATCCCTACTGTCATTTGCTCTCTATAGTTCCAGCGATGGACTATCAGTTTTCTGACACCAAAATATAGGCCCCTTTCACACGGGCAGATAGAATTAAGCTTTTAGCTGCAAATAGATCAAGTTATCTACCGCAGCTAAACTCACACAATGGTTTCCTATGGCCCGATTCAAACACTTAATTTAGCAATGGTTTCATTACATGGGGTTTGGTACAGTTAGAAAAAAATAAATTTCACTGCATCCAAGACCGAATTATTGCAGCTATCTGCACATAACTGCAGGTAATCTCAGTGTACTATTTCTCCTACAGATAGCAGCAGCAACAAGGAAATAAAAACAACAGGAAGCACATCAAACATGGCAAGAATGTTCCAACGCAGCTAAACGCAGCCGCATGTAAACGCAGCTAATCGCAATGCACAACTGCAAGTGAACGGCCAGAATAGCCGCCCATGTGAAAGGGGTCTAAATTCCTAAGGAACAGTTTAGTGTATACACTCATTATTTATAATACTCTTAAAACTTGTATCTGGTTAAAAATCAACATTTTAAAATCCCCAATTATTAATACAGCTTAAACACAATTAAAACCATTTTAAAACACCCCTAAGTCCAGGTCCACAAACATATGTGTCACAGATGACTATTGGAGCGACAACTGTGACTACTGGGGATCTAGTGGGTGGAATATAGAGGATAACTGGGGGTACAAACCACAGAGTACTCCGGATAGGAAAGATAAGAATGGAAAACCCCTACTCGATAAGATGACCTTACTAAAGACAGGTACATGTCTGAATATTGGAAGAACAGGACATAGCATGAAATTCACCCTAACCATAGAGAACCCCAGCCCCACAGATGCTGGTACATATATTCTGGGAACATGGATAGTGGCTTCAGGGGCCAGGGGATCAACAGGGAAATTCCAACTTAAAGACATGTATAACTCACCAGACTGGCAGCCTCCTCGATCCATAGCCAACTCCCTGAAGCCCCACATACAGAAGTTAGGGGACATGGTGGCCATAGCAGACCCTAATTTCAGAGATACTATGGCCACAAAGACTGGGTCCTCAGACACCAACCTGTGGCTTGAGTGGATGAAGTACAATGCAGGGAAACACAATAAGACCAATTGCTATGTGTATGGAGGGGCTAGACCTCATTTGGGACCAGTGCCCCTGAATATACCCCCAGAACATGAGACATGTTTCCTCAGCCTATTTACTAACTCAACCACACAGATACTGTGTGAACGTTGGAAGAAGGAATATCCCATAGTCACCAAGACCTTGGCAATTTCACCAAGGGTTACTGTGGATCTTATAGTGAGGCGTCTGCAGATCTGGTGCAAAATCAAGTCCAGCATTTGGGAGATGTGTACTGGATCTGCAGAGACATGAAGATTAGAAGCAGGTTCACAGGGCGGTGGACAGGAGAATGTGCACTGGCCAAAGCCATAATGCCTCTACATATTTTCCCAGAAGCCACTCCACGGGTGGAGTTAGATACAACCAGCACACCCAGGCCTACTAGGAGACGAAGGAGCGCCCCAGCAGGGAGTTTTGACCCTCATGTATACATAGACGCTATAGGGGTCCCAGATGAGTTCAAGGCAAGAGACCAAGTAGCAGCAGGATTTGAGTCTCTGATCTCCATCATCACTGTAAACAAGAATGTAGACTGGATAAATGATATCTACTGCAATCAACAAAGGTTTGTTAATTACACCAGAGATGTACTCTGAGGGTTTAGCCGAACAACTAGAAGCCGCTTCACATATGACCTTCCAAACCCCTATGGCCTTAGATATGGTCCTAGCTGAAAAGGGGTGTGTGTGTGTAAAATTTTACCTGAAACAAGTACATGCTGCACTTATATCCCAGATAACGCAGGCCCAAATGGTAAAGTGACTCTAGCCATCCAAAAACTTGAGGATCTGTCCAAAAAATTTAACAAGAATTCAGGGCTCTCCAACCCCTGGGATCAGTACTTTACCTGGAAAAAATGGGGATAGCAGGGAATTTTAACACAGATGGGAATAGCCATTCTGATAATTTCAGTGACCCTAGCTGTCATGGTCTACTTTGTTCTTCCCTGCTTTAAGAAATGTGTAGAAAAAGATGTCGACCAATCTACTCCCATGTTCATGAACCAAGAGATACCAGACGATGAAGATTACATAAGACCTGATGGTGATTACATGTTACACCCCATTGCAGACACTCTTCCCCCAAGATGCCGAGAGGCTGTAGGGAGAGACAGCATCTGATCGCCCTTTCCCCCAAACTGTATTGGGGGGGGGGTGGTGAGTTAGTCACTACTTCTCTCTTAAGCCCTTGTACACACGGTCGGAGATTCTGAAGGAATGTGTCCTGTCGGACCGTTTTGTTGGATAATCCGACTGTGTGTGGTATGCATCGGACTGATTCCGTCGGAATATCCGTCGGACCCAATTTTCCAACTTGCTGGAAATATTTTTCGACAAACTGGTCCGATCGGACATACTCCGATCATGTGTAGCCTACTCCGACGGACAAGGTGCCACGCATGCTCACATTCAAATTCCGACACGGAAGCGCTCGTTCAGGTAAAACTACTGCTCGTAAGCGATATAGCACATTCGTCACGCTGCAGTGTTAAAAATTCTTTCATGAAGCGCATTCTCTTGTTCTTTACAATGCTGCAAGAATGAACTTCTTTTGATGCTCATAGTCGCACACACTTCTCCCGAACGGATTTCATTACTCTTTTTTAACCATTTCAGCAATACAATTTTAGTTTGTGTCACAGCTACACAATTTTAGATTTTGTTTATTCTTTTTTGGATGTTTTTTTTTTGGGGGATTCCCTAAAAATCTCCTTTAAAGACAGTTTGCTAATTTCTCCTTTTTTTGGAGTTTTTTTGGTGTGTAAACTTACCACAACAACATTATTCTATTTTAGACTTTTTGTTTTTCTTTTTTAATCTACAGGAGGTTGTTTATTGTTGGTACCCCTTGTTATTCATTTCACTTTGTTTTTTGGAAATGTACCTGCCTGCTCACAAATAAACTGGCCTTTTGGAAGGAAAACACATACGCAAGTATTTCTTCAAAAAAAAAAAAATACCTTTATTTCGGTGTCAGTAACAGATAAAGAGGGAGGCAGCAATGTTGAAACTGGGGAGATTAGAGAAGCCTTTGGCCCCCAGGGCACACATCAACTATTTAAACGCAAAAATTGGTGGCCTGAGGAATACATGTCTGAGGGAGAGAAGTCTGGTCCTGAAGTCCATGAAACCCGGAACAGCAGTAGATGACATCTATGTTCCCAGGCTGTGGTACTACAACAGGCTGCATCTTCTGTCAGACCAGGCTGAACCCAGGTCATCACACTCTGGTCTTCCTTCCACGCTTCCTTCCAGGCTGTGGCTGTGGTGCTGGAGGTGTGGCAGAAGGAGGAGGAGCAGGGGCATGGGCCAAACCACAAAAGTGTGTTTCTTGTGTCATTTGGCCCAACAGACCCTTGTTGAGGGTGTGGAGAATAACCTCCTCACACAAGATCTGTTGCCCCTGCTCCATTTTATCAAGCTTGCATGCAACCAAGGCGGCAAAGGACTCTTGGTAGGTGGGTTTTGCTTGGAGTGCCGCAGAAGCCTCACCAATCAGCCTCAGGGCCGACTCCTCAACATTCCCCCCCTTTCTCGCCCTTTTGCGTGGAAGGCGGAGGGGAGGGACCTGGCATTCAGTGAGGCTCCTTTGGCTGCCCACCGCCTGGCTGCCGCTTACCCCCCGCCTCCTCCTGGCTGCCACTTTCCACAGCGACCTCCTGGCTGCTGCATTCCACACCCTCCTGTTCCTGGCTGAGTTCTTCCTGTGTATGAAAAAGGGACATAGTTTGAGTTTTTGGTTCATCAAACAAACACAATTTTCACATCAACACTGTTGCAAATTGTTAACCAATAGAAAAGACTATCATTCTGTGCCCCACATTTTTCTTTCTTGTCCCAAAGGTTTTGGCCACTACTGTCTATTGATATGTGAAACACTTTCAAAACTCAGCAATTAGTGAGCAAAAATCAAGTTAACATCATTCATTTTGACTCCACAAATATGTAGAACAATACTATACCTGGCTCAAGCTGGGTTCCCCCAGTTCTTCCGGAGTGGAAGGCCCAGGTTGGGCGTCGGAAGACTCATCGGGTGTGGAATGGAGCATAGAAGGACGCGTGGAAGGAAGAGTAGAGAGGGATTCTCTGACCTCAGCCTGGTCTGCCAGAAAATGCATCCTGTCATAATACCACAGGGTGGGGACATAAAAGTAATCTGCTGAAGCTCCAGATTGCATGGACTTCAGCACCTTGGTCCTCTCCCTCATATATGTACTCCCGAGGCTACCAATTTTCTTTTTTAAATAGTTGACGTCTGCCCTGGGGACCACCGGCTTCACAAACTCAACCAATTGCAACATTGCTGCCTGCCTCTTTTGTCTGTTATTATATAGTGGGTGTGTTGCTTGCCACAGGAAGGGCATGTCTCTGTATTTATCTATGACCAGAGGGAGGAAGCTATGGTCGTTGAAGCCGTCCATAATGTCTGCAAGACACAACACAAGACAAACCCTAATGTCAGTCTAAACTCCACTAATGCAGGCCTCAATCTAGAAGCAGTGTAGCCTAGTGATGTACCAAGTTCAAAATGTTACCTTCGTTTGCACGTTCGTCGCGTCAGCTTCTCCCTCTTTTCACTGATCATACGGACGACACACGCGTGTTGCGTTTTATATTCAGTGCGCATGCGCGAAACTCCACCCGCCCCTGACGTTCTTTCTAGACTATTCCCCGCCCCTTTGCTTCCGGTGCAGTGGGGAGAGCACATGGTGGAGAGAACACAGGTGCACACTAATAATAGTTCCACTAACGAGGAGGAGGGTGAGGAAAGCCCGGAGCCTGAAACGTCCCGATCCAGGAAGAGAAGATTTAAGGCCTCAAATATGTCTTTTGGAGAGATTTTGGAGATGGTGGACATATTGAACAGGACCGACTATGATGGGAAGTATGGACCTTACCCAAACTCAAATATCAGAAAGGCCAAGATCATGAATAAAGTTGTGAAGAGTCTTCATAAGAATTTTGGGGTACGCCGATCCAAGGATCAACTGAGAAAAAGCTGGTCAGACCTGAAACTGAGGGAGCACGAGCAGTACATAAGGATCAAGCGTGTTCTTGACAAAAGTAAGTAGTTGTCGTGTGTTCATATGATTATTATTGCTTGCATCCTGCTCCATGTGCTTTGATTTCATGTTGTGCATTTTAAAATGGCCACTTTCAAGTTCATGGTTTCATTCGTTCGTAGGAAACATCGTTCTGCAGGTAAGTATTCCAGCTGAACACAGTGTCACCAATAATGTTATGACCTTGAAGCTCAGCCAAAATAAACAATTGTACAACACTTCCAAACAATGTTTCATATTGTTAATTCTGCCCTCTGTGTGCTAATTCTTTCTTTTTTTCCATTCTCATAGGGCAGAGAAGACTCGGCAAGTATGAGGACACCAGGGACCACACCCCTCCCAAAGAAGGGCAACTTCCAAAAACAGAAACAGAGGAGCAGTAGGAGGAGGAGGAAGGAGAGATCGTGGAGGTTGGGCAAATTGTCACCACAACAGGTGAGTGTCGGAGAACACAGCTTCCGGTAAGCTCATCAATGTATGTCACCATATTTTTATTACATGGTGTGTTTTTTTGCTTTGTTTTGTAGGTGATGTGGAAGAAGATTCCCGTTTTACCAGTGAAAGTGCCCAGATCCTGATTGGGGAGATAATGGGGTGCAATCGGGATTTGGAAAATATACAGCAAAACATCAATGATGTTAAAAATAAAATGAAGAACATCATTGATGTTTTGGGGAGAGTGTGAAACACACAAAACTAGATAGGGTTTTATTTTTGATATTTTAAACAAAACATTTTGTATTTCTCGAAATTACAAATTTGGAAGATGCACAGAGTGTGTAAACATGCGCTATCTCCCATCATGGGGGATCAATGTACGTGTTTTGTGGAAAGTGTCTGAGATGAAGGGGTTGCAGCCCCAAAGCATGTACATTGATTCCCCCATGATGGGAGATAGCACATGTTGACACACTGTGTGCATCTTCCAAATTTGGATTTTTTAGGGGTGACACCCCATGTGATGAAGGCAATATCAGCCCAGTTTGTACATACTCATGTCTGATATTGTCTTCACTTTTCAAAGTTGAACTTTGTAAGTTCCTGTGTTCTGTATTTTACGGTTTGATACATGCCTGTTTACACAAAAACACCAAGTAAACCAAATTTTGATTAAACTCTGTTTTTGATACACACAATTTCTTGGTTTGTTGTAAAAACCTTTTCGAAACGCACATGTGAATGTGCTTGTATTAAAAAGTTTAATTATCAACAATGTGTGGCTTCCTTTTTCATTGCACCAAAAATGTATTTGGAGTAAAATTTTAGTTTGTGCTGAGAAGGAGTGTGATTTAATAAAGGCAACTCCACTTTGCACTCCAAGTGCAGTTTCATGTGTACTTTTGCAGTGCACTTGTAGTGCATAGTGGATGTGCCTTTACTAAAAAACACCCACAGTGAGGTGTAAATTTGGACAATCATGCCATTTTCCTGCCATGGTGCAGAAAATGAGCACGATTTTGGTCAGTAATGCACTACATACATTAGTTACAAAAACAAGGTGTGTGTGTAGCAGACTCACAACATAATAACATTATCTTAAGAAGAGACTGTCCCCTCATCTCGCTCTGAACTTGGGTTTGCACTGTTGGTGAAAAAGGCCCAACTTGAAAAAAACTAAATATACCTAGGAGACACCTAAAACCAAGCCAAGCAGTAGATGAAGGAGTTTTAGATAAAAATGTCAATGGCCCCCCTACCCACAAAGTAGTCCATGTATTGTGTTCTAACCTCACGGGCGCTTTGGGGGGGGCAAGCCAGGATGAGCATGTTTAAGGCCTGTGAGGTTATCTTCATTTTCCAGCAAGTCTGCTTCTTGTTGGCCAACTGAGACCGCATAGTTCACAGAAACTTTTTTCATAAAATTGTGCAGAACACAGCACGCCAGTACTATGTGATTCAGTTTGTATTCCGCCATGTGAATAGGCGTAAGAAAAAGGCGGAACCGGCTGGCCAGTATACCAAAAGTGTTCTCCACCACTCTTCGGGCTCTGGAGAGGTGGAAATTAAAAATCCTCTGCTCTGGGGTGAGGGTCCTCATGGGGAAAGGCCGCATCAGATGGTTCGCCAGGGCAAACGCCTCATCCGCGACAAAGACGAACGGGAGTCCTTCCTGATTCTCCGCTGGGGTGGCAAGCCCAGACTGACACTCTGGAGACGCCAGTAGAACTCCATCCGTGCGAAGACTCCACCATCCGACATCCGTCCATTTTGCCCAACTTCCACATACAAAAAGTCATATGTCACAGACACCACCGCCAACATCATGATACTATGAAACCCCTTATTATTATAATAGTACGACCCCGAGTTGGGTGGTGGGACGATGCGGACGTGCTTCCCATCTATTGCTCCTCCAAAATTGGGAAAGTCCCAACGACTGGCAAAGTGGGAGGCCACAGTCTGCCATTCCTGTGGCGTTGAAGGACACTGTGGAGAGAAACAAGAACAAAAATTAGTAATTTGACAAATCAACATTGCAAGCAGATTAAACACCAACATTTTTGATCAAAATTAGTATAACATTTTGGGAACTGAGTATTTAAAGCCTAAAGTCTAAGGTCCCCTTATGAGAGTCATCACCCCCCCATCCCTCCCCCACCCCCCATCTGATGGGCCCTTGCTAAAAAATGAGGGGGGGATGTTTAGGACAGGTAACCCTCTCCACTTGATTGAGAGCTGAATGGCTAAATAATGTGTGCTACTTTGGGAAGCCCCTCCTTAGTTACACTATTGGCAGCCCACCGGACAGGTAAGAAGTGTCATAATACCAAAAAGAAACCAAAATGGAAGCACTTTTTGACATTATGCTATTACATATCAAGATAATTAATAGGTTAAAAAAAAATTGCATTTGAAAGTATTGAGGCAGGCCCTTGCACTACATGCCTGGGTGAATTTGTCCATAAATGTGAGCATCAAAAAGGTAGGTATAGTGTGTATTGGGTTTGGTAAAGTCAGCAGATAGAGGATTGCTATCAGCTGAGCTAGCAGTTGGGGGAAGGGGGTTCTTAATAAGTTTGGCACAACCCCAAAAAAAAAAAATGTCACTCTGCATGAATTGAAGCACACACATCACATTTGTAGACATTTTAGGGGGTGTTTAGGGGAAAGCAATACCATGGAGCTGACAAAAGACATTGGTAAGTGACTAGACTATAGTTTTATGGGCCAAGAAGAGCATGGTGGGGAAGTTAGTGAGGCATATATATGCATGAGGACAAAACGGGCAGAGCATATGAATTAGAGCATTTTGCAATGATGGTAATTAGGGAATGAGGAAAGAAATCCAAGAAATTAGCAAGCATTAAATACATAGAATGTAATGTTAAAGGATAAAACTTACCTTCATATAGTCCTTCTGCAGGACCTGAATGATGGCAGAACAGGTCTCTGGAATAATAATCCCCAGAGCCTGGGGGGAGATGCCTGTAGAGAACTTCAGGTCCTGAAGGCTTCTCCCAGTCGCCAAGTAGCGCAACGTGGCGATGAGCCTCTGCTCCGGAGTGATGGCTTGCCGCATGCAGGTATCCTGCCTGGTGATATAAGGGGTCAGCAAAGCCAGCAGACGGTGAAAAACAGGGTCCGTCATCCGGAGATAATTCCTGAAATCATCAGGATTATTCTCCCGGATCTCACGGAGCAAAGGCATGTGCGAGAACTGGTCACGCTGGCGCAACCAATTCTTGGTCCACAAACGCCTCCCCTCCCTGTTCATGGACCGGGCTTGTGTCAAAGTAACAACCCCAACACAAAGCCCCTGCACAGCACAAACTCTACGACGAGTACGTAGACGAAACATGGTTTGAAAACGGTCGGCTCGTCAGAACGGACACCAGAAAGCACCGATAAACAGCAAGGCCTGAAAGAACGACCTGAATAGCAGAAGCAAGCAGACAAAAAATGCCTTTCAAAGCGTACTATACCAAGATATAGTCCACAATGAGAAACAAATACTTACTGACTGCACGCACTGATTATCAGATACGCACACACACAAGCACAAACCGAAGAGCAGTAGCGATCTGAATCACGAAATTACGTCATCACGTTCTGAAAGATCGTCCGACCGTGTGTATGCAACAGTTTCGGACACAATCCGTCAGACTAAATCTGACGGACAAAATCCAACAGATTTGGTTGGCAGAATGTCCGACCGTGTGTACAAGGGCTAAGCCCCTGTACACACGGTCGGAGATTCTGCCAACCAAATCCGTCAGATTTTGTCCGTCAGATTTAGTCTGACGGATTGTGTCCGAAACTGTTGCATACACACGGTCGGACGATCTTTCAGAACGTGATGACGTAATTTCGTTACAATGGGACTACATTCAGGCTAGTAGCCAATAGCTTTGATGTAGGAATTTGATCTGAGCATGCGTGGCACTTGGTCCGATCAAAATTCTCTACACATGATCGGATTACGTCCGATCGGCCCAGTTGGTCAGGAAATATTTCCAACATGTTGGAAAATTGGGTCCGACGGAGATTCGGACGGAATCAGTCCAATGCATACCACACACAGTCGGATTATCTGACGACACGGTCCCATAAGACGCATTCCGACGGATTCTCCGACCATGTGTACGCTGCATAAGAGTTGCCGAAGCAGAATGGGCCAGGTGGATAGGACATTAACATGAGGGACAGTTTTGTAATAGACATTCCAAGGGGGGAACGGTAATGGATATGATAAAAATATCACAATGAAATGTCTATTCCATATTTGCTTTTAAATATATAAGTACTGTGGCAGCACGCAGGTAAAGTCACCTGGTTGTATCCAGGATGGGAAATATGTGTGCCCTAGATTCAGGCTTTATGCAGACTTGTATAATTAGAGGGGAAGAGTTAATGAGCCCAGCTGAAGTAAATGGGTTCATTAAGACCTCTACAAAAAACCCCAGCATGCTTAGGGAGATGCTCCATCCTGGAACCAGTTTTGTGTTTGTATAGACTGGGGAGTGTGACACCTGTTCTGTGCGGTGAGTTAACGCCTGTGTGGCAAACCTCTACAACAGAGACAGGGACTGGTGCAGCACAAGGCTGTACTCAGTTGGTAGACAGGGAATCTAAGTGTGTAATTAGAGGTCAAGCTGACCAGGATTTATTTTCATGTTTTATTTTTGTTTGGCTGTTATATGTTTCACTGCATGTAGCATAAATAAACCGCATCTTTTGTTTTTTTGCACCTACAATGCTGTCTGCTGTGCCTAATTTTGTGTTGTGAACCCATCCAGGGGGTCACACACACCCGCTGCTGAGCTAACCCCCTCACAGTACATATTTGAAACAAGCTTCTGCTCATTAGCCTTCAACTCATACTCAATAGATAATGTGCACAACCCACCCCTCCCTTATCATGGAACAGCAAGAGTTAACAAAAAGACTGCACCTGCTTCTACACCCAAGAGATGACATTGAGGTCAAGAAGCAAGATACCCTATATGGCTATAATAGAATGTTACTCCCCTATATGGGCAAAGACCCAGCTTAAAATCTATGTACTATCATAAGATGTATACGTTTTTGTGGTTATTTTGTAGTTTGCATAAGCCTGCCTAATTTGATAATGAAATATCCGGCTATTAATATATAAGTTGAGAACAGGAACTAATTAAACAGAAAGTATTTTACTCTGAACTGGTATCAGCATATTACTTCACAGCATGCATGCTTTATATTCAATCTGATCAGGGGTAGATATAATAATATCGCATTTCTGTTCTGATCCAAAACAATAATATCTAGAAATTTGTTTAGCTGGATCCAGGGCCGCTAATAGAAATCATGGGGCCCCGTACAGCCTACCTGGTGGGGCCCCCTTCGCAGCCCCACCCCCAACTCCGGCCTGGTCCCTTCCCCCAGCCCCACCTTGAAACAAAGTGCAGGAACAGGCTGGATGAAAGTACATATATGTGATCCAGCCTGCCCGTGCCACCCTGCTACAGTAAATGTACTGAGGGTTGGCAGCAAGCAGTTAAAGGGAAAAGGTTGGGGGTGGCTTCACATGACAGGTCTGATCAGGTACGCCTGTCCATTTTTCGGGTGGACCTGATCTGATCCTCCCAACACTACTATAGAGCAATGGATCTAAATGGACCTGTGTCCATTTACACCCACCTACCGCCAATCTGATCCGCTAAACAAAACGGAAAGGGATCTGTTTTTCTCCATCTAGCAGATCAGATTGGAGGGAAGTCAGGTGTAAATGGACAGCTGGCTTGTGTACACCAGCCTCCCTTAGAGCAGAGTGGGCTGTGTCCGTGTCCGCTCTGCATAAGCTGAGTGGACACGGACCTGTCATCGGCCCACTCCAATCAGCATAGGGATCAGTGGGCAGATTCCCCACTGAACAAGCAGATTCTACTCTGTGTGAAAACCTTGATCACAAACAGCAACACAGGGAGCTTAAGATCATCAGCATTATTACACACAGGCACACTCTATCATGGCTGGCACTGTTACAGTGTTTTTTTTTTTTTTTTTTTTGAAAGCCAGTGGCGTGCAAAACACACTCCAAAAAACTTCACCCGGTGCATAAAAAATGTGCACACACATAGAGAGTGACACAAAAAAGTGCAGACGGGTACACAAGTCCTCTAAAATCAGAGGACCTTGTCCTGAATCCCCCGGGGCGTTAGGCTCCTGACAGGGACAAGGACACTTAAAACTTGGTCTTCCTGGCCAAAACCAGTCAGACCCCGTTCTTCGGAAGGTCTGCCGAAACAGACCCACCCAAATACTAGGTAGGGCTCCCCCGAAGGAAGACCCCAAACCCTAAGGCAGAGGGTGAACTAAGCCAGAAGGCCATGTCCACCCCCACACCAGACTTTCAGGACAGGCCCTAGAACCTGTGACCCTACTCATCACAGCAAACGTGCAAAGTGACAAAACAAGACGTGACAAGACACACTGAAAATAAATAAAAAGTGGGGAAGGGATAGTGGAGAGGAGAGTGAAAAGGTGGTCGTTGTGTGAAACAACGACCAGGCCCTCCGGCCGGGAATAAAAAAATTCCTCTGGTCCCAGCCAAAAGGCCCGGCCCAAGAGGCAGGTGCTAAAAAAGCGTGTCATGGTGCAGTGACCTTGGTGCCCAAAATCAAAGTGACCCTCACTCACAGTGATTGTTAGGCACCCCCGGACTGCCACTCCAGGGGCACATACTCCATAGGCTTTCAAGACCGCCCCCAACCCCCGGTCCAGACCACAGCAGCCCCCACCCCGGACAGGAAGGCATGAAGATCAGAAAGCTTGGTGAGAGCCCTTTACCATCAGGCTCCACCGTCGCTCCCATCACTCCTTCCTAATTATATTCGGATGTACTAACCGGTCCTCCCCCCCCACCAAGGGAGTAGCCGGCTTTCCTTTCCGAAAAACTGCCCGGGGCTAGAACTACCCCAATCCAGACCAGAGGCCAGGAACCCGACCCTCTGGACCCATCCTCACCAGGGGCATCCTTCCAGATGGCTCAGACTCGACCATGCATCGGCCCCCAGTTTACTGTCGGGCGGCACGACGTGGCCCCTACCGAAACCATCCTTCGGGATGCAAATTACACCATCGGAGAGCGCCGCCCAAACCCTCTCGAATAGGGATGGACCAGCGCCTCCTTTGGCAACTGATAAGAACAGATACTACACTTGATCTTAGCCAAAAGGCCGAGAAGCGTTACAGTGTGTTACATGACATGGCTGTTGGATGCTGACCTTGTTAACTTATGACCAATAAGTTAACAAAATCAGCACCCAACAGCCATGTCATGTAACACACTGTGAGAGAGAACCTGCTGTCTGCTGCCTGTGTATTATACATAGTGATGTGGATGGTGACATTATAGGAATGTACAGTGCACTGCAGTATACCGTTATATTCACCCACCCCCAGCAGTAGCCACAAATTCCGACTTCCTCCTCTGCCTCTGGACTCTATCAGCTGCCTGTCGCTGCCCACCTCACACCCTCCCACTCTCTGTCTCTCACGGGCTGACTACTGACTGAGTGGGAAGCTGAGCGGAGGAAGATCACTCCACCAGGGAAGGAACAAGCAACCACAGCGGCAGGAGTGGGTGCAGGAAGCAGTGCGCATGCGCCTGAAACTGGGAAAAAAGTCCCTCCACTTCCACATCAGAGAAAAGGGGCCCCGGAAGATTATAGCAATAATACACCCCCCCAAGCTAGTAGGAGCGGCTGAGCAGGAGGTGTAATTCAGAAATCCGTATTATTTTTATTTTATTCTGTGCTGTCTGTGAGGCTGCCCGGGCCCCCTTTGCTGAGCTGAGGACGTCGGGCCTGGTACAACGAGGCCGGTTGTACTGGCCTATCAGCTGCCCTGGCTGGATTCAATCAGAACCCTCTCCATCTCCGTATTCTGTATTTGGAGTCCACCGTTCCCAAACTGTGCCACCGCTGCATGATGCAGCTGAGCATAGCGGAAATGCCATGTCCTGGGTATTCCAAATTGTTCCCTCAATTGTGTAAAAGTGGACAATCCGTTGTCCTGGCATATATGATGTAAATATTTCACACCATATTTTGCCCATAGTTTTCTGTTAATTTAAAAAATTCCTTCAAGGATTAAAGAGGAAGTAAACCCTAATGGGTTTACTTCCTCTTTCATTCCCTGCAAAGGCAAAGCATAATGGACTACTATGCATCGCATCGTAGCCCATTATGTGTCACTTACCTGACACAGGAGCCAGCGAAGTCGCCGCTGTCCCCTGTAGTCCGCCGCATCCATCTTGCTGGTGGCGTCTCGCAGCACCGCCGCTGTCATTCGGCGAAGCCGCGATGACGTCACTCCCGCGCATGCGCACAGGAGTCGACACGCGCGGCAGCTCCATTCTTGGAAATGCCGCGCTCAGTGCGCCTGCGCGCCGCTGTCTACGGCGCATGCGCCGTAGACAGCGGTGCCCGTTTTCGGGCAAATATCTCCTAAACCATATAGGTTTAGGAGATATTGCTTGGACCTACAGGTAAGCCTTAATCTAGGCTTACCTGTAGGTCAAAGTGGTTTGTAAGGGTTTACAACCACTTTAATTACACCACAAATGATTATTTGGGGATAGACATAAGGGCCCATCCTTCCTCCATTGGGAACAAAGATTGAATATTTTACCAGGAAGTGCCATGACTGATCCCACCTCCTACCCGGGATCCCCGCAATCGCTGCTTCCAATAAAGTAAGTGGCATTGGGTGTCTGGGGAAAAAGTCGCCAGTGTAGAAAGGACAATTGTGATGCAAATAAATAGGAGCGCAGGTCCGGAAGGGCCAACCCCCCCCACCCCATTGTAACTGGTAATCTTAGAAAAGCTAGGGAGACTCTGGGGGTGCTTGATCCCCACAGAAATCACACAATAATAGAGTGAATGGTTCTGAAAATCTGTAGTGTCACAAAGACCAGGGAGTTTGAGAGTATATAAAGAAATCTTAGGCTGAAAGATCATCTTAAACAAATGTATTCATTCCATCAATGTGATCGGCAGATTCTGCCATTTCTGTACGTTCTCTCTAAAGGCCATGATAATTGGTGCCGAATTATTCTTCAGAAACCGTGCAATAGGAAGCTGTATCACAATCCCCAAATGTTTAAAGGAAGTAGAGAAAGAAATGGGACATTCAGATGGAAGAGCTACGGTCTCATCTATGGGAAAAAGTAACAATTTTGCAAAGTTAATTAGAAATCCAGAGTAATCTCCAAATTCCTGTATCATCTTGAAGGCCCCCCGATAGCGAGTGTCCTGGATCCTGCAGATATAAAAGCATGTCATCCGCGCAAAGAGACACCCATTCTTCAAACTCCCCAATTCGCAGACCTGACAGAGTAGCTGTAGATCTCAGCTTTACTGCCAGGGGCTCTATAGCCAGAGCAAACAGGAGGGGTGACAGCGGGCACCCCTGCCTGGTTCCCCTGGAAATAGGGAAGGGGTCTGAGATAATACCATTAACCCTTAGTCTGACCAGTGGATCTGTGTACAGCAGCCTCACCCAGGAGACGAAGACAAGTCCAAATCCATAGGATTCTTAAAGGCGAAACAGGTATGTCCACTCTACTGAGTCAAAAGCCTTTTTTTTAAGGTGGCTACTAATCTTGTCCTGGAGTTGTCATGTACAGTCTAGAGGTTCACAAAGAGTCTCATTATATTCTGTACACATCGCTCCTGGATAAATCCCTTCTGGTCCGCATCCACCAATTTTAGGATAACTGTTTGTAACCTCTCTGCTATAATTTTAACCAGAATTTTGGTATCCACGTTCATCAGCAAGATCAGATGATAGGAGTCACACTCCCGAAGGTCCTTCCCCCCTTTAGGAATCAGAACGACCAACGCTTCCCTCATAGAGAGTGGCAATCTACCATCCGACCTAGCCAAATTAAATAGTCGGAGCAGGTGAGGCGCCAGACCACATCTAAATGTGCGGTACCACTCCGAAGGGAGACCATCAAGACCTGGAGATTTCCGAGGAGCGAAGGAAGAGATTGCCCCCTCCACTTCCTCTACAGTAATATCCACTTCTAGAGCAGCACTGTTTTCGTTTGTCAATATAGGCAGGTCAGTAACAGCCAGGTAAGTCTCTAATGCCTCTCCCCCCACAACAGC
The DNA here is from genome assembly GCF_037356315.1 of Lithobates pipiens. Lineage (NCBI taxonomy): Eukaryota > Metazoa > Chordata > Amphibia > Anura > Ranidae > Lithobates > Lithobates pipiens. The sequence continues at coordinate 88,766,154 of NW_027507791.1, forward strand.
ACAGGAAACATAAAGTTCCTTATAGATTTGAGTAAAGGTTCCTAGGATTTCAGCTGAGTCACAGATCTCAGACCCCTGCTTGTCATATACGCTTTTAATATACACAGAGAGGTATTCTAGCCTTGCCAGGTACTCCAGGAGTCTGCTATTCTTGTCCCCGAACTCAAATATACGTCTCCTCTGTGAGAGTCTAAGTTTTGTGGTTTGGTCAGACAAAACAGCACGGTATTCCCTAGTTCTTTCCTGTAGTGTCAGCAGTCTCTCTCTCTAGTGGGCCCTTAACATATTCTGCTTCTGTTAGTGATACTCCCTATTCTGCACTTTATGCCGTGTACACACGACCAGACTTTTCGACAGACTAGGTACGATGGTCTTCCCAACGGAGTTTCGGTAGAGGCCAGACGGACTTTCCGAATGAGCTTACTTGAGTACACATGAACGGACTTTCCGGCAGACTAGGTCTGACGGACTTCCCAACAGACTTTCAAAATGAACGGACTTGCCTGTTTTGAACATAATCCCAGGTACAACGGGTAAAGGGAAGGGAAGTCAAACTTGCGGCTTTCATCGGTGAGAGTAACACCTTGCGAGCCCTGTCGCCTGGTATGGATTTGAAGGGGAACCCCCTACGATGAAAAAATGGCGTGGGGGTCCCCCAAAGTCCAAACCAGACCCTTATTAGAGCACACAGCCCGGTCGGTCAGGAAATTGGGTGGGGACGAGCGAGCACCCCCCTCCTGAACTGTACATGGCTGCATGCCCTCAACATGGGGGGTGGGTGCTTTGGGGAAGGGAGGCGCCCTGTGGCCCCCCCCCCCACCTCAAAGCACCTTCTCTCCATGTTGATGAGGACAAGGGCCTCTTCCCGACAACCCTGGCCGTTGGTTGTCAGGGTCTGTGGGCCCCCAGATCCTGGCCCACCACCCTATGTGAATAAGTATGGGGTACATCGTACCCCTACCCATTCACCTGGGGGGAAAAGTGTCAATAAAAAAAAACACACTACACAGGTTTTTAAAGTAGTTTATTAGGCAGCTCTGGGGGTCTTCTTCTGACTTTGGGGGTCTTCTTCTGACTTCTCCATGCTTTTCGGTTCTTCTCCTGGGCTCCTCCGCTATCTTATGCTCTTTTTATTGCTCTTTTGCTAGCGGTGGCCTGGCTTTCTCCTTCGTCGTCGCCGCTGTCTTCTTCTTCTTCTTCACCCAGTGATCCCGGCCCTTAAGACGTCACAGTCCCAGCATGCCCCGGGACTGTGACGTCATACGGGGCGGGGTCACCGGGTGACATCACCCGTGACCCCGCCCCTCATGCCTATATAAGTCGTCGCGCACCTTGTCAACGGCATTACAGGGGGAGAGAGCATTGTGTCAACATCGCAAGAACAGAAGAAGGAAGAAGAAGACGGCGGCGACGACGAAGGAGAAAGCCGGGCCACCGCTAGCAAAAGAGCAGAAGATAGCCCGAGAGAAGAACCGGAAAGCTTGGAAAAGTCGTAAGAAGACCCCCGGAGCTCCCTAATAAACTACTTTAAAAACCTGTGTAGTGTGTTTTTTATTGACACTTTTTCCCTCAGGTGAATGGGTATCCATACTTATTCACATAGGGTGGTGGGCTGGGATTTGGGGGCCCCCTTATTAAAGGGGGCTCCAGATTCCGATAAGCCCCCCGCCCGCAGACCCTGACAACCAACGGCCAGTGTTGTAAGGAAGCTGCAAACCCTCGGAGGGCTCTGTAGCTGGGTCCAGCCTCATCTCCTCCCGGACCAATCTTCCGAGCTCCATCTTCCACATGCCTCGCGGTCGTTCCCTTTAGGAATACCTCTTGCACATAGTACTGTGTCCAGTATATCTCTGTGGAGGAGGGAAGAATCTTCCCCTGATGGTGCTGCTCGTTGCTTCATTGGTTAGCGTCTCTTTCCAGAGTTGCTGTTGGATCACATCCCCCAACTGAGCACAGTGCGCTCTGTCGCCGATCCCCAATCCTGCATGCCTTGCAGCCTCCTCCCGAACTCCGTTTTCATGCTGGTCGGTCCCCATACCGCTCCTTGTCGGCTGCCCGGATCTTGAATCCCGGTGGTGGTTTGGATTTCCTGGACTGCAGGATACATCCCACCGCTGCCACCAATGTGACAGATCCCGGATACCCCGGCTGGTCACCTCAGCCAGTCCCCTATGTGACCTATGTGATTTTTTGGATTTGGTGACAAGTTCCTATTAATGAGACATCAAGAGTCCCCTGATCTCTCCACTGTCCTCTAATTAAAACAATACAGTGCAGATACTGGCTGGTGTAAATGACACCGTGACCTAGAAACAACATTTTACATAGCATTTCTAGGTCAGTAACAGGAAGGGGAGGCCAGCAGATGGATGTTCGCTAGTCTCCCCTCTACCCGGCAGCACCTGCCATGCTCGTCCTCAGTCCGCCAATGGGCATGCAGAGCCTTGGAACCATGGCGCCAGCACAGGGGAGGTGACCATTACCAGGGTGTGTGGAAGTGATCCTGCTGCTGCAGAGCTGCCAGATAACTTCCATCTGACAGCTGACAGCCTGAGCAGCTTGTCAGATATACACACACCCTGCATAGTCTGTGTGAAACCCCCCCCGCTGCCACCAACGTTATGTCAGTGGCAGTAAAAGGATTGAAAGGTTAGTTTGTTTTTATAATAAAAATTGCATTGCAGTCAAGGAGCCTCATTAGTTTTAAAATCATTGTTCTGTGTTGGGAGGTTGAGCTTTGTATAAATTACATTTCTGTGACCACATGCAGCTTGTGTGCTGCTGTGACTGGAGAAGGGTGAGCAGACGGCATTGTAATGGTTATGCATTCTGGGCACATAAATACCTGTGTGTGTAGCGGACCTTCTCGCCGTCTTTCGGCCCTTCTCGCGGCTATTCGGCCGCCTTCGGCCCTTCTCAGTGGCCGAAAACCGCAGAGAAGGGCCGAGAGCAGTCGAAAGCCGCTGAGAAGGGCCGAGGCGGCCGAAAGCCACTGAGAAGGGCCGAGGCGGCCGAAAGCCGCCGAGAAGGTCAGAGAGTGGCCGAAAGCCGCCAAGAACTTCCGGGTGCCGCCGAGATACACAGGACATCTCGGCAGCGCCATTTTTAAAAACATTAGCTGACATCAATGACAGACAAGGCTGCATGACAAGGCTGCAATGAGGACAGGCTGCATGACAAGGCTGCAATGAGGACAGGCTGCATGACAAGGCTGCAATAATGGACAGGCTGCAATAATGGACAGGCTGCATGACAAGGCTGCAATGAGGACAGGCTGCATGACAAGGCTGCAATAATGGCCAGGCTGCATGACAAGGCTGCAATGAGGACAGGCTGCATGACAAGGCTGCAAATGACACTGACAAGGCTTCAGATGGACACTGATAAGGCTGCATTGATGGGCATTTAAATGTAAGTTTTTTTTCCTTAAATTTCCCTCCTAAAAGTTTTTTCCTTAAAATTCCCTCCTAAACTTGGGGTGCGTGTTATACGCCGATAAATACGGTATATTACTGTATTTGTATTTTTATGATATTATTGTTATATGTATTCATCTGTTATGCTCAGTTATATTTTTGGGCAATAAATAAAAATTCCAATGTGTTCACCAACTTATTGTTTTTGCAACCACGTGCTTCATATAAAGTCCCACCTCCTTCCTCCCCCCCTTCTTTTGACATGACAAGGGATGAAATGTGTGACCTTACCAGGCCACAGTTTCATTTAAAGTCTCAGGGATGGAACAATTGGCCTTACTGAGCCATACGTTCATATAAAGTCCCTAGAATGATTGGAGGTCATTCCGAATTTGTTTCCTTAATACCAAATAATAGGGATGGAAGCACATGGATATGCTCTAATATTGATCAATTGTATTATGTTTCTTGCAATTTTAGTTCCTATGAGAATTATCTCTTGATCCCTTCATATTTTTTTATCATAGCCCCCCTTTTTTCTGTTCACCTTTCATGATTTTTTATCATTCTAATTATTCCTATACATCAATTTTTAATGGCATATTATAATTAACTAATCCCACCCAGGTTCTGGCTTGGTGTAGGTGTGGTTCAGCTAGGTTACCATGCTGTCCAGTTTGCTCTCCCCTTCTGGGAGCTGTGACGTGCCTGGCGGCCCCACCCACTACCCTTTATGCGCCTGGGGGGCGGGGGCGCCGCCATGACGCATCAACATCACGCACCCCCGTTGGACGTTCAGTGTGCTATTGGCGCCATTGCGCCCATGTATGTGGTTCCCATGCTCACGGGCAGATTGGGGGAGCTCCGGCGGCGGAGGATCGGGCAGTCCGTGCCTGACCTCTCTCGCCCTTTGTCTCCTCCCTTCCATCTGCCGCGCTGGCGTGACGTCGGCGGCGTCATCGCTAGGGCGCCTACATGAGTGGCTCCCGGGCGTGCTCTGACACTCCAGGCTCCTCTTCACATGGGTTTGCATGCTAGTCCAGCAATCTCTTTGTTCCAGCCATACACCACTTGTATGCCTGGGATCATCAGTCTTTCACACATCACTCCAGGTCATTCTGCACTATCACTTTTCTACTCCTCACTGGTGGTAATATTATTTTTTTCTATTCCTCACATCACTTTCTAATTCAGCCTTGGGCTATCGGTTCTAGTCCCTTTCATCTCACCTTGGATTGGTCCTATCCACTCCATCACATCTTTCCTCCTGAGCATTTTTACTTGAGTTCACTGTTTTATTCAACTTATATTTAGATTGTCTGGGGTTTCTGTGCCTGTCCCGGTTGGTGCTTGTGGGGCACCTCTGATGTGTCATCCGCCGCAGCTCCCACTGTGGGGTGCTTTCATATGGATGGATTTGGTACCTGGTACCACACCATCACCACATGAACTATGGAGTAGTCAACAGGTATTTGGTTTGGGGTTTTTTTTATCCCATCCTTATATATACAGTGCCTTGCGAAAGTATTCAGCCCCCTTGAACTTTTCAACCTTTTGCCACATTTCAGGCTTCAAACATAAAGATATAAAATTTAAATTTTTTTGTGAAGAACCACCAACAAGTGGGACACAATTGTGAAGTGGAACGAAATCTATTGGATATTTTAAACTTTTTTAGCAAATAAAAAACTGAAAAGTGGTGCGTGCAAAATTATTCGGCCCCTTTACTTTCAGTGCAGCAAACCCACTCCAGAAGTTCAGATAGGATCTCTGAATGATCCAATGTTGTCCTAAATGACTGATGGTGATAAATAGAATCCACCTGTGTGTAATCAAGTCTCTGTATAAATGCACCTACTCTGTGATAGTCTCAGGGTTCTGTTGAAAGCGCAGAGAGCATCATGAAGACCAAGGAACAAACCAGGCAGGTCCGTAATACTGTTGTGGAGAAGTTTAAAGCCGGATTTGGATACAAAAAGATTTCCCAAGCTTTAAACATCCCAAGGAGCACTGTGCAAGTGATCATTTTGAAATGGAAGGAGTATCAGACCACTGCAAATCTACCAAGATCTGGCCGTCCCTCTAAACTTTCAGCTCAGACAAGGAGAAGACTGATCAGAGATGCAGCCAAGAGGCCCATGATCACTCTGGATGAACTGCAGAAAACTACAGCTGAGGTGGGAGAGTCTGTCCATAGGACAACAATCAGTCGTACACTGCACAAATCTGGCCTTTATAGAAGAGTGGCAAGAAGAAAGCCATTTCTCAAAGATATCCATAAAAAGTCTTGTCTAAAGTTTGCCACAAGCCACCTGGGAGACACACCAAACATGTGGAAGAAGGTGCTCTGGTCAGATGAAACCAAAATCCAACTTTTTGCCCACAATGCAAAACGATATGTTTGGCGTAAAAGCAACACAGCTCATCATCCTCAACACACCATCCCCACTGTCAAACATGGTGGTGGCAGCATGATGGTTTGGGCCTGTTTTTCTTCAGCAGGGACAGGGAAGATGGTTAAAATTGAGGGGAAGATGGGTGCAGCCAAATACAGGACCATTCTGGATGAAAACCTGTTGGAGTCTGCAAAAGACCCGAAACTGGGACGGAGATTTATCTTCCAACAAGACAATGATCCCAAACATACAGCAAAATCTACAAAGGAATGGTTCACAAATAAACGTATCCAGGTGTTAGAATGGCCAAGTCAAAGTCCAGACCTGAATCCAATCGAGAATCTGTGGAAAGAGCTGAAAACTGCTGTTCACAAACGCTCTCCATCCAACCTCACTGAGCTCGAGCTGTTTTGCAAGGAAGAATGGGCAAGAATTTCAGTCTCTCGATGTGCAAAACTGATAGAGACATACCCCAAGCGACTTGCAGCTGTAATCGCAGCAAAAGGTGGCTCTACAAAGTATTAACGCAAGGGGGCCAAATAATTTTGCACGCCCCACTTTTCATTTTTCTATTAGTTTAAAAAGTTTCAAAAATCCAATAGATTTCGTTCCACTTCACAATTGTGTCCCACGTGTTGGTGATTCTTCACAAAAAATAAAAATGTTATATCTTTATGTTTGAAGCCTGAAATGTGGCAAAAGGTTGAAAAGTTCAAGGGGGCCGAATACTTTCGCAAGGCACTGTATGTGTTTCTATATCATATTATTTAAGCTTAACTTTTTTTACCAACAGATACACCTTGTGCTTGCTCCTGATGAGTGGCCTCTCAGCCACGAAACGCGTAGAGCTGCCATATATTATACTTTCAATCCATATTAATTGAATACCAAGCTCACCTCCAATATTTTATCACCATGGGACCAAGCAGCTCATAGGTTTTGCAAGTATTACTGGATGCTACTGCTCAAACCCAATATATGTTCTGGTGAACTTTGGAAGGTTTCTTGCTTGCCATAGCATGTGCTATTACTCATTTATGATCTGTACTATATTACTGTATTTGTATTTTTATGATATTATTGTTATATGTATTCATCTGTTATGCTCAGTTATATTTTTGGGCAATAAATAAAAATTCCAATGTGTTCACCAACTTATTGTTTTTGCAACCACATGCTTCATATAAAGTCCCACCTCCTTTCCCCCCCCCCTTCTTTTGTTCATGGTCAGCCATTACATTTTATTTGTCTTTTACTTCTCTGTGTTAAAACCAGAGATCAAGCAGCTCTAATTCGTCCCCTCCCCTTCTTCCAGAATATAGCCACAGTGACCTTTCCCTGCTCCTTCCTTCACTTTATACAATACACAAACTGTTAACTGATGCTGGGACCTTGTTAATCCATTGATCAGACACACAGACCTCTCTATTACCCAATCCACAACCTAAATCTGGAAACCCTAATAGAACTGTCAACCTCACAAGCTTGAGCAATCCAGAGAACTAAGAGATGCTCAGTTGAAGGGGATGGCCAACACACATCTTGCTAGACTGGTAAGCAGTTATGACTCTGAAACTTCAGCATGTTTCATAACTCATGAAATAATAATAGCACAGCCATAATTTAACCTAGAAGTACTGGTAGCAGAAGCAGCTCAATTCATCTCCTAGGGCAGTGATGGTGAACCTTGGCACCCCAGATGTTTTGGAACTACATCTCCCATGATGCTCATGCACTCTGCAGTGTAGCTGAGCATCATGGGAAATGTAGTTCCAAAACATCTGGGGTGCCAAGGTTCGCCATCACTGTCCTAGGGGAACTGGGCATCTGAAAACCTGTCAAGTTTATATTCATTTGGAAGTTAAATTTATGCTGGACAATAATCTGCATGTTAGCAGGCTGTACCCAGTAAGTTCCCAGAGAAATGTGTACCTATACAAAACTGTATCTGGGACATAACCATAGTGACGTCCCAGAAACCACTCCTGAGACGCTTAATTGATCATATGGCCTCCGTCAACACCCCTTTTGATACCAGAAAAAAGGGAATGCCAGGACAATTTGACAGCTCTTGTTAACATCAAACCAAGAATCACCTAATAGGACTTGGTGAGAACCATTGTACTGTTTTTTTCTCATTCGCTAGACTCTGCTGAAACTAAGACATTGCAAGTATTCTTCCTTTACTCTAATGTATTACTGCCTCTTTATTTATTTGTAACACCCATTTTCTGTAAATATTTGCAGCACTTTGACCTTTTCATTATTAAACCCTATTTTGAAAAGTGTTGAAATTGTCTTTATAGCTTTTAATGTAAACTAAAATGTCCAAGATAGTGCTTAAAGCAGACGCCTGATTCAGAAGCTCCACCAGGCCGCTGCTTGCTATCCTGATTTGTGCAGCATGATTCCTCTATTTGGGCTCCTGAGTTTCCTGGGAGGAAGAGAAGCACAGTAGCACTTCATTAATGGCAGAACTGTGCAGAGGGAGATATTACCATCTCCCCGTCGACACACAATGTGATAATGTTAATGCACCCAGGGTTTTTAGGGTGAGCCCTGGTACACCCGGCACACCCCCTGCACACACCTATGCCCCAAAGATTAAGGTATGAAAATACAGAGAGGGTGCTAGGTTGGTCTGGAGAGTAGGATTAACCCACATTCCAAATAGTCTATACATATTGAATTTATTCCTCTTGTGGAACTTTAGAGGGAAAAGGCTACTCCTATAGTAATTGTGAGTATACGATATTTATTAGAAAAAAAGGTGTAGATGTACAAGATCTACAATGCAAAAGTAAATTTCATATAAGATATACAGAATGCATAAACAATTAACATGCAATACAATACAAAGGTTACAATCATTTACTCTGTAGCATGTAGAACACATACAGGGAATAACTGATTTTTTTTTCGAGTGTTACTCTTCTTAAGGGGTGATGATTGAGACCAGCACGATAAAACATGTCTATAATTGCGAAGACAGTCATGGGAAACAATGTAAAGGTAGCAGACAATGATGCCATCCAAGTTCATAACATTCAAATAGGTACTGACCATATAGTATTGCTTAAGACCATCATGTATTGTTTCATCCACTTTAAAAAAAAAAAAAACTTAAAAGGGGGGGGGGGGGGGGCAGAGTGCACTGTTCCGTAACAACGCCTGATCTGGAGCCATCTCAATCATACCCCCCGAAGAAGAGTAACACTCGAAATGCGCCGGGTATTCCCCGTATGTGTTCCACATGCTACGGAGTAAACTATTGTAACCTTTGTATTGTATTGCATGTATTGTATTATGCAGCCTGTATATCTTATATGAAATTTCCTTTTGCACTGTAGATCTTTTATATCTACACCCTTTTTCTAATAAATATTGTATACTCACAATTACTATAAAAGTAAAAGACGAAATCTTGAGAAATTGATTATTGTGTTATTACTGCGAACATCCTAATACCGTTAAATGAAAAAGCATGCACAATGGTACATTGGGGGACACCCCCTTGGAATTTATATGGCAGTAATATAATATCAAAGTCAAAACTCAATTAGAAAGTATATATAAAAAAGGCACAAAAGGTGCCAACTTTATTATAGTAATCAAAAAAGGAAAATATGTTACATTATGCACCATGAATAAAATAGCCTAAAATCGTACATAATTAGTTAGAATAATGTACATATGGATAATGATCCAGTAATACTAAATATAGCATAGAAAAAGATAAATGTTTAAAAAGTAGCTGTTGTAAACAACTATAAATTTAGCTCACAGACCCTGGAAGTGAAACCCAGCAGAAAAGATCTAAAATTGAATGCTTCATTCAACCCCGATGGTTGGGTAGCCCAGGAGATTGAAAATCCACTGAGATTCGCACTGTAGGAAGCATTTGTTGAAGTTGCCTCCCCAGGGCGAAAGTGCACTCGGTCTAATGCCAGAAAGTGGACATTTGGAAGTGAATTAGGATGCATCGTGGCCATATGACGGACAATGACTACCTCTGGATCGCGGTTACGAATAGTTACACTATGCTGGTAAATTCTCTTCCAAAATTCATTGATTGTTTTCCCGATGTAGTAGCAGCCGCTTTCACAAGTGAACAGGTACACTACCCTGGGAATTTTACAATTCATGTAATGTTTTGGGTAGAAATGTTGTCCATTAGGTAAATTAATGTTTTGTCGTCAATCCATGTACTGACAATAGGGACAGCCACTGCAGGAAAAGGTACCAAACGTTTTGCATGCATCACCTCTGTGTAATTGGTATTCACTGGCAACCTCTCTGTCACCTTCAGAAGGTGATCTTCTAAATGTGACAGCTGGTGTATTTGGCACAAATTGAAATATTGAGGGGTCCATGGTCAATAGATGCCAGTATTGATTAAGGATTCGCCTAAACTGTTTATGTTGTACTGAATAGGTGGTAATAATTCTAATTGTATCATTTATAGGTGGTTCTTTTTGTGCATTAAGTCATTTATGATGAGACAACTTACTAACTTTTTTATATGCTTTTTTTAGATAGGCATTGGAATAGCCTCTTTCAAGGAATCTTTTCCTAAGGTTGTCTGCTTAGGGTTCAGAACTTGACACGTGCGGCAATGAGTTCCCTGCTGTAGGTTTGCGATAGATCTGGCTAGACAGGCTACCATCTTCTTGTCTCTTAACGAGTACATCCAGAAATGTGATTTCACTAGTACTGTTTGACATAGTAAAATTGAGATTGAATTAGTTTGAGTTGATGGAAGCTAAAAATTCATGTAGTAATTCGACTGAACAATCCCATATCAAGAATATGTCATCAATGTATCGTTTCCATGTGAGTACATGGTCCATATACACCGATAATGGTTTGTTGGTAAGCAGTGAGTGTTCCCACTCCCCCAGGTACAGATTGGCGTACGATGGTGCACAACATGTCCCCATCACAACACCCTGTACTTGGAGGTAGTGGAAGCCGTAAAAGCAAAAGGCATTGTGATGAAGTATGAATTCAAGAGAATTCATAATGAACTCTGTATAGACTGGCTTGCCATCGCCAAATTGCGACAGCACATGGCGTATTGTGGCAAGGCCTTTCTCAAGAGGGATGGTATAGTAAAGTGCCTCAACATCTATCGTAACTAGCTGGACACCCTCCTCAATGTGCAAATCCTGAAGAGTCTGTAAAAAATTTGTTGCATCGCATATATAGGATGACAGACTGGTAACCAGGGGTTTCCAGTAGCTGTCCACTACTTGACTGAGATTTTCAGTTAAATTTCCGTGACCAGAAATAATCAGTCTGCCAGGGGGGTTATCTTGTTGTTTATGCATTTTAGGTAGAGCATAGAAAGTGGCCTCTTTGGGGTGGCTGGTTCTGACAAATTCCCACTTTTACTTGGTAATAGCATTCTGTTGGAATGCCGTGTAATATCCTGTATACTCACAATGACTATAAGAGTAGCCTTTTCCCTTTAAAGTCCCACAAGAGGAATAAATTCCTTATGCAAAGACTAAGGAATGCCAACAATCTGTGGATCTTGGGCCTTCCGGAGGGAACAGAGAGCTCTGAGCCTACTAAATTTACTGAACAGCTGCTCACTCGGCTTTTGCCCAATACCCAGTTCTCCTAATTTTTCTCAGTGAAACAGGCCCATTGCATGCTCCCTGCACGAGGCTGTCATGGATCTGCCAGCTAGGGGTTAAAATAGTGCAGACTAATTTCAGTGATTGGTAACAGGCTGCCTTATTTAAACACCTCAGCAGCACTGTGTCTTTTCTGTCTGGTCTGCAGCTCATACCTGTTCCCCTGACTTCCTGTTCCTGTGATTCGATCTGTTTCCTGTGTTTGACCCGGCTTGTTTGACTACAATTGATCTCTGCTATCCTGACCCTGGCCTGCCTTGTACCATGCTCTATTCTACACTGCTTGATATCCTGTTGCCGAACTTTGCCTGTATCCTGACCATTCTCTGCCTGTCGTCTATATCTACATCTGATCATCTGTTACCAAACCCGGCTGGTCTGACTACGTATTCATTGTCTTCCCAGCTTACCAACCTGCTTCCTGCTGCACCAGCTGAACTGACAAGACCAAAGATGAACCAGGCACCCATACACCGCCAGGCTCTTGCGGCCACTGTTGCAACATCAGTGGCCCTTGAGCCGGGGTTGTACGAGACAGCCTTCCCACTGCATGTCAGGCTCATCCAGCAGGTACGTAACAGGGACCCTCCTGGGGCTCCTCCTCGCACGTTAATGTTCAAGCTTCTGCATTTTAACCACTTGACCACTGGGCACTTAAACACCCTTAACCACTTCAATACAGGGCATTTATACAGCTTCCTTACCAGACCAATTTTTAGCTTTCAGCGCTCTCACACTTTGAATGCCAGTTACTCAGTCATGCAACACTGTACCCAAAACAAAATTTTTATCATTTTTTTTCATACAAATAGAGCTTTCTTTTGGTGGTATTTAATCACCACTGGGTTTTTTATTTTTTGCGGCATAAGTGAAAAAAGAGCGAAAATTTTGAAAAAAAAAACACTTTTTTTTAGTTTCTATGATAACATTTTGCAAATAAGTCATTTATGTTCATAAATTTGGGCCAAAATTTATACGGCTTCATCTCTTTGGTAAAAATAAACCAAATTAGTGGATATTATTTAGTCTCTTTGAAAGTTATAGAGTCTACAAGCTATGGTGCAAATCATTGAAAATTGATCACATCTGATCACACCTGATGCACTGACGGCCTATCTCAATTCTTGAGGCTCTGAAATGTCAGGAAAGTACAAATACCCCCCAAATGACCCCTTTTTGAAAAGTAGACAGTCCAAGGTATTTAGTAAGAGGCATGGTGAGTTTTTTGAAGTTGTAATTTTTTCCCACAATTCTTGGGAAAAAGAAGAATGTTTTTTATTTTATTTTTTTTTTACAAAATTGTCATAATAACAAGTTATTTCTCATACACAGCATATGCATACTTCCAATTACACCCCAAAACACATTCTGCAACTCTTCCTGAGTATGGCGATACCACATGTGTGGGACTTTTACACAGGCTGGCCACACAGAGAAGTCCAAAATGCAGGGAGTAAGGGGTTCTAGGAGCATAAATTACACCTCTAATTTTCTAATGACCTATTACATTTGTGAAGGCCCTGAAGCACCAGGACAGTAGAATTACCCACAAAATGAACCCATTTTGGAAAGCAGACACCCCAACGTATATTCTATGAGGCATAATGAGTCTTTTGAACAGTTAATTTTTTTCCACAAGTCTTCGGAAAACGTGAAAAGAAAATGAAAACATTTTTTTTTTTTTTTTTACACAGTGCTCAGTTTATAAGATATTTCTAACTCAAAGCATGTACATAGAAAAAAATGACACCCCAAAATACATTCTGCTACTCATCCTGAGTATGGCGATACCACATGTGTGTGACTTTTACACAGCGTGTCCACATACAGAGGCCCAACATGCAGGGAGCGCCGTCAGGTGTTCTAGGAGCATAAATGACACCTCTAATTTCCTAACGACCTATTACATTTGTGAAGGCCCTGGAGCACCAGGACAATGGAATTACCCACGAAATGACCCCATTTTGGAAAACAAACATACCAAAGTATATTCTATGAAGCATTATGAGTCTTTTGAGCGGTTAATTTTTTTTACACAAGTCTTCAGAAAACATGGAAAGAAAATTAAAATGTTTTTTTTTTTATACAAAGTTGTCCATTTATAAGATATTTCTAACACATAGCACGTATATAGCAAAAATTACACCCCTAAACACATTCTGCTACTCCTCCTGAGTATTGCGATACCACATGTGTGAGATTTTTACACAGCCTGGCCATATACAGAGGTCCAACATTGAAGTGGTACCTTCAGGCGTTCTAGGAGCATAAATTACACATCTCATTTCGTTCCTACCTATCACACTTTTGAAGGTCCTGGAGCACCAGGACAATAGAATTACCCACAAAATGACCTCATTTTGGAAAGCAAACACCCCAATGTGTATTCTATGAGGCATGGGCTGCAAATAGGTACTCTGTTACTCCGACGGGCTGGTGACAGGTACTCTGTTACTCCGATGGGCTGGTGACAGGTACTCTGTTACTCCGACGGGCTGGTGACGGGTACTCTGTTACTCCGACGGGCTGGTAACAGGTACTCGGGTACTCCGACGGGCTGGTAACAGGTACTCGGGTACTCCGACGGGCTGGTGACAGGTACTCGGGTACTCCGACGGGCTGGTGACAGGTACTCGGGTACTCCGACGGGCTGGTGACAGATACTTGGGTACTTCGACGGGCTGGTGACAGGCATTCGGGTACTCAGATGAACTGTGACAGGTACTCGGGTACTCAGATGGACTGTGACAGGTACTCAGATGGGCTGTGACAGGTACTCAGATGGGCTGTGACAGGTACTCAGATACTCAGATGGGCTGTGACACGTACTCAGGTACTCAGATGGGTTGTGACAGGTACTCAGATGGGCTGTGACAGGTACTCGGGTACTCAGATGGGCTGTGACAGGTACTCGGGTACTCAGATGGGCTGACAGGTACTCGGGTACTCAGATGGGCTGACAGGTACTCAGATGGGCTGGGACAGGTACTCGGGTATTCAGATGGGCTGTGACAGGTACTCGGGTACTCGGATGGGCTGACAGGTACTCGGGTACTCAGATGGGCTGACAGGTACTCGGGTACTCAGATGGGCTGGGACAGGTGCTCGGGTACACAGATGGGCTGGGACAGGTACTCGGGTACTCAGATGGGCTGTGATGGGTGATGACAGGTACTTTGATGGGTGATGACAGGTACTTTGATGGGTGGTGATGGGTCCTCTTTATTGGGGGGGTAATCAGTGTGGTTGGTGTGTACACTGGGCGGTAACGAGATGTTACCGCAATCTCCTCCTCACACACGATCAGTGTGGGAGGAGGAGAACCCGGTAACATCTCGTTACGCGGTTTGTTTACATTCTGTGACTGGCTGTGATTGGACACAGCCGGTCACGTGGTAAAGAGCCAATTTCATTGGCTCTTTACTGCGATCGGGGTTGGGCTGTGTCAGGGTGACAAGCCGCATCCCCGATCGGCGCTCTGCACGCGCCCTATAACGGCACAGTACATGTGACCGGCTGTGATTGGACACGACCGGTCACATGTATCGGGGGGGGGGGGGGGGGGTGTCGATGGGAAGGAAAATCCCACAGATCGGGGATGGGCTGTGTCCGCAGGAGCGGCGAAATACCAAGGCCGTCATATGACGTCCACCCAGGATGGGAGATCCCATCTGTGGCCGTCATATGACTATGGCCGGTATTGAAGTGGTTAATAACCAGACCAATTTTCAGCGCTCTCATATTTTGAATGACAATTACTCAGTCATGCAACACTGTACCCATATGACATTTTTGTCCTTTTTTCACACAAATAGAGCTTTCTTTTGGTGGTATTTAATCGCCGCTGGGTTTTTATTTTTTGTGCTATAAAAGAAAAAAGACAGATTTTTGTAAAAAAATTAATTTTTCTTCGTTTCTGTTATAAAATTTAGCAGATTAGTAATTTTTCTTCATACATTTTTGCCAAAATGTATACTACTACATATCTTTGGTAAAAATAAGTAAAAATTGGTGGATATTATTTGGTCTTTGTGAAAGTTATAGAGTCCACAAGCTATGGTGCCAATATGTGAAAATTGATCACACCTGAAGGACTGACTTTCTTGAGACCCTAACATGCCAGAAAAGTACAAATAACCCCCAAATTACGTCTTTTTGGAAAGAAGACATTCCAAGTTATTTAGTAAGAGGCATGATGAGTTTTTTCAGGTTGTCGTTTTTTCCTACAATTCTTTGCAAAATCAAGATTTTTTTTTCCTTTTTTTTTCCACAAAATTGTCATATTATCAGGTTATTTATCACACACAGCATATGCATACAACAAATTACACCCCAAAACACATTCTGCTATTACTCCCAAGTATGGCGATACCACATGTGTGAGACTTTTACACAGCCTGGCCACATACAGAGGCCCAACATGCAGGGAGCACCAGGGGCGTACCTAGAGCATTCGGCACCCAAGGCAACTCCTATATCTGGCACCCCCTTCACTTTAAAATGTAAAAACACCACACTGTGTCCCCTGCATACCTCTGCATCCCCCAATATCTCTTTGTCACTACTTTGTACCCCCTCTCCACAACTGGACTCCTTTACATTGCACACTTGATCCCTTTACATTACACACCTCTGGACCCCTTTACATTACAAAACCGGTGAACCTCAGGGCCCCTTTACATTACACAGCACCCTGCACCTCTAGACCCCTTTACATTACACAACACCCTGCACCTCAGGACACCTTTACATTACAAACCTCTCTGCACCTCCTGGACCCCTTTACATTACACAGCACCCTGCACCTGTGGACCCCTTTACATTAAACAGCCCCCTGCACCTCAGGACACCTTTACATTACAAAACCCTCTGCACCTTTGGACCCCTTTAAATTACACAGCACCCTGCACCTCTGGACCGATTTACATTACACAGCACCCTGCACCTCTAGACCCCTTTACATTACACAACACCTGCACCTCAGGGCACCTTTACATTACAAAACCCTCTGCACCTGTGGACCCCTTTACATTACACAGCCCCCTGCACCTGTGGACCCCTTTACATTACACAGCCCCCTGCACCTGTGGACCCCTTTACATTACACAGCCCCCTGCACCTCTGGACCCCTTTACATTACACAGCACTGTGCACCTCAGGACACCTTTACATTACAAAACCCTCTGCACCTTTGAACCCCTTTACATTACACAGCACCCTGCACCTCTGGACCCATTTACATTACACAACCCCCTGAACCTCAGGACACCTTTACATTACAAAACCCTCTGCACTTCAGGACCCCTTTACATTACACAGCACCCTGAAGCCTTTGGGTTCACACAGGTGTCCTGGAGTTTGTCGCAGTGCTGTGGTATATGCAGTTTTTCTGCATATAATCCTCATTTTTAGCTGCAGTCCCACAGACGTCTATTAGCTTGGGTAATTGTACTGTTTTCTGAAAGATTCAGTATAGAGCACATTTGGCGCGCTTTCAGAAAATGGTGCAAAAATGTGTAACCTAATAGAAGTCTGTGGGACTGCAGTGAAAATTGAGGCAACTGAACCACAGCGCATCAGTGTGAACCCACCGGAGTCCTGGTTCACATATATGCGATGCAGGAATCGGCGAGATTCCAGTGCAGATTCCTGCATTGCATGTTGCTTGTTAGCTGTTCATGCTGCCCTTTGCAAGCTGCTACGGGTGTCAATGTAAAATTAATGACATCCCCAGATCGGTTTGCAAATCGCAGTGAGAACTGTGAAATGGTGCAAGAATCGGATTGCATATGTGTAAACACCCATCCAATCCAATTCCAGTGCAGACCATAAAAAGGTCCCTCACCATTTTGGTGCAAATGCAATTTCAGCCGTACAGTTTGTATGGCTGAATTTGCATCACACAGACATTGCATGTGATTTACACAGTAATTCAGTGCGAATCACATGCAATGTCTATGAACACACTAGTGTAAACCCTGGTAAAGGATCATAATGGGAACATGATGGGGAACATGATGGGAAGACTCTGGAGGACAACAGAGGAAAGAGGGGGAGTGAATGAGATTTGGGAAAGAGAGAGGGCAGAGTCTGGACACAGGGACAGTGCTGATAACTTACTTGGATGTTCCCAGGTTGCTCACACTGTTTAAATGTTCCCGCCCCCGCATTCCTTTCAGACACAGCACAGCTCAGCACACAGGCTGCATGGAGCATGGATGGGACACGCAGGGGAGAGAGGGGGCAGAGCCAATGCAGACTCTTCCATCTCTGTGGAGGGGGGGGGGAGTTGTACTCACTCACTGGGCTGTTATAATTTAACAGAGAGTGAGAGCATTGTGACAATGGGTCTGTCTGCCTCTCCCTGCTCAGCATGTCACATCGGCTGCACTACCAAGCCTGTCCCACTCTCACTGTTTCATACAGGGGAGCCGCCTGACAACCCCCTAATGTGTGGCACCTGGGGCGGACCGCACCCCCGCCCCCTAGTTAGTACGCCACTGGGGAGCACCATCAGGCATTCTGGAGCACCCAGGCCAATTCTGACATTTCTCTCCTACATGTAAAAATCATAATTTATTTGCTAGAAAATTACATAGAACCCCAAAACATTATATATGTTTTTTTAGCAAACACCCTAGAGAATACAATGGTGGTCATTGCAACTTTTTATCACGCACGGTATTTGCGCAGCAATTTTTTGAACGCTTTTTTTTTGAAAAAAAATAACAGTTTTGTGCTATAAAAAAAAAAAAACAGTAAAGTTAGCCCAATGTTTTTGCATAATGTGAAAGATGAAGGTACACTGAGTAAATAGATACCCAACATGTCACTCTTCAAAATTGCACACGCTCATGGAATGGCGCCAAACGTCGCTACTTAAAAATCCCCATAAAATTTTTTACTGGTTAGATGTTTTGAGTTACAGAGGTCTAGGGCCAAAATTATTGCTCTCACTCTAACGTTTGCAGCGATACCTCTCATGTGTGGTTTGAACAACATTTTCATATGTGGGTGGGACTTACGTATGTGTTCGCTTCTGCATGCGAGCACATGGGGACAGGGGCGCTTTATATATTTTTTTTTATTGTTCATTTTACTTTATTTATTTTAGTTTGACATTTTTTTCCCCAAAAATACATTTTTTGATCACTTTTATTCCTATTACAAGGAATGTAAACATCCCTTGTAATAGGAATATGGCATGACAGGTCCTCTTTACAGTGAGATATGGGGTCAATAAGACCCTGTATCTCACCTCTAGGCTGGGAAGCCTGAATAAAAAAAATAAAAAAATTGGCAGGGTATTGCAGAGTATTGGGTGTTGCAGAGTATTGCAAAGTATTGGCAGGGTATTGGGTAGAGTACTGGCAGGGTATTGGGTATTGCAGAGTATTGGCAGGGAACTGAGGGGTTAATTTTCATTGAGCAGTACTGTGGGCACTGCAGATGCAGCCCGCAGCGCTGCTGACACCGATCTCTTCCCCCTCTGTTGTACTGATCGGTACAGAGAGGGGAGGGAGGAACCGGCGTCATGTTATTGTCTGTTTACAAGTGATCGCTCCGTCATTTGACGGAGCGATCACGTGGTAAACAGCTGCGGTGAGCGGCCGTTTACCATGATCCGTGATGCGCCAGGTCCTGTGTGTACGCTCTGGATCTTTGGCCGGGTGCCGTGCACCTACTTTTTGCAGCAGCTGTTGAAGACTCCACTTACACAGTCTCCTGTTTATTTTCCTAGCTAGTTGCACAGTGTGTTCCCAGTTGGTATTTTCTATCATGTTTTGGGTTTGGAATTGGGCCTCTTTCAGTTTTTGGTGGGGGATTGTTTTTTCTCTTGGGGAGCTATGTTATTACGTTTCTATGCACAGATTTCAGTGCAGTTGTAAATGTTATTACTACACTCCTCAAAAAAATGAAAGGAAAACTTTTTAATCAGAGTATAGCTGTCACAAGGGCCACGTACCTGATGTGAGACTGAAATAGTGGGGAGGCCTCCCTTGCACCTCAGGTTCTTAAAGCTTCTGGAGTTGGAGACAGAGACTGAGCAGTGGTGCAGAGCACCATGCAAGCCTTAGGCGGCGTACACACGCGGGGACTGTTTGCCGAAACTAAGTTCGTCAAACAGTCCGCTCAAACTTTTGAATGAACGAACACGCCCACACACGGCACTTTTTGAGCGGACAAATACGGCAAACTTTGTTCGTCGTACTAAGTCCGCGCAACTTTTGAAATGAGCGGACTCGCCCACACACGAGGCAACAGTCCGCTCATTTCGAGCGCGTGTCAAGGTAGGCGGGGCCCGCGACGGAGACGTCGCGGGCTCCGCCGCCTGGAATGGACTTAAAGGGGAACCCCAACGCCGAAAAAAATCGGCGTGGGGGTCCCCCCAAAGTCCACAACAGACCCTTGTCCGAGCACGCTACCCGGCCGGCCAGGAAAGGGGGGCGAGCGAGCGCGCCCCCCCTCCCGAGCCGTACCAGGCCGCGTGCCCTCAACATGGGGGGGTGCCTTGGGGAAGGGGGGGGCCTCGCGGCCCCCCCAACCCCAAAGCACCTTGTCCCCATGTTGATGAGGACAAGGGCCTCTTCCCGACAACCCTGGCCGTTGGTTGTCGGGGTCTGCGGGCGGGGGGCTTATCGGAATCCGGGAGCCCCCTTTAATAAGGGGGCCCCCGGATACCGGCCCCCCACCCTATGTGAATGAGTATGGGGTACAATGTACCCCTACCCATTCACCTGTAAAATAAAAGTACCCAAAAAAAAAACACAACACACGAGATAAAATATTTTAATGCACAGCTCCGGGGGTCTTCCGTCTTCGGGGGTCTTGTCCCCCTCTTTGGTTCTTCTGCCGGGCCACCGCGCCTTCTTATAGCTCTTTTGCAGGCGGTGGCCCGGTCTTCTGTCGCCGCCTTCCGTTCTTCTGTCGCCGCCTTCGGTTCTTCTGCCGGGCCACCGCGCCTTCTTATAGCTCTTTTGCAGGCGGTGGCCCGGTCTTCTGTCGCCGCCGCCTTCCGTTCTTGTTCTTCTTCAGGAGATGTTGACACGTCGCTCTCTCCGGCCGGAATGCCAGAGCCGCGCTGAGCGGCCACTTATATAGTGACAATGGGGCGGTGTCACATGGTATATGTCACATGGGTTGGTCACATGGGTTGATGTCACATGGGGACTATGACATCGTAAGGGGGCGGGGTCACCATGTGACCAACCCATGTGACATATACCATGTGACACCGCCCCATTGTCACTATATAAGTGGCCGCTCAGCGCGGCTCTGGCATTCCGGCCGGAGAGAGCGACGTGTCAACATCTCCTGGAGAAGAACAAGAAGAACAAGAACGGAAGGCGGCGGCGACAGCGGCGACAGAAGACCGGGCCACCGCCTGCAAAAGAGCTATAAGAAGGCGCGGTGGCCCGGCAGAAGAACCGAAGAGGGGGACAAGACCCCCGAAGTCGGGAGAAGAGGCCGGCAGCGGGGAGGAAGAAAGCCGGACTCCTCCGCTAGCAAAAGAGCTACACGAAGATAGCGGAGGAGTCCGGCGAGAAGACCCCCGAAGACGGAAGACCCCCGGAGCTGTGCAATAAAATATTTTATCTCGTGTGTTGTGTTTTTTTTTTGGGTACTTTTATTTTACAGGTGAATGGGTAGGGGTACATTGTACCCCATACTCATTCACATAGGGTGGGGGGCCGGTATCCGGGGGCCCCCTTATTAAAGGGGGCTCCCGGATTCCGATAAGCCCCCCGCCCGCAGACCCCGACAACCAACGGCCAGGGTTGTCGGGAAGAGGCCCTTGTCCTCATCAACATGGGGACAAGGTGCTTTGGGGTGGGGGAGCCGCGCGGCCCCCCTTCCCCAAGGCACCCCCCATGTTGAGGGCACGCGGCCTGGTACGGCTCGGGAGGGGGGCGCGCTCGCTCGCCCCCCTTTCCTGGCCGGCCGGGTAGCGTGCT
Source organism: Lithobates pipiens (assembly GCF_037356315.1). Lineage (NCBI taxonomy): Eukaryota > Metazoa > Chordata > Amphibia > Anura > Ranidae > Lithobates > Lithobates pipiens. Next base: position 88,787,564 of record NW_027507791.1, read on the forward strand.
CGGACAAGGGTCTGTTGTGGACTTTGGGGGGACCCCCACGCCGATTTTTTTTCGGCGTTGGGGTCCCCCTTTAAGTCCATTCCAGGCGGCGGGGCCCGCGACATCTCCTTCGCGGGCCCCGCCTACCTGGAGACGCGCTCGTAATGAGCAGACTTTCCTCCGAGCGGGAACAGTTTGCTCATTTCGAAAGTGGCCTACACACGGGCGGACTGTTCGCTCAAACAAAGTTTCAGCGGACAGTTTTTCGGAATTTCCGAAAAACTTTGTTCGTCAAACTGTCCGCTGAAACTGTCCGCTGAAGCCCCACACACGAGCGGACTGTCCGCTGAAACACTGTTCAGCGGACAAAGTTGAGCCAACAGTCCGCCCGTGTGTACGCGGCCTAAGTCTGAGATCCGAGCCGAGGTCAAGTCCAGTCGGTTAACAAGGCATAAAAGGGTTAATCAGAAGAAAAATGGTCGAGATCTAAGCTGGGGTCGGTTCCAATCTGGGAGCTGAGCACAAAAGGGGCAAAGAAGTAGAATGGTTAAGGTACAAATCCGAGGTCAATGGCAAGCAGCAATCAAGAGTAGTCAAATAGGTTTCCAGGTCACAACAGGTTCAGACAGATCACACACTAGTACAGAAACAAGGGGGGACTGAAGATAATCCAGCAATTTGGCAGTGTCTGGGCTGGGCTTATATAGGGAAGTTTGAGGTCCTGGGGATTTTTCCACTTTTTTCCATCAGGTTGAGGTTGTGAAGGAATGTAATGTACATAATGATAATCATAAAATGTCTATTTGCTTATGTGTATACATGTTTCTATGCAACTCCTTACTTATTATGTAGTATACAGATTGGCTCTTAAAGATGGTGGGTACCCCCTGCTTCCCACACATTAGAAGAATGCATATGAGATAAGAGAACCAGCTTCAACCAAACTTCAAGCATCAAGTTTCTCCATTTCTCTTGTATTTTAACTAATAAGATGTACCAATTAGACTGACATAGCAATGAAGTATCTTTCTGTATAAAATATTAACACCGCCCACAAATAAATCAGAAGTTAGAAGTAACCGAGCTGAACGTGTCTCAGAGAGTGTTTACTTCTAATGTGCATGCACATTTATACTTTTTAATTAGAAACAGCAGCAGATAACTTTGAACTAGATTGTAGTTCTTATCCATTTCAATTGGCGCCCAGAATGTGGGGGCTCCAGGCTTGAATCGAAGGGAGACCGCATTCCAGGACCGAACGGCTGGCCAAATCAGAGAAGGGGGTTAAGCGCGCAGCCCTAACAGTACGGTAAGACTTCTCTGGTTGGGCCAGTTGATTTTGTCTTGTTGGCTCCTTTAGATTGTCCAAAGAGGCAGGTAACTTATTTCTCGCCGGGGGCTGTTTTAACAAACCTGCCAATGGTTTTCTGCTGACTATTATCTGTTCAGTGTCTGTCATTCTGAAGGACTGCAAATTTAGCAGACTGAAAGTGCAGCTGCAGGTGTGTGTCCATCCTCACCCCTAGATTCTGCTTCTAGTGGTGGGATGGAATTCTGCAGGCGTTTATAGATGGGTTACTCGAGGTTGACAGTAGGACTTCTGAGGGGTTTCTCAGCTGCAGAAATTTGGCAGTCTGAATGAAGGCTTGCTGGAATTTGGCAGTCTTGCAAACGTCTATAAACGGTTTTGTCGGGTGAGCTTTCCTGAGGGTTTTTCTCAGCTGCGGGTATTTGGCAGACTGAATGAAGGCTTGCTGGAATTTGGCAGTCTTGCAACTCAGGTGAGCTGCTCCTGAGGGCTATGTCAGCTGCTAAAGCTTTGCAGTTCAAAGAGTGGCAGGTGTAATGTCTTGTCCTAAATGTGAATGTGGATGTGGATTAATGTTTGACATCAATGTGGGTAGTTGGGGTTTGATAAAAGTCAGCCAGGAGCCTGCAAGGAGACAGGATAGCTGGCAGGGATGCAAGCCCCCACCCTAGGAATTCTTTGATAAGACAGTAGTCAGAGGAGTATTAACCCATTAGTTGCCTGTATTCTCCTCTGAAGCCATCCGCAGAGAGAGAGAGAGAGAGAGAGAGAGAGAGAGAGAGAGAAAAGGGAATGCTAGCATGTGATATTGTGAAGAGGAGAGAAGATGTTGAAATAGTTAACAAAGTTGAGAGGAATCCTGTGTGATAAAGAAAATTGGATAAAGGAAGTTAAGAAAGCTGACAATTGTATCACAGAGTTGATGATATGCTGGAACCACAGCGCTATGCAAAAACCTGAAACAGAGGAGGGGAGGGGCAACCCTAACACCCACTCCCTTCTCACCACTCCAACCCAAGCACAACTCACTGTGACAACTCCACCCGGCAGCCATCTTAGTGCACTCAGGCCTTCACTTTCTGCCCAGCCCAGTGCACTTCCTGCCGGTGGCCATCTTGGTACACCCGGTAGGCCCAACCACAGCATATATCCAGTCCTTCCTGTTTTAAACCAGGATGGTTCCTACCATACACCTGTCTTCCCCATTATGGAAGCACTACCTTCACAGGCCGGATATATTAATGATGAAGAAGCGTCTGAGTGGGAAGACCAACAACAGGCAGCAAGACCACCTACTGATTTAACCCCCAATCCGGCTCCGGACTCACAGTTCCGAGAGGACCTCAAACATATGCTGGCAACCATAAAAAACAGTGCCCATTCTCAGCCCCCACCCCAACACCAGTCTCAGTTACCAGAAGGGGCACTGGTGATGTATGTCGCTTTTACCCCATCACAAGCAGCAGCCTTATGCCGCGTACACACGACCGGACTTTTCGACATCAAAGGTCCGACGGAACGATTTCAGCAGACCATTCGATCGTGTGTGGGCTGCAGCGGACTTTTGATTTGCAAAAATCCGTCAAGACTTTAGAAATGGAACAGGTTTCAAATTTTTCCGCCGGACAAAAACAGACGTGAGGGCAGCTATTGGCTACTGGCTATGAACTTCCTTATTCTAGTCCGGTCGTACGTCATCACGTTCGAATCCATCGGGCTTTGGTGTGATTGTGTGTGGCCAAGTCCGTTCATTCGGAAAGTCCGTCAGAACTCTGTCAGAACTCCGCCAAAAGTCAGTCGGACCTAGTCCCTCGAAAAAGTCCGGTCGTGTGTACGCGGCATTAGAGACAAGTCTGCCTGACCCAGAAAAACAGCCAATGCCCTTCTACTGCAGAATAGTGCGGATACAAGAGACTTGATCAGCCTATGCCAAATTTAAGTAGGCCATGTCTTTTGGCCGGTCATGCAGACGGCCTTCAATGATGTCTGCCTGACAAGTGCCACTTCCTACACCTCAGGCGTGGAGTTCTGTGCACAACTCCGTGACTGGGCAAAGGAGAAATTGGCAGATCAGACTATCACAACCCAAGATAAAGGGGAGTCTATGGAGAAGTCTCATGCTCGACTCATAAAGGCCTTTGATGATCTGGGCTTCTCCCACTAATGAAAGGCACACACACACACACACGTTATCAACTGCTTTTGTCTAAGGGCTCAAAGAGGATATCAGAAAAAGCTTGCTCCCCTATCCTTAGAAGACTCATCTGCTTTGTATTCTCTGCCTCTCCTGATGACACTTCATGAAGCAATAACTCCAAGTTCAATACCGCAGGAAGTACTTGACAGAATCCCTGCGTGCCTATTATCCACAGGACCGGAAGACAACTGTCACTTAAAGACGCCACCAGTTTCAGTCAAGTTCAAAGAGGGTGCCTCATTGCCCCGGAAACCACAATAACCCCCTAAAGTTAGCCCAATCTGTGGCTATTTTAAAGCATGTCAAGGCCCTCATGTCAAATGGAGCCCTGATACCCTGCGCATCTCCATGCAACACACCTCTGTTCTCTAGGAAGAAGAGAACCTCTAAAAGAGAGTCAGCTACTTGTGGGGGTGTCCCTGACTGCAAAGTACCTCACAGTGGTGGACCATGCAAACGCTCTCTTCAGTGTCCACCCTCACCCCTCCTACTGGTACCTTTTGCATTCACCCACGAAAACAACAACATACCTAAACAGTTATGCCAGAAGGGGCACAGAACTCTCCAAGCCAGTTTGCAAACCTATGGCTATCATCCTTGACACATAACAAGAGGATCACCCGGAAGTGATTCTCCTCCAATATGTTAATGACCTTCTCCACTGTGCAGCTGACTTACCCACTGTTGAAGTCACCTCAGAAAGCCAGTTGTGCTATCTTGCCAACCAGGGTTGCAAAGCCTCAAAGCCCAAATTGCAGTGGTGCTCAACATCTGTAATTTTTCTTGGACACTGTCTTGTCCCATGGGACAAGACACCTCGCTGAAGACAAGGTGAAAGCAATCTCCGACATCCCACTGTTGCAAGGCCAGAAGCCCCTTTGTTCCTTCCTTGGACTAATTTCCTATTTCAGAGCATGGATTCCAGAAGGTTCCCTACTGATGCAAGCTTTGTATGATGCTCTGAAATCAGACCCCTTCCAGATGTCTCCTGAAGCAATATCCAACTTTGAGGCCTTCAAGCACATCATCTCTGGCGCTAGGGCTCCCAAACTACGACAAAACGTTCAAGCCTTTTGTATCCGAACATCTGGGACATGCTGCAGGTGTACTCACCCAATTACACAGCATCTACCTATGCCCCATAGGATATTATTCCTGGATGAGATAGCAAGAGGAGGCCCATCGTGTCTGCGAGCTGTCTTTGCTGCACAAGCCTTGTTTGACAAAACTTCGGGCTTGGTCCTCGGACTCTGCCTCGTTCTGCTTGCTCCCCAATACATTGCTCCCATACTCAACCAAGATCCAGCCGAAACATCTGTCCACTGCCAGACACTTGAGACTCCTGCGGTCCCTCCTACTGGACGGCATTACTCTATTACGTTTTCACACACTGAACCCTACCACCCTTCTTTCACTTCTCGAGGGGGGAAAGGAAGAGTTGAGTCTTGACTTGTCACCCCATGACTGCATCAAACGAATGCGTCTGGAAACCACGCATCTCCCCACCGTGAGTGAAATACCCCTGCAGGATCCAGGTCACCACTGAAAACTCGGTTCTCCAAACTGAAACCTTACCTCCGGTGATGTCTGCACAGGTGGCAGAGCTGCAAGCACTTACTACAGCATGTAAATTGGCAGGGGGAAAAAGCCAACATTCATACACACTCAAGATATGCTTTCAGCGTTGCCCATGATTTTGGTGTTATCTGGAAGGACAGAGGGTTCCTGGCGACTGCAGGAACACCTGTGAAACACAGCTCAGCCATCAAGGACTTGATTCTCCCAACCCAAGTGACTATTCTAAAGTAAAGCACACGACAAACTCAACTCGAAGGAAGCTCGAGGCAATCTAGCCAATTCAGCTGCCAAATAGACAGCCAGTGGTCCACGGGAAGTGGACAGCAGGGTGGTAGAAGAAGACCACCCTGTGCTTATCCTACAGACTCTCCCAGTGGACAGAGTTTATCTGAAAGCATTACAGGAAGAAGCAAGTTCGGATGAGAAGGAAAGCTGGAAAATGGAGAGGAGGAACTCTCAGAGATGGACTATTTGAGTGCAACAAGAAGCCTTGTCTACCCAGGAGTATGTACCCAGCCGTGGTGCAATGGGCAAATGGAGCTGCCCACTTGATAAAGACTCTTATGAACTCTCTTATCAAGTACTATGTAGCACCAGGAGTTGCTCCATTGACCAACAACTTCTGCAGATCATGCACTATCTGCGACAAATGTAACCCAGAACGTACAGAAGAAGCACCTGGCAAAAGCCCTATACCCCCTTCCAGAGGATACAAATTGATCACTCCCAAATGCCAAGGAGTGGCAGATTCGAATATGCCCTAGTGGAGGTGGACATAACTGCCAGGACCACAGCTAAGGAACTACTGAGTGAGATAGTATGTAGATTTGAGGTCCTAGAGGTGATAAGAGAGCGATCAGGGCCCAGCCTTCACAGCAACCCAAAAAAGAGATTTGGGCAGCACTGGGGGTTCAGTTGGCTCTACACACCCCTTACCACCCTTAAAGTAGTGGGAAGGTAGAAAGGATGAAAGGGACACTAAAAAAACAGGATGTTAAAGATGACCCAAAAGACTAACATGAGTCGGCCAGACAGTTTGCCCATTGCCCTGTTCAGTGTCAGACACACTCCCTGGGGGAAACATGCCCTATCCCCTTATGAAGTTGTTTGGTTTAGCCCCCAGACTTGACTGTTACTTTCCCCAACAGTTACAGTTGCAATCTGATGTGTTGACTAATTATGTAACCGCATTATCACGAGAATTAACCCAAATGCATGTCCAGGTGTTTTCTTCCATTCCAGATCCTGAATTAGATACAGGAACACACCAACTACTGCCTGGAGATTGGGGACTGGTAAAGAAATTTGTGAGAAAACATTCTCTTGAACCCAGATATGATGGTCCATTCCAAGTTTTGCTGACCACAGCCACCTCAGTCGAACTGGCTGGGAAGAACACCTGAATAAACGCTTCCCACTGCAAGAAAGCTCCAACCCCTGAATACAAGATCCCGCCCACTTCATGACGACCATGCTGCATATCCTTTTTCTGTTTGGTCTAGGGGGGAGGCCCAGGAGGTGGCCATCACAAAAAAAAAAAATAACATAATTACATTTTGGTATAACTCTTCAGGTACACATGTGACCACCTTTACCTTTGATTACTGTGACATAGTACCTTGTCTGTTTGACTCTTCATGGCAATGCCATTGGTACAGTGACAGCCCTGATGGTAAGGATATATATATGTATGTTTTACAGGTAGTTACTGGGGACAAAATTGTGGTTCCTGGGAGGGACAGTGGGTTGGAACCTAGGACCAGATTAGAGGGTATCTGGACCGGTGAAAGTGCCCTTGAAAAGGTCATTATGCCCCTCCATATCCTAGCAGAAGATACTCCTGATACATACACTGACCCAGCACCTAGTCAGAGGAGGAAGCAAGCAGCTCTCTCCGAAAGCATTGACCCTCATTTGTACAGGTCATAAGCCAAGGGGGTCCCTGATGAATTCAAATCCAGGGATCAGGTAAAAGCTGGTTTTGAATATTTGATCCCCATAATAACTGTCAACAAGAATGTAGATTGGAGTTGAAGAAGAACTCAGGTATTACAGACCCATGGGATCAATATTTTAGCTGGGTGAGTGGGTGGCAAAAAGTGCTCGTCCAGATAGGGGTAATGGTACTAATAATCCTGGTTCTTTTAGCCCTGATTGTATGCTGTATTCTACCTTTCGTAAATAAGTTAATAAGCAAGGCTGTAGACAACAGCACACCTACATTTCTCCACCAAGAAGAAGAGGACCCTCTTATGATGGAGGATGACAAACCCTTCACTCCTCTACAGTCATTCCCTGTCCAAAATCTCACAATCCTATAGGGTTATAGGAATAGATAGCACCTGATTGCCCTTCTCCAGCTGTATCGAGGGGGGTAGTGAACTAGTTGCTGCCTAACTATATACAGCCTAAAAGAGTTGCTGAGGAGAATGGGCCAGGTGAGTAGGACCTTTAGATGAGGGACAGAAGAAAATAGCCATTTTAGGGGGGACTGTGAAGGAATGTAATGTACATACTGATAATCATAAAATGTCTATTTGCTTATGTGTATACATGTTTCTATGCAACTCCTTACTTATTAGGTAGTATACAGATTGTCTCTCAAAGATGGCGGGTACCCCCTGCTTCCCACACATTAGAAGAATGCATATGAGATAAGAGAACCAGCTTCAACCAAACTTCAAGCATCAAGTTTCTCCATTTCTCTAGTATTTTAACCAATAAGATGTACCAATTATACTGACATAGCAATGACGTATCTTTCTGTATAAAATATTAACATCGCCCACGAATAAATCATTGGTGCATGCGTAGCAAGCCCTGGACTCTTACAATAGCATCATGTCAATTAAACTCCTGGGATATTAATCTGGTCAGTTAATGAGCAGAGGTGGTTGTTAATCAGTTTCAGCAGCTTGGATGTTAATGTAATGAACAACAAGTGCACTAGATGGGCAACAATGAGACGACCTCCAAAACAGGGATGGTTTTACAGGTTGAGGCCACTGAATTTTTTTTTCCTACTCCTCTTTTCTGACAGTTTTTTACTAGTTTTGCATTTGGCTATGGTCAGTGTCACTACTTGTAGCATGAGGCGATACCTAGACCTTAGAGAGGTTGCACAGGCAGTTCAGCTCCTCCAAGATGGCACATCAATACGTGCCATTGCCAGAAGGTTTGCTGTTTTCCAGCACAGTATCAAGAGCATGGAGGAGATTCCAGGAGACAGGCAGTTACTCTAGGAGAGCTGGATAGGGCCGTAGAAAGTCCTTAAAGAGGAGTTCTGCCAACATATTTTTTTTTTCTTTTCGGTATCCGCTTGTATGCGATAATATACTTTAACACATGTATATATTTCAATCCATTTCCAGTACATTTTTAAAATAATTTACTTACCTTATTTTCATATTCCTGAGCAATTCCATCTTGATTGTGGGCATGTGAAGCCCACTAGAACTCTCTTCTGGGATAAGGTACATGCTGGCTACCCAGCATGCACATCCCGATCTCTCGCATGCACACGCAAAGCCGGGGATAGCGCTGACAGTGTGTCTTGTTGCAATCACAACGCAATGCTATCCTTCGGCACTGCCCACTGACTCCTGGGAAACTATGGCACACATCTCCCAGGAGCACAAACACCACGGCATATGACGTAAATTGCTGCGGCCTGGAAGTGGCAGATTAGGCTGGACCCCATGGCAACAATGCAGACAAAGTAAAAAAACATATTTTAGCCCAAATGTTGTTGTTCATGCAGAAAGCTGCTGATTCATGAAGACATTATATTATGGGTGAAACGCCGCTTTAACCCATCAGCAGGACCAGTATCTGCTCCATTGTGCAGGAGGAACAAGATAAGCACTGCAAGAGCCCTACAAAATTACCTCCAGCAGGCCACTGGTGTGAATGTCTCTGAACAAGCAATCAGAAACGGACTTCATGAGGGTGGCCTGAGGGCCCGACATCCTCTAGTGGGCCCTGTGCTCAATGCCTGGCACTGTGGAGCTCGACTGGCATTTGCCATTAAACACCAGAATTGGCAAGTCCGCTACTGGCACCCTGTGCTTTTTAGAGATAAGGGCAGGTTCACCCTGAGCACGTGATAGACAAGAAAGGATCTGGAAAAGCCGTGGAGAACAATATGCTACCTGTAACATCATTCAGCATGACCGGTTTGGTATTGGGTCAATGATGGTCTAGGAAAGCATATTCATGGAGGCACGTACAGACATCTACGGGCTAGACAATGGCACCCTGACTGCCATTAGGTATTGGGATGAAATCCTTGGACCCATTGTCAAAACCTACGCTGGTGCAGTGGGTCCTGAATTCCTCCTGGTGCACGACAAAGCCCGGCCTCATGTGATGAGAGCATGCAGCCAGTTCCTGGAAGATGAAGGAATTGATACCATTGAATGGCCCCCACGCTAGGAGCTCAGTGATGCCCTTTTCCAGATCTGGGAGGAGATACCCCAGGACACATCTGTCATCTCATTAGGAGCATGCTCTGACGTTGTCAGGCATGCATACAAGCACGTGGGGGCCATACAAACTACTGAGTACCATTTTGAGTTGCTGCAATGAAATTTTAGCAAAATGGACTAGCTTGCTGCATCGTTTATTTCACTTTGATTTTCGGGTGGGCTTTGAATTCAGCCCTCTGTAGGCTGATAATTTTAATTTCCATCAAACGATGTGGCACCCTTTCGTCCCCAACACCCAGTCCATATCAGTATAGATATCCAGCATGATATTTTTCCCCATTGAGATCTGATGTGTTTTCAAAGTATTCCTTTAATTTTTTTTGAGCAGTTTACTTCCTACAAATGTTTTTTTTTTCTTTATATGTACTGTGTACAGTGTGTGTTGATATTTGGGTGATCATCCAGATCTGGCTCAGGCATGGCACTGGGTCTTATTGCTGCCTCTCTTTGTGTCATGGCGGTTTGTAAAATTGTCTCCTGGAACACTAGGGGCTTAAATGCTCCTATCAAACACTCCCTTGTTTTCCAATTCCTATAGAAATACCATCCCCATATCTGTATCCTCCAAGGGTGGGCAGTAAAGTTCTTAACTTAAAAAAAAAAAACCTGGGTTACATATCATTATCACTTACTAATACATTATTCTAAGGGGCGTTAGTGTCTTGATCCACAAATCACTCCCATTTTGGCTGCAGGACCTGGTGCTAGATCCAGATGGTCACTACATTTTTCCCCATGCATTTATGTATCACTTGGATGTGGGACTGGAGGGGGTGTAACTTACCACCCCCCGGCTCCTACTCGCCTTCTCACTACTATTACAGCTAATTTGTACAATTATCAGATGGATATTGTTTATATGCTTAGGGATTTCAATATGGTAATGGATTCGGGGGATGGATAGACTGCACCCTGATGGCTCCTCTCCGTGAGAATTCCAATCCTGGACTGATACATACATTTCCATGGATGTTTGGCGCTGGAGAAACCCTTCCTTGCAGACCTACACCTGCCATTCAGCCAGGTATAGATCTTTCACCAGGATTGATTTGATCCTAGCAGGGGCTGCTGTTCTTTCCTGGGTCCACAATATCTCTATATTCAGCTGAGGTATATCCGACCACGCCCCTCTTTTACTCCAACTTACTACTACTGTGACTCCCCGGAGGCTCTCTCAATTTTGGATTTCAGACACCCACCTACCTAGCATTATGGAGCCTACTGGCAGATTACTCCGTGAATGTTCGCAAACCAAAGAGCCCAATTTCAGCAAATCAAGCAGAAGCTGCAGGAGAATTCTGTTCAATACGCCATGTTGCTTTCGGCTACCCTTTGGGCGGTCCATTAGGGAAAAACCCACTTCTTTCAGTCTCCTAAGGATGCCCTGATGTGGTGGGAATCACTGCCACGGCTTCCCCAGCTCCCCACCTGAGAGAAGATGTATTTAACTTATCGGCATCCATATCTTTGGAACTTACAGCAACTCTTCTAATGTGTGGCTTGGTTAACTAATATGTCTCTCATGCAGGAGAATCCCAGGCCCTCTTCCACTAAGTTCGCCGGAGCTGCTTTGGGGGATAAAATGTTCAACCCTCATTTCCCTTTTTTTGAACAATTACTTTTTGTTTTTCTTTCTTTTTGGTTTATAGAAACAGGCCATACGGCCCACACGTGGAACAAGTTTAGGGTCTAGGTCCGCTCTGTTTTTCAGGAGTTGGGCAGGGTTGTTGTTACCTTTTGGTAACCTTTACTTTCATGTATATAGTTTTATTGTTGTATGTTTGAAGTATGGATGGATGGATGAGTGTGCACCGGAAATGTGTGGCCTACACCGCTGGGGCCATGACCAGAGTCTGTGTGGTCTTGCCCTCCCTCCCTTTCCATACCTCATTGATGCCTCTACTACACTATGTCTAAATTAACTGTTTGCTCTTGGAATGTCCATGGTCTGAACTCAAAGTTAAAAAGAGCTTTGATTTTTGAGTGGATCAAACATCTAAAACCACATATCCTGTGTTTACAAGAAACTCATCTGATGGATTCCAAAGTTTTAGCCCTAAAAAAAACAATGGGTCTCTTATAACCACCACTCCGCATACTCCAGTTATGCCCCGAGGGGTGACGATCCTGATCTGTAAAGGGCTGCCCTTTTCTTGTCATCAGGTACTCACGGATCCCAAGGGCCAGTTTATCATCCTACATGCTACTATGCATGGGGTTCCTATGTTGCTGGCCTCAGTCTACGTCCCTCCTCCAGTCACGGCTGCAGTGTTTACAAAGCTAAGTACGAAGCTAAGTACGAAGCTCTCCTCCCTGCCACTTTCTCCTACACTCCTTCTAGGAGATTTTAACTCAGTACTACAGCCAGCTCTGGATAGGTTGAAGCCTACATTGTCTGAATCTAAGTTGTTCCTCAAGCGGTGTGAAACTTATGGATATGTAGATTTCTGGCGTTGGAAATACTTTACCGTTAAAACCTTCTCATGCCAATCTAAATCTTATTGCACCCTCTCCAGGTTGGACTATGCACTGACCACCAGGGACTTCCTTCCATTAGTTTGGTCTGTAGCCTACATATCTCAGATGGTGTCTGACCATTTGGTAGTACAGGTAACCTTAACTCTGGGTCATAAACCCACATTTCAGGCCTGGAGGCTCAGTCCCCTCTGGATGTCCACTCCTGAAATTTAAGAATCTATCCCGACTGATATGCTTCATTATTGGACCTCTAAATCTGACACTGTGGCTACAGGACCATTGTGGGATGCATTTAGGGCAGTAGTACAGGGCTCCTACATATCGCGTATCAAACATTACCGATCTACTAGGAGAGCCATACAAACTACATTAGAACAGTCCCTCAATGCTGCTAGATCCCAACATGTTGCAAATCCATCCTCTGAATCTTGTAGGGTGTTGACAGAGGCTCATAATGCATTGCACTTACATATGGTTGATGTAACAAAAAAACAGCAACTGCATCTTTCCGCTCGCATATATGAGCACAGGGGGAAAAAAAATGGAAGGCTTTTGGCCTTCCTTGCCCATACTGACTTTCAAGACAGCTTGATCCCTGCCATACAACTCGCTGACAGATCTGTTGTGTCCGATCCTTTGATTAGCAACCAGGAGTTTGCATCCTATTACCGTAAACTCTATGATGATCAGGTAATCCCTCCAGAGACAGCGTTTACTGGATTTTCTACTCCACTGGTTTCCCTGTACTTAGTGACTCAAAGACTCCTCCTGGAACAGCCCCTAACGATAGAGGAAGTGGAGACGGCTATTTGCTCTCTACCTTCCTCTAAAACTCCTGGCTTAGATGGTCTCCCCTCCAGGCATATAGGGAAACATTGGCCCCTAAACTTCTTGCCACCTTTCGTGCATCCCTTGATTTGGGTAGGCTTCTTGACTCAATGAACGATGCACTTATTGTGGTTCTACATAAGCCTGGTAAAGATAAACTATTATGTAGGTACTACCGACCCATCTCACTTTTAAATAATGATACAAAAATATTAGCACTATGCTTTCAGAAGGTTATCCTGTCACTTATCACTCCCGATCAATCCAGGTTTATACCAGGCCAGAGTACCCTTGACAACATCTGGAGGCTATATCTACATATCCATAAGGCATTCATAGATAAACACAGTGGTCTAGTACTTTTAGATATACTGAAGGCATTCAACACTGTTCGGTGGTCCTTTTTATGGCAAACTATGTCTCAGGTGAGCTTTGGTACACAGTATGTGAAATGGGTATGCTTTCTATATGTGGATCCAAAGGCTAGAGTTTGTATTAATACAGATGTCTCCTTAGCTTTTTCGCTAAAGAGAGGTACCCAGCAGGGGTGTCCCTTCGCTCTGCTTCTGTTCGCTCTTCATTGAGCCTTTTGCGTTGGCGGTGTGTCAGACGACAGAGATTGGGGGGATCTGCTATGGTCCGCTGGAGGAGAGGATTTCTCTGTATGCGGACGATGCTCTCATATACCTTGTTGGCAAGGAAGGCTTTTTCAACAAGTTATTGCAGATGGTGGAGTTTGGTGAGACGTCTGGTCTGAGGGTCGGCTGGGAGAAATCCATAGCTTTTCCTATTGGTTCCTTCTTTCCCACGGACTACCTAGAGAACTCCGGCTTACATACCTCCCACACTTTCAAATATTTAGGGGTTTATGTATACAATGACATTTATAAATATGAGGTGCTTAATATTATGCCAATCGTCAGCCAGATTACCAATAAGCTTTGCACATGGTCAACACTGCCACAGAACCTCATAGGTCATATTAATATCTTTAAAAATAGGATTCTTTGTACTCACCGTAAAATCCTTTTCTCTGTAGTTCACCGACCGACACAGCTCCTCTCTTAGCCATTGGGTTGTTATGCCCACCACTAGAACACTCAGCATTACTTGTTATGCAACACTCAGAACTTTCCAGTTCCATCCAGGGGGCGGTCCCTTGGGTAACAACCCTCCAGCCTGCCATGCAGTCATCAGTACCTCAACAAGCAGTATAACGTAAAGAGAAAAAAGGAGGGGCGGATGCTGTGTCGGTCGGTGAATTACAGAGAAAAGCATTTTACGGTGAGTACAAAAAATCCTATTTTCTCTTATATTCAACGACCGACACAGCTCATCTCTTAGCCATTGGGACGTCCCCAAGCAGTGCCAAACGAGGGGTGGGAAAACCAGCATAAAACTTCAACCACCATGGCAAGTGTGAACTAGTGAAAACTTTACCCACCAAAAACAACAGTGCGTGGAAAAAAACACCACAAAAAAACAGGGTACACCTCAACAAGAGGAACCACCCTCAACCGCACCAAAACCTGCGGTAACTAATGCAACAGGGCATTAACTTAAGGTACTGTGTTTTTTACCGAAAAAAAAACTTTGCATATTCAATTGCAACTATACAGCCGCCTGCAAAACTTTGCGGGCAAAACATGCATCAGCCGATGCACTGACGTCTACCTTGTAGAACTTGGTAAACATGTGAACAGACGATCAGGTCGCCACTTTACACACTTGAGTGACAGACGCTTGGTGTCGGAAGGCCCAAGACCTTCCGATTGCCCTTGTGGAGTGGGCCGTGCCCGGAAAAAGGGGCACCTGCCCCTTCAAGGCATATGCTTGCACTACAATCTGTCTGATCCACCTGGAAATGGTGGCCGACGAGACCGCCATGCCTTTCTTTGGACCAGCCACTGAAACAAACAGTGAGTCTGACTTCCGAAAGAAAGCAGTGGCAGACAAATACACCTTTAGAGCCCGAACCACGTCCAGAGCATGAAGGGCCACTTCCTTAGGGTGTTTTGGCTTAGGACACAGAGATGGTAACACAATGTGCTCATTGATATGAAAAGCCAAGACCACTTTCGGCAGAAAAGACAGTTGCGGACGCAACACTACTTTATCCTTGTGGATAACCAGATAAGGCGACTTGCATGACAAAGCCGCCAGTTCCGAAACCCTCCTGGCCGACGTGTTCAAATCCCATTGGGGTAACGGTGGACGCCCCGGAGGGACTACATGTCACACCCCCTGAAAAAAGTACTCACTAATGAGAGATGCCAGGGGTCACTGAAAAAAATAAAAATAAAATCGCCAAGGCTGATATTTGCCCTTTTATGGTGCTTAACGCCAATTTCTGGTCTACTCCTTTCTGAAGAAACAGCAGGATCCTGCATATAGCACAGGAGCGCAGATACCATCCTTTCTCCTCACACATGGAGATGTAGGCCTTCCAGGTACGATGATATATCTTCCTAGAAGATGATTTCCGCGCCTTCAGCATAGTTGGGATCACCGAGTCCGATAGACCCTGGTTCCTCAACACCTGGCTGATGCCAGGCCAAAAGGGAGAGCCACAAACTAATAGTGGGGTTCCCCGACTGCAAATCGCAGAAACTTCTGATGCCTCAGGCATATGGGTATGTGCAGGTACGCATCCTGGATGTCTAAAGACGCCAGGAAGTCCCCTTGATGCAGTGCAGCGACCACCGAGCAAACTGATTCCATTCTGAACCTCTGCACTTTTACAAAGTGACTGAGGGCTTTTTGGTCCAAGATTGGATGTACCCCTTCCTTTTTGGGAACTACAAACATATTTGAGTAGAATCCCTGGAAACGTTCCAAGTCCGGAACCAGTACAACTATCCCGCGACTCAGCAGGTCCCTTACTACCCCCAAGAGGGCCTCCCAGCGAACCGGGAAATGGGTATGCTGGAGGGGAAGAATCTTTTCTGTGGTCAAGAGAGGAACTCTATCTTGTAGCCAGAGGAAATCAGATCGCAAACCCATCGGTCAGACAGTATAGTAGCACGTTTTGTCGCAGGCTTGCAGTGCCAGGGACGCTTTTGACCGTCTGTGGCCATCCTGTCGGGCTGGGGACGCTTGTCGAAGCTCCGGCCGGACGAAAAAGCCGGTGTTGAGTGAAAAAAAAGGGCCCTTGCCTATGGCATGGCTCCTTAGACTTCCTGACCTGTGAGAGTAGTATACTCTTACCACCAGTGGCATTTTTAGTGTCATCCAAACGGCTCCAAAGAGCCGATGGCAAAGGAAGGGAAGATCCATCAGGGCTTTTTGGGATGCCTGGTCGGCAGAGCAGCATTCTAACCAGATTAGGCACATCAGCACCACAGCTGATACTGAAGCCCTGGATAACAACGGAAGAATATCCAGGGACGCGTCACAGACGTACTTAAGGCCTTGCACTAGTTGGTCTGCTAGTTCCACGCAGACGGGAGAAACCTGTTGCTCTCCCAATTCGTGATGCAAATGTTTTTCCCACTAAGTCAGTGTCTGCGACACTAGTGCGGATGCCAGTACTGGTTGCATGGCAGACCCCACAACCGTAAACAAGGAACAAGCCACTGCCTTGTCCTTCCTGTCCATGGGATCCTAAAATGCAGGAGTCCCTTCTACCGGGATCGTGGTTACTTATTTAACCTGGATACTGGGGGCTCCGTGACCAGAGGAGCCGACCACTTTTTGAGAAGGCTTTCCTCAAAGGGGTAACGCACCGCCATGTTTTTGGGGACCGAAAAGGTCCGTTGCGGTCGACCCCATTCCCTGTAAATGAACATGTCAAAATAAGTCCGATACGGGAACACCATAGGTGAACGTGCTGGCTTGCGGGACCCAAGAGGGACCAGTACATTAACTGAGGGATCTGCTGGCTCCTGAATCTTCAGGGTATCACGCACAGCTGTGATAAGTGCTCCAACAAGCGATTTGTCGCACACGGACCCGGACAGGGACTCATCTTCACTGTCTGAATGGTCCTGGTCAGCGTCATCTGATAGGACAGAGCAGGGGTCACCAGCCGCAGCAGGGCCTGAGTCTGCATCAGAGCCCTCCCCAGAGGACGGGGGGCAGGGGCCTCTATAATGCACCTTTCTTCCCAAGCACCGCCTCCATCCTAGCAACAACGAATGGAGGACCGCCGTCGGGGTGTCCATAGGCACTGCGCAGTCCGAAGGTGACACGGTTGCAACTGCCTGGTTTTCGGGGGAAGAAACACCAGTTTCTGAAGCCATGCTGACCCTACCCTGTCTGCCACCTGAAGGGGACTTAGGATAGTTAAAGGTCCCACCCTCCTGCTGCCACTGACTCGGGGTCTCCTATCTGCTGGACTCAACACCCTGAGGAGTTCTGTGCTGAATACAAAGCGATGCCTGCAGCCCCCAGGGGTTCCCAAGCGCAGATGGACAAAAAACAGTGTCGGCAGCAGCTGTGGAAAGGAGTGCTGAAACGATCTGTACAGCGTGTTCAGGCTTTAGGAAAATGGCCGACCGGCGTCCTGTACACAGACGGGAACCACAGGAAGCAAGGCTGTGAAAGCAAGTCATGCTGCTGCTAGAGAACACTGAACGAACTTGCTCAGGCCTCCGGAAAATGGCCGCCAGTGTCCTGAATAGGAAAAATCACACAAAATGGCCGCTGAAGCCCACATAGACAACCTGCTCTGCCCATACCTAATATGGCTGCCAGACATCGCCATGAGGTGAAAATAAAACACCCCCTGCAGAGTCACAGCACTGCCATAACACAGTAAAACCTCACAGGCACCTTCCAGGGACCCCCACACAGGACCCAGGACCACCGCTATCCGTTCAGCCCCCCCATGACAGGTGAGAGTCCACAGAGCCCCTGCATAGCTTACACACACCGCTCAGCAGACACATGCAGCGACCCCCCTGGAGGGGGGATAGATGGAAGATAGGGACAGGGGAGAAGAAGAGGGAGGTGAGGTGGCCCCCGAATCGATCTCCCAGGGAATGCCCAGCTGCTCAGCCCCACCGAAGCAGAGAGAGCTGTACTTACCAGTCCTGAAGAGCTGGGAGACATTCCATTACAGACACACTCACTGATGTGTACAGGGTGGCTGCTGGCCTCGGCATACTGTGAGGCAGACATCAGTAGCCCGGTTATATGTATGCCCCGGAGCATAAAAGCTCACCGACCACCTCTGGAGCTGAGGTATGTAGTGGCCTACCGAGCTGAAGCTGCGACCTGCACACGCTCGATGGCCGGACTGGGGACACTACAAGGATAAGTGAACCAGCCAGCCGGCTGTTGATAGAAGATCACAGGATCATTCATCTTGCGCAAAAAGCAAAGCTTCTGCATCAAAAAACACGGACCTATGGGCCCGCAGGGTTCCTAGGTGCATCTCCTTCACTAGGCAAAATAAAACAGTTTGCTAGGGCAGGCTGCGGGGGTTGTAGCCTAGGGGGCGGAACTTAAAGTTCTGAAGTGTTTTATTACAACTTTGCCTAGTAATCTCCAGTGATAGGGCTGACAACCCATTTTGTTAGAGAGGAGCTGTGTCGGTCGGTGAATATAAGAGAAACTAGAACTGACTTTGCAACAGCACTTTCACAGAAAAATGCAGCAGGTTGTTTTGATATACCAAAGCCATCACCTGTCTCCACATATTTCCAAGGAAATATGAAGGGAAACTTTAGAAGTATGAGTAGAGGCTGATTTAAAGGCAGAAATGGAAGAGGGATGAGTCGCCCTAGAAACAATGGATGTTTCAATTGCGGTGCCGAGGATCACTGGGTCCTCACCCCACCTCTCCATAAACTCCCAACTCCAGCTCTACCCCTAACCAGACACAAGAACCACAGGCATCCAGCCAACAAGGTCCAATACTTTCAATCAAATGGGGAAATCAACAACGATGGGGCCCAGAGGGTAGTGTCCTAGCTTTTCCTTTGTCTCGAATTATTTCACCGACAGTCCAATAATTATTACAGTATATGGGAGACTCCTTTCCTATCTCGTTGATAGCGATGCCACTAAGAGCACTGTTTGTGGAGATCATTTCTAAGGCAAATGGGAACCAGCAGAACCCTCTTTGGGAATTAATGGGATACTGGCAAAAGAAACATAGGACCCCCTCCCCTACCAATAGAAGATGAAGGGTACACCATATGCACAATCTTTTAGGATAATGCCAAGGTGCCCTGTACATTTGTTGGGAAGAGGCTTGTTTGGGCCACTAGGAATCACAATTAAAACCAACTCAGGTCTAGACATGTCCTCAGATAAAATCACTTTAGTAGCATGTAAACCAGGTTTGCTGATGCTGTCACAACAAAGTAGTGAAGATTTTGAGGATGTATACCCCCAGGTCTGGTCTACAACAGATCTGGATGTAGGACTTATTTCATGCACACCATACAAGGCCACTCAAAGAAGGTGCATTTCGTATCACAAATAATATCCACTCTCTAAGGAAAAGATGGATGGCATAGTGGCGATAGTGAAAACTTTTCTGCAGGATGGGATGCTGCTGGAAGAGATTATTTCTCCATACAACACATCCGTTAACGGTGTAAAGAAGCCGGATGGCTCCTTCAGATTTGTACAGGACTTGAGGGCCATAAATAACCTTATAGTCCCAATAGCACCAATTGTACCTGATGTTCCATCACTCCTGTCCTCCATTCCAGCAACAGCCAAATGTTTTACTGTGATTGATTTAAAGAATGCTTTTTTTTCTGTCCCCGTAGACACGGCCACTCTTTGCTTTTACTATGTCGACTGACCAACACAATCACCAGTTTACCTGGTGTAGAATGCCCCAGTGTTACATAGAATCACCTGTGGTCTATTCTATAGTACTCCAAGCCACACACAGGCCTTGGACTGCCCCTCACGGTTCTGTACTGTTGCAATATGTTGCTGATAATTTTGATTTGTAGTTCAGAGGACTGCCGAGCCGATAGCCTATCCTTATTGAAATGGTTACATACATGTGGTCACAAAGTGTCTAAGAAAAAATTACAAAGGTACCCACTTACCAAGATCGACCTGCTCACCTTTCTTGGAATGATTGGTTACTGCAGCCAATGGATACCTGACTGTTCTATGACAATATATTGAGACAAGCAACCCTCTCTGAAATGTCTGATATTGTAAAATGGTCTGATGAAATGTTAAATTCTTTTGCCATGTTGAAATGTGCAATGGTTACCAGCCCAAGCCTTAGCCTCCCTGAATTTGGCAAAATGTTTCACTTTTTTGCCAGGGAAAATTGCAGGACCATGGTAGAAGTACTGGCCCAGGAACATGGTGGGAGACTGCACCCTGTAGCTTTTTTCTCAAAAGGTGGTTCCAGTACAGGTGCAAGGTATGCCTGCGTGTCTCAGAGCGTTGGCTTCTTGTGCAATGGTAGCAGAGGATGGTTGGGTCATGATACCACCTTACATACTAGAATGTCACCACTCTCCTCATAACTTTACACTCCGCATATGTCAACACAAAGATTGAGTGGGTATGAAGTCATCCTCCTTTCCAATCCAAACCTGAAAATAAAAAATTCAAACTCTGGCCCAGCTCCAATTTTTAATGCCTTATTAGGTCTTAAAAGAGAACAGAAAGACTTACCACCACCTCATGACTGTACACAATCTATACATCAGGACAGTTCACCTAGAGCAGATATGCTTTCAGTACCAATCCCTACTGCACAGTTTGTGTTGATGGCTTTTGCAGCAGACCAAGAGATGTCGATCACGCAGGATATGCTGTAGCCCAACTGCCGGATTTGTCCTTGAGGCCAATCCAATACCCTATCAGTCTGCACAGGCTGCTGAATCGACAGCATTAACCTGTGCATGCCAGCTGTTTGCAGGAAAAGAGGTAAACATTAACACCGATTCCAGGTATGCTCATGGTGTGGTCTGGGACCATGGGATAATATGGCTTTGCAGAGTATGTGGCAGCAGATGGAAAGAACATCTCACACTGACCTAGTCACAGTATTACTAGATGCAATTCAGTTGCCTTCAAAACTAGCCATCATGCACTGTAAGGCACATACAGGCCAAATGACTGATATAGCCAAAGGTAATGCACTAGCTGACAAAATTGCCAAAGAAGCTGCATCTACACAAAAGGCAGACATTCAAATGCCCATGGTAACACCTCTGCCATGTTCCCTGAAAGACACATTGGCTCACGGAAGTGCATTGCCACTCGATATTGTGCAATGGAACAGTGATGGAATACAGAATGATCCTAAAACAGGAGTAATCTGGAAAGAGGGGAAACCGTGTATTCCTGTTGCTAGCGCCCCCCTGTTCATTGCACTATACCATGGAGTGGGTCACAAGGGCTGGCAGGCCACATGTGAACTCCTAGATACAGATTTTTTTCAATTGCAGGACTACCCAATCTAGTCATAGCTTTTGTACGGAGATGTGTCACTTGCATTAGGAACAATCCAACAAACCCAAAGAAATCAAAGCATGAACATCTTGAGTACCCAACAACGGTGTTTACCAATTTACAGATAGACTTTACACATATGCCCAAAGAAGGAAAGAAACAATACCTTTTGGTCATAGTGGACATGAAGTCAACGCTGGCCAGAAATCTTTGTCACCAACAATGAAAGCGCACAAACTGTGGTGAAGATCCTCACACAGGAAATTATTCCTAGATGGAGATGTCCATTGCAAATAAAGTCAGACAATGGCCCAGCTTTCACAGCTAAAATCTGCCAAGATCTTGTAAAAGAACTAAAGACTGGAAATTTCACCTCCCCTAAGAGCCACAGAGTTTAGGGATTGTAGAAAGAATGAATAGAACAATTAAAAACAGGATAAGAAAGGCTACGTGTGTAAATTTTGGCTAATGGAGAAAAGTTCCCCCAGCTGTATTAGCTGAAATCAGAACAACCCCTCAGGCCGCGTACACACGCGGGGACTGTCTGCCGAAACTAAGTTCGTCAAACAGTCCGCTCAAACTTTTGAATGAACGAACACGCCCACACACGGCACTTTTTGAGCGGACAAATACGGCAAACTTTGCTGGTCGTACTAAGTCCGCGCAACTTTTGAAATGAACGGACTCGCCCACACACGAGGCAACAGTCCGCTCATTTCGAGAGCGTGTGCAGGTAGGCGGGGCCCGCAACGGAGACGTCGCGGGCTCCGCCGCCTGGAATGTACTTAAAGGGGAACCCCAACGCCAAAAAAAATCGGCGTGGGGGTCCCCCCAAAGTCCACAACAGACCCTTGTCCGAGCACGCTACCCGGCCGGCCAGGAAAGGGGGGCGAGCGAGCGCGCCCCCCCTCCCGAGCCGTACCAGGCCGCGTGCCCTCAACATGGGGGGTGCCTTGGGGAAGGGGGGGCCGCGCGGCCCCCCCACCCCAAAGCACCTTGTCCCCATGTTGATGAGGACAAGGGCCTCTTCCCGACAACCCTGGCCGTTGGTTGTCGGGGTCTGCGGGCGGGGGGCTTATCGGAATCCGGGAGCCCCCTTTAATAAGGGGGCCCCCGGATACCGGCCCCCCCACCCTATGTGAATGAGTATGGGGTACAATGTACCCCTACCCATTCACCTGTAAAATAAAAGTACCCAAAAAAAAAACACAACACACGAGATAAAATATTTTATTGCACAGCTCCGGGGGTCTTCTCGCCGGACTCCTCCGCTATCTTCTTGTAGCTCTTTTGCTAGCGGAGGAGTCCGGCTTTCTTTCTCCCCGCCGCCGGCCTCTTCTCCCAACTTCGGGGGTCTTGTCCCCCTCTTCGGTTCTTCTGCCGGGCCACCGCGCCTTCTTATAGCTCTTTTAGAGGCGGTGGCCCGGTCTTCTGTCGCCTTCCGTTCTTCTTCTTCTTCTCCAGGAGATGTTGACACGTCGCTCTCTCCGGCCGGAATGCCAGAGCCGCGCTGTGCGGCCACTTATATAGTGACAATGGGGCGGTGTCACATGGTATATGTCACATGGGTTGGTCACATGGTGACCCCGCCCCCTTACGATGTCATAGTCCCCATGTGACACCAACCCATGTGACATATACCGTGTGACACCGCCCCATTGTCACTATATAAGTGGCCGCGCAGCGCGGTTCTGGCATTCCGGCCGGAGAGAGCGACGTGTCAACATCTCCTGGAGAAGAAGAAGAAGAAGAAGAACGGAAGGCGACAGCGGCGACAGAAGACCGGGCCACCGACTCTAAAAGAGCTATAAGAAGGCGCGGTGGCCCGGCAGAAGAACGGAAGGCGGCGGCGACAGAAGACCGGGCCACCGCCTGTAAAAGAGCTATAAGAAGGCGCGGTGGCCCGGCAGAAGAACCGAAGAGGGGGACAAGACCCCCGAAGTCGGGAGAAGAGGCCGGCGGCGGGGAGGAAGAAAGCCGGACTCCTCCGCTCGCAAAAGAGCTACAAGAAGATAGCGGAGGAGTCCGGCGAGAAGACCCCCGAAGACGGAAGACCCCTGAGCTGTGCAATAAAATATTTTATCTCGTGTGTTGTGTTTTTTTTTGGGTACTTTTATTTTACAGGTGAATGGGTAGGGGTACATTGTACCCCATACTCATTCACATAGGGTGGGGGGCCGGTATCCGGGGGCCCCCTTATTAAAGGGGGCTCCCGGATTCCGATAAGCCCCCCGCCCGCAGACCCCGACAACCAACGGCCAGGGTTGTCGGGAAGAGGCCCTTGTCCTCATCAACATGGGGACAAGGTGCTTTGGGGTGGGGGGGCCGCGCGGCCCCCCCTTCCCCAAGGCACCCCCCATGTTGAGGGCACGCGGCCTGGTACGGCTCGGGAGGGGGGGGGCGCGCTAGCTCGCCCCCCTTTCCTGGCCGGCCGGGTAGCGTGCTCGGACAAGGGTCTGTTGTGGACTTTGGGGGGACCCCCACGCCGATTTTTTTCGGCGTTGGGGTTCCCCTTTAAGTCCATACCAGGCGGCGGGGCCCGCGACGTCTCCTTCGCGGGCCCCGCCTACCTGGAGACGCGCTCGAAATGAGCAGACTTTCCTCCGAGCGGGAACAGTTTGCTCATTTCGAAAGTGGCCTACACACGGGCGGACTGTCCGCTCAAACCAAGTTTCAGCGGACAGTTTTTCGGAATTTCCGAAAAACTTTGTTCGTCAAACTGTCCGCTGAAGCCCCACACACGAGCGGACTGTCCGCTGAAACACTGTTCAGCGGACAAAGTTGAGCGAACAGTCCGCCCGTCTGTACGCGGCCTCACAGTGCGACAGATTAGTCCCCTTTTGAGGTACTCATGGGTAGGCCATTCCTCACACCGTGGGCTAATCATCATTTGATGGAGGAAGGTGATTTGGAACAAATATAGGAGGAATGTGTAAAATAAAACTAATTCAAACTCTTGATATTGTTGAAAGAAGAGTTGCTCGCACCTCTCCTTCACAGGTACCAACTCACGCGTTCCAGGACGGTGATTAAGTTGTGGTCCAGAGGCTTCAGAAAGGTCGAAAGCCGCAAGAGGTTCCATTCGGACTATTGACCAAAGTGGTAGCCGTTGCCAGGACCGCCATCCTTACCGAGGAAAGTCCTACCTGGATCTATGCCAGCAGGGTAAAGAAGGTTGATCTAAGCCCAGGAATTGAAGAAAGGCCAAAAAAGCGAAGCAGGCGTTTTAAGTCCTTAAAAGAAGACAAGCATAGAAATAAAGGACAGTGATGTCACTCATTTCACCACAGACTTCTGGGAAGGCATTTTGCCTTCTGGTGAGGTTTCTACTTCTGATCTTTGTCCCAGTGTGGATAGTAACTATCATCCTGATGACTTAGGAGCCTTGAAACTCATATGTGGTAAAAGAGAAACACACACCAACCATACTGACTTTCACCTCAGAAATCGCAGTAACAGATGTCTCTAATGAAATGATCAAACAGGTTTTTCTGGAAAAATGTTACTGTTAAAATTTAAATATGCTTATGCTAGAAAGTCAGGATATGAAAAATGCTGGATTTGTAGTAAGTTACACCCAGAAACTGCTAAGATCCCACTTTTAGCTGTCCCTCTAAACCTTAAGTCATTATTGAAAAATACTCTAGTCTTAAATATTAAGAACGTCTCAAAACCCCTTTTCTAGTTTGGGTTTAGGTGGAATATTCTCATGGTTAAAGGACATACTGATTATGATCATAGTACTATTGTTAGAATTGATAGGCTACCTGATTTTCAAGCTTATTTTGCTTTATATTAGCAAATGCACTACACCAGACCAACCTTCTCACGCATATACACAATACCTGCAGCTTTATGTAAATTAATACAATGTAGCAAGAACCGTAGATTTCAGGAGACTGCGGATCTATAGAAAGTCATATTCATGACTTAAGAGGGAGTTGAAAGGTTATGTTAAGCACCCATCTTGTTTCTGTCAGCCATCTTAATATTCACATTTCCATTTCTGATATGTACAGTTTGAACACCCCCTTAACTTCTCAAATATCTGTCTCAGCATGAGATACTTCTAACTTATTTGTTTTCACACACTATCTAAACTTTCACAAATTTTTTCAACATTCCTTCAGCTACTGTAGAACAAAGACCGCTTGTTTTGACCAGTTGTAACTGCCTTAATATCTACTGTGCATGTCTTATTATGAATTTCGTGTGACTTGCAATTTTCTATAAAGACGCTAGGATGCAAATCAAATACAGTCAGTTCCCAGAATATAGTACCGTGCGGGTGTCATCCGTTTTGGGACTTGACTCTGGATGTATCTGAAATTGCATAATACATCGATCCAAGGTCTGAGAGGTTTAAGGGACCACCCTAGACACAGGAATAACTTTAACAGTGACATCTTAGGGCGAGAACTTGGGGGGAAAAAAAAACACTAGTTCTCATTTAAGTTGAAAAAAATAAAAATAGGATTTTTTGTACTCACCGCAAAATCCTTTTCTCTGTAATTCACCGACTGAAACAGCTTCTCTCTTTAGACTATTGGGTTGTTATGCCACCTTCAGGAGAGGACTAGGCATTACATGTTAACGTGCGATAATAAAACTACAACTTTCCAGTTCCGCCCAAGGGGCAGTCCCTTAGGTAACAACCCCTCAGCCTGCTACTGCAGCCTCAGTACATGAACAAGCAGTATAACGTAAAGAAAAATATGAGTGGCGGGTGCTGTGTCAGTCGTGAATTACAGAAAAAAGGATTTTATGGTGAGTACAAAAAATCCTATTTTCTCTTATATTCACCAACTGACACAGCTTCTCTCTTTAGACCATTGGGACGTCCCAAGAAGTGCCAAAATGAGGGGTGGGAAAACAGCAAAAAACTTCATCCACCATGGCATATGGGAGCTAGAACAAACTTTACCCACAAAAAAAACTAGTGTGTGGAATAACCACCACAAAAAACAGTGCTCAACAGAGAAGCAATACCCTCAAGCCGCACCAAAGCTGCGGCAACAAATGCAACAGTAACGGTGAGGAGGCAGGATGGAATAAGAGTGCCACGAAGCCGCTCCCGGGAGCTCGCGGCCCGCCGCCATCTTGCGGCCTGACAATCCGATGCCATCCTCCTGTTTCCTACACCTGGGGGGGGACTCCTGATTATCCCTAGAGGCCATTGGACATCTGCCCCACCCGCCCCAGCAGAAATTTGTGGAGCTTGGCCGGCCGATCAATCTCCACGGGGCCGCTCCACACCTCGGAGCCCTACCGCCATCTTGAGGCCTACCTTGCCTCCATCATCCTCAGGCTCCGCTGTCCGCGGGTGGTGAGACATCAGATCCCTGCACATCCGCTGGCAGTCCCTGGAGGAAGGTTGGTCTGAGGGGGGGCCTGGGGAAAGAGAGAGGGATCCACTACAGGCGCCATCTTGCGGCCTACTCTCCCGGGCTCATCCTCCACCCTCAGGTGCAGTGCTGCAGCATTGCTGTGTTGCCCTCCCAGTGCCTGTTACTGTGTCCCAGAGGTAAACACATTGCCCCCCCCCCCGTGTGGCCATCCGTGCCCCAAACGTACTGCTTTGCCCTCTCTGCGTCTCCCCCCTATAGAGGCTGTGCTCTACTGGAGGCCCTGACCCTGTGCAGGTAGCTCATCACCCTTATACCCTCTACCCTGCAAGAACCCGGGCGCCTGCCTGCTGCCCCCCCAGTAAAGGAACTTAGCCTGGTCCCAGGGCACCAACACTGACACAGCTTTTGCCAAGACGCAGGCTCTCAGCCCACAGAATCCTCCAAGATCCTCCATCACAGGGTGAACCACGGATGGGCCACCCTAAGACCCGCTGCTCCAAATCCGGCTCAAAGTCTCCTCATGCCCCCCCACCGGCTGCTGTCTCGTCTACAAGGCGGTCCATGGCTACAATAGCATCTGGTACACGGGAGGCCGCGGATTCGGGGGAGGTGGGGGCTCCGACAGGAGCAGAGATCCTAGCAGCCATAACATCCTGTAACGAAACCCTGACAGCAAAGATCGACTTCTCGAGTGTAGATGTTGGTTTCATCCGCCAGGACATGGATAAGTTCCGCTCGCGTGTTGCCAGAAGTGGAGGATAGGCTCTCCGCGGTGGAGGACACGGTCCGATCAGATTCCAGGGAGGTGAAGGCCTTGCAGATCCAAGTGAAAGCGCTCCAGGAACGTGTAATAGATCCTGAAAATCGCCTCAGGCGAAACAATATCCGCATACTTGGACTCCCCGAAATGGCTGAGGGCCCTAGACCTGCTGAGTTTACTGAGAGGCTCTTGTCCACCCTGTTCAACCTGGGGGAGATGCTGCCCACCTTTGTAGTGGAGAGAGCCCACGGGGTCCCACCACTCCCTCCAAGGCGTGGGGTACCACCTCCGCGCCCCTTCCTGCTACGGCTGTTAAATTTCCGCGACCGGGACCGCATCCTGGCGGCGGCTCGTACCATGCCTGGACTTCTCTCAGGAAGTACAGCAAAGACGCAAATCCTTTACCGATGTGAGACGCCGGCTCAGAGAAAGAGGAATTCGTTTTGGCCTTCTGTATCCCAGCAGGCTATGAATTACTGACGGTGATAACACCCGATTTTTCGACACTCCAGAGGCTGCGGCAGCGTGGCTGGATGCCCGCTGACCACGAGCGGCCAAGGGGGAGTAATGGCCGATCGTGGCCAGCAGGAAGTAGCCAAGTATTCCTCTTCTTCAAAAGAATTGACTCAAGCAGACTCCTGGCATCATTTGCTCTCTGTCCCCAGCCATTTCCTCCCCATTATATCCTACTTTGCCCTTACTGATTGTTTTTGTCTTACGCTGCTGGATAGACTGCAGTTTACTCCTGCCTAAGGAGCTCCACTGAATGCCACTTTTGTTCAGAAGCGCCCCCTGTTTACCCCCCCCCCCGTTCCCCCCCTCCACGATTGGATTTCCCCTCCGGAAAACCGAGAGGGACTTTATTGGGAAGGACTGCATCCACCTGTGGCCCATCATCCAGGGGTCCCAGTGACCTAAAGATTCTAATTTTTTTTTCAATAGTTATGGGAAGAAACCCTGCATCGGTTTGTATGGCTCTATGGCCTAAAGTTTTGGTCATTGACCTCGGTTCTCATGTTTGGGTAGGGTTTTATATGTTCTGGAGGAGGCTTTTTTTTTTGCTTTAAAGCTACGTTTAAGTACTGTGCTGCTCGAATGCTGATGAGTATGTGTACCGAATTTGGGTTTGCCTATATCTACTGGTTGTCTAGGATCATCCTGCTTCTGTTCCCCCCTGGTGTTCCATGATGGCGCCCTCAGATGCTGAGTCGCTGACTATTATATCGTGGAACGTCAAGGGACTCAACTCCAAATACAAGCGTTCGCGGTTATTCCAATATTTAAAACTACATAACCCTCATATAGTCCTGCTGCAGGAAACACACAACTGGTAGTAAGGTTCTAGCTCTGAAAAAACCCTGGGTGCAAAGGGCGCTGCATGCAACCTACGCCTCGTACTCTCAAGGGGTATCAGTACTGATCAGTAAACGAGTGCCATGTGTGATTAATGAGGTTCATCTAGATCCCCAGGGGAAATTTGCTATGGTGGTGTTGAGCATCTATAATAAGTATGTCATTGTTAACGTCCATCTGCCTCCTCCGAGCCAAGTACACGTTCTGTACACACTATATGAAAGGTTGGCTCCGCATTGTCCGGCGTGTGTCCTGTTCATGGGAGATTTCAATGCCACATTGTCCCGTGATCTAGATAGACCCTCCCCACAATCTACTTTCAATCCTGATCTTGGTACGTGGGCCCAAGCAACAGAATTCCAGGAGGTGTGGAGGTGGCTTCATCCCCAGGATAGAACGTACTCCTGTTTTTCATCCACGATTTAAACATCCTCCTGCATTGATTTGGCATTTGCTAATGACATCCTCCTGGCTAACGTCCAGGAGGCCAGCTACCTTCCCTCTGGCCTATCGGATCACCACCCCCTTAAATTAATTATTAGGACCACCAAGACAAGGAGTAAAGCCCTTTGGAGGCTACAACCCCATTGGATCAATAATATGACAGTCCACGATAGTTTCTCCCTCCTTGCAGGACTACTGGGTGCGCAATGCGGGGTCAGCCTCCCTGGAGATGACATGGGATGCTTCCAAAGCCTACGGTAGGGAGCAGTATATCTCTGCAGTGGCGGCTGTTAGGGCAGAACTTGGGGACAATGTGTCTGACCTGCAGCACAGAGTTGAGGAGGCTCTAAATCAATACTCGGCCATGGTCCCCAACTTCGAGCACCTTCATCACTCAGGCGAGAACTGCATCTCCATGTCTCAGACACCACCAGGCTTGGTTTACAAGATAGCAGACAAATACTTTGAACATGGAGATAAGAATAGCAAACTACTAGCTATGCTGGCACAGCAGGACAGGCCTTTAGCGGTTATACCAGAAATACTCACGGCAGAAGTGGGAAATAGTTACCTCTCCAGAGGATATTTTGTCTGCTTTCACCAGGATTTATGCCTCTCTATATGTCTCCTCACTACCTGATGGATTTGACCCCACACCAATGACCTTGATGTTGGATACGCTGGCACTGGGATGGCTCTTTGATACGGAGCAACAACTCCTTGTCTCGGAGATCACACCAGAAGAGGTCACGATGGCCATGGGGGCTTTCCCGGCAGGGAAGACCCCAGGGCCAGATGGACTACCCATAGAGTATTATAGAGCCCACATAGAACTGCTTGCCCCCAGGTTGGGTCAGATGTATCGAGCCTGTCTCCAACAGGGCTCCCTGCCAGCCTCTATGAGGGAAGCCCATATTCTCATTCCAAAGCCTAATAAGGACCCCAAGCAGTGCGCCTCTTACAGGCCAATAGCACTCCTAAATTGTGATTTAAAAATATTAAGCAAAATACTGGCCACTAGACTCAAAGTAATTAAATCTCTGATTGACTCTGATCAAACAGGCTTTATGCCAGGTAGGTCCACAGACATCAATATACCTAGACTGTTTTCTAACATTCATGCCCCCCATGATAATCAAGGCACTAGGACCATTGCCACCCTTGATATGGAGAAGGCATTTGACACGGTAGAATGGGTGTATCTGTGGGAGGTGCTTAGAAGAATGGGTTTCCCACTGAGGTTTATTGCCTGGATACGCACACTATACACCGGTCCCCTAGCATGCATTAAACTGAATGGCTCCCTCTCTCCTTCGTTCCCCCTGCAGAGGGGCACCAGGCAGGGATGTCCTCTCTCCCCGGCCTTGTTCGCCCTGGCCCTGGAACCTATTGCTGAGGCTCTCAGGAGTTCGGCCGAGGTCCGTGGTCTTAGGGTGGGCTGGCTGGAGGAGAGAGTGGCTCTCTATGCGCATGATCTACTGCTTTTTTTTAAATGATCCTGGTGATTCTCTGCGGGGCGCACTCGGAATCATGGGTGCCTTCTCTGCCTTCACCAGGTTGAAGGTGAATTGGCATAAGTCTTAGCTCTTTCCGGTGGAGGAGGGGGCCAGGACCTCACCATCTTCTACCCCGCTTCAGTGGGTGGATAGGTTTACCTATTTAGGTATTATTTCAAGAGAGAGCAGGGAGCTTGAATCCACCCTTCGGGTAAAAGACTTGGAGAAACCCATGTCAGATTTACGGGGTCCCTGCTGGTTGCTGCCATCCCCGAGTTGTCCTCCCTCCGCAGGAAATGGGTGGGGGACATACCGGGGCTGGATGAAGATGACTGGAGGGAGGTTGGGATTTTCCGTTCTCCCCTCTGGTCTCAGCCAGAGATAAATTGGTCCAATACAAAATTATACACAGAGCCCACTACACACCCCACAGACTGCACCAGATGCCACCAACGGATTCCCCGGCGTGCTGGCACTGCTCCTATCAGCCAGGCGACTTCTTTCACATTTTCTGGGCTTGCCCAGCGATTGTGTATTATTGGAAGGAGGTTCTCCGGGTGATAGCCAAGACTACTAAGATTAGTATCCTTTATGATCCTAAATATTGTCTGCTAGGGCTAGCGCAACAAATGTCGATCCTCAGAGCTAGAAAAATACTCATATCCCTGTTACTGTACTATGCACGCAAGGCCATCACCATGAACTGGAAACAATCGTCTGCCCCCTCTATCAAGTTCTGGAAAAACCTGGTGAAAGCTAGTTTGCCCCCTCTATAAGGCCACCTACTCGAGCAGGGGTTGTCCACAAAAATTTGAAACGGTGTGGACCTGCTGGTTAAACGATAACACTACGGCAACGGATGTAGTAAACAACCCATAGTTTAACATTATGGCTATAGGATATTGACCCAAATACTCCTATGCCACATTATCCTGTCATTATAGCACAGCATATCCTGAACTAACCTCTCCCCACATTGGGGTATAGATAAGGTTATGTTTGTGTTGGTGTGCCCTGTTGCGGTCTGTTGCTCCCTCAGAGGCAGACTGTTTATTATGTGGTGTGTCCTTCTGTGGCCTGTTGCCACATCAGAAGATTTGCCCCTGTGTGGGTAATGTTTGGCCCCTACGTGGGCAAGTTTGTATGCCAATGAAAAACTCAAAAAAGATTTTACAAAAAAAAAAAAAAAACAAATTTAACAGTTCATTAACTTAAAGGTACTGCGTTTTTACACAAAAAACAGGAAAAAAAAAAATTGTATGTGCAATTGCAATTATACATCCGCCTGCAAAACTTTGCAGCCAGAACAGGCATCAGCCGATTTACAAAATTCTACACGGTAGATGTCAGTGCAAGTGTTAACAGACGACCAAGTTGATGCTTTACACACTTGAGCAACAGACGCTTGATGTCGGAAGGCCCAAGATGTTCCGATTGTCCTTGTGGATTGGGCGAAGGCCTGTACAACAATCTGTCTAATCCACCTGGAAAAGGTGGGCGAGGAGACCGCCATGACTTTTTTTGGAACAGCCACCGAAACAAGGAGTCTGAGTTCGAGAAGGGAGCCGTGACAAACACTCCACAGAGCCCAAACCACATCCAGGCAATGTAGGGCCACCTCCTTAGAACAGAGACGGTAACACAATGCTTTGATGTGGAACGCTGAAAACACCTTGGGCAGAAAAGACTGTTGCGGACGCAACACCACATTATCCTGTGGATAACCAGATAGGGCGACTTGCAAGACAAGGCTGCCAGTTCCGAAACCCTCCTGGCCGAGCGATGCCCACTAGAAAGACCACTTTCTGGGAAAGACAACAGGGGAATCTCTCTGATATATTCAAATGGCAGTTTCTAAAGCGCCGCTAACACCAGATTCAGACCCCACGGGGGTAACAGTGGACACACCGGAGGAACTACATATCTGACCCCTTGAACAAAAGTGCTCACTAGAGAGGGAGATGCCAGGGGTCGCCGAAAAAAAGACAGCCAAAGCTGATATTGGTGCCTAAAACAAATTTCTGGTCTACACCTTGCTGTATAAACAGCAGGATCCTGAATACAGAAAAGGAACACAGACACCATCCTTTCTCCTCACACATGGAGATGCAAGCCTTCCAGGTACGATGACATCTCTTCCGAGAAGATTTCTGTGCTCTCAGCATAGTTGGAATCACCGAGTCCGAATGACCCCTGTTGCCCAACACCTGGCTCTCAATAGCCATGCCGTTAAAGCCAGCAAAGGTGAGGCAGGATGGAGAATCAGACCTTGAGACAGAAGGTCCTCTCTCAACGGCAGTCAGGAAGCGTCTGCCCCCAGGCGCACTAGGTCTGCGCACCAAGGACGTTGAGGCCAACCTGGGGCAATCAGTATTACTGGGATCCCCTCAGCTTCCACTCTGCAAAACAGACGTAACAGTTTTAGTGGAGGAAAGGCGTAGATCAGCTGGTACTGATCCCACGGCGCCACCAGCACAGCCGACACGTCTGCCCACGGATCCCTTGTCCTGGACACGAATCTCAGCACCTTCCGATTGAGACGAGAGGCAAGAAGATCCACGTCTGGTGTGCCCCACCGCAGGCACAGTAGCCTGGACACCTCCGGATGCAACACCCTTTCTCCTGGGTCCAGCATCTGGCGACTTAGATAGTCCGTCTGCCAGTTGTTCTCTCCCGGGATGTAAATGGCCGACTGGGCCGGTACATATCGCTCTGCCCACCGAAGTGAGCGATCTCCCGTGCGGCGGCCAAGCTTCTTGTTCCTCCTTGGTGACCGACATATGCCACAGCCGTGGTGTTGTCTGATTGGATCCTGATAGGACACTCTCGCAGTCTCATTGACCATGTGGAGAGGCATAGCCTGATAGCTCTCAGATCGAGCAGATTGATCGGCAACTTGGATTCTTCCGTCGACCAGAGGCCCTGAGTCGACTGAACTCCCATTATTCCACCCCAGGCGGATAGGCTGGCGTCTGTTGTGATCACCGTCCATTTCAGAGGTAGGAATGACTTCCCGGTCTGAAGCACCAGGGACCTCAGCTACCAGATCAGAGAATCCCTGACTAACTGGGCTCACCTGAATCTGTCGATCCGGGACAACGGAGATTTGTCCCACTTCGTCAAAATCTCCTTCTGCAGAACTCTGGTATGGAACTGGGCATATGGTACTGCCTCGGAAGCCACCATGAGTCCCAGGACTCGCATGTAGAAGCGTAGAGATGACCACTTGCGGTTCATCAGCAGTTTTACAGTGGCTCTGAGAGTCTGCAGTTTGTCTGAAGGTAGAAACACTCTCGCTTCCATGGAGTTCTGCAGCAAGCCTAGGTACTCCAAACGCTGAGTCGGTATGATCACTTACTTCTTTAGGTTCAACAGCCACCCAAATTCATGCAGGGTCCACATGATGTTTGCCACATCATCCTCCAACTCTGAGGTGGAAGATGCTCTCAGGAGGAAATCGTCCAGGTAACCCACGATCGCGATCCCGCGCTGTCGCAGCAACACCAAAACAGAAGCCAATACCTTGGTAAAGACTCGGGGGCTGATGCCAAACCAAAGGGAAGAGCCACAAACTGGTAGTGGGCTTCCCCATCTGCGGATCTCAGAAACCTCTGATGCCGAAGGCATAAGGGTATGTGCAGGTACGCATCCTGGATGTCCAAAGATGTCAGGGAGTCCCCTTGGAGTGCTGCAACTACTGAGGGAACTGACTCCATTCTGAACCCTTGTACATTTACAGAGTAATTGAGCGCTTTTAGGTCCAAGATTGGACGTACCCCTTCCTTCTTGAGGACTAGTTTGAGTAGAACCCCTGGAAACGTTCCAATTCCGGAACAGGTACCATCACCCCAACGATTCAACAGCTCTTACCGCCCCCAAGAGTGCCTCCCGGTGAGTAGGGAGTATGGGTATGCTGGAGGGGAAGAATGTTTTGCGGCCAAGAGAGGAACTATCTTGTAGCCAGAGGAAATCAGATCGCAGACCCATTGGTCGGACAGCCGAGAGGTCCACCGGGCTGCAAACTTCCGAAGGCGACCCCCCCCCCCACCCGAGTTAGGGGTGGGGGCAAATCTTCAAGCGGCAGCACTTTTGCTTGCGGTTCCAGGGACACTTTTGTCCTTCAGAAGCCATCCTGTCGGGCTGGGGACGTTTGCCCAAAGCTCTGGGCGGACAAAAGCAGTTTGTGAGCGGAAAATGAGGGCCCTTGCCTACGCTGTGGCTCCGCAGCCTTCCTGGCCTGTGGGAGTAGTGTACTCTTACCACCTGTGGCATTTTTAATAATGTCATCCAAAGAGGCACCAAAGAGCCGGTCGCCAAGGAAGGGTAAAACCATCAGGGCTTTCTTGGATGCCTGGCCAGCATTTTAACCAAATCAGATGGCTCAGCACTACGGATGACACTGAATCCCTGGATAACAGAGGGAGGGTACCCAGGGCCGCACCACAAATGTACTTAATGCCTGCACTAGTTGGTCTGCTATCAACGCAGACAGAAGCCTGTTCTCCCAATTTGCGGCGCAACAGTTTTGCCCACTCAGCGTTTGCGACACAAGTGCGGATGCCAGTACTGGTCACATGGATGTCCCCCACAACCATAAACAAGGAACGAGCCACTGCCTCGGCCTTCCTGTCCATGGGATCCTTAAATGCAGGAGTCCTCTCTACCGGGATTGTGGTTACTTTGTTTAACCTGGATACTGTGAGGTCCACGACCAGAGGAGCCTACCACTTCTTGAGAAGTCTTTCCTCAAAGGGGTACGTACCGCCATATATTTGGGGACCGAAAAGGTCCGTTGCGGTCAACCCCATTCCTTGAAAATGAACTCGTCAAAATAAGTCAGATACGGGAACACCTTAAGTGAACGGGCCGGCTTACGGGACCCAAAAGGGACCACTACATCAGCAGAGGGATCTGCTGGCTCCTGAATTTTCAGGGTAACACGCACAGCTGTGATGAGTGCTCCAACAAGCGCTTTATCACGCACGGACGGGGACTCATCCTCACTGTCTGAACGGTCCTGGTCAGCGTCTGAAACCACAGAGCAGGGGTCACCAGCCTCAGCAGGGCCCGAGTCTGCATCAGAGCTCTCCCCGGAGGGCGAGGCAGGGGCTCCTTTATAGCACATTGCGCCTACGCACCGCCTCCATCTTGGCAACGAACAAATTGAGGACTGCCGACAAAGCGTCCTGGGGCACTGCACATCCACAGACGAACCGGTTCCAATTGCTTGGATTTTGGGGAAAGAAACCAGTTTCTGAAGCCATGCTGACCCTACTCTGCCACCTGTTGAGGACTTAGGACAGTGATGATCCCACCCTCACCCTTGCTGCTGCTGGCTGAGGGGCTCTTTACCGCAGGTTCTGTGCTGTCCAGAAAGTAGTGCCCGTGTTCTCCGACAGCTCCCGGGTGCAGAGGAATTCGCTCTGTGTCATTCAAAGCTGTTGCTTATGGCGCTGAAACCGGTCTGCAATGTGCTCGGGCCCAAAGAAAATGATCGCCAAGCGTCCAGCATAAGGACATAAAAGCGCTGGGAAAATAGCCACCGAACTACAGGGACACATGCTGTCTCTAGAGAATGCTGAAAAAACATGCTCAGGCTTCGAGAAAATGGCTGCCAGGCGTCCAGTATAAAAGGACAAAACCACAGGGAAAATGGCCACTGAGAAAGAGGAGAGCATGTTGTCCCGTGCCCATACCCAAGATGGCCGCTGACACTGAAAAACCATGAGATACAGTGACTGAAAATGGTGGTGATCAGTGCTGCAGAGATCACAGACACAGCCTCACAGGCACCTCCAGGGAAACAAAAAAACATCACAGGACACAGCTAGCCAGCGCAGCCACCCCCGGGGAAGATGGGCACAGGGAGAGAAGTGAGGGACCCCCGAATTGATCTCCCAGGGAATGCCTAGCTGCTCGGCCCCACCGAGGTAGGGAGAGCTGTACTTAGTCCTGAAGAGCTGGGAGACATTCCATCACAGACCCACTCTCTGATCAGTAAAGGGTGGCTGCTGGCCTTGGCACTGTGATGCAGACATCAGTAGCCCGGTCATATGTGCGCCCTGGAGCATAAAAGCTCACCGACCACCTCTGGAGCCGAGGTACGCTGTGGCCGGCCTAGCGTGTAGCTGCGACCTGCACACGCTCGCTGGCCAGGCTGGGGAGACTACAAGTATAAGGGTATCCAGCCTGTCACCCAGCCGACTGTTGATAGCAGATCACAGGATCATTCATCTTGCACAAAAAGCAAAGCTTCCGCAGAAAAAACAAAACAAAAAAACACACGGACCGATGGGCCCC
The DNA here is from genome assembly GCF_037356315.1 of Lithobates pipiens. Classification (NCBI taxonomy): domain Eukaryota; kingdom Metazoa; phylum Chordata; class Amphibia; order Anura; family Ranidae; genus Lithobates; species Lithobates pipiens. The sequence goes on from NW_027507791.1 coordinate 88,824,506, forward strand.
TCAGGGTTCCTAGGTCCTTCTCCTTCACTGGGCACTAACTAGGACTAACCCTTGGGCGGAACTAGAAAGTTCTAGTTTTATTATCACATGTAATGCCTAGTCCTCTCCTGAAGGTGGCATAACAACCCAATGGTCTAAAGAGAAGCTGTGTCAGTCAGTGAATATAAGAGAAATAACATTTTTAATTATAGCATAGCACTGTACTAGGTTGAAACAGAATAACTGCCTTCTTCCATATTTCTGTTATGGTTGAGCGTGTTGTTCTTTAAAGTACTTATACATCGTTTGTTCTGTTGTTGGGCCAAACTAGGTCATTGTCTCTCCCTAAGCTCTCAGCCCGTAGCATGTGCAAAACTATGTTCTGTATCTGTGGCTGTCTACATACTACAGTGCTATGTTACTATGAGACTTCCATAAACACAGACTAGTCTACATTGCTTGCTGTGATTGGCTGAGCACAGCTGCTGTAGACTGTGTTCCAGGATGTCTCTGCCCATACCCGGGGCCAGAACACAGTGCGGTCTACTGTATGACTACATATGTAACCTGCAGCTACATACACTTATCGCACATCCAGCCCTTGACACCTTAGGGAGAAAACTGAACTACTAGTTGATGTAAATTACCATATTTAATCGGCGTATAACACACTTTTCCCCCTTAAAACCAGGGGGAAAATTGCAGGTGCGTGTTATAAGCCGATCCCCCACCGTTTTGAGCTTCTCGGCAGCCGACGAGAACGGCCAAAGGCGGCTGAAAGCCGACGAGAACGGCCAAAGGGGGCCGAAAGCCGACGAGAACGGCCAAAGGCGGCCGAAAGCCGACGAGAACGGCCAGAAACTACTGAGCACCGCCAAGATACACAGGACATCTGGCTCTGCATCAGCGGCCCCATTTAAAAAAAAAAAAAAAAAAAGCTGCAAATGACACTGACAAGGGTACAACGATGGACAAGGCTGCATATGACACCGACAAGGCTGCAATGGCACCGACAAGGCTGCAATGGCACCGACAAGGCTGCAATGGCACCGACAAGGCTGCAATGACACCGACAAGGCTGCAATGACACCGACAAGGCTGCAATTCCACTAAATGGACAAGGTCCACTAAATCAACATACGCTGCGGCAACCTGCTCACCACCCAGACCCTGGCGCAAAAGCTTGACCCATTCAGTTAGGGTCTGCGACACCATGGCCGAGGCCAAGGCTGAACACAATGCCAAACCAGCCATCGTAAACAGGCTGCGTGCCACCACCTCTGCTTTCCTGTTAGCCTGGAAACAGGAGGGTCCACCTGATGGGGTAGCTTTTTTTTTTTTTTTTTTTTAAGTGATTCTTCCAAGGCGTAGCATTCTGAGAAAAGTTTGGAGACCACAAAAGGTGACTTAGGTTTACCTATAAGGAATGGGAACAACCAAAAATAAGGTAGAAAAGGAAACACCTTTGGTGTGCGAGGTGACTTATGCATACCAAAGGACACAGCCACATCCTCCATCTTTAGAGTTTCCTGCAACGCAACAAGTGTCCACCAGCGCTTTTTCATTCGCTGCTGAGACCGCAGAGGATTCATCCTATCAGATGGTCAGGGGGGTGTGATATTAAGCCCCCCTGGTCGGGCCGCGTCCCCGGCAGCATCAGGCTCAGAATCAGATGAGGCAGACTGAGCAGGGGACGCTTCATCCTGGGCATTTGCCCACAAGCTACTTCCACCCAGGATACAAATGAATCTAGAACCGCCATCAGCACAACCATGGGAAGCTGGGCTTCCAAGAGACCTGCCATCTCCATGAGGGGATCAGTGGGTGAGATGAGACCCTGACCCTGAGGCTCCATAGGGAAGAAGACCCTGTAGTACAAATGACTATGGCACCACTAAGGGATCCCCTAATGCCTATAAGGATACCTACCAGCAGGGGGAGAGAGATGCACAAGGACCCCAAAAGACTCACCCTACCAGCGGAGGAGCCCCGCAATTCGGACCCAGCAACACCATGGACGCCATCTAATTCCTATATTTTGGGACAGGAATAGAGGAGGAAAAGCTCTGGTGTCGCCACGTCTCACTAGACTAAGCAAAAAATTGTGGCCGTTACATCATTGGCTACACAAACATGGCTGCCGGCTGGAGAGCAGCCAAACCAAGGGAAAATTGCTGCCGTGATGTCATCGGACCTCCCAAACATGGCCGCCGGCCGTTCGATATGCTGAAGCATGCTGCCAGGATCCTCTTTGCCCTTAACAGCCCTGCAACTTCTGCAAGGAGACCCTCCTCCAAAAAAGGTACTGTACTCCACCAGGCAGGGTGAACATTCAAGGGGAGGGGGAACCCAGCTTAACCAAGGGAATTTAGGATGGGATGAGGGATCCTGCAGGCAGGTCCGACCATCCCTGGAGGGTACACCCCAAACAGCACAAAGGGGAAGGGAGGGACTGCACTTACCGATCCATGGAGCGGGTGAACCTCCAGACAGAATTCCTCGCCACTGCAGTGGGGGACCTGTGGGCCAAGGGACCACGGCAACCCAGACCAGAGCATGGTCGTATGCGACCATGTGAGATGTTTAAAACACACGGGCCAGCCTCCGTCCGTTGAGGCTATGTCGTGGCCACCCTAGCGCTTAGCTACGATACCGAGACCATTGGAACTAGATTATCCAGCCTGGCAGTTGACTGCAGATCTTTCAGGGAAAAAAAAAAATGCATGGAAGAAAGACAGAAAAGTTAAATTCGCTAGGACAAGATCCCAGCAAGAAGCTAGGTTCTTAACTCCTGACTAGACAGAAAAACTCAATACCTAGAGCAGGGAGGGAGTTGTATATCAAGGATAGCCCATGGGCGTAGCCAGTTTTTTTTTGTTCTGCCTAGTCCTCCTGCGGAGGCGATCTAACCCAATGATCAAGATTAAGGAGGCGCTGTCTGTTGATGAACAAAAGAGAAAAGTAATTTTTCTTCTGACATGTGCTGCTGGCAATTATAGCTGCAAGTCTTTTTGGGTATGTCTACCAGCTTCGCACATCTACAGAGTGAAGTTTTTGCCCATTCTAATATGCAAAACAGCTCAAGCACTGTCAGATTGGACAGATTGTCTGAAAAGCTATTTTCAAGTCTTGCCACATAGTCTCAATTGGATTTAGGTCCGGACTTTGACTGGGCCATTCTAACACATGAATATGCTTTAATCTAAACCATTCCATTGTAGCTTCTGGCTGTATGTTTAGGGTTGTTGTCCTGTTGGAAGGCAAACCTCCGCCCCAGTCTTTGGCAGATTAACAGGTTTTCTTCCAAGATTGCCCTGTCGAAGAAAAGCATTGATACATGATGCTGCCACCACCATGTTTCACAGTGAGGATGGTGTGTTCAGAGTGATGTGCTGTGTTTGTTTTCTGCCACACATAGCGTTTTGCTTTTAGGCCAAAAAGTTCAAATTTGGTCTCACCTGACCAGAGCACCTCCTTCCACATTTGCTGTGCGCCCCACATGGCTTCTTGCAAACAGGACTTCTTATGGTTTTCTTTCAGCAATAACTTTCTTCTTGCCACTATTCCAGATTTGTGGAGTACACAACTAATAGTTGTCCTGTGGACAGATTCTCCCACCTGAGCTGTGGATCTCTGCAGCTCCTCCAGAGTTACCATGGGCCTCTTGGCTGCTTCTCTGATTAATGCTCTCCTTGTCCGGCCTGTCAGTTTTTTGTGGACGGCCATGACTTCGTAGGTTTGCAGTTGTGCCATACACTTTCCATTTTCGGGTTGATTGAACAGTGCTATGTGAGATGTTCAAAGCTTGGGATATTGATTTATAACCGAACCCTGCTTTAAACTTCACAACTTTATCCCTGACCTGTCTGGTGGGTTCCTTGGCCTTCATGATGCGGTTTGATCACCAAGGTTCTCTAACAGACCTGAGGGCTTCACAGAACAGCTGTATTTTTACTAAGATTAGTTTACACACAGGTGGACTCTCTTTACTAACTGGTTGACTTCTGAAGGTAATTGGTTCCACTAGATTTTAGTTAGGGGTATCAGATTAAAAAGGATGAATACAAATGCACGCCACACTTTTGAGATTTGTAAGAAAAATTAAAATAAAATGTTGAACCAATTTATATTCCTTCCACTTCACAATTGTGTCACTTTGTGTTGGCCTATCACATAAAATCCCAATAAAATATATTTACGTTTTTGGTTGTAACATGACAAAAAGTGGAAAATTTCAAGGGGGTTATGAATACTTTTTCATGGCACTGCAGCTGATCGCACAGTTATTGGCCCTTTACCTCGATCTGTCAAAGGATACAGTAATCACAGAGCAAGCCCGATGCCCTCTCAGAACATAGCTGCGCTGTAGCTGTCTTGAATTGGTTAAACACATTTTCATAGAGAACCATATGAAATGTTATTGGTTACATTCAAGTTTCTCTTATTGCACCTTCATTAAAAAGATTTTATCCCTGGGGTTTTGGGGCAAACTCTGCCAGAGCTTGCCGCTTGGCCTTGCCTCCTACGTTTTTATTGACTTGCCACTATGATTCGCAGTATCAATGGCCCATAGGAACGCACAGGACACAGAAAGAGGGACAGGCAAGTTTCTGCATTGACTGAAGCTGTGACAGAAAGATTTGGGTGGCTGCTGCATGTAGGTGTTTGCACTTCATAACTGCATCCACACGCTCCTCCTTCTCCCAGGCAAAGCCTCTAACAGAAATTTTTGTAGAATTGTTTTAAAAAAAGGTACCTCTTATGACGTGCTTGCACTTGGTATGATTATTTTCAATCCGAAACTGAAAACCTTGTAAGACACTAAGTCCGCATATCAAATATATACACTTTAATGTCTGAATTATTTACAGAGCGAGCCTTTGATGGCTTAACACAGTTTGCAAATGCAAGGTATCTGGCAATCATAGATCACAGCTTCAACATTTCAGACAAACCGATGCCTTAAATACAGGATAGACTTATCGCAGCAATTAAAAAAACAGCAGGTCATGTTCATTTGTTAATCAGTCCCAATGGTGAATAGATATTGGTCAGATGTATATTAACCCTACACAAAGCTACACCAAGATTTAGTTGAGTGGATGGGAACAACTGAGTGCAACCCCTAGTATATATCATGACAAAGATAAGCAGTTATGTGTGTTCCTCAACAGACACTATTGCTCACTAGGAGAGCAACACTGAACTTACATTCAAAGACATATAGTTTTTTTTTATACATAATGTATAATGCCAGTGTTTTAAAGGTTTTATACATTTTCAACCATGTGCTGGATGTTTTTATGGCCTTGCTGAGAACTTAGAAATGTGCTTGTGTTCAGCAATTATTGCTGATATACTTGAATCACACTCATATACAGGTATTAAAATTAGATCAATGCAATCCCCTCAAATGTTAAATTGCTACAGGATGAGAACATACATCAATAATAAAAAAAAAAAGTTTTTATAGTTGGATAGCAGGTTTTTAGTCTGCAATTAGCCAATGTAGGAGTTTATTAAATAATGGACAAAAAAAAAAAAGGAATAAAACATAAGCACTGACAAGAGGGATGTTGCAGCCACTTGTCACGCTTATAAAAAGGTGCAATATGATAGGGCCTGCGAAATAGGAACTCAGCTTTTTATATGGGTTATGGCTTATCCAAATTAAAGGTGGGAAGGCAGGAGATGGAGTTACTCAATAGCAGGAAATAGGCGCTCTCATGAGGAATTACAGATGAAAGCTATTTTGTCTCCCCCTTTCAGATATGGGACCATAAGAAAAATATTTACAGCACAATATGGAAAAAGTATTGCCAGGTAACCAGCCAGCCATGCCCATTTGTACAGAAAATAAATGTAGGTCATTTTGCAGCAATAAATATAGAAAAAACAAAGTAGACAAGGACTTTTGTAAACTAAATTTACAAGGGGATCAGCCATTCATCCTGCTGTTATCCAATAGGTATATAAGTGCAAACAAATTGCAAAAACTGGGTATTTTAATATGTACAAGTGTATGGACAAACATTGTTACCAGAGACCAATGTACAGCAGCTGAATATTTTAAACCGTACCAGTAAGACACTGGTTTATTTTGTGCACCTATTCTGTGGTCGCAGATAACTTTAGTTAGGAGAAAGCTGAGAATCTAGAGGAAAAAAAAAAATCATAATCCCTAAAAATAAAAAACATGTGTCTGATCACTTTGGAAAGTATGAATGACCTTGCTGGAATCTGGGACTGCAATATACTGTTCAATGTTTTGTAGGCCCTAAGAGCAAAGGTTTGATGGTACCAAATGCATTTTGGCTAGGTTTTACTTCACAAGACCGATTTTCTTTGCTTCTGTTTCATAAATTAGTAATCGCCACATTTTCACTATGAATACTTCAGCTTCTTCATCGAGGACCTGAAGGAGAACATAAGATAGTATCAAATAAAATAAGGTCTAAATAGCAGGGAACACTGATGAAAAGTCAATATTGCCCAATCTGGCTTTAACAAAACATTCTAAACTGCTGTTAATAAAACATGATAGCCTAAAAACTATTCACAAAACCATTCAACTGTATCAACATCAGTCAATTACCAATGTAATAATTCCAGTTTCCTTAAAGTGATATTAAAGGCTATGTTTATATATATATATTATATATATATATATATATATATATATATATAAAACAGTCATTTACCTGCTCTGTGCAGTGGTTTTGCACAGAGCAGTCCAGATACTCCTCTTTTTCGTTTCCCCCGCCAGCGCACTCCTAGCTTCTATCTTGCTATAGGGGCCCCCAAGCCGCTGCTCTGTATGTTCATTCAGACAGAGCCGCAAGCTCTGCCCCACCATAACCAGCCCCCCCCCCCTCATTGGCTCACCGACTGACAGCAGCGGGAGTCAATGGCACCCGCTACCATCTCAGTCAATGAGGGAGAGTACCCAGAGAGCAGAGGATCTCCTCCAGATCGCTGGATCAAGATGGGGCTCAAGTATTAGAGGGGCTGGGGAGAGCTGCTAATGCATCAAGGTAAAAAACAGGGGAGCATTTAACCTGGTCTCATTTTGAAGACGATACTTTGGGCTTCTATGCTTATTGAAACCTCGGCACAGAGCAGAACAGGAAATTTATAACAAGTTTTGTTTCTTCTTTTCCTAAACACTTACTTATACCATACATTTCACAGGTCTAACTGCTGATGCAAGGCAACCTGCATTTTAAAGGAGTCCTGCAAAAGCAGCTCTCGTGTCATGTAGAACTTAGTGAGTCGGGGGATCAGTGGGAGGTTAGCAAAGAAGTTTAATACTCATCCCCAATCTTTTGTCCTAAAGTCCTGACATGGTTTACAGTGGTTCTAAAGGGGCTAACAAAACAGGGGTGAAAAAGTGTGTGCTGGCAGTGGATTACTGGGGTGATACGGCCGTGTAGGTGACCCTAATTCATCTTATTTACCTACCCTGCTATTCAACTTCAAAGGTTATCAAAGGATGTGGCGGGTATTTTAGCCATTTAAGAATGTAATAAAACAATAACTCCCACCCCCCCCCCTCCCCCATGCCAACAATCACCAGCACTGGTTGTAGTTATTCCCCAGATTGCCATTTGGTAAAAATCAAGATTATATCCTGTACAAGGTTTTAGAATAAAAGTATACCTGTATTTTAATATGGTCTCGCCTATATAAACTTCTCAACAAGAAATATGAATTGGAGGGAGTTGCCCAATTTCTTAAATATACTGAGTAATAAATGTGTACTCACCATTGCAACATCGTCCAATATACTTTGTGGAGAGCTGTGTGCCATTACCTAGTAAAGAACATTGAATTAGTTGGAACATAGGACTATAATGTGAAATTTACAACAGAATACAAAATAAATTCTGCAAAAAGCAATGAATAACGTTTTTTTACATATGTACTACTACAAAGCAGGCTGCAATTGTTATTTCTTTGGAATCTTCTGGAACCAATTAAACCTGGGCTGCAACTAACGATTATTTTCATAATCGATTAGTTGGCCGATTATTGTTTGGATTAATCGGTTAACAACCTTAAAAAAAAAAGTGGGTCAAATTGACATTCATTTTCAACCACAGCGACGGGAAAATTTGGAAATAGAAAACGGCTTGGTAAAAGGAATTTTCAGACCGTGTATGTGATTTTCATTCAGAAAATATATTAATTTTAAAAACAGAATTTTAAAATCAAGTGAAAATTTCAAACAGAATTCTTTTATTCAGCGAATGTACAAAGATTTTTCGCCTGAATATGCTCATCTGAAAATTGATCTGTGTGGCCAGCATAAGGTTCGGTACACACATACGCAGTTTGCTTTTGATCTGTTTCTGCAGAGCTTTTTGCTGTGTGTTTTTGATTTCTGCGCATTTGATTTTACTGCAATTTGCGTTTTTGCATTTTTTTTGGGCAGATTAAAAAACACAAATTGCCTCAAAAATGCATTGCATGCTTTTCTGCAGCTTATCCATTGAAGTATATTGAACCAAAGACGCACCATTTTGCGTTTAAAAGTCCCTGACTTTTTCCAAATACGCAGCGGCTGAAAAAAAGCACAGATCTGAAAGTATCCCATAGGAAACCATGTAAATGAACTGTAGTGCAGTTCTGCAAAAAGCACCAACAAACATATAGATGTGAACCAGGTCTAAGACGCTTAGTAACATAATGGGGTTAAAAAGACTAAAATGAGCCCTTTATAGTAAAAAAAAAAAAAAAAAAAAAAAAGCAGATAATCACTACTTTAAGGGGTTCATTTTTTTTACTGTAGAACTGTGTGAAAGTAATATTTACAGTAGAGATTTGCTCTTTTTGTACTATAAAGGGCTAATTTTTTTTAACCCCATTATGTTACTGCCCGATTAATCGATTATGAAAATAACAATCGATTAATTGATTCGTTGTTTCAGCCCTAGATTAAACCTTTACTTGTAAAATAAACGTATACAAATTGAGTTTGACACTGGAATAATGACCATTGAGATTTTCCAATATCTGCTGTGCAAACGTCAAAATAATGTGCTTATCTGAGTGCTCTTGTGCATTCCTTTTTACAGTTTAACCAGTTCCCGACTGGCGCACGACGATGTACATCGGCAGAATGGCACGGGCAGTCATATTGGTGTACAGGTATGTCCATTTTTATATTCCGCCCTGTCATCACGTGCGCGCCGCCGTGCTCGCGTGCCTGTCGGGACCCCTGTGAGTCCAGTCGTGGGTCCCGCGGACTATCGCCACAGGGATACCCACGATCATCTCACGGAGCGGCTGAACGGAGAGAAGCTGTTGTAAACAGCATCTCCCCGTTCTGCCTAGCAACAAGTGACGCTGATCTCTGCTCCATGTGATTGGAGCAGAGATCAGTGTTCACTAACAAAGTCCAGGCCCCCACAGTTAATAACACGCCCCTAGGAACACTTAACCCCTACACTGCCACCCCCTGGTTAACCCCTTCATTGCCAGTGTCATTTACATAGGAATCACTGTATAGCACCGATTGCTGTATAAATGACAATGGTCCCCAAACTGTCAAAAATGTCCAATGTGTCCGCCATAATGTTGCAGTCACAATAAAAAACGCTGATTGCTGCCATTACTAGTAAAAAAAATATATATATTAATAAAAAAGCTATAAAACTATCCCCCATTTTGTAAACGTATAACTTTTCCGCAAACCAATAATCGCTTATTGTGATTTTTTTTTACCAAAAATATGTAGAAGGATACGCATCGGACTAAACTGAGGGGAACAAAAATGTTTATATATTTTTGGGGGATATTATAACAAAAAGTAAAAAATAATGTGTTTTTTTCCCCCAAAATTGCCGCTCTATTTTTGTCTATAGCGCAAAAAAAAACCGCAGGGGTGATCAAAATACCACCAAAAGAAAGCTCAATTTGTAGGGGAAAAAAAAAAGACGACGTCAATTTTGTTTGGGAGCCACGACCGCGCAATTGTCAGTTAAAGTGACGCAGTGCCAAATCGCAAAAAGTGGTCTGGTGGTCTGGTCTTAAGCCAGCAAAATGGTCCTGTCCTGAAAGTGGTTAAACACTCAAAGAAAAAAAAAACCTAAGTTGAGTCCTGTAAAAGCACCAAGGCCCTGAACTAAATTCTTACCAGGGGAACTATCTGCATGGAGTTTATATGCAGTCTCTATAGCTGCATTTTTCAAATTCCTGCTACAGTACAGATACCCGCAAAATAACTGACCCCCCCCTTTTCCAGGCTGCCTGTCGAATTACTATTAGGAACATTAGATGCAAGTTTCTTTATGGCAAACAGTCTCCATAATCTCTTATCCTTTTTTATCAGTGCTATATAAAAAAAGAGTAAACCTACATTAGCTGACCCGCACAGGTTTTAAATGCCTTACCTTCGAACAAACAAAATCAACCAGCGTGGCTTCTTCTTCACCAATGTACTCTATGATTTTCTTATTGATCCAGGGCCTAATTCTTCGCTCCATTAATGTCTGCAGTAGGAAGAGATTGTGTGTTTTATAGATATAAAAATGAACCATATATTACCGTACAATTTCTCTTTTTACATTACACAAAATACTGAATGTATTGCTACTCCTTGTACTTACACATCACACAATTGTGTTAGAGAATTAAGTGCAGTAAAAAATGCAAATCTGACATGCCTTTAAGGTATACACAACTTATTTTTTTGGCTTAGCTGTGCATGAGAGATGTTAACCTAATGCAATTTGTTAAAATGTGTGCAACTGTATTAAAACCATGCTTGTACATTGAGTAATTCTATATGGATAACAGCCAAAGAAGAAAAAAAAAAACTTGGTGACTTGCTTTTTAGACCCGTTCTTGGGGTTATTTGGGGCGTGGATTCAGAAAATTGCATTAGCTAGACTGAATCAGCTCTAGTTTATTAGATATGGTCAAAATTATATAACCTTTTTATTTCAGTTTCTGAAAAGATCTTGACCAAGTTGCTCCTCTGTTACCTAACCAGTTCCCGACCGGCACAAGTCGATGTACATCGGCAGAATGGCACGGCTGGGTAAATGGGCGCACATGTATATCCCTTTGAATTTGCAGCCGCGCCATCGAGTGTGCGCACTGACCGGGAGCTATGCGAGTCAGGTCGCGGGTCCCGCGGACAGGATACCTTCAATGGTCTCACAGAGAGGAAGAACGGGGAGATGTTAATGTAAACAAGTGACAGTGTCACTTATAGCACCCTGTGATCGGGCGCTATGATCAGTGATGTGTCACAGCTAGTCCATCCCCCCTACAGGTTGAAACACTCCCCAGGACACTTAACCCCTACAGCACCACGTAGTGTTAACCCCTTCACTGCCAGTCACATTTACAAAGTAATCGGGGCAATTTTAATCGCACCGATTGCTGTATAAATGTGAATGGTCCCAAAATAGCGACAAAATTGTCTGACGTGTCCGCCATAATGTCGCAGTCACTATAAAAATCTCTGATCGCCATTACCAATTAAAAAAATGCCATAAAACTATCCCCTATTTTGTAGACGCTATAACTTTTGCGCAAACCAATCAACCACTTATTGCGATTTTTCACCACAAATATGTAGAAGAATACGTATCGGCCTAAACTGGGGAATATTTATTATAGCAAAAATAATGCGCAAAAAAGGAAAAAACTGCAGAGGTGATCAAATACCACCAAAAGAAAGCTCTATGGGGGCTCTATTGTTTGGGAGCCACTTCTCACGACAGTGCAATTGTCAGTTAAAGCTAAGCAGTGCCGAATCGCAAAAAGTGCGCTGGTCTTTGGCCAGCAAAATGGTTCGGGGCTTAAGTGGCTAGTTTGTGTTTTTGCACACAAGTTATGCTGAATTCCAAAGTCCAAGGTAATAACTATTATATTTAGGATATAGGTGCTGTGTATATATTGCCACTCGTATCATTTAATTTTTCAGATTGAGCATTGTAGAGGTTATGGCTACTTTCCAACAGTGCTGCCTGAATCTGTGTATTTTGCCATATTTATATCCCGATTTGTGATAGGTGACCAGACTCAAAAACTAGAGCGGATAGGGAATTTGTCAGTTTTGGAAACAGCAGGTCAAACATACCCAGGAACAGGTCTTACATTCAAGGCACCAAAAAACATGTGTTGGCCTGTGTAATCATTACACAGTGGTCTGTAGTCCCTAATGACATGAAACAATGCTCCTGGTCACCTACGCTGTCCAAGCTTTCAGTTACAAGTCAGCAGAAACAGGACATCTGCCACTGCTAATTTGCTCTTCAATGTTACACTGCTTTTGTGCTTCAGGAGCATGACAGCTATCCACCATTATACTATGAATAGTCAGGCAGAAGGCAATATCCAGTAAACTGCCTAACCGGCTCTCCCCACAAAAAACTAGTGCCACTGCCCAACGCGGTTAAAGGAAATGATCAATGTTGGCCTCCTGAACAGTGCCTGGCTATGAACTTAGTCTGAGTCACAGATCTGAACACTTGCTCAAGGTCAGCGACTAGATTGAAGTCTGAATTAAAGTGAGATCCAGTCAACTAGTGTTAAAGAAATTTACCATCAACGTTTTGTGTTTTTCAATATAAAAAAAGCCTGATTCCGCTAGACTACTAATTATAAAATGTAAGCGGATTCTCAGTTTCACATACAGTGGGGAAATTATTATTTTATCCCCTGCAGATATTGTAACTTTGCCCACTTACAAAGAAATTAAGGGTCTATCATTTTTATCATAGGTGTATTTTAAATGAGACAGAAAATCAAAAATGATAAAAAAATAAAATTAACCTTCTCCACAAACTGCAAACATACTGCCTATGAGAATATGTTACAAAGATGCCTGCTTGCTATTGCCTTCATTATCCTGAAAGTCCTCTTCTGTGACCCAGTCTGATTTAAATTTCACCTTTAAAATCGGGGTCTGTCAGTCCCCAATTTCCAGAGCCTGTTCACACTAATTGTTTTGAACACAATACGACAGGCCATTCATTTTCAATAGATTACCAATGCACATAAAACAGGCAATGCAGCACTGCATAGAGGATTCACAAGTGCTGCCCCCTTAATGTGAGTTGGGATGCCAATTAAAAGGCACTGCAAAATACAATCATGTTTGCCTTAGGGGCAAAGCAAGAAGGCAGTTAGGGAAATTGCAGCCCATAACATAGCAAAATTAAAGGCAGAGAAGAGGTGTTTCTGACCAATAGGTTAAAGTAAAACTAAGAGCAAACTTTATTTTTTTTTGGAGTTAGACTCCATACACACCAATAGATTCTCTGTAGACTTTGGTCTTCAGATTTACAAAAACTATATAATATAAGGTCAAACCTTAAGAGTTTCAATTTGTATGCAATCAGGCAGGCCCTTGCACTACCTGGTTTTGGTAAATCTAAAGACAAACATCTGCAGAAAATATAATAGCTTGTATGAGGGCTTAAGGGAGGGATATGACCCGTCAGATTGTTTTCACCATGTTTTATTGCAGAAATTTCCCTTTACTTCCTGTCCCAATATCCAAACAGGAAGTGAGAGGAAATCTGCAAATTATGGGAATTTCTTGGGGGCCACCACCAGAACTAGTGTCTCAATTGGAAGATTTTTCCTCCATTACTTTTCTTGGGACAACCCAAAGTATGGGATTTTCTTTCACTTTCAATGATAATGGTCAACAGGACAAACGGGGGCACAGTGAGCACTAAAAACAGACAAGCCTTCCAATCCCTCTCCCCCCAAAAAAAAGAAAAAAAAGGTTTTTGCCTTTAGTTGCACTTAACTACTTAAAGACCGCCCACTGCATATCTACTGCGGAATGGCGGCTCTATTGAGTGAAACAACGCACCTGTTCGCAGTTTCATGCGATCATATGGGCACACCCATTGCCTGTAGGAGGAGCCGATTGCCACTGACCACCACGATTGAAGTACAGAGAGGCAGAAAGGGGATTGCCTATGTAAACAAGGCAGATCCCTGTTCTGACAGGGGATAACATGGAGATCTGCTTTTCCTTGTGATCAGGAACAGCGATCTGTGTTTTTCCTTTCAGCACTTTCCACCACAGAGTTAGAAACACACTGAGGGAACAGTTAACCCCTTTCCCTTGTAAGTGTAATTTATACAGTAATCAGTGCATTTTTCTAGCACTGATCACTGTATTGGTGTCACTGGTCCCCAAAGTGTCACCAATACAGATCACCGCCATTACCAGTAAAAACAAAAAGTAGAAGTCCATAAGTCTAGCCCCTATTTTTTAGATGAGATGCGATTTTCTCTTACCAAAAATATATAGCAGAATACATATTGGCCTAAATAGTTTAATAATTTTTTTTGATTTTTTTTGAATATTGTATTGTAGCAGAAAGTAAAAAATATATATTTTTTTCAAAATGATCAATCTTCGTTTATAGCGCAAAAAATAAAAACTGCAGAGGTGTTCAAATACCACCAAAAGAAAACTATTTGTTGGGTGAAAAAAAGGACATAAATTTGATTTGGGTACAGCATCGCATGACCGCGCAATTGCCAGTTAAAGTAATGCCAATTTTGTATATGCAAGGGAAAAGAAAGAAAAATTTCAGAACTTGCTTTGGACTGACCCTATATGTGGGTTTAAAAATAAGGAAATTGTGTATTAGTTTACTAAGGAGATATTAAATTTTCCAATAAGAATATACTGGTCTGTAATGATGAAATTCTATAATAAAGAAATATAGTGCGGGAAAAAAGGTAACAGTGCTGTAACGCAAAAAAAAGGCCTGGTCATTAAAGGTGGTAAATGATTCTGGGACTGAAGTGGTTAAAGTGTCTTTGTGTTGGATTATAATTAGGATGCCTATATGTAAAGCCAAAATTGAGTTACTTTTTTTGTTTTAATCAGTACAAGGGACAGTACTTGCATTCGATGAAAAATGTCCTTTGTGCTGGAAGCTGGTCTCTTAGTTGAAAACCTCCAAGCCTCCTCCTAAGGTCATAGACACTCAAGAGTGCCGACTATGGCCACCCTTTTCACCCCCCTCCTCATCCGATAGAAGCTGCACGATAGCTCTCATCATTGAAAAGTGCTCTATGAATGGATAACTATTCACTCATCTGTACATCCTCCAAATCAGAGGACAGGTGATTACAACCAAGAGACCAGTCATCGCCAAGAGACACTTCTCATTAACTATAAGTACTGTCCCTGGTGCCGGTTTAAAAAAAAATAAAAAATAAAAAAAAAGTGTAAACTTAAGCTTTGGAGTGTTGGTCAATTATAAATACAAGAAGAAAATACTACTACAGGCAAATTTTCTTCATTTTGGAACGAGTAAGGGGGGCTTATAATCCCTATTCTGCGTTTCATTTGGGAGATTTACCTCCACTTCCTATCCCCTAGCCAAAACAGGAAATCCTGCAAATAAAGGGATGATTTTAACTTAAGATATATGAAAAAAAAAAAAAAAAAAAAAAAAAAAAAGATTTGTCGCTTTTGATCCTCAGATTACTTGTGTAGATATTTCAGTTTAGAAAGCTTGGCCAGATGAAAATTTCCATCAGCTATTGCTATAAGCAGCTGAAAGCAGAGAACACTCACAGTGTCTACAATGGACCAGTCCAAAGGATAAGCAAACAGCTCTGGTTTAGCTGTAGGTATTTTTTCAATAAGACTCTTGATATGTTTGCGTTTCTCTTCTGTGTTCACATTATTTTTGGCTGAAGATTTGTCGTCATCACCATAATCCAGTGGAACCAGTTTTCTTTTTCTTGGCACCTCATCGCTATCTTCATCCTCAAATTTATTAAATACACTGTCTACTGGCAGTTTCTTCCTTTTTGCAACGTTTGGCTGACTCGGACTACTGGAGGCTCCTAAAGATAAAAAAAAAAAAAAAAAACACAATAAGTAATGAGACTTCAATATTCAGAAAACAGCTGTAAGAAACAAAGCCACAAACACTAGCCAAGTACCTAGAAACAAATGGCTCACCTAATTTGAGGCTCAGGCCTATTTTTGGCCGGTACTCCTCTTGTGGCTGTTGCTCTGGAGAATTTTCATGTGGAATGATAATTCCACATGGAGACTCGTCCCCTGGAGAATTGGGGGTTGCATGTCCGCTACCAGACGAGACAGATGGGGCAGAGCTAATAGGCCTCATGGTGGGCTTAAGGCAAGGCTTTGGTTCAGGCTCCTCCTCCTCTTCCACTTGTTCCTCAACTTTTACTTCTCTTACAGGTTTTTCCTCCTCTTCCTCTTCAGATTCTGGCTGAGGCTTAATCTGTGGTGGCTGTCGTCGCCTTTCTGCCTCTTGTTCCATCTAAGCATCAGGTATAAAATTCATGCAGATTAAAATACACAAATGCACAAAAAAATTCTAAGCATTTAAATACTGTACTCTGCTGGTAGAAGACATGTCCGATGTCTTCAAGTACATTTTATAATATACTTCGAAACATGAAATACTTCAAATGTAGAAATTTGGTACTTTTGATTCCAACTCATACTCCCTAAAGTACTGCCTTAAAAAAAAGATGCTTAATAAATATTCCAAACAGCCTCTCAGACAACCATAGTAAAAATATAGAAGAGAGAGTGAGGCATAGGCCAGCCAGAATCTATGGGACATTGGCAAGTATTTTCTGGGGTCTAGCTCCACTCCATCCAAACAAAGGTATTACGAGATAAAAAATGGTATACTAATCTTTTGCAGGTTACCTGCAGTCTTGAACAGTCCATCACAATACCCTGTTTTTAAGTTATACCACTCCATGATTAGTCAGTCATGTGCAACTCTCAGGAATGACAGAATGAAAAAGTGTGTACACCTTTGATGATTAAAAGGTTCAAGGAGAGACAAAAAATAACTACACATGGAGAAGTGCGTCAAAGTGCTGCGAACATTGGAGAAACCGGTTTGTGAAAAATATGAACTGGGAACAGTGGTTCTCTTCTAGTTTAATTCACCAAATGTCTGACTCTGCAAGTCGTATATATACTGCCAAATATTGACATCAAAGAACTCAGAAAGGATCAGTACATATACAAAAATGCTGGTATTTCCAAAATGTGCAAGTTAATGAAGCCTAGTTCTACTATAAAAAAAAAAAAAAAAACAGGATAATGAGCAGGAAGTGGTTCCCCACTTTTAAATGATTAGCAAAGAGCTCAATGAAATTGAGGGGAAGGATTTGCTGCCCTTTATGTTGTCATGACCATTATAACAAAAGGATTATAATTTCTTATTAGGGCGGCACCTGAATGGCAGCTCCTCAAGTCAATTTGTAGAGAATCCTTTGGACTCCTTTACTTGGGCAAGTTCATTTCATAAAACTTGTAGGATGTGATGTGAAAAGGTGTCCAGCAGAGCCCTATTTTTTAGCACTCATTCATCTCAAGTTAGACCAGATAAATAATCAACTTCAGTTACCCAGTAGTCAAATTAACATCTATTCTGCAGAGGTCCCACCAGGCCCAACCTACAGTGAGATTATAGAACACTTAACTGTGGCTGGACACACCCCAGGTCTAAGTAATACAAAAGTTAGCCAGGGCAGAACTGCATTCTCATCTTCCAAGGTGGTAAGTAAATACTATACTTGAGGAACTTCAATCTAACAGGGAGGTTCAGTTTTAGGTTTTCCTCGCTCCCTTCTCTAACACTGATGGACTTTTTTTTGCATTGCACTGGAATCCCCCCCCCCCCATCACAGGTCCCAGGTAGCTGCAGGACCATTCATACAGTGCAGCTAGTGAATATACTGTGTGAAGCCACAAGGAGTCACAGCCAGCTTCACACAATAAACATGCTTTTGCGGGGGAAGACTGGCGAAGAACCGGATCGGGTAAGGACGACAATGGGTCCTTAGACAGGTAAGTGCCCTCATTAAAAGTCAGCAGCTACAGTATCTGTAATGGCTGACTTAATATTTTAAACAGGTAAGGTTCGAAGGAGGTGAAAAGCTGAAGTGGATACCAATTTAAACCCTAGCTTAGCAGGACAACAAATGAGTCCAAGGTTCTGCACACCAGGAGGCATTTTTGAAAATGAATATGACAAGCCCTGGAAAAAAAATAAAAAAAATCTAATACTGACCCTTTGAAGTTCAGCATCTGGGTCTGGGTGTCCTTCAGCCAATAACCTCTGTCTGATTTCCTCAAGTTCTTCTTTCTCTCGTTTTCTATCCCGTTCATCTGCTTCAATCTCCTTTTCCCTGTCCCTTAACCGCTTCTGGAGTGCGCTCCCTCTACAATACAAGTACATAATTTTATGGAGGTGAAGTATTATAAAAGTACGTTTATAAAAAGGTCAACAGCTGTAAAAGAGCCAGCAGTTGTAAAAAAAAAAAAATTGAATGCATGCACAGCCTGTAGAAACGAGTAACTCTTACAATTCATCCTAGTAGGAAGAGAAATTCTAATACACTTATGCAAATTAGGAATTTTGACTAACCTGTAAATTCACCAATCTTGGAGTACAGTAAAGCACTTGTATTTACAGATTATAAGTTATATATTGCAACCTTCAGATGACTGGATACTAGAAAAAACTAACAACTAGCCCACTTCGAGAGGCTTTCGTTTAGCAAACAGTAGAGAGGAGAGATCAAGAAAGACAGGTGAGAGACCTGTGTCCTGTACTCCAATATAAAGAATTCACATTAAAACCTATCTTAATTGTACAGTACTTGTATTCAGAGACCATGGGACATATCCAGGCAATAAAGCTGAGGGGCGGACAACATAGCAACAAAGAAATGCAAACAGGCCCACAAAAAATACCCAGGGGTTTAGAAAACCTGAGCAAAATACGCCAATAACTTGAAGCACACTGTGGCCCATTCTTTAACCACTTCAATACCGGGCACTTAAACACAGATGGGCGGAACGGATAGGCGGCACAGATGGGCGGAACGGATAGGCGGCACAGATGGGCGGAACGGATAGGCGGCACAGATGGGCGGAACGGATAGGCGGCACAGATGGGCGGAACGGATAGGCGGCACAGATGGGCGGAACGGATAGGCGGCACAGATGGGCGGAACGGATAGGCGGCACAGATGGGCGGAACAGATAGGCGGCACAGATGGGCGGAACAGATAGGCGGCACAGATGGGCGGAACAGATAGGCGGCACAGATGGGCGGAACAGATAGGCGGCACAGATGGGCGGAACAGATAGGCGGCACAGATGGGCGGAACAGATAGGCGGCACAGATGGGCGGAACAGATAGGCGGCACAGATGGGCGGAACAGATAGGCGGCACAGATGGGCGGAACAGATAGGCGGCACAGATGGGCGGAACAGATAGGCGGCACAGATGGGCGGAACGGGTGGGCACTCACGGGTGGGCCCTCATAGGCGGCACGGGTGGGCCCTCATAGGCGGCACGGGTGGGCCCTCATAGGCGGCACGGGTGGGCCCTCATAGGCGGCACGGGTGGGCCCTCATAGGCGGCATTGTATTGTTATACTGTACTAATGGATGCCAATCAGTGCCAAACAATAATGCATGCCAATCAGTGATGCCCATTATGGGCACTGATTGGCATCCATTGTGGCACTGACTGACATCCCTGGTGGTCTAGGGAGGATTACCTTTTGCTGGGCATCCCTGGTGGTCTGGTGGTGTCCCTGGTGGTCATGTGGGCATCCTCAGGGGGGCTGTGCTGATAATCGATCAGCACAGACACCCCCCCCCCCGTCAGAGGAGCAGCCGATCGGCTCTCCTCTACTCGCGTCTGAGACGCGAGTGAGAAAAAGCCGATCACCGGCTCTTACTAATTACACTGATCAGCCGTGATTGGACACAGCTGATCACGTGGTAAAGAGTCTCCGTCGGAGACTCTTTACCGAGATCGTAGTTGCCGGGTGTCAGACTGACACCCCACAACGATCGCCGCGATGCGCGCCCCCGGGGGCACGCAGCGGCTCATAATCCTGATCACGTCATATGATGTCCGATCAGGATTATGCAACCACTTTGCCACCGTCAATTGCCTATAGGGCGGGCGGCAAGTGGTTAATAGGCTGGGGCTCAGACTTCCACCTGTTAAAACTTGTGTGTGAACAGAGTCGTCTGAGGAAAAAACGCCTTGGGGTAAAAAAAAAAAAAAAAAAAAGTTTTTGGTTTCAAAACGACCTTGTTTGTCTTCAAAGCAAGAAAAAGTTCTTTACTAGAGAGCTGCTACCTTGGAAACAAGCAGAATGTCTTTAATTGGTTCAAAGGAGCCCTCTGGAAAACAGAACACCAGGTTTAGAGGCGAATGTGACAAAGAGCAACATCAAGTAGAAAGCCTTTGATAAGGGATTGTGAGGCAAGAGGTTTCTGGAAGACTATGGATAAGGCAAAAACCTGTTCCTTAAAGGGTACTTAGGGCCAGACACTGGTCAAGATCAGAATGAAGAAAGGCAATAATATGAGGAAGTCTATCCCCCAAGTTCAAGCCACCTGTCCTCGCACCATGCAAAGAATATCTTCCATAAGTGAAGGCAAGTCTTGCAGAAGTTGGATTTCCTTGCTCGGAGCAAGGGGGAAACAACCAAATCAAACATACCCCTTATCCTTTAGGACTTGAGTTTCAACAGGAATGCCGTTAAGCCGATGACTGAGCTGCAGGGTTGAACAGGGGGCCTTGACCAGTAAGTCTGGCCTGTTTGAAAGCGGACAAGGGTTGTTTTACAGAAGGCCGAGTAGGTCTGTGTACAATGTTATGTTTTGGTATGAGAATCAGACACTCCCTTTGTCTTGCACAGCAGTTGAGGGAAGGTCAGCAGAGGGAAGTCATAAACCAGTTGAAATCAAGGCTAGAACTATCCAGAGCATCTACTCTGAAGGCTAGAGGTCTTCTGCCTTGGCCATGAATTGGTTCAGCTTGTTGAAGCCAGAAGGTCCACAGCTGCATTTTCCTTTGAAACCTTTCTTATAAAGGAACTGGTACAACCACTCCTCATGCCCAAAGTTGGTGCAAGGCAGTGAAATATCCCTTCCTTAGGTCTGAAGCTGGCAGAGATGGTAAAAAGAGACCGAAAGTCTTTTTTGTATCCTTTAAAAAGACAACATCCTTTCAGGAGTTAACCAGTCGCAGGCTGCACATTCAACCTTAGTACCCATAGGGGGTCTGCTTTGGTTGTGTAAAATTAGTCAAGTGCAAACCTCATCAATTAGCATGTCCACAATGGAAAGCATCTGGTGCAGGCCATAGCTGGTATCTCATAAGTGTCAGGGGAAGGAAAATCCTCCACTACAAAACCAATATCCTCAATACTTTCCTCTATATCTTTGGCAAAGGTGGTCATGCTTCTGATTCATGAACAGGGTCAGGGAGAAAGGATGCATATCATTTTTGGGTGCTGAAACCTGAAGGTTCTAGTAGTGCCTGAGAGGAGGTTTAAGTCAGAAGAGGGGAGCAGTGTCGCTATAGGACATTGCTTTAGGACAAGTGAACAGCTATCAACCCTGAGTGTTCTGTGTCTCCTGTAGGCCATCAACAGAATGCATGCTATTCTTCCCTTTTATCCCTGCTCCTCTGCACCTGTGTCGGTCATTCATATTGAGGGAATCCCCAGTGGGGTACTCATGGTGTACAATTGCAGAATGGATGGCGTTTTTCATGTCCAGAGAAGGCGCCACTATAACCCAGGGACTTAAGAATTTCTGTGGTATTGCCTATGTAGAAGATGGAATTGAGTGTGTTCTCGTCTTGGAATAACAGGTATGTGGAAACATGTAGTCTAGGAGGCATGATGCAGTTACCTCATCCTTCTTGGATTCAAAAAAAAAAAAAAGTACAAATATAAAAAAAATAAAAAACTTCATACTTAACTGCTCTGTGCAATTATTTTGCACAGAGCAGCCCCGATTCTCCTACTGGCAAATCTGGCTTCCCCAAGGGCCCCCATAGCAAGCCACTTGCTATATGGGCACTAGTGCATGCTTTCTCCCAAGCCTTGCGCTGTAATTCCATAAAACAGGGCACGGCCCCCATCCCCCCACTGGTTGCGATCGACAGTGGCAGGAGCCAATGAGGAGGCAGAGATCTGGGAGAGCAGCTGCTCTTGTGCACATTGCTGGATTAGTTTAGTATTAGAGGGGCTGCATGCTGAAGGTTTTTTTTACCTTCATACATAAAAGGTAAAAAACCTTCAGTCTTTACAAGCACTTGAGGTTCAGATGGGAGTTAAAATTACCAATATTAAATGTGCTTGTGGTGAGAAGTGTGAGACACAAAATGAAAAACTTTTACCACAATAAAGGGATTAACTCCCTATCTTCTTCTCACTAAACTGCAGGGTATGCTATGCCCTGCAAATTAGTGTTATTGAAAATTGCAAGGCACAGTAGTCCATATACATGGAAACCTTATCCAAGCCACTGGGCCTATTAAAATTGTACAGACTTCAGTCACACAGAGTATTTAGCCCCAAAAGGGGCTTTTTCTTCACGGTCTGGGAAACAGAAATGGACCACAGCCCTGGATCTGTAATAGCACCCTGTTGCCAAGTTCACAAATTGCCTTTTGTGCCAAGGTAAGCACTAAAATAAGGATCCAGTGCCCAAAGCAAACATTGTAGACCGGCACCACAGTTGGGTCCTGAGAAATCCTCTGTAGTACACACCGAGGGGATAAAAGATCTAGAAACTGTTAGGTAGCACAAGGTAGTCAGTTGTTGAGAGCCATTTCAAGTGGAAGAATTCAATGGTTTACAAAAGAAAGCCCTCTCCAGAGGGGAACAAGTCAATTAGGAAACTAGCAAAAAACGAGAGCCTCACAGAGTGTGAGGGGTTATATGTGCATGTTCTAGGGGTGGCCCTAGCAAAAAGTTTTTGCCAGTATCGATTCGCCTAAAGGTAGCAGCATATAACCTCTGGTCTAAAATTAAAAGTCAAGTGTGCTGTATGATTACAGTAAAAAGCTTTCTAAAGGCATTGAGCTGAACACTGTAAACGTTTCAGAATTGTTAAAAGCATTTTTAATTCTTTTGACATAACTTCTCTGAAATTAGCTTGTGCAATGTATGGTCCATTACAAAGTCTTCAATTCTACATATAGGACAGGTTTTTTCCTTTTTTGAACAAAATGGGTTTGAGGGGTTTTCCCTTAGGTCAGGGGTGTCCAAACTTTTTTCAAAGAGGGCCGGATTTGATGAAGTGAACATGCGCGAGGGCCGACCATTTTGCCTGACATTCTTTGAATCGTTAAAATTCGGTCTAAGTGTGTTCGTTCGGGCTCTAATACACTGCCCAACAAGAATTCTCTTGCCTTTGTGGCTGTGTGTGGGAAGAAATGAGCTTGGGCGTATTTGTACATACTGTATTAATTGGCGTATAACACACACCTTCACTTTAAGAGGGAAGTTTCAGGGAAAAAAAATGTTTAAATAAAGAACTGTGAAGCAAAATAATGGTCAGTGCCCACCAATGCAGCCTAATCAGTGCACATCTGCAGACCCACCTTTGCCAGGAACACACCCAACACAGCCAGGAATGCCCCCACCATAGCCAGGAATGCCCCCCCATAGCCAGGAATGCCCCCCCATAGCCAGGAATGCCCCCCCATAGCCAGGAATGCCCCCCCATAGCCAGGAATGCCCCCACCATAGCCAGGAATGCCCCCACCATAGCCAGGAATGCCCCCACCATAGCAAGGAATGCCCCCACCATAGCAAGGAATGCCCCCACCATAGCCAGGAATGCCCCCACCATAGCCAGGAATGCCCCCACCATAGCCAGGAATGCCCCCACCATAGCCAGGAATTCCCCCACCATTGCCAGGGACGCAGCACCATTGCCAGGGACGCAGCACCATTGCCAGGGACGCAGCACCATTGCCAGGGACGCAGCACCATTGCCAGGGACGCAGCACCATTGCCTGGGACGCAGCACCATTGCCTGGGACGCAGCACCATTGCCTGGGACGCAGCACCATTGCCTGGGACGCAGCACCATTGCCAGGAATGCCTCCCCAAATGCCTCACCATTGCCAGGAATGCCTCCCCAAATGCCTCACCATTGCCAGGAATGCAGCACCATTGCCAGGAATGACTCACCATTGCCAGGAATGCAGCACCATTGCCAGGGACGCAGCACCATTGCCAGGGACGCAGCACCATTGCCAGGGACGCAGCACCATTGCCAGGGACGCAGCACCATTGCCAGGGACGCAGCACCATTGCCAGGGACGCATCACCATTGCCAGGGACGCAGCACCATTGCCTGGGACGCAGCACCATTGCCAGGAATGCCTCCCCAAATGCCTCACCATTGCCAGGAATGCAGCACCATTGCCAGGAATGACTCACCATTGCCAGGGACGCAGCACCATTGCCAGGGACGCAGCACCATTGCCAGGGACGCAGCACCATTGCCTGGGACGCAGCACCATTGCCAGGAATGCCTCCCCAAATGCCTCACCATTGCCAGGAACGCAGCACCATTGCCAGGAACGCAGCACCATTGCCAGGAACGCAGCACCATTGCCAGGAACGCAGCACCATTGCCAGGAACGCAGCACCATTGCCAGGAACGCAGCACCATTGCCAGGAACGCAGCACCATTGCCAGGAACGCAGCACCATTGCCAGGAACGCAGCACCATTGCCAGGAACGCAGCACCATTGCCAGGAACACAGCACCATTGCCAGGAATGCACTGACGAGCGCCAAAGGAGAATCTCCTGTTTACACGGCGGCTTCTTTAATAGAAAGTCCCGCCTCCTTTGATGGACAGAACAGTCGTCCAATGGCAGTGCAGGAGAAGGACTTCCTATTACAGAGGCCGCCCGTAAACAGGAAATTCTCCTGTGTACGGCGCTCGGTCTTGTCCTCCCTGTACCTTCCGAAGCATATATATCTTTTGTGGCCCCGGCGCTGGGAGATCGTCAGGGGCCACAAAAGATATGTATGTCCAAATAACCAGGCGGGCCGTTCAAAACCGGGCCGCGGGCCGCAATTGGCCCGCGGGCCGGACTTTGGACATGCCTGCCTTAGGTAAACAAAATGTTAGGTGTTGTGTAAAGCACCAATGAAGACAGTTACAGGCATTCTCCATAGCATAATATGGTTGTACTGAAAGCACTAGATTAGATAATTGACTGAACTGACTACATGTAATCATGTGAAATTACCTGTAATACTTTGGATCATCTCGGTCGTCGTCATAATCTTCCAAAAATTCTTTTAACCTTTTGGCTTCTTTTGCCTATTATAGGCCAGGTAACAGAAGATTAGTTGCCATAAAAACACATAAAATTAAGAACCAGGGTTAGACAACCTTTCAAAACATACCATGTCCCTTCGCCTTTCCTCCTCCCTTTCTGCGTCTTTCTCGTAATCTCTGGCTTTTTTCCGCTCTCTGATTTCCCAGTTTTTGAGACGCTGAAAAACCAAGAGGCAAAATTTGTAAAAAAAAAATTAAAAATACACCCTTTAAAGTGTTTATAAAGCCTAAAACTTTATTTTACCTAAATGCATTCCTTACATAAGTTGAAAAAGGGTTTAGGCATCAGTATCCCTTCACTGTGCCCACCTGCAGCTCTCCTCTGCCTTCAGTTCCTGGTCTCACTTGCATTGCTGAGGGAGGGGGAGCCACTGGCCAGTGACAAGGGAGAGCGGGGGGGGGGGGGGGGGGAGGGGGGAGCTGAGTCCCGTTGTCTGTCAATGGATGCAAACCGTGAGGCACGGCGAGCAAGCCCACACAAGCGTCCCCATTGAGAGCAGCTTTCTACGAGGACATTTTGTGGAAGGTGGAAGCCAAGAGCGTTGGCGGGAGAACTGAACAGAGGTGGTTTGGGGCAGCTCAGGTAAGTACTAACCGGATTATTTAACCACTTAAGGACCGCCGCATGGCAATGTACGTCGGCGCAATGGCACCGACAGGCACAATCACGTACATGTACGCGCTTGCCTTCCAGCGGGTGGGGGTCCGATCGGACCCCCTCCCGCTGGATGCGGCGGTCCGTTTCGCTTGAGGAGCGATCCGGGATGAGGGGGTGGCCGTTGGTTTCTGGCCATCCCCTCACGATCTCTCCTGGCGAATGAGAAGCTTCCCCTGTTGTGTATTGTAAACAGACAGGGAGGAAGTGATGTCATTTTCCTCGGGCGGTCTTTTTGACCGGACTGCGAGGAGAACAGAGAAAGTAAGTGCACCAACACTACACTAACATGTAGGTACACATAGGCACACAAATCACCCCCTGATGACCCCCGCCCCCCCCCCTCCCAGTCACAGTGTCACTGATTGCAGTGATCATTTACTTACTGATCACTGCATTTAGTGTCAGTTGTGACAGTAAAAACTGTCAGGGCAGTTAGTGTTAGGTCCAGGGTAGCCCCCTACCACCCCCCCATAAAGGTTTAACCCCGATTGCTCCTAGAGTTAACCCTTTCACCCCCTTTTGCCAGTGTCCCTAAGCAATCGTTTGTCTGATCGCTGCATTAGTGTCACTGGTGCCGCTAGGTAGCTAGTTATTTTTTTAGGTTCCCTGCCAGGTTTTTAAAGCGCTAGGTACCCCCATATACTACCCAATAATGGTTTTAACCCCGATTGCCCCTAGTTAACCCTTTCACCAGCTATCACCGTATAAGTGCCACTGGTGATGCTGGTTAGCCAGTTAGTTATTTAGGTTCCCCGTCAGGTTTTTATATAGCGCCAGGGACCACCATATACTACCTAATAAAGATTTTAACCCCCTGATTGCCCCTAGTTAACCCTTTTACCAGTGATCACCGTATAAGTGTTACGGGTGACTCTGGTTAGTTTGCTTTTTATAGCATCAGGGCACCCACCATTTATTACCCAATAAAGGTTTAACCCCCTGATCACCCGGCGGGTGATATCAATTAGGTTTTAGGGTCAGGGTCTGCGTCGCCCCAGGCAGCGCTAGGTTAGTGCCAGTACCGCTAACACCCACGCGCAAAGCATAAACCTCCTGTAGTGGTATAGAATCTGAACAGATCAATATCTGATCAGATCTATACTATACTATGGACCGGTAAATGGACCCTGCCAGTAAACTTTTATTGGCCTCACTACCAAAAAAAGTACTGGAACCCAGGGCCCAGCACTCAAAGAGAAGCATCCGCAAGAAAAACTTAGTTTCTTCGGATTACAAGGCCCGGGTACCATTCATTAAGCCCATTACAAAGACATCAGAACGGATCCGGTCAGGATGGCTGGCTCTCATCAAGGATTTCTGCCCGTGGAGCTCAGTACAACACATCCTTACTCATGCCCAACACCTTAGACACTGGAGAAAAACTGAAGACTCCCAGTAATGGGAGGGGTTATATGGGGGAAGTACACGCCTTAAGGGACGCACCAGTGTCCAGCACCCGATAGGTCAATATAACCCATATAGTTATTACTATGGCTGTGTCCTCTGATGTAAGAAAAGAAAGTGCTCTGGTCAATGGCAAGCCAAATGGTCCGGGGCTGAAGTGGCTAGAGAGCTATGCACTGGGAACACCCTTGATTTCTAAGCATGAGATCCCTCACCCATCTGGTCATGCTTGGACAGCTGCACCCTTTCTTCTTGATCTCTAAGGTGTTGTAAATGGCTTTATGCAGATCGTCAACATCAAGGGACAATTTGTATCTTGAGCCCCCCCCTGGAGGAGTCACCCTCTCCTCTTAAATCACTGAGTGGGGACTGGTATAACAGGTACCGCAGAGGACCCTGCATCTTTTCTATCAAACCTTTAAATTATTTAAAAGGTTGAAGTCATCTCATCCGTGACTGATGAAAGAATTTTGGGACATGCGGTTACGGATTTGTTCCTTTACCAGACTATCCAACATAGCTACGTCATAAGGGCTTTTCCCACACAGAGCTTAGCCTAGCCTCACAATCAGCACATTTTTGTCTTGGGGGCATCACCTCAGTCTTATCCTGGGCTTTAGCCCATGTAAAGACAGAAGACAAATAGTGTATTTAAGGCCCGGCTCTATCCCATTACACCTCTGTGCAGTGAAAAAAATAAAAAGGTGCCACTGACAGCTGAGACTATACCTTACAGCCCATAGCCCAGTAAGAGAATATCCCCCCAGGTACTGAAAAGGGGGCCTAAACCTTAGTTTACTTGAGAGGAGCTGGTACTAGCAGCAGCAGACTCTCCTGCCTGTGAGGGTACAGGGTTGTCCATGCTGCTTCCTGAGTGTTTTATTGCAGCCTCGCTGGATCACACTCCAGCACCAGCAACCTAATTTCTTGCTGTCTGCCACTTCTCCAGGGAGGGATCGTGGTCAGACACAAAAAATAGGATTATTGGACCGTAAAATCCTCTTCTCTGTAATTAACTGACCGACAGAGCTCCTCTTTTAGCCATTGGGTTATGCCCACCACTAGAATACTAGGCATTAGTTGTTACACAACACTCAGAACTCTTCAGTCCCACCCAGGGGGCGGTCCCTTTGGCTATCACCCTCCAGCCTGCCATGCAGTCATCAGTATGCCGTCAAGCAGTATAACGTAAAGAGAAAAGGGAGGGACGGGTGCTGTGTCGGTCGGTGAATTACAGAGAAAATGATTTTACAGCGAGTACAAAAAAAATCCTATTTTCTCTTATATTCACCAACCGCACAGCTCCTCTTAGCCATTGGGACATCCCCAAGCAGTGCCAAAAGAGGGGTGGGAAAACATAGAAACTTCATCCACCATGGCAAGTGTGAACTAGTGGAGCTTTTTTTGGTGGATAAAAACATGGAGAAATCCACCACAAAACTAGGGAACCCTCAACAGGAGTGACTACCCACAACCGCATCCAACTGTGGAATGTGATGCAACAGCGCACTAACTTCACGGTACTGCGTTTTTATAGAAAAGGCAAAATATATTGCATATTCAATTGCAACTATACGGCCACCTGAAAAACTTTGCGGCCAAAACAGGCATCAGCCGATGCACGAACGTCTACCTTGTAGAACTTGGTAAACGCGTGGACAGACAACCAGGTCGCTGCTTTACACACCTGAGCGACCGACACTGTGTCGGAAGGCCCAAGACCTTCCGATTGCCTTTGCGGAGTGGGCCGTGAACGGAAAGGGGGGCACCTGCCCCTTCAAGGCGTAGGCTTGTACTACAATCTGTCTGATCCACCTGGAAATGGTGTCCGAGACCGCCATACCTTTCTTTGGACCAGCCACCGAAACAAACAGTGAGTCTGACTTCCGAATGGGAGCAGCGGCTGACAAATACACCCTTAGAGCCCGAACCACGTCAAGAGCGTGAAGGGCCACTTCGGCTTAGGACACGCAGATGGTAATACAATGTCCTCATTGATATGAAAAGCCGAGACCACCTTCGGTAGAGAAGACGGTTGCGGACGCAACACCACCTTATCCTTGTGGATAACCAGATAAGCCGACTTGCAGGACAAAGCTGCCAGTTCCGAAACCCTCCTGGCCGATGTGATGGCCACTAGAAAGACCACTTTCTGGGAAAGAGTCAACAGGGGAATCTCCCTGATATTTTCAAACAGCATTTTTTGAAGCGCCAATAACACCAGGTTCAAATCCCAAGGGTAAAGGTGGACTACATGTCGCACCCCCTGAACAAAGGTACTCACTAATGAGTGAGACGCCAGGGGTAGCTGAAAAAAGAAAGACAGCCAAGGTTGCCATTTGCCCCTTAATGGTGCTTAACGCCAATTTCTGGTCTACTCCTCGCTATAGAAACAGCAAGATCCTGGATATAGAAAAGGAGTGCGGATGGCATCCTTTCTCCTCACACATGGAGATGCAAGCCTTCCAGGTACGATGATATATCTTCCGAGAAGAAGATTTCCACGCCCTCAACATAGTTGGGATCACCGAGTCCAACAGACCCCGGTTTCTCAACACCTGGCTCTCAATAGCCATGCCGTTAAAGCCAGCAATGGTAAAGGAGGATGGAGAATCGGACCTCGAGACAGAAGGTCCTCTCGTAATGGCAGTCGCCATGGGGCGTCCGCCACCAGGCGCACTAGGTCTGCGTACCAAGGACGCTGAGGCTAATCTGGGGCAACCAGTATTACTGGGATCCCCTCGACTTCTACTCTGTGAAGCAGACGTGGTAACAGTTTCAGTGGAGGAAAGGCGTAGATCAGCCGGTACTGACCCCACTGAGCCACCAGCGCGTCTGACGCATCTGCCCACGGATTTCTTGTCCTGGACACGAATGTCGGCACCTTCCAATTGGGATGGGAGGCCAGAAGATCCACATCTGGTGTGCCCCACCTCAGGCACAGTAGCCTGAATACCTCCGGATGCAACGCCCATTCTCCTGGGTCCAGCATCTGGAGACTCAGATAGTCGTCCTGCCAATTCTCCACTCCCAGAATGTAAATGGCTGACAGGGCCGGTACGTGTCGCTCTGCCCACCGAAGTATGTGAGTGACCTCCCGTACGGCAGCTGAGCTTCTTGTTCCCCCTTGGTGATTGACATATGCCACGGACGTGGCATTGCCTGACTGGATCCTGATCGGATGCCTCTGAAGTCTCATCAACCATGGCACAGCCTAATCGCTCTTAGAGCAGATAGATCGGCAACTTGGATTCTTGCACCAACCAGAGGCATTGAGCCGACTGAACCCCCATCACTCCACCCCAGCCGGATAGGCTGGCATCCATTGTGATCACAGCCCACTTCCGAGGTAGGAACGACTTCCCGGACTGAATCACCTGGGACCTCAGCCACCAGATCAGTGAATCTGACTGACTGGCTCACCTGGATCGGTCGATCCAGGGACAACTGAGATTTATCCCATTTTCGTCAAAATCACCTTCTGCAGGACTCTGGTGTGGTACTGGGCATATGGTACTGACTCGGAGGCTACCATGAGTCCCAGGACTCGCATGCAGAAGCAGATTGACGATCAGTCGCGGTTCCTCAGCAGTTTTACAGCGCATCTGAGAGTCTGCAGTTTGTCTGAAGGGAGAAAAACTCTTGCTTCCCTGGAGTCTAGCAGCAAGCCCAAGTACTCCAAATGCTGGGCCGGTACAATCAACGACTTCTTTAGGTTCAACAGCCACCCAAACTCTTGCAGGGTCTGCATGGTGATCGCCACATCCTCCTCTAACCCTGAGGCGGGAGATGCCCTCAGGAGGAGATCGTCTAGGTATCTCACGTTGCCGCAGCAACGTCAAAACTGGAGCCAATACCTTGGTAAAGACTACAGATTTGAGTAGAATCCCTGGAAACGTTCTGATTCAGGAACTGGTACAATCACCCCGGACTCAGCAGGTCCCTTACTGCTCCCAAGAGGGCCTCCCGGCGAGGCCGGGGATACGGGTATGCTGGAGGGGAAGAATCTGTTTGGTGGCCAAGAGAGAAAAGCTATCTTGTAGCCTGAAGAAATAAGATCGCAGACCCATTGGTCAGATAGCCGAGAGGACCAGCAGGCTGCAAACTCCCGAAGGCGACCCCCCCACCCGAGACATGGGCAGGGGCAAACCTTCATGCGGTAGCAGTTTTGTTCGCAGGCTTGCGGTTCCACGGACGTTTTTGTCCTTCCGTGGTCGTCCTTTTGGGCTGGGGGCGTTTAACCAAAGGTCTGGGCAGCAGAAAAAGCCATTAGCGGAAAGAGGGCCCTTGCCTACAGCGTGGCTCCTTAGCCTTCCTGGCCTGTGGGAGTAGGGTACTCTTACCACCAGTGGCATTCTTAATGTCATCCAAAGGGTCGGTCGCCAAGGAAGGGAAGCTCCGTCAGGGCTTTTTTGGATGCCTGGTCAGCATTTTAACCAAATCAGGCGCCTCAGCACCACTGCTGACACTGAAGCCCTGGATAAAAGAGGGAGAGTATCCTGGTCCACGTCACAAACGTACTTAAGGCATTGCACTAGTTGGTCTGCTAGTTCCACGCAGACAGGAGAAGCCTGTTGCTCTCCCAATTTGCGGAGAAACAGTTTTGCCCACTCAGTTAGCGTCTGCGACACAAGTGAGGATGCCAGTACTGGTCGCACGGCTGACTCCACAACCATAAACAAGGAACGAGCTACTGCCTCTGCCTTCCTGTCCGTGGGATCCTTCAGCAGAGGGATCTGCTGGCTTCTGAATCTTCAGGGAATCACGCACAGCTGTGATAAGTGCTCCAACAAGTGCTTTATTGCGCATGGACACGGACGGGGACTTGTCCGCACGGTCCTGGTCAGAGTCATCCGACGAGACAGAGCAGGGATCACCAGCCTCAGCAGGACCCGAGTCCGTGTCAGAGCTCTCCCCAGAGGACAGGGGCTGCTTTTTTGCATCTTTTCCCCACGTGCCGCATCCATCTTGGCAACAAACAAAATTGAGGACCGCCGTCAGGGTGTCCATGGACAATGCGCAGTCCGCAGGTGAACCGGTTGCAATTGCCTGGATTTCAGGGGGAAGAAACACCAGTTTCTGAAGCCATGCTGACCCTACCCCGTCTGCCACCCAAAGGGGACTTAGGACAGACAGTCCAGCCCTCCTTACTGCAGCTGGCTGAGGGGCTCTTTCCCGCCGGACTCCCTGAGGAGTTCTGCGCTATCCAACAAGTAGTGCCTGTAGTCCCTGTTGGCTCCCAGGTGCAGAGGAAACCGTGCTGCATCGGTGGAAGCAGCTGAAAATGGTGCTAAAACCGCTCTGAAATGTGCTCAGGCTTCAAGAAAATGGCCACCCAGCGTTCAGCACAAGGACATAAAACACAGGGAAAATGGCTGTGAGAGCACAGGAGGCACATTCTGCCACTAGAGAACACAAAAAATGTGTTCAGGCTTCAAGAACATGGCCGCCGGTGTTCTGTATAGGATCACCAGAGAAATGGCCGCTGAAGCCCAGAAGAGCGCGCTGCCCGTGGCCACACCTAAAATGGCCGCTGAAAGCAGCTCCATGAGGTACAGGGAGAAAACAATGGCGTTGAGCACAGCGCTGCGCAGGACAGCAACATGGCCTCTCAACTTGAAAGAAACAGGACCATGGACACAGCTAGCCAGCGCAACCCCCCCCCCCCCAGGCGAGAGCCCCTCCCGGAGAGCCACTGCATAGACACACACAGCGCTGAGGGGGAGGAGGGGGACAGGGGAGAGAAGAGAGGGAGGTGAGGGACCCCCGAATCGACCTCCCAGGGAATGCCCAGATGCTCAGCCCTGCCGAGGATGGGAAAGCTGTACTTACCAGTCCTGAAGAGCTGGGAGACATTCCACCACAGACCCACTCACTGATCAGTACAGGGTGGCTGCTGTCCAGGCATACTGTGACGCAGACATGAGTAGCCCGGTCATATGTATGCCCCCGGAGCATAAAAATCTCACCGACCACCTCTGGAGCTGAGGTTTCGTCGTGGCCTGCCTAGCGCGTAGCTATGGCCTGCACACGCTCGATGGCTGGACTGGGGAGTCTACAAGTATAAGCGTATCCAACCTGTCACCCAGCCGGCTGTTGATAGCAGATCACAGGACCAATCATCTTGCGCAAAAAAGTCACGCTTCTGCAGAAAAAAAAAAAAAAAGCACGGGCCGATGGGCCCGCAGGGTTCCTAAGTCCTTCTCCCTCACTGGGCAATATAAATCTGATGACTGCATGGCAGGCTTGAGGGTGGCAGCCCAAGGGACCGCCCCACTGGGCGGAACTAAAGAGTGTTGTGTAACTAATGGCTAGTATTCTCCTAGTGGTGGGCATAACAACCCAATGGCTAAGAGAGGAGCTGTGTCGGTCAGTGAATATAAGAGAAAAGGTACAGATTGATTTTACAGGAAGCTCTATAACCAGCCTCTGACCTACAGCTGTGGGCCTGGAGGACCACCTTTCAACTTAAATGGGGTACGTTTCTTGTCTGGAGGGAGGAGCCCTGGATCTCAGAGGCTGTCCTCGAAGACTATTAGGGAAAAGGGTGTTCTGGTCAGATGAGACTTAAGTTGAATTATTTGGCCTCAACAAGAAAGGATAGCAGAACTCAAATAAAGCTCACCATCCAAAAAATCCCATTCCTACAGGGGTGTTTCGCTACACCAGGGACTGAATTTACCAGGGTAGAAGAAAAAATGAATGGGGCAAAATACTGTAAAATTCTTCAGGAAAATCTGCTGCACTTTGCCAGAAAATTATCAATGGGAAGGTGGTTTACCTTCCAACAAAACAATGACCCAAAGCACACAGCAAAAAATGACCACACAGTGGTTGAAGGAGATGATTATCCTTGCATGGCCTAATCAGAGTTGAGACTTAAAGGCCAAAATCTGTGGAATGACTTGAAGACAGCAGTCCAAACACCATCAAATTTAACTGGACTTGAACAGATCTGCAAAGAGTGTGCGAATATTATGAAGTCTAGATGAGCAAAGTTAGTAGAGACATATCCCAAAAAAAAAAAAAGACCCTTTTCACACTCGGGCGGCGGGTCCCTTAGCTGTGCTATTTTTAGCACTAAAAAGCCTGAAAAAACACCTCAGTGTGAAAAGGGTCTAAAAAAAAATGCGATTTTACAGGGGGCTATTTTCTATACCTACTGTAAACAAAGCGGTTCTGCACTGAGGAAATTTTTTTTTTTTTTTTTTTTATGTTTAAGCTTTAAAATGTATCTCTTTAAACAAAACGCTTACTTTTCCAGCATTTGTCAGTGAAGCATGTCCGTTTTTACTCCAAAGATTCTTTTTTTTCTTAGTGTTCGGCAGATGTCATTTTTCTTGTGGGCATTTGAAGCCAACAAGTAATAACTTCCTCCTTTCTGGCTTTGTTAGGAACCAGAATGCTTTGCCGGTTCCCGCGCATGCTCTGTAGCTACAGCTACGAGCGGTGTAATTTAAGAATGTTGTCAGGACAACGGGCTGTGTGAACAGCCAAATTCAAAACGCCCTCCAAACGTGGCCGGCGCGATGACGTCACGCCTGCGAAATCTCGCCAGTCTTAGCTGCAATGTCGCCTGAGATTACTTGGATGAGATCCCAGGAGACAGTGCGGGGATCAGGGGAAGTGATGCTGATCCCCGCATAAAGTTCGCCCATAGCCGCAGGGGAAGAAGAAATAAAAGTGCATAGAACGAAAGGTAGGAGAAATAAAAATAAAAATGAAGGGGTATTGTGCAATATGTGGAGGGTAGCAAAAATAATAGCAGTAGGATACTTAAATGTGTGCAGAATCGCTTTAATATCTTCTACACCTTTTCTACAGATTTGCCATGATACAAAAAGTAATACAAGTGGTTTCCAATAAGTTCATGCATTCAGTTTTTACACACCCATTAGATTCTAAATTTTGTTTTCAGTGCTTGGAGACTGGTGTCACTGCTTCCAATACAAGTTAAGGTAATTCAGCTGCAGTGTTACTTTAGTAGTGTAATAGTGTTTAGTTAACCAGTTAAGGTTACATTTTGGGTGTTACATTTTAGGTTGCGTTTAGCACTCATTTTGTCACATTTGAATCCCTTGCTGTTATGACAAGTTCTGATATTTGTGGGTAATGCTGGAACTTTGTGTTAAGCCCAGACTCCTAACAATTTCCAGTAACACACCACTATTATGGTCTGTCTCACTGGCCAACAGGAATATATAGGAAGTAGCAAAAGGACAGACAAGCTTCAGAACCACCAGGAAATGCCAGCCTAAGATGCTTTAGGTATGTGGAAGCACCTTTATATGCCTGCACTTCTACCACAGTTCATAAGGGAGGGTTTAGAAACCACTGTCCAACACCCTGGGTGAGGAGCTAAAATGTCAGATTTTTAAGTTCTGTCCACTCGCCCCTGCCCCCTATAAGCCCTCAAGACTTTTGCATGTGATTACCTCTTGATATGCAGCTTCCTTTTCACGCAACTTTCTTTCCAGTTTTCGACGTTCATAGGCTTCCTCTTCATCTTCTTCTCTGTCTCGCTTCTTCTCTTTATCTCTATCTCTATCTCGTTCTCTTTCTCTCTCTCTTTCACGCTCCCGTTCTCGCTCTCTTTCCCGGTCTCTGCTTTTCTCTCTTATAAAAAAAAAAAAAAGTTCTCACAATTGTGAAACAGCAAAACCCAGACATTACTGAACTGGGCATGAATCCACTATTGATTTCCCCACCACATGCAATCTGTATATTTAACCAGCATATATTTATAGTCACACACATTATCAAAGCTTATGAATAGGTGCCATGAAATCATAGCCCAGATACTATTTCATTAGCAACCACTGAACACTGCAATGTGGTGTGGAGCGAGGAGTCAAATTCACTCCTGCAAGAGTGCTTTGAATCAACTGATTGGAATGTATTTTCACAGGATGCTTCATCTGTTCTAGCTTATATTTGCTTTTGTATGGAGATGTTCCTAGTTAAAAAAAACTATTACGGTATTCCCAAACCAAAAGCCTTGGTTGGATGGTTTCCAAAAAGTAAGGGCTCAGCTTAGAGCAAGGGATGTGGCCTTTAGATCGGGCAACCCTATGGCCTATAGGAAAGCTCAGAATGAATTAAAGGCATTAAGGATGCTAAGCGTAGATATAAACAGCGCATTGAATCTTATATTAAAGATCTAAATTCTTGTAGCATGTGGAAGGGGATTAACCGGTTCCTGACCGCCTCCTGTACATATACAAGTCGGCTGGGCAAATTAACGTACACGTACGTTACTTTGAATTTCCCGCCGCACGCACCTGCCGAGAGCTCCGTGATCGTGGGTCCAGTGGACTCGATCGCCGCGGGGATACCCGCGATCGTGTCATGGAGTTCAAGAACGGGGAGATGCTGATGTAAACATCTCCCCGTTCTGCCTAGTGACAGCACACTGATCGTCTGCTCCCTGTCATCGGGAGCAGCGATCAGTGTGGTCTCACACACAGCCACCCCCCAATTAATTAATAAAAATGCCATAAAACTATCCCCTATTTTGTAGATGCTATAATTTTTGCGCAAACCAAACGCTTATTGCGATTTTTCTTACCAAAAATATGTAGAATACATATTGGCCTAAACTGAGGGGAAAAAAATATTTTTGGGGGATATTCTAGCAAAAAGTAAAAAATAATGCATTTTTTTTCAAAATTGTCGCTTTTTGTTTACAGCGCAAAAAAAATAAAAATAAACTGCAGACGTGATCAAATACCACCAAAAGAAAGCTCTATTTGAAGGGAAAAAAAGGACGCCAATTTTGTTTCGGAGCCACATCACACAACTGCGCAATTGTCAGTTAAAGCGACAGTGCCAAATCGCAAAAACGCTCTTGTCAGGAAGAGGGTAAATCATTCTGGGCTGAAGTGGTTAAAACAATGGTAGATTTTAAATGTAAAAATACACAGGTTCGTAAAGTGCTCCCAACACCTTAAATAATTTTATGTGCGCTTTGAGGGTCAAAATATGAAATGTGAAACCCATAGTAAAGAAATAGTGGAGAAAGACCATTTACTGGTATTAAAAATATGAGGTCAGGTCAAATTTGAGGAAGATTGACATCAGAAAGGCAGCAGGACCAGATGGACTGTGTCAGGCCTTATACTGAGGGGATGTGCAAACCAGTTAGTTGTTTTTACTGATATTTTTAATTTGTCATGGAAGCAGGCTGCAGTACCTTCTTGTTTTAAATCTACTACTATTGTCCCAATACCTAAAAAAATCTGCAGTAACCATGCTTAAATGATTATTGCCCAGTTGCATTAACTCCTATTATCATGAAATGTTTTGAGAGGCTCGTATTATCACATCTTAAGGCAAGCATTCCTGTTGATCTGGTTAAGTATCAGTTTGCCCATCGTGCAAATAGATGCACAGATGATGCAATTGCTATTGCATTGCATGCTGCCTTGAAACATCTTGAGCTCTCAAACAGGTTAGGATGTTATACATTGATTTTAGCTCTGCATTTAACAGTAGTTCCTGACAAATTAGTGAAAAGTTAAAAGTTTTAGGCTTATGTCCATTGCTGCGCTCATGGATTTTCTAACAAACAGGCCACAAATGGTGAGAATAGTTGATCAGGTGTCTAAAACTTTTATTTTGAAAACAGGGGTATCAGAGGGATGTTTGTTAAGTCCGGCCCTGTTTACGCACAATTGTACTCCCATACATGTGTCTAACATAGTGAAGTTTGCTGATGAAACCACTTTAGTGGGACTCCTACAAGATAATGATGAGACCGCTTATAGGCAGGAAATTCAACATTTGGTTGAGTGGTGTAGAGAAAATGACAATACTCAATACAGCAAAAACAAAAGAAATAATAGTGGATTATAGGAGATCAAGAAAGATCAATCATTGCCAGGTTTATATAGGTGCTGAGGAAGTGGAAAGGGTGGACACTTACATTTTTGGGAGTGCATATTACAAAGGAGTTGTCATGGTCTCAAAATACATTTTCTCTAGTGAAAAAAGCGCAGCAGAGATTGTTTTTTTCTTCGGAGACTGAAGCAGGCTGGATTGCCCTTAAGGCTTTTGGTCAATTTCTATCAGTGTACCATTGAGAGTATTCTTCTCCACTGCTCTGTAGTGTGGTATGCCAGCTGTACGGCAGAGGATAAGTGTCTGTCTCATGTGGTGAAAACAGCACAGCGGATCATAGGAAGAGAGCTACCGAATTTGGACACAGCATATGCCAGCTGATTAAAAAAGCGGGCAAAAGCTATTAGTACGGATCCAACCCACCCAGGTTAGTGTGTTTTTGCGCATTGCCATCTGGGAAAAGATATAGGACACTTAAAATACACACTAAACGCTTAAAGCGTAGTTTTTTCCCTAGGGCTGTATTGTCCATAATCCCATCAGGTACAGTGTTTTAGGAATTTTATGTGGAATTCTAAAAAAACAATTTTTTATTTTAATTTTAAACATTTTATATTTAAATAGATATGTGGGTATGTGCTAGGAGTATGTATGTGTGGTTTTGTTGAGAAGTGTTTTCATTGCTGCTGTAAAGAGTACTTGGAAAAATGTTGTATGTATACAATGACAAAGTATATCTAAGCAATATTTTATGCCCATACCTTGATCGGCTTCTGTCTTTACTGTGGTCTCTTGCTCTCTCTCTCTCCTTCTCGCGATCTCGTTCTCTATCGCGATCTCTGTCCCTTTCTCGGTCTTTATTCCTATCACGATCTCGTTCTCGCTCTCTCTCTTTCTCCTTCTCACGCTCTCGTTCACGTTCTTTATCTCTTTCCCTTTCCCGTTCTCTCCTTTCTCGTTCCCGCTCTCGCTCTCTTTCACGCCTCTCTTTCTCAATTTCTATCCTCTCTTTTTCCTTTTTGCCCTTTTCTTCCTCCAGTTTCTATAAAAAGAGATAGAAAGTATTAATTCTCTGAGAATGAAAGCAAGGGATCAAAAAGAAAAAAGAAAAAAAAGACAATCAAAATGTGTAGCAAAAAGAAAAAAAGGCACAAGACTAGATTCCGTGCAAGAAGTAAATAGCTACAAGGAACAGCAATCTCCAACCATGATTTCTGTAAGGGGACTTGGGCATAAATTAAAGCAGCACTTCATATTTGAGTGAAAAAAACTGAAGT
The DNA here is from genome assembly GCF_037356315.1 of Lithobates pipiens. Taxonomy (NCBI): domain Eukaryota; kingdom Metazoa; phylum Chordata; class Amphibia; order Anura; family Ranidae; genus Lithobates; species Lithobates pipiens. The sequence continues at coordinate 88,863,851 of NW_027507791.1, forward strand.
GATGTGCAAGCTAATAGATACTATTTGAATGAAAAACTACCATTATTCAAGCATCTGCTTGTTTCAGTCTATTAAAAAAAAAAAAAAAAAACTATTTTAGTAACAACTTAATATTGGAATGGGTTCTATTAAAATAATTTTATTAGAATAGAGCTTACCTGCTGAAGAAGCTGCTTCTCTCTCTGCAGCTGTCACTCTCCGATAACACTAACTGCTCTGGATTAAATCGTTTTCCCATGGGTAAGTGTGGTGGGTGCCATGGAAAAAATTAAAGCTACTCCTTCAACCAATAAGCTCAACTGTAATACAGCCACTGAAGCAAGGGAAATCCTACATTCGTAAAAACATTTGAAGTGCTACCCAAGTAGCCCAGCCTGACCTCTTAAAGAGAGCCTGTCTATCTTTATTCTCTCAAAGAACCACCGAAAGGCAAGAGGAATGACTCGGGCTCAATATGAGCTGGTCATATGATCACTATTAAAAAATTGTACTGATGGGTGAGATTCTTTAGTTATTTGCTTTCAGTTTAACACCCACTACATCTTTTAACAAAAATGGCTACATAAAATGATCACACGTTGGAAGGAGGGAAAAACAAACATGAAATGCTGCTTTGGAGCATATAAAAAGAGAAAAAAAAAAAAAAGTGTGTACCAGCTAAGTACACAGAGCGGGGTCAAATTGTACAAGAAAAAAAAAAAACAATTGGTGGACATCGATTGAATGTGATGGCAACATTTACCTACAGCAAGACTAAGAATTTCTGCACTTACAAATGTTGGCAAAGCTCTTCACAGAGGTGATGCTAAACTTAGAAACAGTCAGGAAGGTTGGAAATCACTTGCAACATGGAATCTACAGGGGTAATCCATTCGTTCCATAGCAATGGCCAAAAATATCAGTTTAATGTGGAAAAAAAGAAAAACAAAAGTGTCTACGCCCAGAGTACCTTGAACACATTGGGAACAAGACATCCAAAGATCATATATTCATCCTGGTTAGCAATTGTTTGAATTAACTTACAGATGATGAGCTAGGACATGGCTCTCCAACACGGGATTAACTTTGCCTACAAGCTATGATTCTGGGAGGAAGAGCAAGTACATTTTCAAAGACAGACAAGACCATTCTAGGGCACAAATATTTTACACTTCATGGCATTTTTTAACAAATACTTAAATCCCTCCAATGGCATGTTTTTAAACATCACTGAAATGAAAATTTAAAGTAAACTACTGCAATACAGGCATAGCAAAACACGTTTTTTTTTTTTTTTTAAAGAATAAGGCAATAAAATAAATCTTTAAAACATCTTACCTTTATACCCAGCTGTATTCGGAGTCCAGGAGGAAATTGTGTACAGGTGAAAGGGACAGAAAGGTGAAAGCTTTCACAAGCAAATGTATAGGGCCACAAATGCAAGGTGGTTAGCATAGTGTGTTTTAGTGTTTTGCAAAGGTTACAAGGACAGGCATAAATGGCAAAGGAAAGGAAGGGAGGAGGAGAGTTAAAAGTACAAAGTGCTTCACACCATGGATAATCAAATTTATTCTATGTTATAGGTCTACATTAATCATTGCCATTTGGGGTATTTTCAGCTAAAAAAAATTAAAATAAAAAAAAACTTACCTCTTTCAGATATTACAATTGAAAAGTTAAACTGTACCAGCATAATCAATACTTACATTACATGCTCCAGGTTTCATGGAATGATCCAAAAATATTAGAAGGAAATATTACCATCTAGGAACTAAAGGGTGATGGTAAGGGCTTTTGCAATTAAGACCTTCTGCCAATCAGACAAAAAGTAGTATGGCAACCTATGGTAACAGATTTATGGAAATAATTTGCTGAATATGCTACAGGGGCCAATTTAAATGTACTCGCACTTTGTTAAAGGTATGTGGGGAAAAAATAAAAAAACAAAAAAGGGACAGGAAGTAAAACCAGAGAGATAGAAGACTCAGTAAAAGAAAAAAAAAAAAACACTCTTACCTTACTGTCTTCAGATTCATCAGTGCTGTAAATGGACACCCCCTACATTACTGATACCCTGACAGCCCATAAGGAGGCTACAGTGTTATTTTAGACAACCCTAACACAAACATGCAAAGGTTCACTGTGCTCTGGGAATTGGCTCTGGGAAAAATCACAACAGAGCATTTAAAATTAACAACCTATACACCAAATTCAGCAAAATGCCCTTTGAATTATTTGAATTTATAAAACAAAAAAATTAACATGACTCGAACCTTTGAGTGAAACTAAACACTGAGCCTATAAAAAGATACCATACTTACAGAGTGCCTTTCAGGCAAAAACAGGTTCAAACACTACTTAACCAAAAAGTCACAAGATTTTCTTCTTAGTTAATAAGGACATAAATAAAGCCATACCAATCAATTAATGGGCTCTAAACAGAAAACCTTACATTGAATGGGTTAAGGACACCGGGAGCCTGCTATGTATATTATACGCTAGCAAAGCCAGTTGCCACTTTGCACATTTTTTTCAGAGGGGGTATCCGAAATATATAGAATAAAAACAGGAGCTCATACTTACATTCATATTCCATGTAACTTTCCAAGCTGTTTCATCTTGCATTAGTCACCATATGATCTCTATCATAATGGTGGGGGTCAATGAATAGATTAGCTTTAAAGGGAATTTACAATTCTTCCATGCATCTTAATTGTGGCACATGTGGAAACCACTCATCTATTTTTAAATCACTAAAATGTGTGTAAAAAGCTTTGAATTGAATCAGCTTTTTTTTTATCAGTGAAGTGTGATGGTGTTACAGATATAACAATGTATGGTAGTGAGAGTAAGTTAATCAAATGTTTAAATGCTGCATGTTTCAATTTGGAACACAATTGTGTGAGACTGTTTGAATTTCTTGCGGCATAGCATATCAGCTGATAACTACCATGAATTACTTTGTTCATGCTGAACAATAAAAAAGTATATACATATACCGCTCAACCTCAATGCCTGCATTCATCTTCTCACATATAGGGATGATGCTTGTGCTACAACTATGTGGTTCTTCAATCTGAAAAAAGCACGTTCTTTTAAATGACAAAACAAAAGTGAAAATTACCTTGTGTGTATCTCTGAATTTACTGATCTCACGAGATATAAGGTCTCTCTTATCTTCCTCCATTTCTATTGCATTTATGTCTTCTTGCTGCAAAAATTAGTGATATTTTAATTAAATTATTTTTCACTAGGTCGAAATATTTAAAGGGAGAGCAGATGTAAAAAAAAAAAAAAAAATTACCTGATAACCCCTTTTCCAGTTATCGTCCAGGACTGTCGACAGAAGAGAGATGGCTCCGCCCACCTACAGGAAATAGAAGACTAGATAGTTTAAAAAAACGGCCCCCAGGAGGCAGCAAACTCAGTAGTAGCAAGATAACTGCACTTTTAACCATAGAAATGCCCAGGACATCGGCCATGCTCTAGTAGAGTACTGTGATTCACAGGGGCCAAGGCCTGGCTGACAAACGATAATTTACAGTGATTTCCATGCTATAGAGGCTATGCCCCTTTTTATTTGTTGCAACTGTTGAACAGAATAAAATAGAGGATTTCCTGAAATTAGATTAAAAAAAAAAATCTCCTTATAGGTTGTACTTGTATATGTACTGTCAAACTTTCTGACTTGAAAATACATCTGCGAACACCCAGTGAGGCAAACTACTACTTTTGGGTTTGTGGTATTTTCTTCAGGATGACAGTAGGGTTAACTCCTGGGTTCTGTGGAATTTAGTGACCAAACTGGGAAGGAAAGTATGATGCATTTTAAGAGGACTGTCTTGAAGCAGGGTATAAAACCGTACTTTCACTGAAAAAGCCTGGAGTTCAGACTGCTCACGCTGACATGGTGGCCACTAAAAGTCAGTTTCAGGGATGCCTCTTCCTTTCATTCAAGGGAGCTTTTGGACATACGCGCTAGTATCAAAGAGGTTTCCAAGAGGGTACCCATCTAATTCCAAGGAGGAGCGAGTCTGTAAAATGCTCTGAAGAATATTATCAGAATGTCTCTAGTCAGGTTCTGTGCAAGTATACTCATAATACTGCAAAAACAGAAAAAAATGATTATAGTGGCAACCTTCAAAGTCAGTTTCCTCCCTTTTTTGCGCAATCACCACTAGATGTGGTGGCACGTTCTGCATTTTGTTTCAATTTTTTTTTTTTTTTTGGCAATATACTCATAGTACTGCTACCTGCACTTTAAGGGTACTACTGATGGCAAGACCCTTACCTGGCTTACTTCTGAAAGAAGTCATGAGCAAGAGCAGTATCTGCTGGGTTGACTATGTACTGCTTAGTCCAAGCAGAATACTTATTCCAAATCTTACTGTAATCTACTGTGGCGACAGGCTTCCTGTATTACAAGAGAATGGGGATTCATTTGTCTGTCCTTTCTCTGAGAATTTTTCTTGCACGATCTAGGCCAACAAATGTAGTTCCCTAATGTGTGGGAGTAAGTTCTGTCTTGGGGACAGGTCAAGCCTGAGAGAAAGGATCATTTGACATGTGCTGTAGAGCCAAGAATCATGTCCTCTGCGGACACAGAAAGGTTATTAGGATTACTTTAGATTCTATAGTCTGCTCTTCTGTACTACTTTGCCCAGGAGAGCTGTGATAGATCCTACAGGCTCAGGAAAACATCTTTGTTTTATGTGTTTTTAATCAAGTCTATCAGTAGGAGACCACAGCATCAGACTAGGAGCCGAAAGATCCCCAGGTGAGGCTACCACCTGAGGGCTCGGGAGATACATAAAGTAGTTCTCGGAGTCCTCAATGTGGGTTTCTAGCAATGATTCAAGGCTTTTTGACACATCAAAACCATAAAATCTGCAGTAGTTCTCAGATTTGGATTTGATTTGTTCTTGGCGATTCAGGTATGTGAATGCTGAAGTGTTTTCTGAGAGAATCTGCTCATTTCCTCCAGATCTTTGTTTTAAAGATGAACAGCGATTCCTCCACTGCTTTAACCTTCCTTACGGTTGGACATGGACACAGGGCCAAAAGCTGGGGCATACATTTGCCTTAAAGTGGATGTATACCCTCACATATATCCAGTGAAGTGAACAGCCTCAGATGATACACAGATTAAAACAAAATCTCCTTACATAGGTTGTACTTGTATATGTACTGTATTCAACTTTCTAGACTGTTTAGAAAGTGCAGGTCTTGTAAGAATTCTCTTTGTTCCACCACTGGGCGTGGAATCTTAGCATACACTTCGTGACTGCCGATTGGAGGAAAGGCACACAGTCCCTCTCTACATAGGTAGAAGGAAGGAAGAAATGTGCAGAGCTGTGCTGTGAATAGACCAGCTGCCTGCTAATCTATTTCTATGCGCCATCCCAGACACAAATATCAGGCTGGTTTTATCTTGGTTGTCGGAAAACTTGTCAGAAGTTATGCTGATAACAGAAGAATTGAACAGCAGAAACGAAATACTACAGATAGATGTGCCCAGGTCAAATTTCATGAATGGGGTTTACATCCACTTTAAAGCCTAAAAGATGCGCCCACTGGGAGCGCTGTACAAACTCTACAGCCATGACCAAAAGGTGAGAATCACACACATTAATTTCCACAAAGTCTGCTGTCAGTGTTTTTAGATTTTTGACAGATGTTACTATGATATACTGAAGTATAATTAAAAGCACTTCATTAGTGTCAAAGGCTTTTATTAACAATTACATTAGGTTTATGCAAAGTTAATATTTGCAGTGGTGACCCTTTGTTCAAGACCTCTGCAAGTTGTCCTGTCCTCTTAAGGATTGACTACAAGTTCTCAATGGGATTTGGGTCTGGGGAGTTTCCTGGCCATAGACCAAAAATTGATGTTTTGTTCCCAAGCCACTTAGTGATCACTTTTGCCTTATGACAAGGTGCTCCATTATTCTGAAAAGGGCACTGTTACGCAAACTGTTCTTGTAAAGTTGAGAGAAGTTGCTCTGGGAGAATGTCTTTTTACCATTATTTATTAATGGCTGTGTTTTTCGGTGAAATTGTGAGCGAGTCCACTGCCTTGGTTGAGAAGCAGCCTCACAAAAGTCATCTCAGGATGCTTTATTGTGGACATCAGGACGGGACTGATAGTAGCGCTCACCTTTTCTACACCAAGGTTTTTTTCCAGATGCCCCAAACAATTGGAAAGGGGATACAGAAAAAAATACTTTTCGCCAGTCCAAACCTTGTACCTTTTGCAGAATATCAGTCTGTCCCTGATGTTTTTTCTAGAGAGAAGTGGCTTCTTTGCTGTCCTCCTTGACAGCAGGCCATCCTCCAAAAGTCTGTGTCACTGTGCGTGCAGATGTTCTCACACCTGTCTGCTGCCATTCCTGAGCAAGCTCTGCATGGGTGGTGCCCCAATCCCACAACTGAATAAACTGTAGGAGACGGTCCTGGCGCTGGCTAGACTTCCTTGGGCGCCCTGAAGCCTTCATCACAAATGCAGTGGAAATGTTTTGTATGGGATTAAGTTAATTTTCATGGCAAAGAGGGACTTTTTGCAATTCATCTGATCGCAGTTGCCATTAAAATGGAAGCAGCATATTTTGGGAAAAAAATGTGTCATTCTTAAAACTTTTGGCCATGGCTGTATGTAGCATCAGCTACATACAGAATACAGCTCCATGTTTCAACAGGGGGAGACTTCCTGTCTCGCTCCCTGAATGAAATTAAGTTGGATGCTGCTCAACCATCACCTGGAAGCACTGTATCAATACGGGACTTCCTATGACTAGCCGAGGAGGAGAGGTGGATGGAAGACATCACAAACTCCACCTTTGCCAGAGTAAGCCAGATATTCAGGCATTAAACCCGAAACCAAAATGTAATGTATTGCAGCTTACCAATTATTAGATGTGGTGGCAGTTTTAGTTTATAGGCTTTTCCACCTCTGTTTTCATCTCGTGATCTGGTCAGTAACACACCACCTGTATTATACAGACACCACTCTGGATGAATGAGCAAAGTGGGCAGATTTGGACAACAACATTGATTGTCTGGGGAGGGGAGTGTTAGCAGTACTAGCAGATTTAAATACAGTAGCAAATTGAAGCTGAACTCCAGGATAATACAAAATCAGTTACAACAGTTTTTTCCTTTTGGGATAAAGATTTTACATTAACAAATGCTGATCATTTTAATCACTTCAATACCGGGCCTATTCTGGCACTCCTCTCCTACATGTAAAAATATATTATTTTGCTGGAAAATTGGAACTCCCATACATTATATATTTTTTTTAGCAGACACCCTAGGGATTAAAATGGCAGTCGTTGAACCTTTTGTGTTGCACAGTATTTGCACAACAATTTTTAAACTTTTTGGGGAAGAAAAAAAGTTTCATGAAAGAAACAGTAAAGTTTTTTATAATGTGAACGATGTTACACCAAGTAAATAGATACCGAAAATGTTGCGTTTTAAAATTGTGGAATGGCGCCAAACTTTGCTACTTAAAGCGGACCTCCACCCTTGAATTTTTTATTTTTACACTTCTCTTTAAATTATGGATCACTTTTATTCCTATTACAAGGAATGTAAAAGTCTTGTAATAGGAATGGTGCCTGACAGGTCCTCTTTATGGAGGACAGATCTGATGCTCTCAAGCCGAGATCTTGGCTTAGTTTACAACCACCGCCCCGGGCGTGATGACATAACGACCATCAGAGATGACTGGGGACCATCTGGTCACTGGAAATCTATATGCTCTTCCTCCGGCGGTGGTGGATTCTTTCAGATATCACCACTGAAAAGTCAAGGACATCATATGACGTCCTTGGGATGGAAGTGGTTAAGCACCCATGCCAGTGTAAAATGTTCTCTCACCCTTGTACATGCAAAGAGCTTGTGTTGAAAATCCACTTATTACTTACTGGTTGGATCACCGGAGGAAAATAGAAGAAAGCCTAAAAAACTACTAATGCAGCAATCACATCTAAGAATTGGTAAGATGCAATATAATAAACGTTTGCTTTTGGGTTCAATACTGCTGTAAGCAAGGATCTCCTCCCAATGTGTCATCCCCAAAATATGGTATCTGTAGTGATTCTTACTTATACTGGGTAACTCCAGAGTCAGGCTTTAAAGAGGAAGTAAATCCTGATGAGTTTTCTTCCTCTTTCATTCCCTGCAAGGTAAAGCATAATGGACTACTATGCATCGCTTACCTGACACAGGAGCCAGCGAAGTCACCACTGTCCCCTGTAGTCCAGCGCATCCATCTTCTCGGTGGGTCTCGCTGCTCCGCCGCTGTCATTCGGCAAAGCCGTCACTCCCGCGCATTCGCACGGGAGCCGCCACTCGTGGCATATCGCCGTTGACCGCAGCGCGCTCAATGCGCCTGCGCACCGCTGTCTACGGCGCATGCATCATAGACAGCGGTGCTTGTCTTTTGGCAATTATCTCCTAAACCGTGTAGGTTTAGGAGATATTTCTTGGACCTACAGGTAAGCCTTAATCTAGGCTTAGCTGTAGGTCAAAGTTGGTTGTAAGGGTTTACAACCACTTTAACTAGATGCACAGCATACTAGTACATTATGAGTGACTTACCTACAGACGAAGCTGTCCAGTACTGGGCTGTCAAGGCTCTCGCTGGTCCCCAGCGCTTCCATGTTAAACCGGTCTTCCTTCTGGTTTACAAACCTTCGGGTGCTTGAATAGCCAGGCTGCAGTGACGTCACAGAACGCAAAGCGGGCTATAATGCAGTATGAGTTGCGCATGGCGTGCATCAGCTCGCATTAACCATTGACAGGCGGGGGGGGGGGGGGGGGGGGTCATTTATGACAGAAAAAACTTCTAAGGTCTCTTCTGTTATAAAACCCTGTCAGTGTTTCTCTCCCCTCCCCCCCAAAGTTCACCACCACTCTAAGCCTGTATCAGTTAATGCTACTTACAATGCAACGATAAAATAGTTAACCACTTACCGATAGTTCTTCTTTCTTATCCTTTCTTTTCTTTTTGGAATGTGAGTCAGCATCCAGAGAAGGGGCATTTAGCTCACTGGAATACTCTTTTATTAAGAGTTCAATTGCACCTTTAATGACTCCATCTCGTCTTTTTGTTTCTTCGTCAAGGTCATCTTCTTCCTCTGCTGTTGATTCAGGCCGGGGAGTCTACATAAGAAAATAGACACTTCTTAAGGCTGGGTTCATATTGCGAATCGGATGTGGTTTCCCTTGCTGAAGGCAGCCATAATAACTGAAAAGCATTACTCATTACTTTGTCATTTCCAGCTGCAAACCGTTAAGAAAAAGACACTCATGGCTCAAAATCTTTGCCCCTGCTTTATATGTTCTAGTACAGTGAAGAGGGTTAGAACATGTAAAGTGCTTTTTTTCTTAAGGGCTTTTTCATACCAGATGCGTTGGGGCTATGCTGGCTGCCATCGCAGCCACAACACGAATAAGGCAAAAAGCCCTGCCAACAATGGTGTCAATTCACACCACTGAACCACTGTGGAGCGCGCTGAACAAAAAAGCACTGCATGCATTTTTTTAGCACACCGAGATTCAATTCAGACAACTGCATCTCAATGCAGTTGCAATGAATGGAACTTATTAAAAATAAAATAAAAAAAATGTACAGAAAAACGACCCCATCCTATTAACAAAAAAAAAAACAAACACACTGTAGCTTTCTTCATTGTCTCCATTTTGCACAGGGGAAAAATAATCTGTTACCCACCCCGTTGGAAGCACGCCTGCTTGCTTTCCACTCATCCAACTGGGCTTTTGTCTTAGCATCAACCTTCACAAGAAGCTTCTTCTCCCCAATCTGCAGGTCATGAAGCAAACGCAATGCTCGAAGAGTGGATTCAGGTTCCTTATACTCACAAAACCCAAAAGCTATAATAAAAAAAAACACATCAAAACACTCACAATGTAACAATATTTAACCACTTCCAGCCCAAGCCAATTCTAGCATTGCTCACTTACATGCAAAAAATAAATAAATGTGTATATAATTTTTTTTTTTTTTTAAGCAGAGACTTTAGGGAATAAAATGGCAATTCTTTACAAAGTATTTGCACAACAATTTTTCAAATGTGACTTTTTTGGGGAAAAAAACACTTTCATGAATAAAAAAGGGAAAAAAGGAAACAATATTTACCCCAGTGTTTTTGTATAATGTGAAGGATGATATGCCGAGTAAATTGATACCCAATATGTCATGCTATAAAAAAAAAAAAATTGTACATACTCGTGGAATGGCGCCAAACTTCCATACTTAAAAATATCCATAGGCTACGCTTTAAACTTTTTTTTTTTTTACAGGTTACCAGTTTACAGTTACAGAGGAGGTCTAGTGCTAGAATTATTGCTCTAACGTTCATGGTGATGGCTCACGTGTGTGGTTTGAACGCTGTTTACATATGCAGGTACGACCTATGCATGCGTTCGCTTGTGTGTGCGAGCATGAGGTGATGGAGGGGCACTTAAATTAAAAACAAAGTTATTTTTTACACTTTCACCTTTCAATTTTTGATCACTTTTATTCCTATTAAAAGGAATGTAAAAAAAACTCTTGTAATAGGAAGTGACAGGTCCTCTTTACAGAGGACGCGCTTTATTAGGTACACCTGTTCAATTGCTTGGTTAACACAAATTGCTAATCAGACAATTATATGGCAGCAACTCAATGCATTTAGGCATCTAGATGTGGTGAAGGTGACTTGCTGAAGTTTAAACTGAGCATCAGAATGGGAAATGGGATTTCAGAGACTTTAAATGTGGCATGTTTTTTGGTGCCAGACAGGCTGGTCTGATTATTTAAAACAAACTGCTGATCTACTGGTATTTTAACGTACAACCATCTCTAGGATTTACAGAGAATGGTCCGAAAGAAAATATCCAGTTGTGTGGAGGAAAATGCTTTGATGTCAGATAATAGAAAAGCAGCAGTAACTAAAAAAGCCACTCATTACAACCAAGATATGCAGAATACAATCTTTGAAAGTCCAATGCATCGAACCTTGAAGCAGATGGACAACAGCAACAGAAGACCACACCGGGTGCCACTCCTGTCAGCTAAGAACAGGAAACAGACTACAATTCGCACAGGCTCACTAAAATTGGAAAATTGAAGATCGTAAAAATGTTGCCCTTGCCTGGTGAGTCTCGATTTCAGCTGCGACATTCAGGTGGTAGGGTCAGAATTTGGTGTAAAAATGAAAGCATGGATCCATCCTGCCTTGTAGCAAAAGTTCAGGCTGGTGGGGTAATGGTGTAGGGCAGGGATAGGCAATTAGCAGACCTCCAGCTGTTGCAAAACTACAAGTCCCATCATGCCTCTGCCTCTGGGTATCATGCTCGAGGCTGTCAGACTTGCCATGCCTCATGAGACTTGTAGTTCTGCAACAGCTGGAGGTCCGCTAATTGCATATCCCTGGTGTAGGGGATATTTGGCACACTCTGGGTCCCTTGGTACCAACTGAGCATCGTTTAAATGTCATGGCCTACCTGAGTATTGTTGCTGACCATGACCATCCCTTTATTACAGTGTAGCCATCTTCTGATGGCTCCTTCCAGCAGGATAATGCACCATGTCACAAAGCTCAAGTCATCTCAAACATGACAATAAGCTCACTGTACTCGGATGGCCTCCAGTCACCAGATCCCAATCCAATATAGAGTAACTTTGGGGAGTGGTGGAATTGGAGATTCGCAGCCAACAAATCTGCAGCAACTGCGTGACACTATCATGTCAATATGGACCAAAACATCTGAGAAATATTTCTAACACCCTGTTGAATATATGCCGCGAAGGATTAGAGCAATTCTGGAGGCAAAAGGGGGCCCAATCCAATACTAGCGCATCTGGAAAGTATTCACAACACTTCACTTTTTCCACATTTTGTTATGTCACAGCCTTAATTTCCTCAAAATTCTACCAACAATAACACTATAATGAAACCGTGAAAGAAATTTGTTTGAAATCTTTTTTTTAATTTACAAAACACACACACATTGAGCTTTTGCTCAATACTTTGAAGCATCTTTGGCATCAATTACACCCTTAAAGCAGCGTTCCACCCAAAAATGGAACTTCCACTTTTCCGGTCTTTTGAGGAAAAATAATTGATTTAATAAAAAAATAAGACAAGTTAGCCCAATTTTTTTTTTATATTGTGAAAGATAATATTACACCGAATAAATTAATACCCAACAAGTCACGCTTCAAAATTGTGCCCGCTCATGGAACAGTGACAAACATTTACCCTTTAAAATATTGCACGTTTTGAGTTAGAGGAAGTCCAGGACTAGAATTATTGCTCTCGTTCTACCGATCACGGCGATACTTCACATGTGTGGTTTGACCACCGCTTTCATATACAGGGCGAGTTTAAAATAATTTTTTCTTTCTTACTTTAACTTTTATTTTTTTCACTGTTCTTTTAAAATAAAAATTTGTGTCACTTTTATTCCTATTACAAGGAATGTAAAAATCCCTTGTAATAGAAAAAAGCATGACAGGTCCTCTTAAATATGAAATCTGGGGGCGGCGCTATCTTCCCCTCACTCGTCTCCATGGCCAGGGACAGGTCCGGATCGCCGTTACCGACCTGGCTCCTAGATTCCAAGCAAAATTGTCAAGCCCTGACAAATATATCTATCTATCTATCTACACACACACACACACACACACACACAGTGGCGACGGAAAGTATTCAGACCCACTTAAATTTTTCACTTTGTTATATTGAAGCCATTTGCTTAAATCATTTAATTTCGTTTTTTTTTTTCCTCATTAATGTACACACAGCACCTCATATTGACAGAAAAACACAGAATTGTTTACATTTTTGCAATTTATTAAAAAAGAAAAACTGAAATACCACATGGTCTTAAGTATTCAGACCCTTTGCTGTGACATATTTAACTCAGGTGCTGTCCAGGCATACTACTATGCCACAACATTTGCTAGGATCTCTGACGAAGTATGCTAGTAATACTAAAATATGGGTCTATTTAGAATAGGAGCTTAGTGGTGCCAATTTATCTGTAATGCCCTGGATCCCGTGCTCATGCAGAGCATTCCGGCCAATCAACTCGCCTCCAACTACTTCCACAGTCACAGTCTGGGACTCTCCACATAAGACATTCTCATGGAAATATAACTCTCCTCTCTACTACCCATATAGAACCATAACTTTTTTCGCCCAGGCAACATGGATGCCGGCTTTAAAGCCTGGTCGACTGAAGGTCCACGCCTTCTGCATCACCTCACCCGGAGTAACCATCCCAAACCTCTAATGGATATTTTGGGCCCTAGACAGGACTCCTTCATGGACATTTGGAGATACAGTTAAAGCAATTTGTGGACTCCCTCCCACATCCACTACGAAGTACCCAGGATTTAACACCGATTGAAGAGGTATTTTTCCACAAAGAACCTCCTTCTCATTGCATTTCACAATTCTACAAAGCCTTCCTCCAGCTGCAGGATTCTTAATTTCCGGAATTCCTTAATAAATGGGAATCCGACTAAAACTCTCATATTACCAATGACCAGAGGGTTAAGATCCTTCAACTCGCTCAAGTCTCTTCCATCTCATCCAGGATTACTGAAATGAACTACAAGCTACTGACTAGATGGCACTATACACCAGCCAAAATCCATAGCATGTTCCCCTCCTGTTCCCGTTGTGTTGGAGGAACTGCAGGAACACAGCAACCCACGCTCACATCTGGTGGACGTGCCCGATAAGTCAACCCTACTGGCTACACATAATTTGGCTTGTGAACCAAATAACAAACTCTGCTATACTCCTAGAGCCGTGGACAGTACTCTAACACAATGGAAGCAGTGGATTAATACATTTGCTCACTAACCCGACACCTGCTCAACACTGCCAAGGCCCTCATCCCAGCTAATTGGGGACAACCTCACGCCCCCTCAATGCAAAATTGGATACAGGCAGTGAACAAAATCTGCCCGATGGAAGAACTCACCCTCATTGCCAAGGACAAGCCTCTTCGCCACACGGTGACTTGGTCCCCGTGGATGGACTTTAAAAACTAACGAATACAGGGACATAATGTTAGTCTCCTCAACAACCACAACACACTCACCTACAGACACCAAATGTGTCATAGGGATATATAAATCTTAGCCTAAGATTAGCCCGTTTCTCTAATGGTAGCTGAGTCTGCTTACATTTTGAGAAGTCCATTGAACACAAACCCTCACCTTACTCCCATCCCTCCTTTTCACCACCCTAGTCCTCTTAGGTTCTCTTTCTTCCTCACTTCTCTCCTTATCCCCCACTCCTCTTTGTCCCCTTCTCTCTCCCCCCCCCTTTCTGGCCTAGCCAGTCATCCAAATATATGCACAATTAACTAAATGATGTGAACACATATGCTGAGGTATAATTAGACAGACCCAGGCTCAAACGCAGAATTGTGTATACAGTAATAGGAGCCTATCTGCCCCTGTGTGTCGTATGTCGACATCCTATGTATGCATATGTGCTTACCACTTGATTGCCTATTGTATTGTTGTATTGTTATTTTGCGTTCAATAAACAAAAAAACTCAGGTGCTGTCCATTTCTTCTGATCATCCTTGAGATGGTTCTACACCTTCATTTGAGTCCAGCTGTGTGAGTATACTGATTGAACTTGATTAGGAAAGCCACACACCTGTCTATATAAGACCTTACAGCTCACAGTGCATGTCAGAGCAAATGAGAATAATGAGGTCAAAGGAAATGCCGGAAGAGCTCAGAGACAGAATTGTGGCAAGGCACAGATCTGGCCAAGGTAACAAAAACATTTCTGCTGCACTTAAGGTTCCTAAGAGCGCAGTGGCATCCACAATCCTTACGACCAGAACCCTTCCTAGAGCTGGCTGTCCAGCCAAACTGAGCTATCGAGGGAGAAGAGCCTTGGTGAGAGAGGTAAAGAGGAACCCAAAGATGACTGTGGCTGAGTTCAAGAGATGCAGTCGGGAGATGGGAGAAAGTTGTAGAAAGCCAACCATCTGTGCAGACCTCCACCAGTCGGGGCTTTATAGCAGAGTGGCCCGATGGAAGCCTCTCCTCAGTGCAAGACACATCACATGAAAGCCGGCATGGAGTTCGCTAAAAAACAAAACAAAAAAAAACCCTGTAGGACTCCAAGATAGTGAGAAATAAGGTTCTCTGGTCTTAAGAGAGAATTAAGGCCAAAAAGTTCTAAGCGGTATGTGTTGAGAAAACCCAGGCACTGCTCATCACCTGTCCAATACAGTCCCAACAGTGAAGCATGGTGGTGGAAGCAGGGACAGGACGACTGGTTGCAATCGAGGGAAAGATGAATGCGGCCAAGTACAGAGATATCCCGGAAGAAAACCTTCTCCAGAGTGGTTAGGATCTCAGACTGGGCCGAAGGTTTACTTTCCAAGACAATGACCCTAAGCACACAGCTAAAATAACGAAGGAGTGGCTTCACAACAACTGACTGTTCTTGAATGGCCCAGCCAGAGCCCTGACTTGAACCCAATTGAGCATCTCTGGAGAGACCTAAAAATGGCCGTTCACCAACGTTTACCATCCAACCTGACAGAACTGGAGAGGATCTGCAAGGGGGAATGGCAGAGGATCCCCAAATCCAGGCGTGAATTATATCAAAAGGGTGCTTCTACTAAATACTGAGCAAAGAGTCTGAATACTTAGGACCATGTGATATTTCAGTTTCTTTTTTAATAAATCTGCAAAAACGTCAACAATTCTGTGTTTTTCTGTCAATATGGGGTGCTGTGTGTACATTAATGAGGAAAAAAAATGAACTTAAATGATTTAAGAAAATGGCTGCAATATAACAGAGTGAAAATTTAAGGAGGGTCTGAATACTTTCCATCCCCTCTATTCATGTGACAACACTGAAGACATGCCCCTTTGCTACAATCTAAAGTAGTGAGTGTACAGCTTGTATAATGGTGCACATTTTGCTGTCTCCTCAAAATAACTCACTCAGCCATTAATGTCTAAACCGCTGGCAAAAAAGTGAGTACACCCCTAAGTGAAAATGTCCAAATTTGGCCCAATTAGCCATTTTTCCTCCCCGGTGACATGCGATTCATTTTACAAGGTCTCAGGTGTAAATGGGGAGCAGGTGTGTTAAATTTGGTGTTAACGCTCTCACACTGGTCACTGGAAGGTCAACATGGCACCTCATGTCAAAGAACTTGAGGATCTGAAAAAAAGAATTGCTGCTCTAAAGATGGTATAGGCTAAAAGATTGCCAAGATCCTGAAACTGATCTACAGCATGGTGGCCAAGACCATACAGCGGTTTAACAGGACAGGTTCCACTCAGAACAGGCCTCGCCATGGTTGACCAAAGAAGTTGAGTACACATGCTCAGCCTCATATTGAGAGGTTGTCTTTGGGGAAATAGACGTATGAGTGCTGCCAGCATTGCTGCTGAGGTTGAAGGGGGTCAGCCCATCTTCACACACTGCATCAAATTGGTCTGCATGGCTGTCATCCCAGAAGGAAGCCTCTTCTAAAGATGATGCACAAGAAAGCCCGCAAACAATTTTCTGAAGACAAGCAGACTAAGGACATAGATTACTGGAATCATGTCCTGTGGTCTGATGAGAGCAAATTAAACTTATTTGGTTCAGATGGTGTCAAGCGTGTGTGGTGCAACCAGGTGAGGAGTACAAAGACAAGTGTGTCTTGCCTACAGTCAAGCATGGTGGTGGGAGTGTCATGGTCTGGGGTTACAGGAGTGCTGTCGGCACTCGGGTGCTACAGTTCATTGAGGGAACCATGAATGCCGTGTACTGTGACATACTGAAGTAGAGCTGATCCCCTCCCTGCAGAGACTGGGCCGCAGGGCAGTATTCCAACATAAGGACCCCAAACACACCTCCAAAACGACCGCTGCCTTGCTAAAGAAGCCGAGGGTAAAAGGTTATGTACTGGCCAAGCATGTCTCCAGACCTAAACCCTATTGAGCATCTGTGGAGCTTCCTCAAATGGAAGGTGCAGGAGTGCAAGGTCTAACATCCACCAGCTCCATGATGTTGTCATGGAGGAGAGTAAGAGGACTCCACTGGTAACCTGTGAACTCCATGCCCAAGAGGAGTTAGGAGGTGCTGGAAAATAATGGTGGCCACACAAACTAGACACTTTGGGCCCAATTTGGACATTTTCACTTTGCGGCGTACTAACCTTTGTTGCCAGTGGTTTAGACATTAATGGCTGTGTGTTGAGTTATTTTGAGGAGGCAGCAAATTTACACTGTTATACAATCTGTACACTCACTACTTTACCTCGTAGTAAAGTATTTCTTCAGTGTTGTCACATGAAAAAATAGAATAAAATATTTACAAAAATGTGAGGGGTGTACTTTTGTGAGATTATATATATATATATATATATATACACATACACACACACACTTCCATATATATTTGGACACAGAATCATTTTTATTTTTTTCCAGGTATTTACCAAAACATATTCTAGCTATAGTTAAATAATGGATATGAAAGTGCACACACTCCGATTTGAGGGTATGTACATTCAAATCGTAAAAAGGGTTTAGGAGTTACAGCTCTTAAGACTAGTCACCCACTTTTTCAAAGGACTAAAAGTAATTGGACAATTGAATTTAAAAAGCGGTTTCATGGCCAGGTGCGGGTTATTTCATCAATTAAGCAGGTAAAAGGTCTGGAATTGATTTTAAAGGCCCGTACACACAATCTGACTTTTTGAAACCAAACATGCAAATTAGCTGTTTTAAGGCAACATCCAACCGTGTGTACGCTCCATCGGACAAACTTTTTTGTTTTTCATCGGACAAATGTTGGCTGTGCGAACAGACGAACTGACTACATAAGTCCGATCGTGTGTACAGAAAACCATCGGACACGCATGCTCAGACCCAATGCAAAAGATCAAACAATACAGAAGTTGACCAAAGGTGGCGGTAAAGAGCAGAAAAGCCACGTGATTTGGTGAAAGTTGGCTGGAAAAATTCGGACCATGCATATGCTTAACAAGTTCAAGGGGAACCCCTTTTGTACAGAAATCCACGGGAAACATTGTATTGAGCCCGATCGTGTGTACGAGGCTTAAGTGTGATATTTGCATATGAAATCTATTGCTGCAAACCTACATCATGCGTATAAAAGGAGCTGTCCATGCAAGTGAAACAGGTTATCGTAAGGACTTCAAAAACAAATCCAACAGAGACATAGCAGCAACATTAGGCGTGGCCAAATCAACAGTTTGGTAAATTGAGGAAAGAAGAATACACTGGTAAGCTCAGCAACATAAAAAGGCCTGGACGTCCATGGAAGACTACAGTAGTGGATGATCGCAGGATCCTCTCTATGGTAAAGAAAAACCCATTCACAGCATCCAGACAAAGACACTCTCCAGGAGGTGAGTGTATCATTGTGAAAGTCTACAATCAAGAGAAGACTTCACAAGAGCAAATACAGAGGGTTCACCACAAGGTGCAAACCATTCATAAGCCTGAAGAATAGAAAAGCCAGATTAGACTTAGCCAAATAACCATCTAAAAAAAAAAAGCAATCTATGGATGGCTGAAACTAAGAAATCTGTACCAGAATGACAGAAAAAAAAAAAAAAAAGTGTGGAGAAGGCTGAACAGGTCATGATACAAAAGCACACAACTTCATCTGTAAAACATGGTGGAGGCAGCGTGATGGCATGTGAATGCATGGCTTCCAGTGGCACCGGGTCATTGGTGTTTATTAATGTGAGAAAAGACAGAACCACGGGCGGCACAGTGGTGTAGTGGTTAGCACTCTCACCTAGCAGTAAAAAGGGTCCTTGGGCCACTCCTGTGGACAGATACAATGAAATATTTGGGGATCTACATTTCCCCCTCTACCTCTGATTTTTGTGCCCTTAATCTGGATCCACTGGTGCGGAGGATGAGGACTAGACTGAAGGCATGGTCGCATCTCCCTCTCACTTTGATTGGGAGAATTAATTTATTTAAGATGAAGCTTTTGCCTGCTTTTCTCTATGTTCTCAGACATGCTCCAGTCTGGATTCCTAAAAAAATATTTCGCACGATAAATTCTCTTTTGGTGTCCTTTCTCTGGGGCGCTGGTCAGCCACGGTTTAAGCTCACGGTATTGCAGAGGCCTTGGGGGGAGGGCGGGTTAGCTTGCCCGGATTTGCACTCCTACTATGTGGCGGCTCTTCTGTCCCATGCTCATAATTGGCTGGTTTCAGACGAGTCCAATGCGGCGGTGGTCCTGGAAGCGGCGTGGTTGGGGTCGTATGAGGCACTAAGACACTTGGTGTATCGCGGTCTACGAGCCCCTTTTCTTCTTACTGCTGCAATGAGGGCGGTTATAAGGGCATGGAAGGCTGCCAATCTGATGCGCCCCGTACCCTCGGGACACATCTCCCCGCATAGTCCTCTTTGGTTCAACCCGAATTTACCGGAATTTGGCTCTATTCCCGACCCTAGTGTATGGGCAAGCAGGGGTATCAAATATATTGATCAACTCTGTGTTGAGGGAAAAATACAGACCTTTGATAGGCTGAAACAACAGTATACACTGCCCAACTCACACTTATTCAGATACTTACAACTTAATCATGCCTTTCGAACGCAGTTTGGAAATGCCCCCGTCGCGTTTTACACCTCGAGGTTGGAATCTCTGCTCAGAGATGTTGACCTGTCCAAACCGTTGTCTGCCATCTACAAGGTATTACTCCCAGGTGTCCATACCGGTTTGGAACTCCAAAGGGCAAGGTGGGAAGCTGATTTTCCCTCCTTGGATACGGAGGACTGGGAAGATGTATGGGAGTATCCTTTCCTACAGTTAGTGTCAGCCAGAGATAGATTGGTGCAATTCAAAATAGTACATAGGGTATATTACACTCCGCAACGTCTTCACAGAATCTATCCATCTGTCCCTGATTCTTGTTGGAGATGCAACTCACTTTCGGCGGATTTCATACACATGTTCTGTAGCTGTCCTCAGATAGCTGGGTTCTGGGTGGAGGTGACTAATTTTATTCTGGCGGTTACCACCGTCAACATACCTTTGTCGGTCGAGATATGCCTCTTGGGACTGGTCGAGCCGCTGGCTCCACGCCGAGCGCTCAGAACACTCCTGGGCTTATTGCTGTACTATGCCCGTAAGTCGATTGTTCTCAAATGGAAGGCCCCGGTAGCCCCCTCTATTAATTTTTGGAAGCACTTAGTGAATACGGCTCTCCCTCTTTACAGGGCCACCTACCTTTCGCGAGGGTGTGGCACTAAATTTCATAAAGTATGGGGCATTTGGACGGAGTCGCGTGACACCAACGCTGACTTGAATCCGGACTGATGGAGTTTTCATTAGTGACTAGTGGAAGAGTTCTAAGTTGTGTGATATTCATGTAACCCTGGGTCATTATTTACGTGGGCAATAGGGGATTGGTAGGTGAAGGGTGATGCTTGCATATTTTATCCTGGGTCTGAGCGTGGACTGCGATGGAGCATGGGCGAATTAAGTAACTGTCCTGAGTAATGTGCAGTGGTGCTGGAGCGTACAGGGGGAGGGGGGGGGGGGGGTTCTTTTTTCTGTTTGGATGCACACGCCGGTGGCGGTGTATCGAGTGGGGGGGAGGGGGAGGGTTATTTGGTTGTTCCCTGATTGTTTGACTCTATTTGGTTGACCCTGATTGTTGGGGGGTTTTTGTAATAATCAGCCTGGGTATGCCCAATAGGCTGTAGGTTGTTCTATTGTTTACTTGCAAATTAATAAAAATAATTAAAAAAAAAAAAATAAAAAAAAAAAAAAAATAAAAGGGTCCTTGGTTCGAATCCCAACCACGACTCTACCTGCCTGGAGTTTGCATGTTCTCCCTGTGCCTGCGTGGGTTTCCTCCGGGTACTCCGGTTTCCTCCCGCACTCCAAAGACATGCAGGTAGGTTAATTGGATTCTGTCCAAAATTAGCCCTAGAATATGAATGGGGACCTTAGATTGTGGGCTCCTTGAGGGTAGGGACCTACAGGGATAGGGGTAGACACTCACTCAGGTTAAACTGGACGGACTGGTGTCTTTATTCAACCTTACTATGAAACTATAACCAGATGAATTCTGCAGTTTTTAGAGATATTTAGATTTAGAGGTATACTGCCCAGATTCAGCCAAATGCAGCAAGGTTGATTGGACGGCGCTTCACGGTACTGATGGATGATGAGCCAAAAAACTGCAAAAACAACCCAGAAACTTTTCAAGGCAAAGACCTGGAATATTATGCATTGGCCATCACCTGATCTAAACCCAATTGAGCATGCATTTCACTTACTGAAGGCAAAACTAAAGGCAGGAAGACCCACAAAGAACTGAAGAGAGCTACAGTTAGAGCCTGGCAAAGCATCAGAAAGGAGGAAACCCAGCCCAGTCTTTGGTAATGTCCATGGGTTCCAGACTTCAGGCAGTCACCGTCAGTAAAGAATTCAACAAAATATTAAAAATGAACATTTCTAATTAGATTTGTCCAATTACATTTAAGCCACTGAAAATATGGGGGGGGGGAAAGAGACTGTGTATAAAAAAAAAAAACTGTTGCAGTTCCTAAAATCTGTACTTTATGTTCAACCCCATGTATTAAAGCTGAAAGTCTGCACTTCAAATTAATTTGGATTGTTTAGTTTTCATTTTATTCTGGTGGCATACAGAGCCCAAAGTATGAAAATTGTGCCCGTGTCCAAAAATACAAGTGTATGTGTGTATACACACACACCCACACAGTATGCATAAATACACATTAGCATACATTCATTTTATGAAATACATACCTATGAAATTCAATAACAGAAGAAGAATGATGCTCATACATACCACACTTACCTTGAAGCTTCCCAGATGCTCCTTGCACACGTTTCCAGCTTAAAACCAAGCCGCATTTCTATAACAAAATTAAATGTGAAAAAATGCTTTTAAAAACCTAAATGACACACTTGTCATGTGAAATAATGCACTGCTCTTTATTCCAAAATGTTGTGAAACATTTACAAGCGGCTACTACTAAATTCAGTAGTTAATTCATACAATGACAGTCTGCCTTAAAAGAACAAGTTTACGGTTATGTAAACACTCCCAGCGGCTAAAATATTTCTAAGAATAGTTTTGCATTAAACATATTATAGGGCTAAATGAGCATCAGTGCCATAGCGTTTCATTGAAAAAAAAAAATGGCCTTCCACATAAATGGGAAGAAAAATGCACTTATTTACAGCCGCTACATGCCCGTTTCATTTTCCAACCAGCATAATTTATTCTCAATTTTGAATGCCCTAAAAACAGGTAAAAAAAATAAAAATAAAAAAATGAACACACAACTTACTGGTGAATGTGTTTAAAACTTTACTTACTGCTAAAAGTTGTCTGATAAGCATATCAGAGGCTTTCTCAGAAATATTGCCAACAAAAACAGTGGTTGTTGGTCCGCTGTTCTCATCATTTTCTTTGTTCTTAAGACCCATCAAATCCTTCCGAGGCCCAAGATGTTTTCCAACCATAGATACTGTGGGTAGCAAAACCTTGCAATAGGAAAAGAAACAAAGACCAATATTTTAACCACGATGGATCAACAGAAGATGCATTTTTTTTAATTTTGTAATGCAAGCCATAGAATATAAGACAAAAAAATTTGATCAGGCAGTTGAAAACTGGCCCAATACTAATTTATGACTAAACAAACTTGGAAAAAGAAAAAAAAAAATTAACTCAAATAATTTGCTTTGGCCAAGCTGGACTAAACTATTTCTTTATCAATTGCTGTAGCTGTTGTCATTGCTGTATAAAAACTACCTAGCATCAGCTACCATATTTATCGAGTACAACATGCACCCCAAGTTTAGGAGGCAAGTTTAAAGGGGGGGGGGGGGGAAACACTTATATTTTAAATCCCCTGCAGCCTTGCACACTGTCCAGCCTTGCACAAATTTGCAGCATATTTCATTTTAATTTAGTGCCGCCACCTTAGATCTTCGGCTCCTCTCTCTGCCGACATAGACCGAGCTGAGCAGAGTGTACTCTGCTCCACTCGCAGTAACGCCCCCGTCCCGCCCCTTGGGCCCGGGTACTATGATGGACACAACTCCGGTCCAATGGCGGGACGTAAATGCAAGGAGGCGGGACTGGGCGTGACTGCGAGTGGAGCCAAGTACACAGTGCATTCGGCTTGGCAAATGTAGGCGGTGCTCCACAGAGCGCAGATCAGAGGGGGATCGGCGTATAACACGCATCCACGATTTCAAGAGGAAACAGGTGCGCGTTATACGCTGATAAATACAGTGCTTATAGAGTACAGCGATGTGTTTCCATTTGCTGTTGAAATTAAATAAGGCTGGGTAGACTGCTGCTCAGCCATTCACAGGAATCATTGTACGTTATCAATACGATGCTTCCTCTCATTGGCTGAGGTGGAGATCATGCCTTCATTCACCCACCTCTCCATCTCAGCCAACCAGAATCAAAGTGTAAAACATGCCTGCAATACAAACGTATCTTCCATAGGAGCCTATCTCCATACATGAAAAGCTGTCACCGACACTAAGAATTGTGATAAATAAATTGTTCTACATTTGGATGTATGCTTCTAATGCACGTAAAACATAGGAAAACAAAGCCCAGCTACATGAAGCCTAAAACTTCCAAAGCAGACCTGCATCTGGTCAGCAGAGGAGACAATCTTCTTATAAGTAGACAACACCTACGCTTAGCTGAAAAACGGAATTATTGGGTATAAAAGCAGTTTTGGTTGTTTCAGTGTACAATTGGCCCTCCATAACTGAATGTTAGACAATCAGTAACATGCTCTGCTTAAAAGTTTTTAGCAGTCAGAAGGGTGTCAGGGTTTCCATTTCTGTCACCACTGCCAAAGAGTATCATGTTTTGGTATAGTCCAATAAGTAGAAGTGCACTGAAATTTCAGCTGCTGAAACATATCGGTCGAAAACGTGGTATTAGGCATTCAGCCAAAAGAAAATTTGACGATAACGGCACAGAAAAGGGAGCGAGTTCTGCCCCGGGTGCCGTACATTGAGGGGGTGTAAACCTGGCCTCTCAGCGTCCTCCCCTCCCTACTCCTCAAGCAGAGCCGTGATCTTACTAACGGAGCTGAACTGTCCGGGCGGGCGCAGTAACAATGTCCCTCCTCCTGTGATAGCACACTGGTACAATGCCAGGCCACTGAATCAGTGTGATGTATAACAGGAGCCGCAACATTGAATTTCCTAGCCCGCGGTGCCACAGAAAAACTCCGTGGCACTGCTGAGGCTGCATTTCTCTCTTGTACCATGTCTGCAGTCTGACCATCTCTTGTATCACGTCTGCTAGAGGTGCACTGAATGGAAGTTTTGCTAATAGTATTAGAAGTGTGTTTAAGATTGCAGACATGATACAAAAGATGGTTAGAGACTGCATTTTTCTTGAGCTTTTCTTGTACTAAAGGTGCCAATAATGGCCAACAATAAATTCATATTAATTTAAATTGATATTAATTAAAAAGTCCAATACAATTATATATAAAAATATAATTTTTAAATACTGTCATCTTCAGCTAAGTGCAGCCTGTGTTTTCCGTTTTGGCACCAAAATTACCATTTGGTGCACCCCTACCAATGAGGATACCAAGCATGGCCGATTCAACACCACAGTAATAACATTTTTAAACTTTTATATATAGAAATGTTAGAGAGTTACTAACATGCAGTCGCATACCATTTCTGCTCAGACTTGGATTATGTTACTTTATGTCTTTATAGACTACAGAACACTTTTCCAGTACTGGTATGATGTATAAAAAAGGATAGAAAAGCTGTCAGCAGTTTGCAATATTAAAGGTTAGGTGTTGGGGCGTGGCCTGGAGAGCAATGGAGTAGGATGCATGGAGTGAGCGCTCTGCTTGCCCACACTACTGAATTTGATATCCTGCGTTAATCCTACCCAATTTTCCTCAGCATCTACAAACCAGCAGACCTGCCTTGTTCCCAACGCAGTCCTCAGAGCCTTCTAGCTTGTCAGAGCACTGCTCGAGGCCACCATCGCAGGTCCTCTTCCTCATCCTGTATTAGCTGGAGGGACAGACCAGGGATTCGGCCCAACTCCCGGAGCGGTGGCGATCTTGCTCCACCCGGCGGCGGCACCTGCAGGTTTGACTGAACTCCCTGGATGCCCTGAGCCCAGTCTCGGATTATTACAGCCACCGGCCTGGGGACTCTGTCGTGGTGCCTCCTTATCCTGCAGCTGCCCGAGGGATAGTGCGGCGGCTTCAGCCCAACTCACGGAATGGTGGCCATTTTGCTCCACTCTGCAGCGGCCCTGGCAATTACAGGACTTCCTGATCATCCAGTTTCCTCCTACAACCCCCGAACTTCGCGGCTAGCTGACCGCTACTTACAGTTATTGAGGATCCGGCCTAGTAAGCAGCGGCCATCTTGGTACACCCGGGGACTCTCCTGCCCACCTCTGAAGTATGTCTAAAAAGGACCTTTGAGGCTGCTGACAAACTTGCCAAGTACCACAGGCTTGGAGAAGACCAACAGGTTGAAGATGGCACCAGCACTCCGAGGTGGCCACTAACGAGGTGCTCGATGCCATCGCCCTTTGCCAGAGAACGCTCACCACCAAAATTGAGGTCAAAATTGATGCATCCGACAGGATCTCTTGACCCTGCGGGACCGCGTGGCAGAGATGGAGACGCATATTAGCAGAGCAGAAGATATCTTGCACCCCCTGCAACATACCACTGATGAGGTGCGCCCTCAGCTACAACAGATTAGTGCGAAACCGGACGACATGGAGAATTGCCTCCGGAGATACAATCTCCGCTTTATCGGCTGACTAGAGACTGCCGAGAGCAACGACTCGGCAAGCTTCTTTGAAAGCTTTCTGACATCCAACTTTGGCAGAGATGCATTCTCGGAGATGTTCGCTGTGGAGAGAACCCATTGACTCCCTGCCTGTTGTCCTCCCCAAAAAGCTCCGCCGCGTACCCCGATAGCAAAATTTCAGGGACTGCAAGAAAATTCTCCAACTGACCAGAAAGAAGGGAAATATGCCCTACACCAGCACACATTGATGTGGGTATTCCTTTTTCTACACCAACATATTTGAAACCGCATGCTTATGCTAAAGTTACTATGTTATTGTCATACATGAACTATCGATATTGGTTGTCGCTGTGTTTTATGCTATCTGATGTGTCTATGTCTGCTCTGCTAATCCAACTGTGGTCTATCAAAACACTGCTCATATCCGCCATTAGTTCCCTGAAGTTTCTCACGTGGAATGTTAGAGGCTTGCGCAATAAGATTACACGCATTACCGTCCTGACATCACACTAGTTGAGACTCGCGCTACGGACCACCTACAATCCTCTCTTAAAAAGCCTTGGATAGGCTGGGCCTATCACACCGCCCACACCTCACACTCCAGTGGGGTATCAGTCCTGGTTGCAAAAAGGGTTCTATTTGATCTAGTGTTACTCCAGACGGACCAGCAGGGCAGATGTGTTTATACATGCCACCAACAATGGATCCCCAATCCTGATACTAGCTTGCCATGTCTCTCCCCTCCCCCTCCCCCCATGCAACTCACTTGTAATTAAGGAGGGTCTTGCCTTTATGACACAATGTACCAGCAGCGTGGATGGGGAACTTTAATATGACCCACACTGGACTGAATGGGCAACTGGATCCGACCCTTGACACACATCAGACTATAACGCATACTAATTTTGCTATTGTTGACACTTGGCGCCACAAGCATCCGCACACTAAAGTTTTCTTGTGCTTCTCAGCCAGTCACAAAACGATATCATGCATCGATTTCATCTTAATTTAAAAGTCCCTGACACCTAAACTGGGAGATGTGGGCTTTGCTCCGAGAAGACTTTTGAATCATGATCCAGCAAGCCTCCCCTGCTCCATCTTGGCGGTTAAAGCCATTTTGGCTGATGGCTCTGCAGGACCAGGATGACATCCCCGCAGAACTACAATACTATTTCACAGCCAACAGGGACTCAGCCGCATATGACATGGTGAGAGAGGTTTAAACTCCACGTCCGTTCCCTCCTTTCCACGCGTATTCCACAAGTTAAACGGTCATCGAAACGTATTGTCCAACAGGTTACAGAACATCTACAGGTGTTGGAGGAGGCATTCCATCGTGACCCCTCACCTAGCACTGCCAACAATGTTAAGATTCAGACGCGACAGGTCTCCCAATGATATTGAAAAAAGCTAAGCAACGCACCTTTTTCTATAAAAAAAAAAGGGTGTTTGAGTATGGAAAAAGATCGGGCAAACTACTTGCGTATCTTGCTCATCTAGACGTGCGTCCCCCTGTGGTTAGTCATCGATAGATCCGCAGGGGAACGACATTACTGATCCACAACAAGTGGCTTAGGAATTTGGGAAATTCTACCGTACACGCTACACTTCCCGAGTCACCCACACCCTGATACAGGTATTCTACCCCCCTCTATGAGAGGGGCCCAAATTGTAGTAATACCGAGGCTTGGTAAGGACCCTAAATACACGGAATCATATAGACCTATTTCCTTGCTATAGGTTGACATTAAAGAGGGAGTCCACCTAAAAAAAAAAAAAAAAAAAAAAAAAAAAAGATTAAAAGCCAGCAGCTACAAATACTGCAGCTGCTGACTTAATAAATGGACACTTACCTGTCCCAGGGTCCAGCAATGTTGGCAGCCGAAGTGGAGCAACGGGAAGGTGCACGACTCCACTGGAGTCTATTCCCGGAAGTGGGTGCAGATACCTGTATTAGACCGGTATCTGCACCCCCCTAAAAGGTGGCATTTGTGGTACCTGGGGGGGTAGGTTATTCTGTCACTGGTCCATCCTGACCAGACAGGCTTCATGCCAGGGAAAAATACTGCGATGAACATTCGCCGCCTATTCATGAACATTCAGGGGTCCCATGATGAAATCGGTTTGAGGGTTGTGGTGTCTCTGGATGCCACCGAGGCCTTCGATTCTGTGGAGTGGAACTACCTGTGGGAGTGCTTCTCACTGGGTTCAGCTCCTATATCAATCCCCAAAGGCCAAGGTGTTTGTCAACGGCTGGCTTTCCGAACAAATCCGGTTAGAGAGAGGGACCCGATAAGGCTATCCTTTTTCCCTCATTTTGTACGCACTGGCTGTAGAGCCATTGGCCATCATGATTCGTGCAGATACTAGCATCCGCGGCCTTAAGATAGGGAACCTGGAGGAAAAGATTGGGATGTATGCCGATGATACGCTCCTATATCTGGAGGACTCCAGTCCCTCTCTCCATAGAGCATATCGGTAGCCACTCGGGTTCGAGTATTAACTGGTCTAAATCACAGATCCTTCTGATTGACCATTTCCCTTCCTCGTTCACATCCCCTCCTCTGACCCTCCCAAAGGTCTCCTTGATCAAGTACCTTGGTGTACAGGTCACCAGATCGCTCGCTGACTACACACACTTGAAACTTTAACCCCTGTATGCCCTGATCAAGACACAGACTTGGGCCAAAATACCCCTGGGTGTTATGGGATGTGTCAGCTTAGTCAAAATGATACTCCTCCCAAAGATACTTTATTTAGTGTGGTATGCCCCCCCCCCCCCCCCCCCCCATATATACACAAACCACAAAAGTTTTTCAAAACAATCAAATCTATTCTTAATTTGTTTACATGGGGGCGCAGTAGACAAATTATCTTGGAAAATCCCGAAGAACTTGGTGATGCTGGGAGGAGCAGCCCTTCCAGACTTTCAGGAATATTACTTTGCCTCCCAACTGTTTATCATTTTGACAAAAGAGAGCTACCGCGATACCAGTTACTACTCTGAGCAGCCTGATGACCTAGCCCTTACCCCACTTCAGTTAGTCCCAAGAGCCCCATTGACAAGATGTTCCACCCAACACAAAACAGACATGCTTTCACACACCCAAAACATTTGGTAAATACAGATCTGATAACCGTTTCATCTGCCAAATGATTTGTTTCTGTGCATCTTGTTCTTATTCCTTTAACCATAGTACGATGCAGACAAGCTGAATATAAACAGAGCAATGTTAACATTGGCTTGAGCCTTTGGTAACAACTCTCAAAAGAGAAAATACAAGGGTATATTTATAAAGATGTGTGATATTGCTGGATGTATAATGTATTTTAAATTAAGTTAAAGTAGTATCAATCATTTAGGACTGAAAGTTATGGTACAGTAGAAACAGACTTACAGTTGGTCCTGGAGCCATCAAACTCATTGGTACAGGAATCATTGGAGTTCCTATAAGAAAAAAATAAAAATATAGTATATGTATTTATATGAAAACGTAAATGAGGCACAAAAGTTTATTGCACTTTACAGGTCAAGTAATATGAAAAAAAATAGGACTTTAAAGGGTAATGAAGACATTTTGAAAACTGGTTGTCACAAAAAAAATCCGATATTGTTTGGAACACTAAGCTAATACAGAGTCCTTGCTTCTTCTGCAGGACAAAGCTTAATGAGGAAGCATAATGCTTAGTTCCCATCCTTCTTATGAAATGGTGAATGTAGGGGTCCTAATAAATGTTCCGACAAATCTCATGTTTTGTAAGGTTCACACTGATTTGAGTAGTGGTGCACCCAAATGAAAATTCCGCTGCCACAACAGAAAATGCAGGATGCACTTGGTCAAAACCCTAATTGACAAAAAAAAAAAAAAAAGACAGAGGAGATCTCGAGAGAGAGAGATCGAGATCGATAGATCGAGATAGAGATCGATAGATCGAGATAGATCTATGATTATAGTATATATTGACTGTGCCAATGAAAAACATTGGCACACTCAAAGTAGTGGTAGACAGGAGCTTCATTAAGTGTTTTTTTTTTAACCACTTAAAGTATAAGTCCACCTTAACACTAAAATCCCTGCATCTACAGCCTAACACTAACCCTGTAAAGAAGAAATGAGCATACATACCTTTTTTGAAGCCGGTCCAGTCTTCAGCGGCAGAAGCTCTGCAGGGGACAACCGACAACAGCTGTGAAATGAATGGGGAGCGACGTCACCCATTACTATGGGGCTCCCGTTGTCGGCTGTGTCCTCTGCACCCACCTCCAAAGCTGCTGACAGCTCAGCATTGGATCGGGTGCATTGGCTTCCGAAAATGGATGCATTCTCATTTCTTCATTACAGGGTTAAATGGTGTTATATCGTGGATGTCTGTAGATGCAGGGATTTTAGTGTTAAGGTGGACTTATACTTTAAGTGGTAAAAAAAAAAAAAAAAAAAACACACAACACGTAATGAATCTCCTGTCTAACTCTACTTTGAGTGTGCCAATGTTTTTCATCACTGGTATAAATGGATGAGTCAAAAAGCAGAGTTTTTACTCAATATGAATTTTGAACAACATAAGTGTACTTACCAGGGGGTGGAGGGAATCCTGGAAATTGTGGAGGAGGTATTCCCGGAGGAAGAGTCGGAATCCCCATTGGGGGTCGATTCAGATGCGGTGGGTAAGACATATTTGCAATAGCAACCTATTCGAAAGTAAAAATTAACATAATTAAAAATATATATTAGTATTATAATGAGCCCTAGAAACTAAATAAAAGTTATAAAAGCAAAACAAAGTCTTGTCTGAATATGGCTAATTTTGCCAGAAGCAGAAATTGCCATCTCATTTATCAAAGTGAAATATTAGGGCGCATTCAAACCTGCAAAGGCATACTGCCAGCGATTACATGCGCCCAGTGGTGTTTCCTGTGATTAGCTGCGAGTAGGCAGCCCCATTGAACGCAACGGGAGGTTTCCAGCTTTTGTAAGTAAATCGTGCCCACTCATCTATCACATAGCCAAAGCACATTTCTGTACACATATTGTATATTCCCAACATCCCACAGTTTGAGGGCTGTAGCCCTTTTAAAAGCTCTATAGTAATATAAATCGCATTATGCACTTTTATCTCAATAAGTTATTTTGAGATGTGTCTTTCATACTCATTCATGCTGCAATCGCACGAGAATGGTCGGTACTAGACGCAGGCAGGTCTTTCAGATTATCTATTTGAACATAAATGATGCTGTGGTGTTGTAGGTGGCTTCACACAAAATGGTTTATTCTGCCCGTACCCATCCTTTTTCAGTGCCCTGATCTGTTTAAATCTTCATTAGCCTTCACAAAAAGGCTGCCGCTTCAAAACACATTGCCCTGGAGAATCAGAGGTTTTTCTACACTCGGAAGTGGCTTGGAGTATTGGTGGTGACATCACTCCCAGTTTTACGGAAGATCGCTTCAGCAGTTGATTGAACATTTCCATTACTCCACACTCTGGCTGTCAGTACAGGGACATTCCCCATTTGATGGGCCACAAGATTTTGGCAGTGCATTGCACAACACAACAGCACAGCTTGGTGGCCATGCAGGAATGTCTTTTCTTCCCTTTCCCATGAGTGTATTTTATGCCTACAATAAAGTTGACATATTAGTTAACTTTGAGGACATGTAGCACTGTAATTGGGGCCCACCCACTTGGACTGTCCATACTCTGATTTTCAGGTGCAGCGCATTATGATTCTCAATGGCATACAAGGACATTCAATAGGCTGGAGGCTACATGCTGTTCTGGGAGCACAGATATGTAGCCCACATTAGAACAGCCATATACTGTGTGTGGCCTCACATTATCACACATCTTGATACTCTGTGCACTACTTTGGTTTTGTTATCACTCTTCCAACTACAAGACTCAGTTGGCGTTTATAACAGCATAAGCACAAGATGGGCTTTTTATCCCCTCACACCGAGTCCGTTAGTGCCTAGATACAGATTGTTTCCATTGCCTACTCCACTGGGGTTCTCATATGTAATTGCCTGCAGAGTGCATTCGTAGGTGTAAATGCACCTATAGACTAAGGTTCTGTGGATCCCATGCCACCTAGAACCTGAGCATCCCCTCCCAGTGTTTTAAAGTGCCAGAGGGGAGCATATGTGCAGCATCCAGCTCTGCTACCTGCAGCATGTCAAAGCCTGTGGCAGGCTGCGACTTGACAGGGCTGAAGCTACAGTGAGAGTAACTAATTTAGGGCCCTACATATTTGAGAACAAAATTCCCTAAATGCATGATATCTGCATTTGTCCTTGAACATGTAGCACCCTGAACATAACTACCACCAAGTAAAGTGTTAAACCCTGGGCAGCGGGGCTGGATGCTGAACCTGTGCCTCCCGAGCACACAAACTTAGGGACAGGACACACAGATGCTAGATGCCCGGGTGCAAAAGTATGCATTGGATTTGTGTGCTGTCAACCATCACATCAAAAATCCTGCTCCAAGAGACCATCCTATGGTCACACACCCAAATCTGTCAGGTTCCTTACCAGGGGCATTTGGAGCCTTGGCTAAAGGTGAGGTACTGAAGGTTACCTCTGTAACCCCACATTACTGCGTGAATCACATATTTTTGACTATTTTCAATGAAAAACCTAAAAATGGAAAGGCAACAATTTAGATCTACATGAACATGTCATGGTTGCCATTTATGAACACCAAAACTTCTATACAAGTGCACTTGCATTAAAGCGGGGTTCCACCCTAAAGTGGAACCTCCGCTGATCGGAAACCCTCCCCCCCTCCGGTGTCACAATTGGCACCTTTCAGGGGGGAGGGAGGTAGAGATACCTGTCAAAGACAGGTATTTACACCCACTTCCGGGCATAGACTCCCGTAGACAATCCCATAGACAATTCGCCCGTGAGTAGCCTCCGGCGGACTTTTTTTACCCAAAAGTACGGTGGACTTAAAGTAGTTTTGCACTCCAATCTTTCCGCCGGACAATCCGGCCATGTTTGCGCCAGTCCGCCGTACTTTTGAAATGAACGGACTTTTCCCGCCCGGGTAGCCGGGGCCAGCGACGCCTTTGCTGGCCCCGGCTACCCGGGCGGGAAAAGTCAGTTCATTTCAAAAGTACGGCAGACCGGCGCACACACTGCCGGATTGTCCGGCGGAAAGATTGGAGTGCAAAACTACTTTAAGTCCACCGTACTTTTGGGTAAAAAAAAGTCCGCCGGAGGCTACACACGGGCGGATTGTCCGGCGGACTTGAGTTTGACGGACTTTTCCACCAGATTGTTTGATCGTGTGTACGCGGCATTAGAAACACCTCCCAGGGAATACATTTAACCCCTTGATCACCCCTGTAGTCAACCCCTTTCCTGCCAGTGTCATTTATACAGTGAATGGTGCATTTTTTTAATATAGTGTTTTGGTTTCTGAGTGTTTTTTATTCGTGTCACTGGTCCCCAGAAAGTGTCAGATTTGTCCGCTAAAAATCAGATCGCCCCGCCACCTAGTATGGACTTAAAGGGGAATCCCTACGCCGAAAAATCGGCGTGGGGGTCCCCCCAGGTCCACATCAGACCCTTATCCAAGCACGCTACCCAGCCAGGAAAGGGGGTGGGGACGAGGGAAGGGGGGCCCCCCCCACCCCAAAGCACCTTGTCCCCATGTTGATGAGGACAAGGGCCTCTTCCCGACAACCCTGGCTGTTGGTTGTCGGGGTCTGCGGGCGGGGGGCTTATCGGAATCCAGGAGCCCCCTTTAATAAGGGGGCCCCCAGATACCGGCCCCCCACTCTATGTGAATGAGTATGGGGTACCCCTATCCATTCACTGTGGAAAATATAAAAATAAAACACACAAGGGTTAAAATAGTTTATTACACAGCACCAGGGGGTCTTTCGTCTTCAGGGGTCTTCTCGCCGGACTCCTCCGCTATCTTCTGCTAGATCTTTCGCTAGCGGAGGAGCCCGGCTTTCTTCTTCGCCGCCCTCTTCTTCCGACTTCGGGGGTCTTGTCCCCCTCTTCGGTTCTTCTAGTCGGGCCACCGCGCCTTCTTCTAGCTCTTTTACAGGCGGTGGCCCGGTCTTCTGACGCCGCTGTCGACGTCTTCTGTTGTTCTCTTCAGATGTTGCCTCGTCGCCCTCTCCGCTCACAATGACGGGGACGCGGCGACTTATATAGGGACATCACCGGATGATTTCCCCGCACATTATGATGCCACAGTCCCAGAGGATGCTGGGACTGTGACATCATAATGGGCGAGGACATCATCCAGTGATGTCCCTATACAAGTCGCCGCACGCAGCGTCCCTGCCATTGCGAGCGGAGGATGCGACAAGGCAACATCTGAAGAGAAGAACCAAAGACGGCGACAGAAGACCGTGCCACTGCCTGTAAAAGAGCTAAAAGGCGCAGTGGCACAACAAAAAGAACCGAAGAGGGGGACAAGACCCCCGAAGTCGGAAGAAGAGGGCGGCGGCAGCGAAGAAGAAAGCCGGGCTCCTCCGCTAGCAAAAGAGCTAGCAGAAGATAGCGGAGGAGTCCGGCGAGAAGACCCCCGGAGCTGTGCAATAAACTATTTTAACCCTTGTGTGTTGTGTTTTATTTTTACTTTTTTCCACAGGTGAATGGGTAGGGGTACATTGTACCCCATACTCATTCTCATAGGGTGGGGGGCTGGTATCCGGGGGCCCCCGGATTCCTATAAGCCCCCCGCCCGCAGACCCCGACAACCAACGGCCAGGGTTGTCAGGAAGAGGCCCTTGTCCTCATCAACATGGGGACAAGGTGCTTTGGGGTGGGGGGGGCGCTCGCTCGTCCCCACCCCCTTTCCTGGCCGGCCAGCGTGCTCGGATAAGGGTCTGATTTTTCGGCGTAGGGATTCCCCTTTAATTCCATACCAGGTTGCGGGGCCAGCGACGCCTCCTTCGCTGGCCCCGGCTACCTGGAGACGCGCTCAAAATGAGCGGACTTTCCTCCACGTGTGTGGGCCAGTCCATTCATTTCAAAAGTACGGTGGATAGTCCGGCGGACTTAGTACGCCGTATTAGTCCGCTGAAAAAGTGTTGTGTGTGGGCAAGTAGCTCGTTCGGAAAGTCCGGCGGACAGTCCGTCAGACTAAGTCCGCCGGATAGTTGGCTACGTGTGTACGCGGCATAACAGAGCAGCAGTCTGCTTTGTTTACTGCGGCTCAACGTTGCTCCATCTTGCCTGTGAACAATCGACAGGTCACGGCGGACATTGGGGCCACCGGACCCACTAATTGGCTCCTGTTGTGTCCAACCCCAGCGGGAGCGGCACGCCCACTAAATCACGTCCACAAAATCATGTACAGGCATTTGATTTAGTGCACCTGGGCAACCCTGCTGCAGGAAATGTATGTAGGGTGGCCAGGAAACTTAAAGTGGTTGTAAAGGTTGAAGGTGCTATACCTTCATGCATTCTGTGTATGAAGGTAAAAAGCCTGTGTTCTGCTCCCCCCACAATACTCATCTGAGCCCCCTTTCGGTCCAGCCATGTGCATGGGAGCTTCAGCTGTCCTGGGGCTCTCTGCCACTGGCCGAGGCAGCAGCGGGTTTAGCTCCCACTGCTGTCTGGGTCAGCCAGTGAGCCAATGAGGAATGTGCAGTAGAGGACCGAGCCGCAGCTCTATGCGGTCAATTCACAAAAGGATACAGCATGCAATATGAAGGTCACATGAACCTTTTTTTGGGAAAAATAAGTCAGTTCATCAAAGTACAGTATCAAATGTGAAGTAAATGCTGCACATTTGTTAAAAATGTTAAATACAGCAAAAAAAAAAAAAAAAAGATAAACCATTAAAGAAGAACTGCCGTCTGCTCACATAATTTGTAGTGAAAATATCTTTGCCATTCTAAAGCTTCCCACTTTGTATATTATTTTATATACTGCAATTCTGTACTTGCCAAACATGCTTCAGAAATCTCTGCCCACCGAGTCTGGTTGTAACCATTTTTACTGTGGGCAGCTGAAGCTGCTGCCTGTTCACTTCCTGGATTTACACACGGCACACCTCCAGCTCTGCAGCTCTCATTGGCCCTCTTATGACTCACGGCTCCCTTCCTTGCAAACTCTTAGGGGAGAAAGCTGTGCATGTCGTCATAAGCCTAGGCTTTTTACCAGAAAATAAACAGGAAGTGGGATGTATAAGGTATTTACTGGTAGAAAAAAGTGTTTTACTATCCAAAGTTAAAACAAGGGCAGATTTAAAGAGGAAGAAAACCCTAATGGGTTCTACTTCTTTTGTTCCCTGCAAAGCTAAAGCACAATGCGTTAGTATGCATCGCATACTAGCCAATTATGTGCCACTTGCCTGCAAACTAAGCCTTCGATTTCCCCGAGGTCTCCTCTGGTGGCCCTGTCCAACTTTACCCCTCTTTCTTCCAGGGCCGTGGACTTTGGCTTTGTTACTAGCCAGAGTTGCATGTGCGCGGAAGCTGTCATGGCCCGGGCACTATAGAAGCGGCACGATCGTGCCCTTCTGTGTGCATGCATCGATGAGCTCGGAGCAAGCATATATGGTTAATATCTCCTAAATCAGGGCTCGACAAACCCCGGGCGCCAGGTCGCATTTGCGACTAGAATTCGCGTCCTGGGGCAACACAGCTGGGGTATCCTGTCTCCGTGTGGACCCCGAACTCCGCCGTGCGCTTGCATCTGGCCGCGCCGGCCAGTAATTGAGGCCGCGGCTTTGCGGCCTTCTAAAGTCTTTCCGTAGTCTGGCGCCATCTTGTGGTGGATGTTGAAATTACAACCCATCCAATAATGCTAATCCTAATGGAGCTTCAAAGCTCTGCCTGTTTTTCACTGCCCGCCCATTTCCTTCCCAAAGTGAAGAGAAGAAGAAGTGATTGCGGGTGTCATCTGGCGCCTTTTGCCCAACGATGAGTGTGGTGGCTGGTAAATAGCTTCATATATATTATATATATATATATATAATTTTTTTCTTTTTTATAATAGCTTTTATTTATTTTTTAAAAGTAAAAAAAAAAATTAAGGAAAAATAATTATTATTTGTAATCCTACCCTGCTTGGCCCCTTTCACAAGGGCTGTCTGATCAGGTTCACCTGTCAGTTTTTCAGGCGGACCTGATCGAACCCTTAGCGGGGATATGGCAGTAAATAAGCGGGAATATGGCGGAAATAGAAGAAGTCACATTCTTTTGTTAACCACTTCGTGCCCACACTATAGACGAAAGATGTCTACAGCGCGGACACCAATTGCCGGGAGGGCGTCCCTGGACATCCTCCTGTTTACTTCCCCTCTGCACGCCGCCATGGGCGCGCATTGGGGAAGTTCTGTGTTGGCCGTGTCCCTTGGATACAGCCAATCACAGATCATGCTAAATGGCCAATCACAGCGGCCATTTAGCATTCGAGCGGTGTGTCCAATGGGAGGTGATCTCATATGTGGGGGGCTGGGGGCTATCTTCCCCTCACTCGTCTCCATGTCAGGCCAGGGACAGGTCCAGATCGCCGTCACAGGCCTGGCTCCTAACTTTTTTAGCCGTCTCCTAGATTCCAAGAAAATTTGTCAACCCCTGTCCTAAACCATACAGGTTTAGGAGATATTTCCAGCACCTACAGGTAAGGCTTACCTGAAGGTAAAAAGTAATGTGTAAGAGTTAACAACCACTTTAATAGATGGGAAGTTGAAAAAAAATATGACTGAAGTTCCGCTTTAACCACTTACCCACTGGCCACTTAAACCCCCTTCCTAAGCGGAAATTTTTAACTTTCGGTGCTCTCAAATTTTGAATTACAATTACTCAGTCATGCAACACTGTACCTATATGAAATTTGTTTTTTTTCGTACAAATAGTCTTCTTTCGGTGGTATTTAATCACCGCTGTTTTAAAAAAAAAAAATTTGCACTATAAAAGAGAAACAAAAATTCTGTAAAAAAAAATGCATTTTGCAAGTTATTAATTTTTATTCATATATTTTGAGCAAAATTTATACCGCTAAATATCCTTGGTAAAAAATAACTGACGGCCTATCATTTCTTGAGCCCTAACAAGCCAGGAAAGTACAAATAACCCCAATGACCCCTTTTTGGAAAGTAGACAGACATTCCAAGTAGGGGTGCAACGAATGGGTTTTTTGGTGCCGAAACCGATACCGAAAATGAAAAATACACTAGGCCGAAAACCGAAACCGATACCGAAAATGACTGTTTTTAAAAAATATTTTCATACAGCAGATGGTCAGA
This sequence comes from Lithobates pipiens, assembly GCF_037356315.1. Taxonomy (NCBI): domain Eukaryota; kingdom Metazoa; phylum Chordata; class Amphibia; order Anura; family Ranidae; genus Lithobates; species Lithobates pipiens. Next base: position 88,901,920 of record NW_027507791.1, read on the forward strand.
GACTGCGGACATGGTACAGGAGCTGGTCAGAGACTGCGGACATGGTACAGGAGCTGGTCAGAGACTGCGGACATGGTACAGGAGCTGGTCAGAGACTGCGGACATGGTACAGGAGCTGGTCAGAGACTGCGGACATGGTACAGGAGCTGGTCAGAGACTGCGGACATGGTACAGGAGCTGGTCAGAGACTGCAGACATGGTACAGGAGCTGGTCAGAGACTGCAGACATGGTACAGGAGCTGGTCAGAGACTGCAGACATGGTACAGGAGCTGGTCAGAGACTGCAGACATGGTACAGGAGCTGGTCAGAGACTGCAGACATGGTACAGGAGCTGGTCAGAGACTGCAGACATGGTACAGGAGCTGGTCAGAGACTGCAGACATGGTACAGGAGCTGGTCAGAGACTGCAGACATGGTACAGGAGCTGGTCAGAGACTGCAGACATGGTACAGGAGCTGGTCAGAGACTGCAGACATGGTACAGGAGCTGGTCAGAGACTGCAGACATGGTACAGGAGCTGGTCAGAGACTGCAGACATGGTACAGGAGCTGGTCAGAGACTGCAGACATGGTACAGGAGCTGGTCAGAGACTGCAGACATGGTACAGGAGCTGGTCAGAGACTGCAGACATGGTACAGGAGCTGGTCAGAGACTGCAGACATGGTACAGGAGCTGGTCAGAGACTGCAGACATGGTACAGGAGCTGGTCAGAGACTGCAGACATGGTACAGGAGCTGGTCAGAGACTGCAGACATGGTACAGGAGCTGGTCAGAGACTGCAGACATGGTACAGGAGCTGGTCAGAGACTGCAGACATGGTACAGGAGCTGGTCAGAGACTGCAGACATGGTACAGGAGCTGGTCAGAGACTGCAGACATGGTACAGGAGCTGGTCAGAGACTGCAGACATGGTACAGGAGCTGGTCAGAGACTGCAGACATGGTACAGGAGCTGGTCAGAGACTGCAGACATGGTACAGGAGCTGGTCAGAGACTGCAGACATGGTACAGGAGCTGGTCAGAGACTGCAGACATGGTACAGGAGCTGGTCAGAGACTGCAGACATGGTACAGGAGCTGGTCAGAGACTGCAGACATGGTACAGGAGCTGGTCAGAGACTGCAGACATGGTACAGGAGCTGGTCAGAGACTGCAGACATGGTACAGGAGCTGGTCAGAGACTGCAGACATGGTACAGGAGCTGGTCAGAGACTGCAGACATGGTACAGGAGCTGGTCAGAGACTGCAGACATGGTACAGGAGCTGGTCAGAGACTGCAGACATGGTACAGGAGCTGGTCAGAGACTGCAGACATGGTACAGGAGCTGGTCAGAGACTGCAGACATGGTACAGGAGCTGGTCAGAGACTGCAGACATGGTACAGGAGCTGGTCAGAGACTGCAGACATGGTACAGGAGCTGGTCAGAGACTGCAGACATGGTACAGGAGCTGGTCAGAGACTGCAGACATGGTACAGGAGCTGGTCAGAGACTGCAGACATGGTACAGGAGCTGGTCAGAGACTGCAGACATGGTACAGGAGCTGGTCAGAGACTGCAGACATGGTACAGGAGCTGGTCAGAGACTGCAGACATGGTACAGGAGCTGGTCAGAGACTGCAGACATGGTACAGGAGCTGGTCAGAGACTGCAGACATGGTACAGGAGCTGGTCAGAGACTGCAGACATGGTACAGGAGCTGGTCAGAGACTGCAGACATGGTACAGGAGCTGGTCAGAGACTGCAGACATGGTACAGGAGCTGGTCAGAGACTGCAGACATGGTACAGGAGCTGGTCAGAGACTGCAGACATGGTACAGGAGCTGGTCAGAGACTGCAGACATGGTACAGGAGCTGGTCAGAGACTGCAGACATGGTACAGGAGCTGGTCAGAGACTGCAGACATGGTACAGGAGCTGGTCAGAGACTGCAGACATGGTACAGGAGCTGGTCAGAGACTGCAGACATGGTACAGGAGATGGTCAGAGACTGCAGACATGGTACAGGAGATGGTCAGAGACTGCAGACATGGTACAGGAGATGGTCAGAGACTGCAGACATGGTACAGGAGATGGTCAGAGACTGGGGATATGGTACAGGAGCTGGTCAGAGACTGCAGGCATGGTACAGGAGATGATCAGAGACTGCAGGCATGGTACAGGAGATCAAAGCAGCCTCACCAGTTCCCCCTCAGATGCAGCCTGCCTGATAAAAATACATGCACAGTGTTTTCCATGTATTCCAATGGCTCTAGTTCACACCATGCAGTCAGTTTCCGGTGTGGAAACTGACTGCATGGTATGAACTAGAGCCATTGGAATACATGGAAAACACTGTGCATGCATTTTGTGCAAAAAAAAAAAAAAAGCACACGGAACTGCATCTGGTGTGAACTGGCCCCAAGCAAGCTACCTGGTTCCGTTCCAACAGACTTCTATTGGGAATGCTCATATCGTTACCTCTACTAGCAATAACTTAACCCTTCCCCATTCTATCACATGGCGATAAAAAACTAGCTGGGTCAAAATCAAGATTATTATTATTTTTTATATGGTCAAGTGAGTACAGCCTTTGTCCTGTGACCTGGTTTATATAGCATGGCTCCATTCACACTAGTGGCCAGAGGTAGATAGTTTCAGAGGCAAACAAATGACTTTTGGATGCAGCAGCACTTGGCACAAAAAACTTGATTTAGCTGCGGACAAAACTCTGCGATGCTTGCCCTGGGCACACTTTCCCCCTTATGCAGTGTCTAAATCAGGGGTGTCCAAACTACGGCCCTCCAGCTGTTGCAGAACTACACATCCCATGAGGCATTGTAAAACTCTGACATTCAAAGACATGACTAGGCATGATGGGAATTGTAGTTCCTGAACAACTGGAGGGCCGTAGTTTGGACACCCCTGGTCTAAATGCAGCCTTACCCATGCCCAGATCTGTGCGGTGATCTCCGTGTGTCACGGAGCTGTGCATTGAATTTCCCGGGCGGCTGCAGTAACAATGTCCCACCTCCTGTAATCACGTCACGCTGATTCAATGTCCCGCCATTGGATCAGTGTACCGTCTGTCACAGGAGGCGGGACATTGTTACTGCAGCCGCCTGGGCAATTCAATGCACAGCTCCGTGACACGCGGAGATCACCGCACTGTCGGGGGCGGGAGGAAAGGAGGAGGGAGGACGGAGGACAGAGGACTGGGGACAAGCCAGGAAAACACCCGTGCAATGGGCGGCACCAGGGGGCGGAGCCCCGCAAGGCCCCGCCCCCATTTTCGGCCCCATTATCGGCAAGATTTTCCTTTCGGCATTTTGCCGAAAACACCATTTTCGGCCGATATGTTTCGGCGGCCGAAATTTCGGTGCATCCCTAATTCCAAGGTATTTAGTAAGAGGCATGGTGAATTTTTTTGAAGTTGTATTTTCCCCCCACAATTCTTCACAATATCAAGATTGTGGAAAAAAAACAAAAAACAAAATTGTTGTATTAGCAGATTTGTCACACACAAACAGGCATAGCACAAATTACACCCCAAAACACATTCTACTATTCCTCCAGAGTATGACGATACCACAATGTGAGACTTTTACACAGTGGCCACATACAGAGGCCCAACATGCAGGGAGCGCCATCAGGCGTTCTTGGAGCATAAATTACACACAATTTCTTGACTACCTCTTACACTTTTGAAGGCCCTGGAAAACCAGGACAATGGAAACACCCCATAAATGGACTATTTTCAAAAGAAAACAACCCAATGTATAATCAATGAGGCATAATGAGTCCTTTGAACATGTTATTTTGGAAATGTGTAAAGAACATGAACACTTTTTTTTTTACACAACGCTGTTCATTTACACAATGTTTCTAACACATAACATGTACATACCAAAAATTACATTCCAAAATAGATTCTCCTACTCCTCCTGAGTACGTCGATACCACATGTGAGACTTTTCCACAGCGTGGCCACTTACAGAGGACCAACATGCAGGGAGCACCGTCAGGTGTTCTAGAGACATAAGTTTCAAATCTAATTTGACTATTACACTTTTGTGAGGTACTGTAGTGGCATGGATGAGCATGAATGGGTATGGCTGGGTGTGGATGGGATGGCTGAGCACAAAAGGATGGATGAGTATTGCTGAGAATGGATGGATGAGTATACCAAGTATGGATGGGTATGCTGAGGATGGATGAGTATTGATGGGTATGCCGAGCATGGATGGTTGAGTATGCCGAGTATGGATGGGTGAGCCGAGTATGAATGGGTATGCTGAGCATGGATGGATAGATGGCTGGAATGGGCACATAGCGCTGTGGGCACTACACATCCAGCCCACAGTGCTGCTGTCACTGATCTATCCGCTTGCACTATACCAATGGGTACGGGGAGGGGAGAGAGGAACCAGACGCGACGCTGGTTTGTTTACAAGTGATTGATCCGTCATTTGATGGAGCGATCACGTGGTAAACGGAGGATATCAGCAGCCATTTACCGTGATGCACCAGGTCCTCTGGACCCAGCGGTCACAGATGTTCCTGGGTGCATGCGAGAGCAGGATTCTGGGAGGACGTCATAGTACACCCTCTCGGGTTAACCCACTTGTGCTGCAGTCGGCAAGCATTCTGACATACTAACCATGGTGCCGTCATGATTGAAGTGCCAACACCAGCTATTGCCCCAATAAATTGCCCTACCCCACTGCATACTTATTCCTATCCAACGAGTAAAAGAATCCGGAGACAGCCAGGTAACTAGCATTTTTAAGGCAAGCAGAAACAGAAGCCTATATGTCACAAAAAAAAAAAAAAAAACTCACCTCTCCGGCTCCAAGGTTTTTTAGATACCTTCAGATAAAACAAACATTTTTACACCACCAGGCATCTGCCCCAACACTATGACTACATACGAAGGTCTGTACATCTGACCAAGGAGTAATAACCAAACTTCTCCGCTTTAACCATTGCAAAGCCCCCTCTCCCAGCTTACACCTCCAACTGGACAACTGACAGACTCTGAACTTTATGTTGTGGACTGGTCAGACATATGGCAAGCAAATCACAAGATATCTCTATCTTGGCCCTGGAAACATCCTATAAAAGCATTATCGAGAGGTTACCTAGTGCCAAATCGGAGAGCAAACTATGTCCCGGGTTACCCATCGGCCTGTTCTTCAGGGTTGCGGAGAGCCCAGCACAAACCTTCAAACTTGATGGACTTGCCCATTAGTGAAGCCTTTTTAGATGGAAATTTTCTCCTCCCCCCCCCTTATTTGATAAACCTCTGCAACCCGACCCTCAAGTCAGGGTCTAGTTATCTATGAGATAGCATGTCTAAACCCCAATAAAATCCTTGAACTTGGGGAAAGAAGTTAGTTGTCCATAGTAACCAGAACTACGGTTTTATTGCCAGTGTGACAATAAAATAGGGCTGCATAATGGATTAGTTGGCCGATTGTTTTGATTAATCGATTAATCAGTTAATAACCTTTAAAAAAAAAAAAAAAGTGGGTCAAATTGACGTTCTTTTTCAACCACAGTGACAGGAAAATTTAGAATAGAAAACTTCTTAGTCAAATTTTCAGACAATGTATGTGGTTTTCAATCAGAAATTACATTCATTTTAAAAACAGAATGTTAAAAACAAGTGAAAATTTCAAACAAAATTCTTTCATTCAGCGAATGTACAAAGATTTTTCATCTGAATATTCTCATCTGAAAACTGATCTACGTGGCCAGCATAAGGCTCGGTACACACCTATGCAGTTTGCTTTTGATCTGTTTCTGCAGTGTTTTTTGCTGTGCGTTTTGATTTTTGCGCACGTGATTTTACCGCACTCTACATTTTTGCCTTTTCTTTGGGCAGATTAAAAAACACAAATTGCTACAAAAACGCATTACATGCTTTTCTGCAGCTTCTCCATTGAAGTATATTGAACCAATAAAGCACGTTAAAAGTCCCTGACCCTTTTAGATGTGAACGTGTCCCATAGGAAACCATGGAAATGAACTGTAGTGCATTTCTGCAAAAAGCACCAATAAACACAGATGTGAACCAGGTCGTTTAGTAACATAATTGGGTTAAAAAACGAAAATTAGCCCTTTATAGTAGAAAAAAGCATAATAATTTCATAATCGATTAGTTGTTTCAGCCCTACAATAAGAGGAGATATTTTTTTTTTTAATGGGCTGCTATGGGTTAAGCCCCATACACATGATCAGAATATCGTACAAAAAATACTGCTTTCGAAACGATCGTACAATAATCTGATCGTTAGTACACTGCTTATGTCCGAAATTTTTTAAAAGGGATAAACCCTTTCCTCTTAAAGCAGACCTCCACCCTGAAGTGGAAGTTCCGATCATCTGATCCCTCCCCCCCTCCGGTGCCACAATCGGCACCTTTCAGGGGGGTGCAGTTACCTGGATAATCCAGGTATCTGCACTCACTTTCGGGACAAGACCGTCGCTGATGCCCCGCCCCCCCCTTGTGTTCTGGGAAACACACAGGTCCCAGGACACAATGGGGACCAGTAGAGACGTGCAGTGCGACTCGCGCACGGCGCAGTAGGGAACTGGGCAGTGAAGCCGCAATCCTTCACTTCCCGATTCTCTGACAGAGGATGGCGGAGGGGGCAGCAGAGAGACGAATGATTGCTCGTCATCGCTGGACCCTGGGACAGGTAAGTGTCAATTTATTAAAAGTCAGCAGCTGCAATATTTGTAGCTGCTGGCTTTTAATATTTTTTTTTTTTTTTTTAAAGGTGCAGAACCACTTTAAGATACCAGGTCATTCGATTTTAGTTTAATTGGTACAGTTTTCGTCGCAAATACAATACAAATACACTACATAAATTCCACATTTTTATTCTGTTGTATGAGAATGTTCATACTTTAGTAACCTATTCATTTTTGATACGAGATTAGCATACAAAAATCATTATCTCATGTGTAATAGGTATAACATCAATCTATCATTGTTTACAGACTAAAAGTGGTAAACAACTCAGTTCTACCACTAGCACCTAAAGGCAAGTCTATAGTAAGGCTTAACTGTAGGTACTGTGAATATCTCCTAAACTTGCATGCAGCGGATGACGTTACCGGCGCATGCACCCTGAAGGGCCGGCATACAGTGCTGGACCTTCAGAGCACCTACCATTTCTCTGCCTTCTGCCGACAAGTCCCTAAATCCAGGGGTGGCAAAACTGCTCTGTACTATAGTCTCCATAGTACAGGAAACTTGTTGATGGCAGAACTATCAGTTGGAAATAAAATGTGAAAAAAAGATGACAAATGCAGCCACCACATCTAAAGACCAGGAGTGCTGAAATACTATCAGTTTTTTTTCTGGGGTTTAGAGACATTTTAAACTGGTATTAAACCCAAAATGAATGTAAGGGGACCCAGGACTGTGTTGGGGGCAGAGGGCACTATAATGGGGGGAGGGGCACTGGGTACCCAGATATGTGCTGGGGGGCAGCCAGACATGTGCTGGGGGGCAACGGGCACTATAATGGGGGCACCCAGACAAGTGTTGGGGGGGGGGGGCAGAGGGCACTATAATGGGGGCACACAGACAAGGGGGGGGGGGGGCAGAGGGCACTATAATGGGGGCACACAGACAAGTGTTGGGGGGGGCAGAGGGCACTATAATCGGGGTACCCAGACAAGTGTTGGGGGGCAGAGGGCACTATAATGGGGGTACCCAGACAAGTGTTGGGGGGCAGAGGGCACTATAATGGGGGTACCCAGACAAGTGTTGGGGGGCAGAGGGCACTATAATGGGGGTACCCAGACAAGTGTTGTGGGGGCAGAGGGCACTATAATGGGGGTACCCAGACAAGTGTTGGGGGGCAGAGGGCACTATAATGGGGGTACCCAGACAAGTGTTGGGGGGGCAGAGGGCACTATAATGGGGGTACCCAGACAAGTGTTGGGGGGGGCAGAGGGCACTATAATAGGGGTACCCAGACAAGTGTTGGGGGGGCAGAGAGCACTATAATAGGGGTACCCAGACAAGTGTTGGGGGGCAGAGGGCACTATAATGGGGGTACCCAGACAAGTGTTGGGGGGCAGAGGGCACTATAATGGGGGTACCCAGACAAGTGTTGGGGGGCAGAGGGCACTATAATGGGGGTACCCAGACAAGTGTTGGGGGGCAGAGGGCACTATAATGGGGGTACCCAGACAAGTGTTGGGGGGGCAGAGGGCACTATAATGGGGGTACCCAGACAAGTGTTGGGGGGCAGAGGGCACTATAATGGGGGTACCCAGACAAGTGTTGGGGGGGCAGAGGGTACTATAATGGGGGTACCCAGACAAGTGTTGGGGGGCAGAGGGCACTATAATGGGGGTACCCAGACAAGTGTTGGGGGGGGCAGAGGGCACTATAATGGGGTACCCAGACAAGTGTTGGGGGGGCAGAGGGCACTATAATCGGGGTACCCAGACAAGTGTTGGGGGGGCAGAGGGCACTATAATGGGGGTACCCAGACAAGTGTTGGGGGGGCAGAGGGCACTATAATGGGGGTACCCAGACAAGTGTTGGGGGGGGGCAGAGGGCACTATAAAGTGGAAGTAAACTCCCCTACCGTTTTCAGCTAAGGAAGCTGCCATCTTTGCCTCTGTTTAATCTTCAACTGCTATGGTGCTGCACATGTGATTCGTCATGACACCAGCCATTGGATGGTTTGATAGTTTGGCTGAGAGCATGGCCAATGTGCAGTTAGCATTCCCGGCATGCCTTTTTTTTTTTAACTGTTTAAATAGATTGGTTTACTTCCACTTTAATGGGGGGTACCCAGACATGAGTTGGGGGGCAGAGAGCACTATAATGGGGGGGTACCCGGACATGTGTTGGGGCAGAGAGCACTATAATGGGGGGGTACCCAGACATGAGTTGGGGGGCAGAGAGCACTATAATGGGGGGGTACCCGGACATGTGTTGGGGGGCAGAGCACTATAGGGGGGTACCCGGACATGTGTTGGGGGGCAGAGCACTATAGGGGGGTACCCGGACATGTGTTGGGGGGCAGAGCACTATAGGGGGGTACCCGGACATGTGTTGGGGGGCAGAGCACTATAGGGGGGTACCCGGACATGTGTTGGGGGGCAGAGCACTATAGGGGGGTACCCGGACATGTGTTGGGGGGCAGAGCACTATAGGGGGGTACCCGGACATGTGTTGGGGGGCAGAGCACTATAGGGGGGTACCCGGACATGTGTTGGGGGGCAGAGCACTATAGGGGGGTACCCGGACATGTGTTGGGGGGCAGAGCACTATAGGGGGGTACCCGGACATGTGTTGGGGGGCAGAGCACTATAGGGGGGTACCCGGACATGTGTTGGGGGGCAGAGCACTATAGGGGGTACCCGGACATGTGTTGGGGGGCAGAGCACTATAGGGGGTACCCGGACATGTGTTGGGGGGCAGAGCACTATAGGGGGTACCCGGACATGTGTTGGGGGGCAGAGCACTATAGGGGGGTACCCGGACATGTGTTGGGGGGCAGAGCACTATAGGGGGGTACCCGGACATGTGTTGGGGGGCAGAGCACTATAGGGGGGTACCCGGACATGTGTTGGGGGGCAGAGCACTATAGGGGGGTACCCGGACATGTGTTGGGGGGCAGAGCACTATAGGGGGGTACCCGGACATGTGTTGGGGGGCAGAGCACTATAGGGGGGTACCCGGACATGTGTTGGGGGGCAGAGCACTATAGGGGGGTACCCGGACATGTGTTGGGGGGCAGAGCACTATAGGGGGGTACCCGGACATGTGTTGGGGGGCAGAGAGCACTATAATGGGGGTACCCGGACATGAGTTGGGGGGCAGAGAGCACTATAATGAGGGGTACCCGGACATGTGTTGGGGGGCAGAGAGCACTATAATGAGGGGTACCCGGACATGTGTTGGGGGGCAGAGAGCACTATAATGAGGGGTACCCGGACATGTGTTGGGGGGGCAGAGAGCACTATAATGAGGGGGTACTCGGACATGTGTTGGGGGGCAGAGAGCACTATAATGAGGGGTACCCGGACATGTGTTGGTAAGATCTCCCATACAAAAGATGGGATGAGCCGTGCATCCATGAACGCCCCAGCCTTAGTAGGGGGGGTCGCTCACCCCGATCTCCCACACTGATGGATGAATGGGCGGCCTGCCCCTCACACACACAGCCGGGCTGTAGATGGATTGATTGGGAGGTCTTCCCGCCATGCCCTCGGTCCGGCCAGGTGGAGGAGGAGAGGCCTTTCTCCTCACAGACAATACAGATTCCCCACACGCTGCTAGGAGGACAAAGCGGCACAGCCGTCCCTCTTTGCACCATCCAGCCGCCCCGTCCCCCCCTGAGCTCCCCTGCCCTCCGTATACGGGCACGCGGCGGCCGCCAGACTCACTCACCTACCCCGGTAAGGATGGGGTCGCCTGACTGAACAGAGGACTGAGCGCTTCTTCTCTTCCCTGAGACTCCACAGGTCACCGGCGGGAAAGTTCGTCGTGTTGTCAGCTCCGGGAGCGGTCGGTATGTTGTCCTGTGAGGCGGGTCTCCGATCCACAAACTAGGCCGCACTCACGCCGCAGCGCTGCTCGCGAGGCCCAGCATGCAACGCGCGAAAGAGGGCGGAGAGCGCGTGTGCATTGGTAGGGGCGGGGCTATCGGGGCGACATCTTGGTAAAGGAGGGGCAGGCAGAGCTGTGTGCTGTGATTGTAGACATGTTAGTTAGTGTACATGGTTTAACAATACGGCTATGTATTGCCCGTGACGTTTACTTTAATATGCAATATTTGATATTTAGGGAGAGCTTGAGGGGTGCCTATCCCTTCTGAGATAATTTCCCTTAGAACAGGATAGACACCTGAGAGCTTGTCCTGAAAATTCCACTCAGTGCAAAGAAAATGGACAGAACTCAGGTCAAGTATTGACAAGATAACTCTGTCCCATGTATTATACAGTGTGTTTACTAAAAGAATGTCCCAATTTCAAATAGTTGAAATTCAATCATATTATATGGTTTTGGTAAATCTGATGGAAAAAATCAGCAGACAATCTGATAGTGTGTATGGGGCTAAAGAGTTCCAGAAATGTAATCATTCTAGAAAATGTTTATTATACAGATGGTACTATACACACCTGGTCCAAATAAATCCCCAATAATTCCCAATACCCATCAACCTGCTATCAAGGATGTTCCTAGCCGGAGACGATGTCCCATATCTGGTGGTCACTGTCATATGGCCACCCGACTGTGGATCCAGCTTTTACAAGCTTTTATGACTATAACTTCATTCAGATGTAAAGAAAAACCCCTGTGAAGCCCTTCTCTTCCAACCTGTAGAATCCTTATTGCGAGCAGAACGCAAGCTGGCAACGCACCTCTTTGTTTGCAAACAACACATCTTGTTACCGCGGTTTGTTGACATTTAGTGATCAGCTGTGAAAGGATCACAGCCGATCACGTGGTGAACAGCCGCTGGCCAATGGCTGTTTACCACCGTCAGTGACGAGCAGTGTTCCCAGAAATACACCGCCACCGAAGTGCACGCGTAACGCGCTCCCGATCACGCTCATGCGCCGTGCAAAGTGGGGCGGTACGACCTGTGATCGGCCGTGATGATGTCACAGTGGCTGTTCACCCCTGACACGACGAGCGGTCCACCACCGACAATACAGGGCTGCACACACATGTGCATGGGATCATGTCATGACGTCCTCCCAGAACAAGAGCCTCACTGTCCCGCCATCATATGACGGCGGGGCGGTAGCCTAGCGGTTAAGATGCAGGGGCAACACAGACAGTTGTTAACCCCACACTTATAATTACCTGTAAAATCCAACCAGGTACCATGTACCCCTACCCATTCACCTGGGGGAAAAAAAAGTGTAAAGAAAAAAACACAACACGTTTTTAAAATAATTTATTGCACAGCTCCGGTGTTCTTCTGTCTTGGGGGGTCTTCTCGGCGGACTCCTTCGCTATCTTCTGCTCTTTTACTAGCGGAGGAGCCCGGCTTTTTTCTTCATTGTCACCGCCGCCGTCTGGGGGTCTTCTTCCAACTTCGGGGGTCTTGTCCCTCTTTTCGGGGGTCTTGTCCCCCTCTTCAGTTCTTCTTGCCGGGCCTCCGCTTTCTTCTAGCTCTTTTACTAGTGGTGGCCCGGTCTTCTGTCGCTGCCTTCTCTTCTTCTGACTTCGGGAGTCTTGTCTCCCTCTTCGGTTCTTCTTGCTGGGCCTCCGCTTTCTTCTTCCAGCTGTTTTACTAGCGGTGGCCCGGTCTTCTGTTGCTGTCGCCGCCTTCTTTTCTTCTTCCTTGAGATGTTGACTCAACGCTCTCTCTGGCCGCAATGACAGGGACACGTTGTGCGGCGACTTATATAGAAACAATGGGCGGGGTCACCGGGTGATGTCACATGGTGACCCCGCCCCCTTATGATGTCACAGTCCCGGGGGACGCTGGCGACATTGACTTCCTTCGCTAGTCCCATCTACCTGGAGCCACTTTCAAAATGAACGAACTTTCCTCCGTGTGTGGGCAAGTCTGTTCATTTCAAAAGTCCGGGGGACTAGCGCACAGACGGCCGGATCGGCAGACAATTTTAAGTCAAAACTTATTTCTAAGTCCGCCGGACTTTTGGAAAGAAAAAGTCCGCCAGAGCCAACACACGGGCGGATTGTCCGGCAGACTCTGGTTCGCCGGACCAAGTCCGCCTGATAGTCTGATCGTGTGTATGCGGCATTAGAGAGTTAGAGGGAGAGGGGACTTGGTTTGGGAGCTCAGAGAGGACAATACAAGGAGGCACAAATAGATTACAGGGCCATTAAAGTGGGTGTAAAACCCACTTAAAAAAAAAAAACGGACACCTGCAAGACAGACATAATGAGCTAGTATGCATAACATACTAGCTCATTATGTAATGCTCACGTGGTATCGAAGCCCACATACGTGCCATTGCTTCAGTTTGTGTCAGTACGCATGTGCTGATGACGTTGGCAAATGCAAATACAGGGGATATCTTCTAAACTGTGCAGGTTTAGGCGATATCCTGGGTAGCTACAGGTAAGCCTTATTATTGGATTACATGTAGCACAAAGTGGTCTGTAATGCCGCATACACACGATCGGACTATCCGCGTGTGGGCTCCGGCTGACTTTTTCAGGCTGACTTTTTCTTCCCAAAAGTCCGGCGGACTTAGAAAGAAGTTTTGACTCAAAATTGTCCGCCGGACTACAATCCGCCCGTTGGACTTTTCAAATGAACAGACTTGCCCACACATGGAGTAAAGTCCATTCATTTTGAACGTGACTCCAGGTAGATGGGACTAGCGAAGGAAGTCAATGTCGCCATCTTCATCGGCGAGATTGACACCTCGCAACCCTCTGTCGTCTGGTATGGATTTAAAGGGGAACCCCTATGCTGAAAAAACGGCGTGGGGGTCCCCCCAAAGTCCATACCAGACCCTTATCTGAGCACGCAGCCTGGCTGGTCAGGAAAAGGGGTGGGGACAAGCGAGCACCCCCCCCCCTCCTGAGCCATACCAGGCCGCATGCCCCCTTACTCCAAAGCACCTTGTCCCCATGTTGATGAGGACAAGGGCCTCTTCCCGACAAACCTGGCCATTGGTTGTCGGGGTCTGTGGGCGGGGGGGCTTATCGAAATTCAAGAGCCACCTTTAATAAGGAGGCCCCCAGATCCCGGCCCCCCCACCCTATATGAATGAGCATGGGGTACATGGTACCCCTACCCATTCACCTAAGGGAAAAAGTGTTTATAAAAAAAACACAACACAGGTTTTTAAAGTAGTTTATTAGACAGCTCCTGGGGTCTTCTTCCGACTTCAGGGGTCTTCTCACCAGGCTCCTCTGCTAGCTTCTGCTCTTTGCCGCTATTTTGCTAGCGGAGGAGCCCGGCTTTCTTCTTCGTCGTCTTCGGGGGTCTTCTTCCGATTTCAGGGGTCTTGTCCCGCTTTTCCGTTCTTCTGCTGGGCCTCCGCTATCTTCTTCCTGCTCTTTTACTAGCGCTGGCCCGGTCTTGTCGCTGTCACTGTCGCTGTCGTCGCCTTCTTCTTCCGTCTTCCTCCTTCTCTTCTTCCGATGTTGACATGACACTCTCTCCGGCCTTAATTTCAGGGACACGTTGCGCAGCGACTTATATAGGCTTAAGGGGTGGGGTCACATGGTGACCCCGCTCCGTATGACATCACAGTCCCAGCATCCCCCGGGACTGTGAAATCATAACCCGGTGACCCGCAGGGCCCTCCTTCCCCAAAGCACCCCCCCATGTTGAGGGCACGCGGCCTGGTACGGCTAAGGAGGGGGGGGGGCGCTCGCTCGTCCCCACCCCCTTTCCTGACCGGCTGGGCTGCGTGCTCGTATAAGGGTCTGGTATGGACTTTGGGGGGACCCCCACACCATTTTTTCAGCATAGGGGTTGCCCTTTAAATCCATACCAGGTGACGGGGCTCGTGAGGTGTCAGTCTCGCCAATAGAGGCGGCGACATTGACTAACTTCGCTAATCCCGTCTACTTGGAGTCACGTTCAAAATTAACAGACTTTACTCCGCGTGTGGACAAGTCCGCCGGATAGTCTGATCGTGTGTATAAGGGTTTACAACCACTTTAAAGAAATATTAAACCCAAAAAATTTCAAAGCTTATCAATCCTTAGATGTAGTGGCTGCAACCAGCATTCGAGCAGCCACTGCAGTCAATGACTGCAGCACTGATCATTGTATTCTGACTAGGGGGAGTCCCATGCTGTGAGAGTACAACAGCTGGGGAGATCCCTGCATCCACATATTGTGTGGATATGGGAATCTTTGAGCTTTGTTTTTTATTTAGCCCGTTGGTTTTAGGAAAAAAATCCTAGTTCATACCCAGCTTAAGTAATTTATGTAATTTTCTGTTATATGGTTCCCACAACCATTTCCATTGCACTTTATAATTATATGGATTGCATTGCATATACTGCAGACATTTTGTTGTTCCTTCTTTGAAGATGGCCCTGCCTCCCAACTATGCACACTTTCTGTGTACTGTGTATACAGTCATGGGCAAAAATATTGGCACCCCTGCATTTCTGTCAGATAATGCACAACTTCGCCCAGAAAATTGTTGCAATTACAAATGTTTATGCATTCTGATGTTTATTTCTTTTGTTTGTATTGGTATGACAGAAAAAAGTGGATAAACAAAAAGCCAAATCTGAAATATTCCACCGGCTTGCATTTAGCGAGTGTAAATAAGCTGAGGGGGAGTTCCAGCTTGGCTTGGGCGGGGGAGGGCGCGCTTCTGTTTGGCTCAGGTGGGGAAAGGGGCGGTCCGGTTGGCTCGGGTGGGGGACAGGAAGGCCAGCTCGGCTTGGGTGGTGGGGCAGGCTGGCTCAGCTCGGGAAGGTCTACTTCATTTGGGCAGGGAGGCAGGCTGGCTGGTCAGTTTGTCTCGGGCAGGGGGCAGGTCCAATTGGCTAGGTCCTAGGGGCTGGAAGCTAAGCAGGGTAATAGAGGACAAAAGCCCAGCTGACAACAGTCTCACAGGGGGGAGTAGAATGAGGAGGATCTTGGCCCATTGCAAACACATCTAGTCTAAGGGAGGACACTGTTGCGCACCCGATCCCTGTACTGCTGAGCTAGGTGGACAGAGGAGACATGCTGGCTGCTAGACTGAGGGCCTGCTACTGCCATTGAATACTGAGTTGCTGTGGAACTACAAAGCCCAGTCTGCTGTACTGAATTCAAGTTTGGTCCCAGAGGATGTTATATCCAGATACCGGGGTTCCTGATCTGACTGTTCCCTACATGGCTCTAGACCTGCAGCTTGAAAGGAAAATATTGATGAACTTGGGAGTACACAGCACATTGTACCCAACCCTGCATTTTGTATGTAGTGCACCCCTCAACCTTGCACTCGGTACATAGCACACCCCTCAACCCTGCACTCGGTACATAGCACACCCCTCGACCCTACACTCGGTACATAGTGCACCCCTCGACCCTGCACTCTGTACATAGTGCACCTCTCAACCGTGCACTCAGTACATAGCGCACCCCTCAACCCTGCACTTGGTACAGAGCGCACCCCTCAACCCTGCACTCTGTATATAGCGCACCCCTTAACCCTGCACTCGGCACATAGCGCACCCCTCAACCCTGCACTTGGTACAGAGCGCACCCCTCAACCCTGCACTCTGTATATAGCACACCTCTTAACCCTGCACTCTGTACGTAGTGTACCTCTCAACCCTGCACTCAGTACATAGTACTGCACTCGGTACATAGCGCACCCCCCAACCCTGCATTCAGTAGATAGAAGACCCCTCAAACCTGCACTCACCCTACTGCACCCTACATAGCGCACTCCTCAACCCTGCACTCGGTGCATAGCGCACCTTTCAATCCTGCACTCTGTACGTAGTACATGTTTACTTAACAAGGCAGTAATGATGTGTACAGTGCCTATAGTAGCCAATCATATTTTATTCTAGTTTTATTTATCGCAGTCAGATCAATGAAATATGCTTTATATTATTATTGTTAAAGTTGGTGTTAATATTTATTTTTGTAACTTCATTTTGCATAAAACATCTAACAATGTCATTTCATGAGATAATTTCTGAGGGCGTGTTTAGGGGCGGAATTAGGGGTGGGGCAGGGTAGGGGTTGGGTGGGGCAACTGGTGGCGAGTAACTCTTAAGACCTGGCTAATAGCTCAGGATTTGACATTTTGAGCTGTGAATTATGGTATTAAGGTTTGAAACATGCACTAGAAGACACACATTTAGGCTGGCCATACATGGTCAAAATTCCAAAGAATTTTTTTTTTGAAAATCAGAAATTTTGTGGGTTTTGTGATCCAATGGTGCCACCATTGATTTCAAAACTTGACCAATCAAACCTTCAATTTCACCTCATATTGCTACAGAAAACAATTTTCGTGGCTGGGAATCTTTTTTTCTTTCCGAGAATTTTTTCTTGCACTCATGCGCATTTCTTTTTCGATTACATTTTTCGCACGATTTTCCCATTTTTCATTTTTCAAAAACTTTAAAAAAAAATATTTTGAAATTAAACCCATGTAAGGCTTGCCTTAGTGCCCGTTCACACTACCGCGACTTGTCAGGCGACTTAGCCGCCTGACAAGTCGCGCTCCGTTCTGTACTATGGAACCGTTCTAATAGGAGCGACTCAAGTCGCTCCGACTTAGAAAAAGGTTCCTGTAGTATTTTCGGGGCGACTTCAGGCGACTTGCATTGACTTCTATACAGAAGTCATTTTGCAAGTCGCCGCTGAAGTCGTGTGCAGGTCGCGTCTGTGAGACGCGCTGCAAGTCGCGTCGCCCCTGTGTGAACGGGCACTAAACCATAGTGATATATAATGTATTTATAAATAAAATCTAGTTTCATAAACAAACAAAAATATTGCTTTTTAAAAAAACATAAGTGCAACTTTAAAATATATTACATAAAAAAAAAAAAAAAGAAGTAAATTCTATTGGCTGTAATCAGGCCCAGACCGAGCCCAAAAATAGGCCTAGGCATTTTAGACTAAGCAGTCCAGAGGTGAATAGAGGCGTTCACGGGGGGAGGGGGGGTGGTTATTGATGAAATTTGGGGTTTCAGGATGTGTTGATTTGATTAGGTACCTGATTTCGTTTAATGTGACAGATTGGGGCCAGTGTAGGTCAGAGCTGTCATATGATGCTGTTTTTTTGTCTTACTTTAAAGTGATTGTATACTCTTTTTTAAATTTTTACCTACAGGTAAGCCTATAATAAAGGCTTACCTGTAGGTAAAATGAATATCTCTTAAACCTGTACACCTTAGGAGATATTCACTTTGCATGCAGCCGTTGATGTCAGCAGCACATGCACTGTGAATGCCCAGATGAAGGTCCGGCAGACGCTGTCAGACCTTGCCGTGACGTAATCACGGCTCTGTCCACTCACTGCGCCAGAGCCGCGAACCCGGAAGAAATGCAGAGGGAACGTGTCAGCTCCCTCATCGTGGACCGGGATCAGATGCCGAAGCCTTGTTCTAAGGTGAGTATTTAATAATGCCAGTTATAAATTATTAGTCACAGAGCCAGTTATAGTATAAACTATTACTCATAGAGCCAGTTATAAATGATAACTCACAGAGCCAGGGATTACTCACAGAGTCAGTTATAAATTATTACTCACAGAGCCAATTATTACTCAAAGAGACAGTTATAAATTATTACTCACAGAGCCAGTTATAGTATAAATTATTACTCACAGAGCCAATTATAAATGATTACTCACAGAGCCAATTATAAATGATTACTCACAGAGCCAATTATTACTCAGAACCAGGCAATAAATTATTACTCACAGAGCCAATTATCACTCAGAACCAGGCAATAAATGATTACTCACAGAGTCAATTATTACTCAGAACCAGGCAATAAATGATTACTCACAGAGCCAAATATTACTCACAGAACCAGGCAATAAATTATTACTCACAGAGCCAATTATTACTCAGAGCCAGGCAATAAAATATTACTCACAGAGCCAATTATTACTCAGAACCAGGCAATAAATTATTACTCACAGAGCCCGTTATAAAAAAAAGGATCATAGTTACCAAAAAGAACACTCTCTTGCCCTGGAGC
This sequence comes from Lithobates pipiens, assembly GCF_037356315.1. Taxonomy (NCBI): domain Eukaryota; kingdom Metazoa; phylum Chordata; class Amphibia; order Anura; family Ranidae; genus Lithobates; species Lithobates pipiens. The sequence continues at coordinate 88,920,548 of NW_027507791.1, forward strand.
ATCAGATCTAACCCCTTCACCGGCGGGAAGAGGAGTGGGCATACACTAGCTTCCCTATATGCGGCCACAGCACCTCGCCAGCTTTCATGTGCAGGAAGAGAGTATGAGACCCGCTTCCCGCACTTGCAAGCCAGAAAGGTGCTGCGGCCCCATATAGGGAAGCTAGTGGCCTCGGCTTCTCCTGTCCTGGCGTCCTGTTTGCCAGGTGACGGTGGCTATGGGGCACATGCGCAAACCACGCCTTTCAGTTGCCATGGTGTGCGGGGGAATGGAGAGACTTTCCGATCCTCGCCACCTTCCACCAGGCATATACCTGCATAATTATCCACTGCCAGCTCTTTTTCAGATATGCAGCCTGGCGACCTCCTGCCCACCGGGCAAATGCCTGGTCTGCCCTATGGTCAAATCCGGGTCTGGCTGTAATGCACATAGTACCTGAATAATGAAACCAGGCTTTTTCTGGCATCTTTTGTTTACAAGTTTAAATCAGTATTTTTTTGCTAATCATTATACATTTTTTTTTTTTAATGCCCCGTACACACGAGAGGACTTATGTCCGACAGACTTCCAAAGGAGTTCCGCCGGAGTTCCGCCGGAGTTCCGACGGAGTTCTGACAGACTTTTCGGCCGAACGGACTTGGCCACACACGATCACACTAAACTCCGACGGATTCGAACGTGATGACGTACGACCCGACTCGAATAAGGAAGTTCATAGCCAGTAGCCAATAGCTGCCCTAGCGTCGGTTTTAGTCCGTCGGAGTAGCACAAACACGAGCGGAGTTTTCGAAGGGGACCGGGTCCGGCGGAGTTCCTTCGGGAAAATTTGAAGCATGCTTCATTTCTAAAGTCCGTCAGACTTTGGCGAATCAAAAGTCCGTTGCAGCCCACACACAATCGGATAGTCTGACGGACTCGGTCCTTCGGACTTTGGATGTTGAAAAGTCCGCTCGTGTGTACGGGGCATAACAGTGACCATAGGGAGAAAAATGGCGATTGTTGCAATTTTTTATGTCACATGGTATTTGTGCAGCGGTTTTGCAAATGCAATTTTGTTGGAAAAAATACACTTTAATGATTTTAAAGAAAAAAACAAAACACAATATTTACCTTAAATTTTTCTGTAAAATATGAAAGATGATGTTATGCAAAGTATATAGATACCTAACTTGTCACGCTTTAATATTGCGGACATTTGTGGAATGGCGACAAACTATGGTACTTAACCACTTCCCACCCGGCCTATAGCAGAATGACAGCCGGGAAGTGGTTCAGTTATCCTGACTGGGCGTCATATGACGTCCAGCAGGATAACTGCCGGCGTGCATTGTGGCGATCGTTGTTGTGGCGTGTCAGTCTGACACACCGCAACTCTGATCTAGGTAAAGAGTCTCTGACGGAGACTCTTTACCACGTGATCAGCCATGATCAGTCAGGTCCAGTCATGGCTATAAACAGGAAGAGCTGTCTGACAGACGCGAGTAGAGGAGAGACGATCGGCTGCTTCCTGACGGGGGGGTCTGCGCTGATTGTTTATCAGCACAGCCCCCCCTCGGATGCCCGCCCAGGATCACCAGGATGCTGCCAGGACCACCAGGGATGGCCACCACACAGGACCACCAGGTATGCCACCCTAGACCACCGGGGATATGCCAATCCATGCCCAGGCAGCTGCCAATCAGTGTCAATAAAAAATGCCTGCCAGTGCCACCAGTGATGCCTGTCAGTGAAATCTATCAGTGCGAACCATCAGTATCCATGAGTGCCACCTTTCCATGCCCATCAGTGCTGCCTATCTCAGTGCCCATTAGTGCCCAGAAGTGCCGTCTATCAGTGCCACCCACAAGTCCCCATCAGTGCGGCCTTTCAGTGCCCATCAGTGTCGCCTATCAGTGCTGCATATCAGTGCCGCCTATCAGTGCCCATCGTTAATGTGCCCATCAGTGCCATCTCATCAGTAGGCATCAGAGGGTCCTGCTCGTTAGAGTTTACAATCTAGAAGGGAGGGTCACGTGAAACAAAAGGCAATAACTGTGGGGAATAAAATAATAATTGGACATATAAAAAAAAAAAATTATACGTTTTTGGGTAACCCTCCTTGCACTTCCTGGATCCTTACCCTAGGCAAGAATGATGTACTCTGTTGCCTGCAGGCTCCTTGTATACTCTTGTCATGCATGCCAGGGGATCTTGGGGTACTCTACAGGGAAGTAGACAAGGGGATGTGCTTCTCTTCCTGATTATTTCAGGTAGCTTACTGAAGATATGCCACTGTGAACCCAGAAAAGAGACAGCTGGCTCTTACTGATGTCAGAGAAGGAGATGACGGTGCAGAATCAGGTGTGCAGCAGTGGAGTGGCGGATCCCTACAGAGCAATGCTAGATTCACAGGGCCAGTGAGTATATATATTTTTGTGTATTAGCCCTGGTTCACACTGAGCTGCGGGAATGAAGCTTCCACATGTCAGTCTGAATTTTGGCTGTGTTTTCAGACATCTGTGCGGGTTTCTGCATACATGTCAATGTAAATCGCACCCTGAAATCGCAAAAAGTAGTACAGAAACTATTTCTTGAAATTGGTGCGGCACTGCAAATGCAGTATCGCACCGATTAGGACAGTGCCATTGCCGGTAATTGATTGCATGTCAAAATGCACCAATGTGAACCAGGGTTAACCCAGTTATAATGGTAAGAAAGGAAAACAAAAAAAAAAAAACAGAGATGGGGGGTGAAATTCTTCTTGAGCCTCATTTACACCTGAGCATTTTTGCATATGGATCTGCTTAGCTTGAAATAGATTTTTTTTTTTTTTATCCACACAAAATTAGAAGGTACCAACTATCTATCTATATATATACTGTATATACAGGGCTTTTTTTCAATGGGAATGCGGGGGAAGGCAGTTCTGGCACCTCCAAGTCTGAATGTATGCAAAGGAAAGGGGTGCTGGGGTGTGATGGAGGGTCACTGCTGCTGGCTGCTGGGGTGTCTATTGTTGCTTGAGGGGGTCTGTTTTTGCATGGCAGTCTATTATTGCTGGTGGAGGATCTTTTGTTACTGGGAGGGATCTGCTGTTTAAGGAGTTGGGGGGGGGGGGGGGGTCTATTGCTGCTGGGGAGGGGAGATTTATTTTATTGCTTTTCTTGTTATCATGACCTAATTCCATATGTAGCGCCAGTACTCCTAACGAGTATGCGATATATGTTAAATTTAGTTTGTGCCCAAAACTATAAGTTTTGGGGCTAATTGTGCTAAATTGTACTTTGGCATCAGTTTGGCTGGGCTGTATAGAAGTTCTGCCTGGTCATAGGTGGGGTTGTACACCTGTGGGAGGCTATAGAACACAGTCTGGTTGGGTACCAATCTCTATCTCTGAACCAATCATGAGTTTGTCTCACTGCGTAATCCAGGAAGGGGTACTTAAGGTGCCAAAGTCACGTGGTTTGGGGTTCCGGTCCAGAAGTTTTTGCAAACTCCGTCGTCCTGGTCCTCTCGACCAGCCCCCAGGGGCCCTCATGGCCTGGGGTGCGGATCCATCCGTTTCCGAGCCTCGGAACTGGCTAGTACGAGGCGCAGTAACTGGAAGGAGGATTCTAAGGTGTTCCGGTGCCGTCTCGGGTTTTGGAGAGGCCCAGCAACTCTACATGTGTCCAGGGGAGGACTCTTTGGTAAGAGAGCCATGCACAAGGCTGGCTGCTCAGTAAGAGCCTGGAAGCTGAGCTGCCATGGACATTGATTGAATCCACAATTCTTACGGTATCGCTGGACGGGCTGAAAGATTCTGGTACAGTAAGAAAAGTACCTACTTCTACCCTTCTAGTTGTAACTAAGTTTATAAGTTTCCAACCAAGTCTGCGTGAGAGACTTTGAAAAGCTAGAATTACCTGTTGGCTGCTAAACCCAAACCTTAAGGATTTATCCAACTGTTAACTAGTTGCTGACCGCCGGCCGTCAAATGACGGCCAGGCGGCGCACCTATTGTGACGGGAGGCCGTCATATGACGGCCTCCCGTTTAAACAGGGAATGCGCTCGATCGAGCGCGCGCATCCCTGTTTCTTCGGTGGCGGCGTGTCACGGAGACACCGCTCGCCACGAAGGGGGTGAACAGCCATTCGTTATGGCTGTTTACCACGTGATCGGCCGTGATGAAGTCACGGCCGATCACAGATGGTCACACCCCGAACGTGCACGGCGCATGCGCGCGAGCGCGCTGCGCGTGCACGTCGGTGGCGGCGTGTTCCCCGGGAACACTGCTCGTCACCGACGCTGGTAAACAGCCATTGGCCGGCTGTTTACCCACGTGATCGGCTGTGTTCCTTTCACAGCCGATCACAAAAATTTAAACAAACTGCGGTAACGGGATGTTACCGGGTTCTCCTCCTCACACACCGATCGTGTGTGAGGAGGAGATTGCGGTAACATCTCGTTACCGCATACAGTGTACACCAATCATACTGATTGCCCCCCCCCCAATAAAGAGGACCTGTCACCACCCCTCATAGTACCTGTCAATCACAGTCCATCAGAGTACCTGTCACAGTCCATCAGAGTATTTGAGTACCTGTCACAGCACATCAGAGTACCCGAGTACCTGTCACAGCCCATCAGAGTACCTGTCAGCCCATCAGAGTACCCGAGTACCTGTCACAGTTCATCTGAGTACCCGAGTACCTGTCACAGCCCATCAGAGTACCCGAGTACCTGTCACGGCACATCAGAGTACCCGAGTACCTGTCACGGCACATCAGAGTACCCGAGTACCTGTCACGGCACATCAGAGTACCCGAGTACCTGTCACGGCAGATCAGGGTACCCGAGTACCTGTCACGGCCCATCAGGGTACCCGAGTACCTGTCACGGCCCATCAGGGTACCCGAGTACCTGTCACGGCCCATTAGGGTACCCGAGTACCTGTCACAGTCCATTAGAGTACCGAGTACCTGTCACAGTCCATCAGGGTACCCGAGTACCTGTCACAGTCCATCAGGGTACCCGAGTACCTGTCACAGTCCATTAGAGTACCGAGTACCAGTCACATGCCATTAGAGTACCCGAGTACCTGTCACAGTCCATTAGAGTACCGAGTACCTGTCACAGTCCATTAGAGTACCGAGTACCTGTCACAGCCCATCTGAGTACCCGAGTACCTGTTCCAGTCCATCTGTGTACCAGAGTACCTGTCACAGTCCATCTGAGTACCCGAGTACCTGTCACAGTCCATATGAGTACCTGTCACCGCCCTTCAGAGTACCCAAATACCAGTCACCAAACCATCAGAGTACCTGTCACCAGGCCATCAGAGTACCCGAGTACCTGTCACCAGGCCATCAGAGTACCCGAGTACCTGTCACCAGGCCATCAGAGTACCCGAGTACCTGTCACCAGGCCATCAGAGTACCCGAGTACCTGCCACCAGGCCATCAGAGTACCCGAGTACCTGCCACCAGGCCATCAGAGTACCCGAGTACCTGTCACCAGACCATCAGAGTACCCGAGTACCTGTCACCAGACCATCAGAGTACCCAAGTACCTGTCACCAGACCATCAGAGTACCCGAGTACCTGTCACCAGACCATCAGAGTACCCGAGTACCTGTCACCAGACCATCAGAGTACCCGAGTACCTGTCACCAGGCCATCAGAGTACCCGAGTACCTGTCACCAGGCCATCAGAGTACCCGAGTACCTATTTGCAGCCCAATATACGTTGGGGTGTTTGCTTTCCAAAATGGGGTCATTTTGTGGGTAATTTCACTGTCCTGGTGGTCCAGGACCTTCAAAAGTGTGATGGGTAGGAAGATGAGATGTGTCATTTATGCTCCTAGAACGCCTGAACGTACTACTTCAATGTTCGGCCTCTCTATGTGGCCAGGCTGTGTAAAAGTCCTAGCAGAATGTATTTTGGGGTGTAATTTTTGCTATATACATGATATGTGTTAGAAATATCTTATAAATTGACAATTTTGTGTAAAAAAAAAATGCGTTTTAATTTTTTTCCACATATTCCAAAAACTTCTGGAAAAAAATGAACCGTTCAAAAGACTCATTATGCCTCACAGATTATACGTTGGGGTGTTTGCTTTCCAAAATGGGGTAATTTTATGGGAAATTCCATTGTCCTGGTACTCCAGGGCCTTCAAAAGTGTAATAGGTGGTTGAGAAATGAGATGCGTAATTTTTGCTCGTAGAACGTCTGAAGGTACTACATCAATGTTAGTGCTCTGTATGTGGCCAGGCTGTGTAAAAGTCCTACATATGTGGTATCGCCGTACTCGGGAAGAGTAGCAGAATGTATTTTGGGGTGTAATTTGTTGTATGCAAATGCTGTGTGTGAGAAATAACCTGATAATATGACAATTTAGTAAAAAAAAAAAAAAAAGAAATAAAAAATCTTCATTTTGCAAAGAATTGTGGGAAAAAATGACAACTTAAAAAAACTCACCATGCTACTTACTTAATACCTTGGGATGTCTACTTTGTAAAAAGGGGTCATTTGGGGGGTATTTGTACTTTCCAGACTTGTTAGTGTCTCAAGAAATGAGGTACACCTGATGTACTGAAGGCCTGATCAGAAGTGATCAATTTTCAGTGATTGGCACCATAGTTTGTAGACTCTATAACTTTCACAAAGACCAAATAATATATACTAATGTGGGTTATTTTTACCAAAGATATGTAGCAGTATAAATTTTGGCCAAAATTTATGAAGAAAAATTACTAATTAGCAAAAATTTATGACAGAAACGAAGAAAAAGGCATTTTTTTCACAAAATTTACGTTTTATTTTATTTATAGCACAAAAAATAAAAAACCCACTAGTGATTAAATACCACTAAAAGAAAGCTCTATTTGTGTGGAAAAAAGGACGCAAGTTTCATATGGATACAGTGTAGGATGACTGAGTAATTGTCATTCAAACTGTGAGAGCGCTGAAAGCTGAAAATTGGTCTGGTCAGGAAGGGGGTGTATCTGCACTGTATTGAGGTGGTTAAAGAGTCCAGTTGCAAGCGGCTGTTCCCTGGACTGTGTACATAGAGAGAGACTTTTATTGAAGTCAACAGCTCCAAGCACCTGAGCTAAACTCTACCCTGATACCCTCTATTCCCAACTTAGAGACTGAGTTTGTTCAATCATTTTACACAAAATAAAAATCTTAACACAGAATTCAAGTGTCAGTCTCTACAGTTACTGGGTTATCAACCCTGGGAACCCCTAGACAAGGACAACAAGTACGAGCTGGAGGAGGTAATTGGTAAGCCCAAATCAAATTCAGCCGCTCCTTCAGGGGTAAGTGCTACACATGTAAATTACTTAGCATTACAAAATTATGTAAAGTGGAAAAATGGGATGTCGGCGCCAAACCTGCAATTCGAATACATCTGTTGCTGCACCTAAAATTAATGGCTACTAATAAACATATAAAAGAAAAATAAAGAGCGCAACAAACATATATAATTTATGTCAAACTAATAATAAATGTGAACTATACCAATGTGTGAACTATGGTAAGTGTACCAAATGTATAAAATGGTTCAGAATGCACAGCTAATGTACTCTTATGCCCCGTACACACGATCAAACAATCCGGTGGAAAAGTCCGGCAAACTCAAGTCCGCCAAACAATCCCCCCGTGTGTAGCCTCCGGCATACTTTTTTGACCCGACGGCGGACTTAGAATTTCGGTTTGCACAAAAATTTGCACGCCGTACTCGCATTTCGGCAGACAATCCGGCCGTGTGTATGCAAGTCCGCCGTACTTTTAAAAGGAGCGGACTTTTCCCGCCCGGAGAAAAGTCCGCTCATTTCGAGCGGGTCTCCAGGTAGACGGGGCCCACGAAGGAGACGTCGCTGGCCCCGCCGCTTGGTATGGACTTAAAGGGGAACCCCAACGCCGAAAACAATCGGTGTGGGGGTCCCCCCCAAGTCCACAACAAACCCTTGTCCGAGCACGCTACCCGGCCGGCCAGGAAAGGGGGGCGAGCGAACGCCCCCCCCCCCTCCTGAGCCATACCAGGCCGCGTGCCCTCAACATGGGGGTGCCTTGGGGAAGGGGGGGCCGCGTGCCCCCCCACCCCAAAGCACCTTGTCCCCATGTTGATGAGGACAAGGGCCTCTTCCCGACAACCCTGGCCGTTGGTTGTCGGGGTCTGCGGGCGGGGGGCTTATCGGAATCCGGGAGCCCCCTTTAATAAGGCGGCCCCCGGATACCGGTCCCCCACCCTATGTGAATGAGTATGGGGTACAATGTACCCCTACCCATTCACCTGTAAAATAAAAGTACAAAAAAAAACACAACACACAAGATAAAATAGTTTATTGCACAGCTCCGGGGGTCTTCCGTCTTCGGGGGTCTTCTCGCCGGACTCCTCCGCTATCTTCTTGTAGCTCTTTTGCTAGCGGAGGAGTCCGGCTTTCTTCCTCGCCGCCCGGGGGTCTTCTTCCGACTTCGGGGGTCTTGTCCCCCTCTTCGGTTCTTCTTCCGGGCCACCGCGCCTTCTTATAGCTCTTTTACAGGCGGTGGCCCGGTCTTCTGTCGCCGCTGCCGCCTTCCGTTCTTCTTCTTCTTCTTCTTCTCCTTCTTCTCCTGGAGATGTTGACTCAACGCTCTCTCCGGCCACAATGCCAGGGACGCGCTGCGCGGCCACTTATATAGGGACAAGGGGCGGTGTCACATGGCTTTATGTCACATGGGTTGGTCACATGGGTTGATGTCACATGGAGACTGTGACATCGTAAGGGGGCGGGGTCACCATGTGACACCAACCTATGTGACATAAAGCCATGTCACACCGCCATTTGTCCCTATATAAGTGGCCGCGCAGCGCGTCCCTGGCATTGTGGCCGGAGAGAGCGTCGAGTCAACATCTCCAGGAGAAGAAGAAGAAGAAGAAGGCGGCAGCGGCGACAGAAGACCGGGCCACCGCCTGTAAAAGAGCTATAAGAAGGCGCGGTGGCCCGGCAGAAGAACCGAAGAGGGGGACAAGACCCCTGAAGTCGGAAGAAGAGGCCGGCGGCGAGGAAGAAAGCCGGACTCCTCCGCTAGCAAAAGAGCTACAAGAAGATAGCGGAGGAGTCCGGCGAGAAGACCCCCGAAGACGGAAGACCCCCGGAGCTGTGCAATAAAGTATTTTATCTCGTGTGTTGTATTTTTTTTTGTACTTTTATTTTACAGGTGAATGGGTAGGGGTACATTGTACCCCATACTTATTCACATAGGGTGGGGGGCCGGTATCCGGGGGCCCCCTTATTAAAGGGGGCTCCCGGATTCCGATAAGCCCCCCGCCCGCAGACCCCGACAACCAACGGCCAGGGTTGTCGGGAAGAGGCCCTTGTCCTCATCAACATGGGGACAAGGTGCTTTGGGGTGGGGGGGCCGCGCGGCCCCCCCTTCCCCAAGGCACCCCCCATGTTGAGGGCACGCGGCCTGGTACGGCTCAGGAGGGGGGGGGGGCGCTCGCTCGCCCCCCTTTCCTGGCCGGCCGGGTAGCGTGCTTGGACAAGGGTCTGTTGTGGACTTGGGGGGGACCCCCACGCCGATTTTTTTCGGCGTTGGGGGTTCCCCTTTAAGTCCATACCAGGCGGCGGGGCCAGCGACGTCTCCTTCGTGGGCCCCGCCTACCTGGAGACGCGCTCGAAATGAGCGGACTTTCCTCCGCGTGTGTGGGCGAGTCCGTTCATTTCGAAAGTACGGCGGACTTAGTACGGCGGTCTTAGTACGCCGTATTAGTCCGCTGAAAAAGTGCGGTGTGTGGGCAAGTAGCCCGTTCGAAAATTCTGACGGACAGTTTGGCGGACGTCCGCCAGACTAAGTACGTCGGACAGACGGCTACGTGTGTACGCGGCTTTACTAGAACAAAAAGTCCATATATTCAGAAAATATAATAAATGAGTGATTTTTAATCTTCTGTGTATACTCCAACCACTGTGGTTTTCTAAAGTGCAAAGTGCTTCAATTAAAGTGCTTCACCCAAAGTGATAAATCTAAACACTCAAGTGACCCATCGGCATATAATAGATGACTTTAGGATCTCCAATGTGTCTATACAGTAATCACACAGCAAACACCATTTGTTAATAGATGTGCCAATTTTGCAATCCAATCAGTAGTGGCAGATACATGTAAGTTTCTTTATGTTGAGCTCATATCCCAATCATCTGCAAATATTAGCACCTCTGAACAGAGTCACAGATAGGCATAGATAGTGTGGTAATGTATTTTAATCCCTTAAAATGCAGCACTTACATATCAAGTTCAGTGTAAGATACAGCAGGACAGCGAATGGCATTTCATCCATTTTATACAGTGGTACACTTACCATAGTTCACACATTGGTATAGTTCCCATTTATTATTAGTTTGACATAAATTATATGTTTGTTGTGTTCCTTATTTTTCTTTTATTACAAAATTATACTTTGGCTCTATAGTCTCTAAAAGGGACTGTACTGAGAGCTGGCTGGGGGGGGGGGGGGGGGAACCAATGATCAGTACTTGGAGGTGGGTAGGAGGCGGAGACACAAAGTGACTTAGAAGGCGGGAGTTCCTTCACCTATTCTTTGAGAAAAAAAAGCACTGTATACTGTATATATGAATTTGATAAAATAAGAAAGACTACTCTACAATACTATGAAATAAGTATTCATATACTGTATGTCTATATTTTAAGAAACCAGCTTAACCACTTGAGCTCCAAAAGATTTTATCCCCTTCATGACCAGGCCATTATTTGCTATTCGGCACTGCACTATTTTATCTGGAAATTGCACAGTCATGCAACACTGTACCCAAATAAAATTTGTATTATATAGAGTTTTCTTTTGGTGGTATTTGATCACCACTGGATTTTGTATTTTTTGTGATATAAAGAAAATATATATAAGAAAAGACTGAAAATTTTGAAAAAAAAAACATACTTTTAAACTTTCTGCTAAAAAACATATCCAAAAAAAAAAGTAATTTGTTCATAAATTTTGGATAAAATGTATTCTGCTTCATATCTTTGATAAAAAAAATCCCAATAAGTATAAATTGATTGGTTTGCGTGAAAGTTATAGTGCCTACAATCTATGGTATACATACTGGAAATTAAATTTTTAAACTTTTTTTATACTACTAAAGGAGGTGATCCTTATAATGCCAATGCACTATCGCTATTGGGCTGCGATAGTGCAGTGGGAAATCTGACACTGATACTGAGTGTGAACTGCCACTGACATCACCAGTGACATTAAAGTGGTTGTAAACCCTTACAAACCACTTTGACCTACAGGTAAGCCTAGATTAAGGCTTACCTGTAGGTCCAAGCAATATCTCCTAAACCTATATGGTTTAGGAGATATTTGCCCGAAAACGGGCACCGCTGTCTACGGCGCATGCGCCGTAGACAGCAGCGCGCAGGCGCACTGAACGCGGCAGTTCTAAGAATGGAGCTTCCGCATTTGTCGACTCCCGTGCGCATGCGCGGGAGTGACGTCATCGCGGCTTCGCCGAATGACAGCGGCGGAGCTGCGAGACGCCACCAGCAAGATGGATGCGGCGGACTACAGGGGACAGCGGCGACTTCGCTGGCTCCTGTGTCAGGTAAGTGACACATAATGGGCTACTATGCGATGCATAGTAGTCCATTATGCTTTGCCTTTGCAGGGAAAAAAAGAGGAAGTAAACTCATCAGGGTTTACTTCCTCTTTAATACAGTGATCAGTGATAATACTATACACTGTCACTGTACTAATGACACTGGCTGGAAAGGGGTTAACATCTAGGGTGATCAAGGGATTAAAAGTGTGCCTAACTACCGTATGTGTAATGTGGGTACAGTGTGCTGCTTTTACTACTAGATCTCTCAGTTTCTCATCCCTGTATTTCAGGGATGAGAAACTGACAGATCGCTCCCCCTGTACGGAGCTCTGTGTTTATCAGCCCAGAGCTCTGAGCTGTGAGTTATTGGCTAGGACTTGCAGATCGGCTCCCACTGTGTACAATCACAGCCAGTGCTGGGCGGGGGGATTGCATGAGCGCACCCTAAACCTGGAAGTAGACAGCGATGTATAGGTATGTCAATTTCCCTAAAGCGGCCGCTTGCCTACAGTACATTGTGGGCAGGCGGGAGGCAAGTGGTTAAAGTAGAACTAAAGGCAAAATATTTTCTTTGTCATTTTGGGTTAGAGTAAGCATAGGTGTGTGCACAACATATTGCTTTAGGGTGTGCACCCCAAAGCTTAAACACACATGCATGTGTGTGTGTGTCTACATATACAGTAGATGACCCCGGAACATTGATCTGCTTGCCGGCACAGTGAAGGAGAAGTGCGTAAACACTTCTTTTAGGCTGGCCCTACATGGTCGAATTCGAAATAATTTTCTTTTGAAAATCAGAAATTTTGTGTGTTTTGTGATCCGATGGTGCAACCATTGATTTCGAAATTCGGCCAACCAAGCCTTCAATTTCACCTCATGTTGCTACAGAAAATAATTTTCGTGGCCGGAAATCTTCTTTTCTCTCCGGGAATTTTCTTTTCTTGCACATGCCCATTTCTTTTTCCATTACATTTCTTGCATGATTCTCCCATCATTGATTAGAAAATCGTCCTTTTCAAAAAATTTCCAACATGCCGGTTACTCAAATTCGATGGCATGTTGTGTTTGTTAAAATATAATTTTTTATATTAATCAATTACATGAGACCATATTACAATAATAGTTGGTCATAGAAATCAAATTACTGTCAGGTTTTGGCTTGAGTAGATGTTTCTAAAACAAATACCTTGGTAACAATGGGTACTGTTGACAGTTGGAAGTTTGGTTGTTTTGTAACCATTGTCAACAAATTGGTGAACAAATGCCCAAATAAAAAAAGCAGTAGAGACTGATTTATCATGCTTTAACACCAGAAGCCACTCATCATGTAAGAAGGTGCCTGATCTCCAGGAGAATTGTTGTCAATGGAGATCATGAGCATACAGTAAACTGAGTTAAGTAACTTTTAAGTGTATTTCTACTGTTATAGACCATAGGCTGTTTATTTGCTAGGCATTTTGCTTGTTAGATATCTGTCAGTCTTGTATTGTATTCCTAATATTGCAATAGTTTTGTATGTACAGCATCTTTGTATAGTAAAGGCACATTTACACACTGCAGAGGTCTCAGCTTCCTTGCTTATACCACAAAGTAACCTTGCTAGATGGACGCAAGCAAAAAAATCTGGTGGCTTGTGCCGCGATCTGTGCTATTATTCAACTGAAGCAGACCTGTTTTTGTTTTTTTTGATGTGTTGTGTAGCCTTGTGCTAGGTAAAATGCTGCATAAGCTGTTTAGGAAAAGCAAGGCTGCAGGGGGTTCTGGTGGCCAGAAGAAAGTGTGCCACTTACTTATCTGGGCCGGAGACAATGAGTGGGAGCCTCTTGCTAAAGAATTTGTGAAGTATACTTCTCCCTTGAATATGACTTGGGGTGATAAAATCTCAGATCGTTTTGCAGATTTTAGCCTTAAGGGGTTGGATTTAAGTAAAAAAGAGAAGAGGACAGTGTCCACAATGAGCTGGTACTTCCTTCATGCTATTTATACCAAATCACATAGAAGGCAGAGGTAGAAGTTAAGGTATTAAAAGACCAGCTAGCAGTTGCTTCAGAGTGTATGCGTTCAACCGCTAGTCGGGCTGCATATTTTGCAAGAGCTGTGTGCAGCCCTCATGACCAAATCAATTAATGCATAACGAAAATGAAGGGGGGGGGGGACCTGTTAGTAAAGCCAGGGTATGTGCCATTGTCACATCCCAAAACTGGGATTGTGAGGATGTGCTCTCCTCAAATGATAGTGAGGATGAGGAGATTGAAATATCAAACTCTGATGATGATCTGCTAGTGGGAAAGAAAAAGTATGCCAGACCTCTCATTACTAAGCATAGGAAAAGGCAACATGATAGAGAGGATATGGCAGATGGGGAGGCACATTATCCCAGAGATGTTGAGTTTGAAGAAGTACGGGAATTTACACAAACTGAACTCCATGAGCTGGCAAAACAATACAAACAAAGGTCTGGGGAGCCCCTGTTGGCTCCTATGCTTGTGGGATGAAGGGGCAGACAGTGTTGTTTTGTCAGGTAAGGAAGCAGTGGCTATGGAAGTGTTAACCCATGATCCACAATTGCATCAGGCAATGCGAAAAGCCTGAGAATTTAATGTGATTTTTTTTAGACCTCGGGAGAGATGGAATAGTCCGAGTATAAACTAGGCCTACTGACCTGGAAAATACCTACTCCTGGAGATCAATAGGAGAGGGTATTTTCAGGTTACGCGTGATAGGTTGTATAACCGGATTAAATACATTTCCAGAATAGATGGGTCCAGATTTGGAACCCTTTATGTCTGTTCTACACTCTAAACTGATGAAGTCTGCGCCATTTAATCTCAGGGCTCCATTATTGTCCTTGTTGGGAGGCCTGGGATTAAACAGCAAGATTCATGATGCCACTTCCCTCTTAAGCCAGTTGGGGGAGCTAGAGGAGACTAAAACAAAACTTGTCAGGGCAGTATATAAGGTCAAGGCCAGACAGGAAGAATAGAAGCAGAAAATACAGTTTACGGAAAAGAAAGGGAATGTGGAAGTGAAGACAGGAGGTGAAGAGAAAACCAGGCTAATTAGGTCTAGAAAAAAATGTGGGTGGACCTATTAAAGGCAGAGTACCTAGAGATAGATAAGATTTCTACTGATGCTGAAGAGGTGAAAATGTTTAGTAGGGAAAACTGTCAGGGTTGGAAAAACTACTCCTAGTGAAGATAACATCTGCCTAGACTTAGAGAAAAGAGAACAGACCCCTCCTGTTAGCCCCAAACCAATTCCCAAAACTGAACATGAACCCAAAACCCTTTATTTTGGGGAGGAGTTAGAGAGAATCAGAAAAGGGGATTGGGAGGTTCCTTATCCTTTATGAAAGGAAGGTGAGTCTCCTGTAATAGCATTGAGGGCAGTGACAGCAGGAGACTGACGCCCATATGCACCTGTCACTGTATGGTGGGGGAAATCGTCTTCTCCTAAACATCTGATGGCATTAGTTGATACTAGAGCTGAAGTTACACTTTTGCACAGAAATCCTTCCAATCACAAAGGAGAACTGATTTATGTAGAAGGTTTGGGAGGGCAAACCACATCAGCAGTTAGAAAATATTCTTGGGATGGATGTACTTCAAGGTCAGTCAATTCAGACTGAAAGGGGTACATTCACATTTGGTTATCCTGATAAAGCATATCTGGTTAGGGTGGTAAAGGCTGTGGTCAGAGGTAATGCAAAATGGACCCCTGTCTGCCTTCCTCCACCAGAGTAGCCAGTCTGTCTGAAGCAGTACAAAATCGTCTTCTCCTAAACATCTGATGGCGTTAGTTGATACTATTGCTGAAGTTACACTTTTGCAGGGAAATCCTTCCCATCACAAAGGAGAATTGATTTATGTAGAAGGTTTGGGGGAGGCAAACCACACCAGCAGTTAGAATACGGGTTAAATTGACTATTGGTAAGGGATCAGGATTTATGAAAAATATTATGGTATCAGAGTTACCCGAAAATATTCTTGGGATGGATGTACTTCAAGGTCAGTCAATTCAGACTGAAAGGGGTACATTCACATTTGGTTATCCTGATAAAGCATATCTGGTTAGGGCGGTAAAGGCTGTGGTCAGAGGTAATGCAAAATGGACCCCTGTCTACCTTCCTCCACCAGAGTAGCCAGTCTGTCTGAAGCAGTACAAACTTCCTGGAAGCCACAAATAAATTGGAGAGACTATTCAAGAACTGTTGAGAGGAGGGATCCTTAGACCTGCTGTAAGTCCTTTCTCGTCTCCGGTGTTCCCAGTAAAGAAACCTGATGGGACATATAGAATGTGCAAATCAATAATACACTCACTAATGCCCTTTCACCTGTGTATTTACCACTGCGCTTCCAGCAAAAGAACCCTTCCCCACTAAGCAGCCACTTAAACATAATGTGTAATTTCTGTGTATTTGTTCCAAATATAAATAATTGAAACCCATGGCGCTAAACCAAGTGACTATTACACCACTAAATATTATACTACAAAGTGCATCAGATGTAGCTCAAAAATTTTTTGTATACATAAATAAAAAAATGATTAATAATGAATAAACATTAAATAAAAATAAATAACCCAGTGAATAAGTGATAGTTCACACTATACATTTAAACACTCCTCAGGGAGTATGTGGATGACAGGCATACAATCCTTCACTTCAGCGGGAGAAAAGCTGACCCAATTGACACTTTCATAGACAGTGCTCTCATGAAATAGAAAAAAGGAAATGCTCCCATAGTTGACATAGTTGAACCCCATGATTAAGTCAAGTGAATGACGAAACATGTCAGGGCGTGGCTACTAGGTAACTGAGAGTGAGAGGAACCATCGGACAGCTCATGTCTATCTTCACCAAGGTGCTGGCGAGGCCAAGGAGCAGTGAGAGATTTAAAGAGTGTGTCTCGCATACCCTGGGTCCGCTAAAAATCACCAATGCTTTGGCAATCAGCTGTGTTAAAGTGTGCTGTGGCTTGACTTATTTGGCGTGGTTACAAGTTTTTAAATGTGAGTGTAACTTAAGAGGATCTTCTTATGTGTGATTAAAAGTTTTTTTTACGGTATCACGCTATGGGAGCATTTCCTTTTTTCTATTTCATGAGAGCACTGTATATGAAAGTGTCAATTGAGTCAGCTTTTCTCCCGCTGAAGTGAAGGATTGTATGCCTGTCATCCACATCCCTGCAAAAAGGGTTTGGAAAGCGATTTTCTGCCAAACACGTTGAGTGTGAGGCTGATTTAGTCGGTGAGTTAATTCACATAAGGGGGAAAGGAATCACATTTCACAGAGGTGTGGTGAAGGAAAGGCGGTTTGAGAGAAAAAAACACTGATCAATCTTGCTTGTTAAAGTGAAATATGTTTTGGAGACTCACAGACTTTTGCAACATTGTATGGGACATATAGAATGACCATGGATTACAGAGGTCTAAACAAAGTGGCTGCTCCATTGAAGTCTAATTGTACCAAATATGATCTCAATTGTTGAGAAAATTGCTAAAGAGGCAGGAGAATATCATGCTTTGATAGACCTGGCTAATGCTTTCTTTGCGATTTTGATAGACCCAGAGTGTCAAGACCAGTTTGCTATGTCGTGGGACAGCTGCCAGTACACTTTCACCATGCTTCCTGAAGACTGTGTTCATTCTCCAACGATTTGTCATGAAATGATTGCCCAAGATTTAAGTACCCTGAGTTTGAAAGTCCCTGTGTTTCACTACATTGAAGACATCATGATCTCTGGAACAAAAGAAGATGTAACTGAAGCACTGCACCTGCTGATACAGCAAATGGAGAACAGAGGGTGGGCTTTCGACAAAGACAGTCTTGTCACAAAAGTGAAATTCCTTGGAATGATGTGGACTGGGCCACAGAGGAAAATTACAGAGATAGTTGTGCAAACTATCCAGGCACTGTTGCCCGCTCCTACCAAAGAGGAGGCACAGAAGTTAATTGAAGTTGTGTGGTTCTGGAAATCGTTCATCCCACATCTTGGACTGATTCTGAGGCCTATATATAATGTCACCAGAAAAAAAGACTGAGTTCTCATGGGTTTCAGAGCAGTGGACTGCATTCCTGGCTGCTAAAGAAGCTATTTTGCAGCATCAGGTATTAGGACCAGTAAAGCCTCATACACACGGTCGGACTTTGTACAAACTTTTCCGTGGAGTTTTGTACAAAGGGCGTGGTCCACAAGTTTGTATTGCATACACACGGTCGGACTTTTTGACAACAAACACGAACGTAATGACGTCACAATGTACTGACGCCGCTTCAAAAGAGGACGTTCAATGACTCCAGTGCCACCTTTGGTGAACTTCTGTATTGTAGTCTGATCTTTTGCATTGGTTCTGAGCATGCGTGTTTGTACCTTGTACAAAAGTCCGATGCTTTTGCATACACACGGTCGAACTTTGCTCCATCAGACTTTTGTTGCCAGAAAGTTTGTCCGTTCGCACAGCCAACAAAAGTCCGATGAAAACAGAAAAAGTTTGTCCGATGGAGCGTACACACAGTCGGATGTTGCTCCAAAACAGCTAATTTGCATGTTTGTTGCCAAAAAGTCCGACCGTGTGTACGGGCCTTAAGACAAGGAGTACCATTTCCGCTGGAGCAGAATGGTACCATATCTTGGAGTCTGTGGCAGCCAAATGAAAAGAAAGGACTGAGGGCAATACCCATTGGATTTTGGTCCAAGCAATGTACAGGGGCACAGAAGAGATACACGCCCCTAGAGAAGTACCTGTCTGGGGCCTACACAGCACTTTAATAAGTAGAGACCATTACAGGAAAGGACTTAGTCACCATCCATACTGCACTGTCAATAGCAGGATGGGTGAGAGATAATGGACTGACCACTAGGGCAGCTGTAGCCAAGAACCAGACACTGATGAAATGCAAGTGGTATCTTCAAGAAAAAGGGGTATTGCAGCTGGGGATGTCAAAAACATTTCAAAACAGTTGGCAGGGCTTGTTACTTTTACCAGCACCTAGCCAAAAGAAATTACTGTGCTGCAGTTATCCCCCATTCAAGAGGCTCCACCTTTTGAGTCTCTGTCAGAAGACATGAAGGAGTCAGCGTGGTTCACTGATGGTTCAGCCATAGTCACCTCGTCTGTGCATAAATGGATAGCAGCATCCTACAACCCAAGTACAGACACAGTCCTGCAAGAGACTGGAATTGGAGGGTCCAGTCAGTATGCAGAGTTGAAAGCTGTAGCGATGACTCTTCAGGAGGATCCTTCTTCCCATGTCACTATCTTGTCAGAAACCATGAAACAGACTGAGACAGAAGTACAATCAAATCACACTTGTTTATTAATAAAAATAAAAAGGTAAATAGAAAAAAGCGTAGTCAAGCATAGCCAGAGTCCAGTAGCCAGATCGTGTAGTCAGCCAGTCCAAAGTTCATTAACCAGATCAGGTAATCAGCCAGGCCAGAAGTCAGGGATCCAAGGAGAGCAACTGCAAGCAGGATAAGAAGCCAGGAGGGATGTCAGCAAGCCAGTCTTGAAAGAAACAGCAGGAGATGGTTCCTTGTGATGTGACCAACGTGAAGGCAAAGCAAAAAGTGAGCTGTAAGGCTTTAAATAGGCAGGTCAGACGAACATTATCGGGAACAGCTGGTAACTGTGGAAAGAGAAGAGAGCTGGCAATTAGCCGACAGCTGAGCGGCCAGCCCAGAGGAGGAAGGGCTAAGCCAGTCCTGACAGTACCCCCCCCTCCCCCAATGACCCCTCTCCCTCTGAGGGCCACCGGGCTTGAGGGGAAACCGTCTACGGAACTTGCGGAGGAGGACAGGGGCATGTACGTCAGAAGATGAAACCCAGGAGCGTTCCTCCGGACTGTACCCCTTCCAATGCACCAGGTACTGTATGCGCCCACGGAACCTACGGGGGTCAACAATGGATTGTACCTCATACTCCTCATGGTTCTCAACCTGAATAGGGTGAGGACGCGGCACCAAGGTGGTAAATTGGTTACAGACCAACGATTTCCAAAAAGGAGACATGAAACACATTTGAGATGCGCATACTAGGAGGAAGGTCCAACTCGTAAGCTACTGGGTTAATCCTGCGAAGGATACGGAAAGGCCCAATAAACCGAGGTGCAAACTTCAGTGAGGGAACATGAAGCCTGGGGTTTGCGAAATGACAGCCAGACCCTGTCCCCAACCTGGCAGGTGTCTGCGGTCAGCATGGAGTCTGTACCTATCATTAGCATGACGCAAAGCCTCCTGGACTTGTACCCTAGTGGAACGAAGACCACGGAGATGCTCTTCTAACGCAGGAATACTCTGCCGAACAAACGAGTCAGGCAACATGGAAGGTTGGAAACCATAATTCGCCATAAATGGAGACAATCGGGAGGCAGAATTCAAGGCACTATTGTGAGCAAACTCTGCCCAAGGTAATAGGTCAGACCAGTTGTTATGATGGTCAGAAATATAGCAATGTAGGAATTGCTCCAAGGACTGATTGGCTTGTTCTGCGGCCCCATTACACTGCGGGTAATACGCATAAGAGAACGCAAGCTGGATTCCCAACTGTGCACAAAAGCCTCGCCAGAACCGGGAGACAAACTGACTGCCCCTATCTGAAACAATCACCTTGGGTAGCCCATGTAAGCGAAAGATCTCCCGAGCAAAAATGGAAACCAGTTCCTTAGAGGTGGGCAACTTCTTAAGTGGAATACAATGACACATCTTTGAGGCCGCGTACACACGGGCGGATTGTCTGCCCAACTAAGTTCGTCAGACAATCCGACAGACAGTCCATCCAAATTTTGAATGAAAGGACTTGACCACACACGATGAACAGACAGTCCGCTGAAAGCTTGCGCGATGACGTGTACAGCACGTACGACGGGACTAGAAAAACGACGTCCAATACACTGCAATGCAACCTTCGGCCGTGTAAATCCTTTCTGAGCATGCGCCATACTTAGTCCGTCCAACTTGCCTACACACGAGCGGACTGTCCGCTGAAACCAATTTTTGACGGACAAAACCAAGTTTGGACGGACAAAATTACGGAAATTCCGAAAGACTTAGTCCGTCAGACTGTCCGCTGAAAAAGTCCGCTGAAGCCCACACACGAGCGGATTGTCCGCTGAAACACGGTTCAGCGGACTAAGTTGGGCAGACAATCCGCCCGTGTGTACGCGGCCTGAGAACCGGTCAACCACCATAAGGATGACAGTGTTGCCTTGGGAGTTGGGCAATTCCACAATGAAATCCATAGACAGGTGAGTCCAAGGCCTCTCTCCATTGGGTATGGGTTGTAGGAGGCCCACTGGAAGGTGTTGTGGAGTCTTACTCTGAGAACACACGGGACAGGCAGCTACGAAGGCAGTAACATCAGCCCTTAGACTAGGCCACCAGAATTGTTGGGAGATGGCTCAAATGAGTTGATTCCTCCCAGGATGGCCAGCTGCCTTGGGAGAATGGTAAGTATGGAGCACTGCAGTACGGAGACTCTCTGGGACAAAGCGGCAGTCACAAGGTTTATCAGGAGGAGCATGGACCTGAGCAGCAAGAATTTTGTCACCCAAAGGAGAAGTAAGACTGGTGCGAACCGTAGCCAAGATACGATCAGGAGGAATCATAGGAACCGGAACCGACTCCGACTTGGAAGTGGAGGAAAATTGCTGTGACAGGACATCAACCCTTACATTCTTAATACCGGGTAAGAATGAGACAATGTAATTAAAGCTTGACAAGAAAAGAGCCCATCGCGTCCTTCTGGGAGAGAGTTGCTTAGCCTCAGACAAGAATGTAAGATTCTTATGGTCAGTAAGAATAAAAACGGGCACAGTGGTACCTTCAAGGAGATGTCTCCATTCTTTCAGGGATAAAATGATCGCCAACAACTCTCTGTCACCAATCTCATAATTGCATTCAGCAGGTGACAATTTCTTAGAAAAGTAGCCGCACAGATGCATAGCGCTCTCAGAGTTAAGACGTTGAGACAGAAGGGCGCCAACTCCAGTTTCAGAAGCATCAACTTCTAGGATAAAAGGCAATGTAGGATCAGGATGTGCCAACTCAGGAGCTGAAACAAAGGCAGCCTTGAGAGTCTCAAAGGCCTTAATGGACTCCGGAGACCAACTCTGTGGGTTACCGTCCTTTCTGGTCATATGAGTCAGAGGCTTGACCAGAGACGAGAAGTTATGAATAAACTTCCGATAGTAGTTGGCAAAGCCCAGGAAACGCTGCAGAGGATGTAAACCCACGGGTCGAGGCCACTTTAGGACTGCCGACAGTTTCTCTGGGTCCATCGAAAAACCAGCAGTGGAAATGACATAGCCCAGGAATGTAACCTGTTCACGATGGAACCCGCACTTCTCCAGTTTACAATAGAGATTGTTCTCTCTTAGCCCTTGTACACACGGTCAGAGATTCCGTCGGAATGTTTCCTATCGGACCGTTTTGTCGGATATTCCTACTGTGTGTGGTCTGCATCGGACTGTTTCCGTCGGAAGATCCGACGGACCAATTTTTCCAACTTGCCGGTAAAATTTTCCGACAAAATGCTCCGATCGGACATACTCCGATCATGTGTAGCCTACTCCGACGGACAAGGTGCCTGGAACAGCAGCAGATGACATCTATGTTCCCAGGCTGTGGTACTACAAGAGGCTGCATCTTCTGTCAGACCAGACTGAACCCAGGTCACCACACTCTGATCTTCCTTCCACGCTTCCTTCCAGGCTGTGGCTGTGGTGCTGGAGGTGTGGCAGAAGGAGGAGGAGGGGCATGGGCCAAATCACACAAGTGTGTTGTTTGTGTGATTTGGCCCAACAGACCCTTGTTGAGGGTGTGTATAATTATCTCCTTACACAAGAGCTGTTGCCCCTCCTCCATTTTCTCCAGTTTACATGCAGCCAAGCCAGCAAAGGCCTCTTGATAGGTGGGGGTGGCTTGTAGGGCCGCAGAAGCCTCCCCGATCAGCCTCAGAGCCGACTCCTCCACTTTCCCCCCCTTTCTCACCCTTTTGTGTGAAGGCGAAAGGGGAGGGACCTGGCATTCTGTCAGGCTCCTCCGCCCGCCCACCACCTGGCTGCCACTTACCCCTGCCTCCCCTGCTGCATTCCACACCCTCCTCCTGGCTGATGTCTTCCTGTGTATGAAAAAGGGACATAGTTTTAGTTTTTAGTTAATCAAACACACACAATATTCACATCAAGACTGTTGCAAATTGTTAACCAATAGAAAAGACTATCATTCTGAGCCCAGCATTTTTCTTTCTTGTCCCAAAGGTTTTGGCCACTACTGTCTATTGATATGTGAAACACTTTCTAAAATCAGCAATTAGTGAGCACAAATCAAGTTAACATCATTAATTTTTACTCCCAAAATATGTACAACAATACTATACCTGGCTCAAGCTGGGCTCCCAAAGTTCTTCCTGAGTGGAAGGCCCAGGTTGGGCGTCGGAAGACTCAGCAGGTTTGGAATGTAGCATAGGACGCGTGGAAGGAAGGGTAGAGAGTGATTCTCTGACCTCAGCCTAGTCTGGCAGAAAATGCATCCTGTTATAATACCACAGCCTGGGGACATAAACGTCATCTGCTGAAGCTCCAGATTGCATGGACTGCAGCACCTTCTTCCTCTCCTTCAGATATGTATTCCTCAGGCCACCGATTTTCACTTTTAAATAGTGGATGTCTGCCCTGGGGACCACCAGCTTCACAAACTCAACCAGTTTCTCCATTGCTGCCTGCCTCTTTAGTCTGTTAATATAATGAGGGTGCGTCGCTTGCCACAGGCAGGGCAGCTCCCTGTATTTATCGATGAACAGAGGGAGGAAACTATGATCATTGAAACCATCCATAATGTCTGCAAGACACAACACAAGACAAACCCTAATGTCAGGCTAAACTCCACTAATGCAGGCCGCAATCTAGAAGCAGTCTAGTCTGGTGATGTACCAAGTTCGATGAACAGAGGGAGGAAACTATGATCATTGAAACCATCCATAATGTCTGCAAGACACAACACAAGACAAACCCTAATGTCAGGCTAAACTCCACTAATGCAGGCCTCAATCTAGAAGCAGTCTAGTCTAGTGATGTACCAAGTTCAAAATTTTACCTTCGTTTGCACGATCGTCGCGTCAGCTTCTCCCTCTGTTCACAGATCGTACGTACGACACACGTGTTGCGTTTTATATACAGTGCGCATGCGTGACACTCCGCCCGCCCCTGATGTTCTTTCCAGACTATTCCCCACCCCTTTGCTTTTGGCGCAGTGGGGAGAGCACATGGCGGAGAGAAAGTAGGTGCGCAATCAGAGTTCCACTAACGAGGAGGAGGGTGAGGAAAGCCCGGAGCCTGAATCGTCCCGATCCTGGAAGAGAAGATTTAAGGTCTCAAATATGTCTTTTGGAGAGATGTTGGAGATGGTGGACATATTGAAGAGGACCAACTATGATGGGAAGTATGGACCTTACCCAAACCCAAATATCAGAAAGGCCAAGATCATGACTAAAGTTGTGAAGAGTAAACACTGGTCAGACCTGAAACTGAGGGAGCACGATCAGTACAGAAGGATCAAGCGTGTTCTTCAAAAAAGTAAGTAGTTGTCATGTGTTCATATGATTATTCTTGCTTGCATACTGCTCGATGTGCTTTGATTTCACGTTGTGCAGTTTAAAATGGCCACTTTTAAGTTCATGGTTTCATTCGTTCGTAAAAAACATAATTCTGCAGGTAAGTATTCCAGCTTTAGAAAGTGTCCACAATAATGTTCTCACCTTTGAATTTTGGCCAAAAAACACAATTGTACAACACTTCCAAGCAATGTTTCATAATCCTATTTCTGCCCTCTGTGTGCTAAGTATTCCTTTTTTACATTCTCATAGGGGAGAGAAGACTCGGGAAGTCTGAGGACACCAGGGGCCCCACCCCTCCCAAAGAAGGCAAAATTCCAACACCAGAAGCAGAGGAGGAGGAGGAAAGAGAGATCGTTGAAGTTGGACAAATTGTCACCACAACAGGTGAGTGTCGGAGAACACAGCTTCCGGTAAGCTCATCAATGTATGTCGGCATATTTATAATACATGGTGTGTTTTTTTCTTTGTTTTGTAGATGATGTGGAAGAAGAATCACATTTTACCAGTGAAAGTGCCCAGATCCTGATTGGGGAGATAATGGGGTGCAATTGGGATTTAGAAAATATACAGCAAAACATCAATGATGTTAAAAATAAAATGAAGAACATCATTGATGTTTTGGGGAGAGTGTGAAACACCCCAAACTAGCTAGGGTTTTATTTTTTTGCTTTTAAACAACAACTTTTGTCTTTTACAAAAATCAAAATTTGGAAGATGCACAGAGTGTGTCAACGTGCGCAATCTCTCATCATGGGGGATCAATGTACGTGTTTTGTGGAAAGTGGCTGAGATGAAGGGGTTGCAGCCCCAAAACATGTACATTGATCCCCCATGATGGGAGATAGCACATGTTGACACACTGTGTGCATCTTCCAAATTTGGTGACACCCCATGTGATGAAGGCAATATCAGCCCAGTTTGTACATACTCATGTCTGATATTGTCTTCACTTTTCAAAGTTGAACTTTGTAAGTTCCTGTGTTCTGTATGTTACGCTTTGATACATGCCTGTTTACACAAAAACACCAAGTTTCCCAAAAATGACCTTAAATAATGTTTTTTCAATGTGCAAAAGCAGTATTTGGAGTAAAATTTTTGTTTTCGGTGACAATGGGTGTTATTTACTAAAGGCAACTCCACTTTGCACTTAAGGTGCACTTTTGCAGTGCACTTGTGGTGCATAGTGGATGTGCCTTTAGTAAATAACACCCACAGTGATGTGTTAATTTTCACAATCATGCCATTTTCCTGAGCCCACATATTTCTGTCATGGTGCTGAAAATATGCAAGATTTTGGTCAGTAATGCACTACATACATTAGTTAACAAAAACAAGGTGTGTGTAGCAGACCCACAACATAATAAGATTATCTGAAGAAGAGACTGTCCCCTCATCTCGCTCAGAACTTGGGTTTGCACCTTTGTAGAAAAAGGCACAACAACAAAAAACATAAATTTACCTAGGAGACACATAAAACCAAGCCAAGCAGTAAATGAAAACAAAGATTATTGGAGTTTCAAAGGAAAATTTATTAAAAAAATGCCGCTCAGACATTGTCTGGCATATCAATGGCCCCCCTACCCACAAAGTACTCCATGTATTGGGTTCGGACCTCACAGGCGCTTTGGGGGGGCAAGCCAGGACGAGCAGCTTCAAGGCCTGTGAGGTTCTCATTTTCCAGCAAGTCTGCATCTTGGACAACTGAGACCGCATAGTTTGCTGAATGTCTTTAAGAAATTGTGCGGAACACAGCAGGCCAGCACAATGTGATTTATTTTATATTCCGCCATGTGGATAGGCGTTAAAAAAAGGCGGAACCGGCTGGCCAGTATTCCAGAAGTGTTCTCCACCACTCTTCTGGCTGTGGCCAGCCGGAAATTAAAAATCCTCTGGTCCGGGGTTAGGGTCCTCATCGGGAAAGGCCGCATCAGATGGTTTGCCAGGGCAAACGCCTCATCCGCGACGAAGACAAACGGGAGTCCTTCCTGATTCTCTTCTGGGGGTGGCAAGCCCAGACTGCCACTCTGGAGACGCCAGTAGAACTCCGTCCGTGCGAACACTCCACCATCCGACATCCGGCCATTTTGCCCCACGTCCACATAAAAGAAGTCATTGGTCGCAGACACCACCGCCAACATCACGATACTATTAAACCCCTTGTAGTTAAAATAGTACGACCCCGAGTTGGGTGGTGGGACGATGCGGACGTGTTTCCCATCAATTTCACCTCCACAATTGGGAAAGTCCCAACGGCAAAGTGGGAGGCCACAGTCTGCCATTCCTGTGGCGTTGAAGGAAACTGTGGAGTGAAACAAGACCAAAAATTGGTAATTTTGCAAATCAACATTGCAAGCAGATTAGACACCAACATTTTTGGCCAAGATCAGTATAACATTTTGGGAACTGAGTAGGGATTAGCCAAACACCCCCCAGTTCGGTTCGCACCAGAACTTTCGAACGGACCCCAAATTCGTACGAACTTTAGAACCCCATTGAAGTCTATGGGACTCGAACGTTCGAAATTTAAAGTGCTAATTTTAACGGCTAATATGCAAGATGCTGTCCTAAAAAGGGTTTGGGGACCTGGCTCCTGCCCCAGGGGACATGGGTCAATGCCTAAAATGTTTTTAAAAATGGCCGTTTTGGCGGGAGCACTGATTTTAATGACGATTAAAGTGAAAAAAAAAAGTGAAATATTCCTTTAAATACCGTGCCTGGGGGGTGTCTGTAGTATGCCTGTGAAGTGCCACGTGTTTCCCGTGTTTAGAACAGTCCCTGCACAAAATGACATTTAACGGAAATAACATAATTTGAAACTGCTTGCGGTTTTAATGTTATATCTGGTTCCTGCAATATGGTTGAAAATCATTGAGAAAAATTGCATAAATATGGTGCCTGGGGGGTGTCTGTAGTATGCCTGTGAAGTGCCACGTGTTTCCCGTGTTTAGAACAGTCTCTGCACAAAATGACATTAAACAGAAATAACATCATTGAAAACTGCTTGCGGTTTTAATGTTATATCTGGTTCCTGCAATATGGTTGAAAATCATTGAGAAAAATGGCATGGGTAGCCCTCCCTGCCCATTACCAGCCCCTTTGGGTCTTGTACGCATAATAAGGGGAACCCCGTACCCATATTAAAAAAAGGAAATGCGTGTGGCCCCCAGGCCCTATATACTCAGAACAGCAGTATACAGGCGGTGCAAACAAGACAGGGACTGTGTAGGTTTGTTGTGTTAAGTTGAATCTGTTTGTAATTTTCAACTGGTACATTTTTAAAGTGTAGCTCCAGTCAAAAAAACTATTTTTAAGCTTTTTGGAAAACATAGGGAAGGGTTATCACCCCTGTATAATTTGTTTTGTCGTCCATCTTTTTTCATCTCACTTGCTGTTGTCTCCTTCCGTTTGCAAGTAGGAGATGTTTGTAAGTTGGATGTTTGAAAGTAGGGGCCTGTCCTATATGCTCTGCAGAAATGGCGGAACAAGGTGTTGGTTTTGCCCCAACATTGTAAGCCCTGAAAGTGACTCTTGGTGGGCGCTGGAGCGCCCTGCTGTGAACGATTATATCAAGAATTGTAATTACATGCCATTGTTGAACAGTGGTAGAAAAATTGACCTTTGATGGTTGTGGTGCTGGTGCCACAACACTATAAGTCCTAGCAGTTACTCTGGGTGGGCACAGGAATGGGCCCTCCTGTGAAATATTATATCAAGAATTGTAATTACATGTCCCTGTTAAACAGGGGCAGAAAAATTGGGCCTTAGGCACTGGTGCTGGTGCCACGACACTGCAACCTCTCCCATATACTCTAGTTTTAGTGCAGGAATTAGCCCTGCTGCAAAGCATTGCATCAAAAATTGTAATTAAACGCCCCTGTTAAACAGGGGCAGAAAAATTGGGCCTTAGGCACTGGTGCTGGTGCCATGACACTGCAACCTCTCCCATATACTCTAGTTTTAGTGCAGGAATTAGCCCTGCTGCAAAGCATTGCATCAAAAATTGTAATTAAACGCCCCTGTTAAACAGGGGCAGAAAAATTGGGCTGATGGCATCACCCAGAACCAGAAATGCTCTTCCAACATATCAGCGGAGGAGGAAGAGGATAGACAATCAACATAACAGGACAGTCACTCAGCATCAGCATAGGCAGTCTTGAAGGGATGTAATATTTCAAAAAAAAAATTATTTGGTTACATCAGCTCCAGGTGCTTGGTAGCTGTGGGTGATCCAAGACTGATTCATCTTGATGAAGGTCAGTCGATCAACTGATTCGGTGGAGAGGCGCACCCTGTGATCGGTAACAAAGCCACCAGCAGCACTGAAGGTGCGTTCCGAAAGAACGCTGGATGCAGGACAGGCCAGTAGCTCAATTGCATACTGTGCAAGCTCTGGCCAGTGATCCATCCTCAAGACCCAGTAAGCCAGAGGATTTTCGGTGGGAAAGGTGTCCAAGTCTGACCTTGCCCCTAGGTATTCCTGCACCATGTAAATCAGACGCTGGCGATGGTTGCTGGAACCGATCATACCTTGGGGCTGCGGACTAAAAAATTGTCTGAAAGCATCGGTCAGACGGCCACCTTCTCCACCGCTCCTTCTGACTGATGCCTCAGCAACACGTTGTCCAGGACCAGGAGTTTGGAACCTCCCAGTCTCTGGGAACGCGTTGCACAGACCTTTCTGCAAGGCCTCCCGGAGATGTCTCATCCTCTGCTCCCTCTGCCATGGCAAGATAAGGTCGTCAACCTTACCCTTGTACCGTGGATCAAAGAGAGTGGCCAGCCAGTAATGGTCCCTCTCCTTGATCCGAAGAATACAAGGATCCTTCCGCAGGCTTTGCAGGATCAGGGAGGCCATGCAGCGTAGGTTAGCTGAGGCATTCGGTCCGGAGTCCTCTGGGTCACTAAGGACAACATGATCCGCAGCTACCTCCTCCCAGCCACGTACAAGTCCACGGGTTTCTTGGGACTGTAAATCATCCCTACAAGACTGCTGCTGCTGCTGCTGATGATGCTGAGTGCCAGCCTCCACCTCCATGCTGACACAATCATCCTCCTCCTCCTCATCCTCTTCCTGTGTGATGGGTGGCACAGCAGGAACACTGTCTGGATAAAGGGGGCCTTGAGAGGCAAGGAAGTCCTCCTCTTCCTGCCTCTGTTCTGCCTCAAGTGCCCTGTCCATTATTCCACGCAGCGTATGCTCCAAGAGGTGGACAAGAGGTACAGTGTCACTGATGCATGCACTGTCACTGCTCACCATCCTTGTGGCCTTCTCAAACGGTGACAGGACAGTGCATGCATCCCTGATCATGCCCCACTGGCGTGGTGAGAAAAAACCGAGCTCCCCTGACCCTGTCCTGGTGCCGTAGTCGCACAGGTACTCATTGATGGCCCTCTTCTGCGTGTGCAGCCGCTGCAGCATGGCCAACGTTGAGTTCCACCTGGTGGGCATGTCACATATAAGGCGGTTCTTGGGCAGGTTCAACTCCTTTTGGAGCTCAGCCAGCCGAGCACAGGCATTAAATGATCGGCGGAAATGCACACAGACTTTCCTGGCCTGCTTCAGGACATCCTGTAAGCCCGGGTACCTGCCCAAGATCGGCTGCACCACCAAGTTAAGGACGTGAGCTACACAGGGCACATGGGTCAGTTGTCCCTGTCGGAGGGCGGAGAGGAGGTTGGTGCCATTGTCGCAAACCACCATTCCTGGCTTAAGCTGGCGTGGCGTCAACCACCTCTCGGCCTGCCCCTGCAGAGCTGACAAAACATCCGCCCCAGTGTGGCTCCTGTCCCACAAACAAACCAGCGCAAGCACGGCATGGCATAGTTTTGCCTGCGTACTTGCATAGCCCCTGGAACGCCTACGGAGCACCGCTGGTTCTGAGGACAGAGCACTGGAAGAGGCCATGGAGGAAGAAGAAGAGGAGGGGGTGGAGGAGAGAGGTGTGTCACAACCAATAGTAGCATTTTGGAGGCGTGGTGGCGGAACAACCTCCAACACTACTGCACCTTGTCCTGCATCCTTCCCAGCTGCCAGAAGAGTGATCCAATGGGCCGTGAAAGACAGGTAACGTCCCTGTCCATGCCTGCTGGACCATGAGTCAGCGGTAATATGCACCTTACCGCTGACCGCCCTGTCCAGCGAGGCAAGGACATTGCCTTCCCCATGCCGGTAGAGAGCCGGAATCGCCTTCCATGAGAAAAAGTGGCGTTTGGGGACCTGCCACTGAGGAACCGCACATTGTACAAACTCACGGAAGGGGGCCGAGTCTACCAACTGAAAGGGCAGCTGTTGAAGTGCTAGCAATTTAGCCAAGCTAGCATTCAACCGCTGGGCATGTGGATGGCTGGGAGTGAACTTCTTTCGCCGGTCTAGCAGCTGGGGCAGGGCCGGTCTAGCAGCTGTGGGTGTACTGCTAGCAGAGTGCCCGGAAGCACTTTGCTGTGACACACCTAATTCTACACCTTCATTCCTCTCAGAGCAGGTTTCAGAGAGGACTGAAGGTCTAGTGGGGTTGGAGATCCCAGCTGATGAGGAGCAAGGAGAGGTCCGCTTTGTTCTTTGGTGTGGGTCTTTGAGGTACGCTTGCCAACGAGCTGCAAGCATGTGGTGCCCAAGCGGCTGATGTTTTGGCCATGCGAGATACGCTTGAGACATATGTTGCAAATAGCAGCAGTGCGATCTGATGCACTCGTCTCAAAAAAGGCCCACACCAAAGAACTTTTAGAATAACGCGCAGAGGCAGCGCCCTGCACAGGCGGAGCTCAGTCGGTGTGCTGCCCTAAGCTGGCCCCCAGAGGGCATCCTGCCTCGTTGGACATGTGCCTCCTCCTCCTCCTCTCTCCCACGTGGAGTCAGTGCCCTCATCATCCCCTCCCTCTTCATTGCTGGAGCAAACCTGGCAGTATGCTGCAGCTTGTGGAACATGACTGCCAGATTGCTGTCCTTCTTGAGCATCCCCTCTCTCTGCATTCACGCTACTGCCTTCCTCTAGCTCAGTATCATCATCAGAGCCTACAAAACACTGGGCATCCTCCTGGAGCATGTATCCAACACTGTGCTCAAAGAGTTCAGGAGACTCCTCAGGAGGATGTGGTGGGTCTAGGGAAGGAGTCACTGATGATGACATTGAGAGGAGGGAAGACAGCACGCACAAGCTCCTACCGCTGACTGCAAGCTCTATTTAAAACGAGCAAGATAGTTTGCTATATAGGTGGATACAGCGGTGTATACTGGTTTCAGAGCATGCAGACAGCACGCACAAGCTCCTACTGCTGACTGCAAGCTCTATTTAAAATGAGCAAGATAGTTTGCTATATAGGTGGATATAGCGGTGTATACTGGGTTCAGAGCACGCAGACAGCACGCACAAGCTCCTACCGCTGACTGCAAGCTCTATTTAAAATGAGCAAGATAGTTTGCTATATAGGTGGATATAGCGGTGTATACTGAGTTCAGAGCACGCAGACAGCACGCACAAGCTCCTACCGCTGACTGCAAGCTCTATTTAAAATGAGCAAGATAGTTTGCTATATAGGTGGATATAGCGGTGTATACTGGGTTCAGAGCACGCAGACAGCACGCACAAGCTCCTAACACTGACTGCAATCTCTATTATAAAAGATAGATATATGGCTAGCTATATAGGTGAATATAGCGGTGTATACTGCGGTCAGGGCACGCAGACAACAACCACTACAGAAGAGCAAGAACGAAAAATTGGCCGATAACGATCGTGTATACTGTGTTGAAGGTACACAGAACACCCACTAACTGCTTCAGACGCCAACACACTACACAAGGCCGCCGCGCTGGCGGCCTTATATAGTGTGGGGCGTGTACTACACAGCCTGAGCTATGATTGGCCACAGGCATCCTGCCTGTGGCCAATCATGGCTCTCCTCGCTGCCGGCACTGTGATTGGCCAAGCATGCGGGGTCACAGTGCATGCTTGGCCAATCATGAGCCAGCAATGCACTGCACCATCGCAGTGCATTGTGGGCCGTGAGCGCCACACAAATTTGCCACAAATGGCCCATAACGTTCGGAATTCGCCGAAAGGGCGAACAGCCGATGTTCGAGTCGAACATATGTTCGACTCGAACACGAAGCTCATCCCTAGAACTGAGTATTTAAAGCCTAAAGTATAAGGTCCCCTTATCAGAGTCATCACCCCCCCATCCCCCCCATCTGATGGGCCCTTGCTAAAAATTAGGGGGGGATGTTTTGGACAGGTAACCCTTTCCACTTGATTGAAAGCTGAATGCCTAAATAATGCGTGATACTTTGGGAAGCCCCTCTTTACTTACACTATTGGCAGCCCACCGGACAGGTAAAAAGTGTCATAATACCAAAAATTGAAAAAAATTTAAGCACATTTTGACATTCTGCTATTACATATCAAGATAATAATAGGGGGAAAAAAATTATAGCATTTGAAAGTATTGAGGCAGGCCCTTGCACTACATGCTTTGGTGAACTCGTCCATAAATGTGACCATCAAAAAGGTAGGTAGAGTGGGTATTGGGTTTGGTAAAGTCAGCAGATAAAGGATTGCTATCAGCTGACCTAGCAGTTGGGGGGAGGGGGGTTCCTAATGAGTTTGGCACAACCAAAAAAAAAAGTCACTCTGCATGAATTGAAGCACACACATAACATTTGTAGACATTTTAGGGGGTGTTTAGGGGAAAGCAATACTATGGAGCTGACAAAAGACATTGGTAAGTGACTAGACTATAGTTTTATGGGCCAAGAAGAGCATGTTGGGGAAGTTAGTGAGGCAAATGCATAAGGACAAAGGGGCAGAGCATATGAATTAGAGCATATTACAATGATGGTAATTAGGGAATGAGGAAAGAAATGCAATACATTAGCAATCATTAAATACATAGAATGTGATGTTAAAGGATAAAACTTACCTTCATATAGTCCTTCTGCAGGACCTGAATGATGGCAGAACAGGTCTCTGGAATAATGATCCCCGGAGCCTGGGGGGAGATGCCTGTGGAGAACTTGAGGTCCTGAAGGCTTCTCCCTGACGCCAAGTAGCGCAACGTGGCGATGAGCCTCTGCTCCGGAGTGATGGCTTGCCGCATGCAGGTATCCTGCCTGCTGATATAAGGGGTCAGCAAAGCCAGCAGACGGTGAAAAACGGGATCCGTCATCCGGAGATAATTCCTGAAATCATCAGGATTATTCTCCCGGATCTCACGGAGCAAAGGCATGTGCGAGAACTGGTCACGCTGGCGAAACCAATTCTTGGTCCACAAACGCCTCCCCTCCCTGTTCATGGACCGGGCTTGTGTCAAAGTAAGAACCCCAACATGAAGCCCCTGCACAGCACAAACTCTACGATGAGTACGTAGACGAAACATGGTTTGAAAACGGTCGGCTGGTCAGAACGGACAACAGAAAGCACTGATAAACAGCAATGCCTGAAAGAACGACCTGAATAGCAGAAGCAAGCAGACAATAAGCAATGCAAATCAAAGCGTACTATACCAAGATATAGTCCACAATGAGAAACTAATGCTTACTGACTACATGCACTAATTATCAGATACGCAAAGACAAGCAGAAACTGAAGAGCAGTAGCGAACTGAATCACAAATCTGAAAAGCGCAAATCGTCTCTCACCAAACTTCTACTAACACGCGATACACACGAGATCAGCAGAAGGAGCCCAAAGGGTGCCGGACGTGGTGCTGAACTTCCTTTTTCTAGTGCAGCCGTACATGGCTTACGTCACCGCGTTCTTGGCAACCGGAAATTCCGACAACTTGGTCCGACCGTGTGTATGCAACATCGCTTCCGGACCTCTTCCGGAAATTAATCCGTCGGAATTACTCCGACGGATTAGGTTGTCGAAATCTCTGACCGTGTGCACAAGGGCTTAGTTTCTGAAGTACACAACAGACATCTGTGTGGTGGCTCTCCAGGGACTTGGAAAATATGAGGATATCATAGAGATAAACCACCACACACAAGCAACAAATCTCGGAGGACATCATTAATAAATTCCTGGAAAACTGCCGGGGCAAAGGCCAAAAGGTATTACCAGGTATTCATAATGGCCTGTTCTGGTATTAAACGCAGTTTTCCACTCGTAGCCCCCTCCTTAATGCGCACGAGATTGTATGCCCCTCTCAGGTCAAGCTTTGTGAAAACCGTTGCTCCCTTGAGGCGGTCAAATAACTCTGTAATCAATGGAATCGGGTAGGCATTCTTAATCATGACACGATTGAGACCCCTATAATCTATGCAAGGTCTCAGTTCACCGCTCTTCTTTTTCACAAAGAAGAAACCAGCACCAGCAGGAGACGAGGACTTGCGGATGAAACCTCGAGAAAGTGTGTCAGCAACATACTCCTCCATGGCCTTATCCTCCAAGACCGACAAAAGGTAAACCCGGCCACGAGGAGGTATGGCACCAGGTTGAAGGTCAATTGCGCAATCATAAGGCCGGTGTGGAGGTAAACTACTGGCTTGACCTTTATCAAACACATTGCCAAAATCACGGTACTCCTCCGGCAGGGAGGGGAGTGAAGCAGTGCACAGGACTTGGATACCTTCAAGAAGCGTGTCTCACTGCATTGTGGTGACCAGCAGAGAACCTCAGCATGGAGCCAATCAAAAGAGGGGTTGTGCCTCTGTAATCAAGGATAACCAATAACCAGCGGAAATCTGGGTGAGGAAATAACTTTGAATTGGATTATCTCATGGTGAAGAGCCCCTACAGCCATGGACAACGGAACCGTCTCATGAGTCACATGGGCAGGCTGTAAAGGTCTCCTGTCAAGAGCCTAAATGGCAAGTGGAGTGTCACGCAGCTGCAGCGGAATCGAGTGCTGCGAAACAAATGCAGCATCAATGAACAGGCCTGCACCC
Organism: Lithobates pipiens; assembly: GCF_037356315.1. Classification (NCBI taxonomy): domain Eukaryota; kingdom Metazoa; phylum Chordata; class Amphibia; order Anura; family Ranidae; genus Lithobates; species Lithobates pipiens. The sequence continues at coordinate 88,955,625 of NW_027507791.1, forward strand.
CCAGAGTCGATTAGAGCCTGTATCACGATGGACGACTCAGCCCAAGAAAGGGTGGCCAAAACCAGGGGCTTATCCTTATGGATAACTGGGGATGAAACAACGCCACCTAAGGTCTGTCCATGACAGGACCTCAAGGTTTGGGTGTTCCCTGGACGGGTAGGACAAGACTTCAAAAAGTGACCTGCCTGGCCACAATAAAGGCACAATCTCTCTCTCCTCCTAAAGGCTCTCTCATCCGCAGAGAGACGCGTGAAGCCCAGGTGCATGGGTTCATCTTCACTGACCAACTCGGTACCAGGAGGCATGGGAGGTGAGGGAGGAATGGGTGGGACTACAAAGCTCAGAGGCAAACGTACAGGAGGGTTCCGCAAGCGCTCCTTAAGAGAAAGTCTTTCTCTGAGTCTGGAGTCAATGAGGATGGCATGAAGCTCTCCAGCTCAGTGGGTATATCTCGGGCTGCTATCTCATCCTTGATGGAATCCGAGAGACTATGAGAAAAAGCAGCCACGAGAGCCAAGCAACCTCTGCTGCCAGAGTACGGAATTCAATGGCGTAGTTGGCAACAGTTCTCGTACTCTGATGAACATGAGGCACTTGGCAGGAGAAGAGGAGCGTGCGGGAATGTCAAAAAACCCTTTTAAAGGAGGCCACAAACTGAGGGTAACTCAAGACAACAGGTTTTTGCATCTCCCATAGAGGGTTAGTCCAGGCCAAGGCTCTCTCAGAAAGCAAAGATATCACGAAACCTACTTTGCTTCTGTCCGTGGGAAATGCCTGGGGCAGCATTTCAAAGTATATATCAACCTGATTGAGAAACCCTCTACATTGAACTGGATCGCCCCCAGAGCAGAACCAGACATACCTCTTATAGAGGTAATACTCAAGGCAGGTGCCTGCACAGAGACTGGCGCAGCAGCAGGGATGGCCTGCGACTCAGGATGTACCGGAGCAGCCACCGTGGGGGATTCCAGGTGAGCCGTGCAATTCAGGGGCGTTTGTAACACTATGGCAAACTGATCCATGCGGTGATCTTGCTCATCCAATCTGGAAAAAATATTACCAACAAGTGGATTGACTGTCTCTTCTGAATTCATGGCCTTCGCGTACTGTCAGAAACCATGAAACAGACTGAGACAGAAGTACAGTCAAATCACACTTGTTTATTAATAAAAATAAAAAGGTAAATAGAAAAAAGCATAGTCAAGCATAGCCAGAGTCCAGTAGCCAGATTGGGTAGTCAGCCAGCCCAAAGTTCATTAACCAGATCAGGTAATCAGCCAGGCCAGAAGTCAGGGATCCAAGGAGAGCAACTGCAAGCAGGATAAGAAGCCAGGAGGGATGTCAGCAAGCCATTCTTGAAACAAACAGCAGGAGATGGTTCCTTGTGATGTGACCAACGCAAAGGCAAAGGAAAAAAGTGAGCTGAAAGGCTTTAAATAGGCAGGTCAGACCAGCATCATCGGGAACAGCTGGTGACTGTGGAAAGAGAAGAGAGCTGGTAATTAGCCGACAGCTGAGTGGCCAGCCCAGAGGAGGAAGGGCTAAGCCAGCCCTGACATATCTACACTGACATCTGGGTGGTATTTAAAGGACTCATAACTTGGATGCCTGTGTGGAAGTCCAATGAATGGATGATTCATGGAAAGGTGGTGTGAGGAGGCAAGGAAGTCTGGGACTACATCTGGAAGGAAGCTCACTCCTGCACCATAAATGTGGGGCATATTGACGCACATGTGCCCCTGGTCCCAGACTTTGAGAACTATCACAGAGTGGCAGATGAAATTGCCAAAGTGAATGCAGTTGTGCCAATTGATCCTGTCTTGATGAACTTGACCAACTGGGCCCACAATCAACCTGTAATCTTGAAAGATACAACGGGCTATTGAAGGACCAGATATGCAAACTTACACCCATACATACACTAAGGGGGTGGGATAGGGTCCTCACACAGGCAGTCATGCATACAGTTTAGCTATATCTGACTGCAGGCTGTTCCTGGTGTACTTTTTCGAATATACTTCTGTACTGTACTACACAGTACCGTGCACCCCTAGCTACTACTTTTCTGGTGGTGTACTCAATACAGTACACCCATAGTTGTTATTACACTTCTGTTGGTGTACACAGTACTGTGTACCCATTTAGTACAGTTGCTACTACTTTTCTGGTGCTGTACACAGTACACAATACAAACAGTGCACCCATAGTTTCTATTAGACTTCTGTTGGTGTACACAGTATCGTGCACCCATAGTACAGTTGCTACTACTTTTCTGGTGGTGTACACAATACATTACACCCATAGTTGTTATTATACTTCTGTTGGTGTACACAGTACCGCACACCTATATTGAAGTTGCTACTATTTTTCTGGTGGTGTACACAGTACACAATACAAATAGTGCACTCATAGTTGCTATTAGACTTCTGTTGGTGTACACAGTACCATGCACCCCTAGTGTAGTTGCTACTACTTTTCTGGCGGTGTACACAATACAGTACACCCATACTTGTTATTGCACTTCTGTTGGTGTACACAGTACTGTGCACCCTTAGTGCAGTTGCTACTACTTTTCTGGTGGTGTACACAATACAGTACAACCATAGTTGTTATTACACTTCTGTTGGTGTACAAAGTACTGTGTACCCATTTATTGCAGTTGCCACTACTTTTCTGGTGCTGTACACAGTACACAATACAAGCAGTGCACCCATAGTTGCTATTAGACTTCGGTTGGTGTACACAGTATCGTGCACCCATAGTGCAGTTGCTACTACTTTTCTGGTGGTGTACACAAAACAGTACACCCATACTTGTTATTACACTTCTGTTGGTGTACACAGTACCGTGCACCTCTAGCACAGTTGCTACTACTTTTCTGGTGTTGTACACAATACAGAACACCCATACTTGTTATATAGACAACGGAGGGGGAGATTTGGGACTTTAAATGAAGTACAGTTAAGTACCTCCATCCCGGTAATTAATACACATATAAAAGGGAAGTTTGGGACTTTAAATGAAGCACTTGGATAGTAAACGACAAAATTATTTCATTGGACCATATTAATTTATTTAATTGAATGTTCAAAGGAACTACTCATTATAAATAAGTTCAATTGAAGATATATATAAATAATGATACAGAAGAAACATAGTATATGACATAATGTATAGTATCCACAAATAATCATACATAACAGTAATAGATAGGTTGGTTAGGTAATATGGCAAAATGATGCCCATGACAGCATATCCGACATCAACACATGTATGCACATGATAGAAAAGCATCCCATAATTGTAAACAAAATTTGTAATAGATGGTCAAGGACTTCTAAATAAGTAATTCGAAACTTGTAAATGCGGTTTCGTATACAAGTATAACCCGAGCATCAAAATGCAAAGCTCGACGCGTTTCGTGGGTATCTCCCCACTCATCAGGAGCAGATGCTACCACAGAGTTTCTATAAAAAAATATAAAATAAAATAAAAATTATACAAATAATATACTGACCAATAAATTAAGATAGTAAGTACATAAAACTATGTTATGGATAGATATTTTGGTTAGGGCAGACTCACCAGTCCAGGCGTCAAATGCAACGCACAGCGATGGGCGCCAGGCGGGCCAGGGACAAAACCCACTATGCGGGCACTGAGGCGGCAAATAAATGGATACGATATCTGGCACAGAAGAAGTGTATCAGCATGAGAGAATGTGCTGAAATGGTGTTAATACTAAGAAAAGTAAAAGTGAAAAATAAATGAATCAGTTCACAGCAAGCTTCGCAAGATGATGCACACAAGGCAGAGTGAAGATGAGTAGGGGTTATACAAAAAATAGCTGACATATTGGAAACAGAAAAAGTATGGAGGGGTTGAAAAGAATGAGTATGTAGGAGTGTGTGGGAGTGTGAGTGCAGGGGATATGATAAATGTGATAATGAAAAGTAAGGTAAGTGTAGGTAATATTAACCAAAGAGGGATAATTAATAAACAATAAACACAGGATGTGTCAGTAAGGATAAAAAGAAAGAAAGAAAAACAAATGAAAAGAGTGAACAAGTATGTACCATGATAACGATCCTGGAACAACAGCCGGCTGACCAGCCAACTGGTGTGTTCGAGCCCCATACAGAGAATGGCCAGACAAGCAGCCATCCCCGAGGGGGGTTTAAATATGCCGCCAACGCCATGTGCGTGAGACCGGGTGGGAGGGGCCGCGCCCAGCCCCGGTCATCAACCAGCGACAGGCACGTTAACCCCCTCCCTTCCCGGAAACACGGAGAATGGAAAGACCGAAAACGCCGGCGTGATGTCGTTCAAACGAACGTTACACGCACGGCGTAGGTACCATGGCGTTGATGCGCAGAGTGGAGTCCGCCCGAACCTCCCAATCAAAACGAAAGGGGAGGAGGGGAGGACCCGCTGGCGCATCACAGTGCCCACAAGAAAGAAAAGACCAAGTACCGCCCAACCTCCCAATCGCCTCATACGGAGCACAATAGGCCGGCCAGTGGGTATACGTCAAACCTTAATAACTGAATATCCATCTACGGCATATTAGACGGTGTCGGTAAATGCTGTCATTATACAGTATGTGCATGAATAGAAGAATATAATAAATATATGTAGATACAAACAATTCAGTATTAAGAAAAACACTATATTGACAGTTTTGACACAGGGAAGGTAGGGGAACACTACCAAACCCTTTTATCCAAGTGCTTCCATCCCGGTATATATGAAATATAGACAACGGAGGGGGAGATTTGGGACTTTAAATGAAGTACAGTTAAGTACCTCCATCCCGGTAATTAATACGCATATAAAAGGGAAGTTTGGGACTTTAAATGAAGCACTTGGATAGTAAACGACAAAATTATTTCATTGGACCATATTAATTTATTTAATTGAATGTTCAAAGGAACTACTCATTATAAATAAGTCCAATTGAAGATATATATAAATAATGATACAGAAGAAACATAGTATATGACATAATGTATAGTATCCACAAATAATCATACATAACAGTAATAGATAGGTTGGTTAGGTAATATGGCAAAATGATGCCCATGACAGCATATCCGACATCAACACATGTATGCACATGATAGAAAAGCATCCCATAATTGTAAACAAAATTTGTAATAGATGGTCAAGGACTTCTAAATAAGTAATTCGAAACTTGTAAATGTGGTTTCGTATACAAGTATAACCCAAAGCATCAAAAAGCTCGACGCGTTTCGTGGGTATCTCCCCACTCATCAGGAGCAGATGCTACCACAGAGTTTCTATAAAAAAATATAAAATAAAATAAAAATTATACAAATAATATACTGACCAATAAATTAAGATAGTAAGTACATAAAACTATGTTATGGATAGATATTTTGGTTAGGGCAGACTCACCAGTCCAGGCGTCAAATGCAACGCACAGCGATGGGCGCCAGGCGGGCCAGGGACAAAACCCACTATGCGGGCACTGAGGCGGCAAATAAATGGATACGATATCTGGCACAGAAGAAGTGTATCAGCATGAGAGAATGTGCTGAAATGGTGTTAATACTAAGAAAAGTAAAAGTGAAAAATAAATGAATCAGTTCACAGCAAGCTTCGCAAGATGATGCACACAAGGCAGAGTGAAGATGAGTAGGGGTTATACAAAAAATAGCTGACATATTGGAAACAGAAAAAGTATGGAGCGGTTGAAAAGAATGAGTATGTAGGAGTGTGTGGGAGTGTGAGTGCAGGGGATATGATAAATGTGATAATGAAAAGTAAGGTAAGTGTAGATAATATTAACCAAAGAGGGATAATTAATAAACAATAAACACAGGATGTGTCAGTAAGGATAAAAAGAAAGAAAGAAAAACAAATGAAAAAAAAGTGCTCTTGTGGGCACTGTGATGCGCCAGCGGGTCCTCCCCTCCTCCCCTTTCGTTTTGATTGGGAGGTTCGGGCGGACTCCACTCTGCGCATCAACGCCATGGTACCTACGCCGTGCGTGTAACGTTCGTTTGAACGACATCACGCCGGCGTTTTCGGTCTTTCCATTCTCCGTGTTTCCGGGAAGGGAGGGGGTTAACGTGCCTGTCGCTGGTTGATGACCGGGGCTGGGCGCGGCCCCTCCCACCCGGTCTCACGCACATGGCGTTGGCGGCATATTTAAACCCCCCTCGGGGATGGCTGCTTGTCTGGCCATTCTCTGTATGGGGCTCGAACACACCAGTTGGCTGGTCAGCCGGCTGTTGTTCCAGGATCGTTATCATGGTACATACTTGTTCACTCTTTTCATTTGTTTTTCTTTCTTTCTTTTTATCCTTACTGACACATCCTGTGTTTATTGTTTATTAATTATCCCTCTTTGGTTAATATTACCTACACTTACCTTACTTTTCATTATCACATTTATCATATCCCCTGCACTCACACTCCCACACACTCCTACATACTCATTCTTTTCAACCCCTCCATACTTTTTCTGTTTCCAATATGTCAGCTATTTTTTGTATAACCCCTACTCATCTTCACTCTGCCTTGTGTGCATCATCTTGCGAAGCTTGCTGTGAACTGATTCATTTATTTTTCACTTTTACTTTTCTTAGTATTAACACCATTTCAGCACATTCTCTCATGCTGATACACTTCTTCTGTGCCAGATATCGTATCCATTTATTTGCCGCCTCAGTGCCCGCATAGTGGGTTTTGTCCCTGGCCCGCCTGGCGCCCATCGCTGTGCGTTGCATTTGACGCCTGGACTGGTGAGTCTGCCCTAACCAAAATATCTATCCATAACATAGTTTTATGTACTTACTATCTTAATTTATTGGTCAGTATATTATTTGTATAATTTTTATTTTATTTTATATTTTTTTATAGAAACTCTGTGGTAGCATCTGCTCCTGATGAGTGGGGAGATACCCACGAAACGCGTCGAGCTTTGCATTTTGATGCTCGGGTTATACTTGTATACGAAACCACATTTACAAGTTTCGAATTACTTATTTAGAAGTCCTTGACCATCTATTACAAATTTTGTTTACAATTATGGGATGCTTTTCTATCATGTGCATACATGTGTTGATGTCGGATATGCTGTCATGGGCATCATTTTGCCATATTACCTAACCAACCTATCTATTACTGTTATGTATGATTATTTGTGGATACTATACATTATGTCATATACTATGTTTCTTCTGTATCATTAGTTATATATATCTTCAATTGGACTTATTTATAATGAGTAGTTCCTTTGAACATTCAATTAAATAAATTAATATGGTCCAATGAAATAATTTTGTCGTTTACTATCCAAGTGCTTCATTTAAAGTCCCAAACTTCCCTTTTATATGCGTACCCATACTTGTTATTTCACTTCTGTTGGGGTACACAGTACCGTGCACCCATAGTGCAGTTGCTACTACTTTTCTGGTGGTGTACACAATACAGTACAACCATAGTTGTTATTAAATTTCTGTTGGTGTACACAGTACCGTGCACCCATAGTGCAGTTGCTACTACTTTTCTGGTGGTGTACACAATACAGTACAACCATAGTTGTTATTAAATTTCTGTTGGTGTACACAGTACCGTGCACCCATAGTGCAGTTGCTACTACTTTTCTGGTGGTGTACACAGTACAAAATACATACAGTGCACCCATAGTTGCTATTAGACTTCTGGTGGTGTACCCAGTACCGTGCACCCATAGTGCAGTTGCTACTACTTTTCTGGTGTTGTACACAGTACACAATACAAACAGTGTACCCATAGCTGCTATTAGACTTTTGGTGGTGTACACAATACCATGCACCCCTAGTGCAGTTGCTACTACTTTTCTGGTGGTGTACACAATACAGTACACCCATAGTTGTTATTACACTTCTGTTGGTGTACACAGTACCTTGCACCCATAGTGCAGTTGCTACTACTTTTCTGGTGGTGTACACAGTACACAATACAGCGTAGTGTGATGTTGCAAAACATAATCCCCATCATGTCCGGAAGGCCACCAAGGAGAGGCAGGCGCTCGCAGGTCACTAAAAGAGGGCAAAGCAGGCTCTGTGTCTACAGTCAACAGTGCTGGTCATGGACATTGTGCATCTTCTGCAAGTGGCCGTGGGGTTTGCTTGTCCTTTTTTTCTGCTGCTGGGACAGGGGCAGAAAAATTGGGCCTTTGGTGGTGGTGGTGGTGCCACAACACTGTAACCCCTCACAGATACTCTTGTTGGGCGCAGGAACGGGCCGTGCTGTGAAATATTACATAAAAAATTGTAATAACATGCCCATGTTAAACAGGGACAGAAAAATTGGGCCTTAGGCAGTGGTGGTGGTGCCCTAAACCAAAAATATTGTTGGAAGCTAGCATCATCAAGATTGAGGAGGAATATGATAGTCACTCAGCAGAGGCGGTCTTCAAGGGATCCCGCACCCATAGAAAAATCAATCAGTTACATCAGCATCAGGTGCTTGATAGCTGCTGCTAATCCAAGACTGATTCATTTTTATGAATGTGTGTGTCAGAGAACTCACAGTGCTAATGCCCGTCTCCGTGCAGCAGTGGCTAATTCCCATTGCGCTAATGCCAATGGACATGGTCAGAGAACTCACAGTGCTAATGCCCATCTCTGTGCAGCAGTGGCTAATTCCCATTCTGCTAATGCCAATGGCCATGCGCGTAGTCCCCGACAGAGGCGAACGAGTCCCGGAAACAACATGCGCACTTGCGCACCCATACGACTGTGTGGGCGCACTCACACACATATGTGAACGCGTGTGTGCACTCGCGCACGGACATTCACATCCACCAATCCTGGCGCATAGCTCCCTATATAAACAGAGTCTCTGCCTGATGCCAGTGCTGGATTATCTTCAGCTTGTTCCTGAGTTCCTGATTGTGCTGTTTCACCTGTTACCTTTCTCCTGACAAACCCGGCTTCCTTGACTATTCTCCTGGATCACCGCTGCCTGTTATCTACCTTTACTGATTATACAGACCTCTGCCTGTCCTTGACTACGAACTTGCCTTCCGTTTATGTACCTTGTCGCCAGCCAGTTGCCAACCTTTGCCTGTTCCTGACGTTGCAGTTGTTCCTGAATCCATACTTACCTGCCTGGCTTCCGCTGAACAGTTCTGGTGATCAGTCTTCACACCTTCCTCGAGAGGATCCTGTATCTCCGAACTCCAGCCTTCAGCCTGCAGGCACCTGCACCCTTTTGTTGCCCCAGCACTCCCTGTCCTCCCTACCAGGGGTGTTGGGACCGGAACCGTGCAAGAGGCCACCCTCAGCATTTCGGACTCCGCTGTAAGGTATGTGACAGTGAGCCTATCAACGGAGTATGCGGACAGGCGCACTCTATGATCCATTACAAACCCTCCAGAAGCACTGAATGTGTGTTCAGAAAGAACGCTGGATGCAGGACAGGCCAGTAGCTCAATTGCAATTGAGATAGTTCTGGCCAGTGGTCCATCCCCACGACCCAGTAACCCAGTGGATGCACCATGTAATGCAGACGCTGGCGATGGTTGCTTGAACTGATCAGACCTTGGCGCTGAGGACTGAAGAATTGTCTAAAGGCATCGGTCAGCTGACCACCTTCTCCACTGCTCTTCCTCTGACTGAACGAAGCCTCAGCAACACGTTGTCCAGCACCAGGAAGATCTAACCTCACAGGGTCTGGAAATGCCTTGCACAAACCTTTTTTCAAAGCCTTCTGAAGATGTTTCATCCTATGCTCCCTATGCAAAGGCAGGATGAGTTCTGCAACCTTACCCTTGTAACGTGGATCAAGAAGGGTTGCCAGCCACTAATGATCCCTCTTTTTGATACCACAAATCTTAGGGTCCTTACGCTGCATGCATGGCCTCCCTGATTCTGCAAAGCCTGCGAAAGTTTGCAGAGGCATTTTATTCTGAGTCCTATGGGTCACTAAAGATCACATGATCCGTAACAACTTCCTCCCAGCCACGTACAACTCCTTGGGTTTCTGGGGACTGAAAACCATCCCTTGAAGAATGGTGTTGAGTGTTATTATCTTCCATGTCCGTGCTGACACAATCCTCCTCCTCCTCCTCTTCGTCCTGTGTGTTTAGCGGGCCTGCAGGCATAATATCTGGATAAAGGGGGCCTTGAGAGGTAAGGAAGTCCTCCTCTTCCTCCTGCTGTTCTGCCTCAAGTGCCCTGTCCATTATTCCATGAAGCGTGTACTCCAACAGGAAGACAAGAGGGACAGTATCACTGATGCATGCATTGTCGCTGCTCACCATCCTCATGGCCTCATCAAATGGTGACAGGACAGTGCATGCATCCTTAATCAGTAGCCACTGGCGTGGCGAAAAGAAGCCAAGCTCCCCTGACCCTGTCCTGGTGCCATACTCACACAGCTACTCATTGATGGCCCTCTGCTGCGTGTGCAGCCACTAGCATTGCCAGCGTTGAGTTACACCTGGTGGACATGTCACAAATGAGGCGGTTGGTGGGCAGATTGCATTCCCTTTTAATGTCAGCTAGCCGAGCACTGGCATTGTATGACCATTGGAAATGACCAAAGACTTTCCTGGCCTGCCTCAGGAGATCTTGTAAGCCTGGGTACCTGCTCAAGAACCGCTGCACCACCAAATTCAGGATGTATGCCAAACATGGAACATGGGTCAAGTGTTCCTGTCGGAGGGCGGATAGAGAGTTGGTGCCATTGTCGCATACAACCATTCCTGGCTGAAGCTGGCATGGCGTCAACCACCTCTAAAGCCTGCCCTTGCAAAGCTGACAGAATCTTGGCCCCAGTGTGGCTCCTGTCCCCTAAGCAGTGGTTTAACCCTAAACTACGTAGAAGATTCTTTACTGTAAGAGCGGCAAGGATGTGGAATTCCCTTCCACAGGCGGTGGTCTCGGGGGGGGGGGGGGGGGGGGCATCGATAGTTTAAAAAAACTATTAGATAAGCACCTGAACGACCGCAACATATATACAATATAATACTGACATATAATCACACACACAGGTTGGACTGGATGATCACCGCATGGATCAGTTTTCCATAGCGTTACAAACGCTCCTGAATTGCACGGCTCACCTGGAATCCCCCATGGTGGCTGCTCCGGTACAACCTGAGTCGCAGGTCTTCCCTGCTGCTGTGCCAGTCTCTGTGCAGGCACCCGCCTCGAGTATTACCTCTATAAGAGGTATGCCTGGTTCTGCTCCGCTTCCCTAGCAATTTGGGGGCGATCCAGGTTCAATGCAGAAGGTTTCTCAATCAGGTTGAGATATACTTCGAAATGCTGCCCCAGGAGTTTCCCACGGACAGAAGCAAAGTAGGTTTTGTGATATCTTTGCATTCTGAGAGAGCCTTGGCCTGGGCTAACCTTCTATGGGAGACGCAAAAACCTGTTGTCTTGAGTTACCCTCAGTTTGTGGCCTCCTTTAAAAGGGTATTTTTGTCGTTCCCGCGCGCTCCGCTTCTGCCGCCAAGTGCCTCATGTCCATCAAACAGAGCACGAGAACTGTTGCCGACTACGAAATTGAATTCCATACTCTGGCAGCAGAGGTTGCTTGAAACAATGAGGCCCTCGTGGCTGCTTTTTTTCATGGTCTCTCGGATACCATCAAGGATGAGATAGCAGCCCGAGATATACCCACTGAGCTGCAGAGCTTGATCTCATTTGCCATCCTCATTGACTCCAGACTCAGAGAAAGACTTTCTCTTAAGGAGCGCTTGCGGAACCCTCCTGTACGTTTGCCTCCGAGCTTTGTAGTCCCACCCATTCCTCCCTCACCTCCCATGCCTCCTGGTACCGAGTTGGACAGTGAAGATGAACCCATGCATCTGGGCTTCACGCGTCTCTCTGCAGATGAGAGAGCCTTTAGGAGGAGGGAGAGATTGTGCCTTTATTGTGGCCAGGCAGGTCACTTTTTGAAGTCTTGTCCTACCCGTCCAGGGAACGCCCGAACCTTGAGGTCCTGTCATGGACAGACCTTAGGTAGCGTTGTTTCTTCCCCAGTTATCCAGAAGGATAAGCCCCTGGTTTTGGTCACCCTTTCTTGGGCTGAGTCGTCCATCAAGAAACAGGCTCTAATCGACTCTGGGGCTGCAGGCCTGTTCATTGATGCTGCATTTGTTTTGCAGCAATCGATTCCGCTGCAGCTGCGTGACACTACACTTGACGGGAGACCATTACAGCATGCCTATGTGACTCATGAGACGGTTCCGTTGTCCATGGCTGTAGGGGCTCTTCACCATGAGATAATCCAATTCCAAGTTATTTCCTCACCCAGGTTTCCGCTGGTTATTGGTTATCCTTGGTTACAGAGGCACAACCCCTCTTTTGATTGGCTCCATGCTGAGGTTCTCTCCTGGTCACTACAATGCAGTGAGACATGCTTCCTGAAGGTATCCAAGGTCCTGTGCACCTCTTCACTCCCCTCCCTGCTGGAGGAGTACTGTGATTTTAGCGATGTCTTTGATAAAGGTCAAGCTGGTAGTTTGCCTCCACACCGGTCTTATGATTGGGCAATTGACCTGGTGTCATACCTTCTCGTGGCCGGGCTTACCCTTTGTCGGTCTTGGAGGATAAGGCCATGGACGAGTATGTTGCTGACGCACTTTCTTGAGGTTTCATCCGCAAATCCTTGTCTCCTGCTGGGGCTGGTTTCTTGTTTGTGAAAAAGAAGAGTAGTGAACTGAGTCCTTGTATAGATTATAGGGGTCTCAATCGTGTCGATTAAGAATGCCTACCCGATTCCATTGATTACAGAGTTATTTAACCGCCTCAAGGGAGCAACGGTTTTCACGAAGCTTGACTTGAGAGGGGCATACAATCTTGTGCGCATTAAGGAGGGCGACGAGTGGAAAACTGCGTTTAATACCAGAACAGGCCATTATGAATATCTGGTAATGCCTTTCGGCCTTTGTAACGCCCCGGCAGTTTTCCAGGAATTTATTAACGATGTCCTCTGAGATTTGTTGCAGTTGTGTGTGGTGGTTTATCTCGATGATATCCTCATATTTTCCAAGTCCCTGGAGAGCCACCACACAGATGTCTGTCGTGTGCTTCAGAAACTAAGAGAGAACAATCTCTATTGTAAACTGGAGAAGTGCGAGTTCCATCGTGAACAGGTTACATTCCTGGGCTATGTCATTTCCACTGCTGGTTTTTTGATGTACCTAGAGAAACTTTCGACAGTCCTACAGTGGCCTCAACCTGTGGGTTTACGTCCTCTGCAGCGTTTCCTGGGCTTTGCCAACTACTATCAGAAGTTTATTCGTAACTTCTCGTCTCTGGTCAAGTCCCTGACTGATATGACCAAAAAGGACGGTAACCCACAGAGTTGGTCTCCGGAGTCCATTAAGGCCTTTGAGACTCTCAAGCCTGCCTTTGTTTCTGTTCCTGTGTTGGCACATCCTGATCCTACGTTGCCTTTTATCCTAGAAGTTGATGCTTCCGAGACTGGAGTTGGCGCCCTTCTGTCTCAACGTCTTAACTCTGAGAGCCCTATGCATCCGTGTGGCTACTTTTCCAAGAAATTGTCACCTGCTGAGTGCAATTATGAGATTGGTGACAGAGAGCTGTTGGCGATCATTTTATCCCTGAAAGAATGGAGACATCTCCTTGAAGGTACCACTGTGCCTGTTCTTATTCTTACTGACCATAAGAATCTTACATTCCTATCTGAGGCTAAGCGACTCTCTCCCAGAAGGGAGCGATGGGCTCTTTTCTTGTCGAGCTTTAATTACATTGTCTTATTCTTACCCGATACTAAGAATGTAAGGACTGATGCCTTGTCATGACAATTTTCCTCCACTTCCAAGTCGGAGTCGGTTCCGGTTTCTATGATTCCTCCTGATCGTACCAGTCTTACTTCTCCTTTGGGTGCCAAAATTCTTGCTGCTCAGGTCCATGCTCCTCCTGATAAACCTTGTGACCACTGCTTGGTCCCAGAGAGTCTCCGTACTGCTGTGCTCCAGACTTACCATTCTCCCAAGGCAGCTGGCCATCCTGGGAAGAATCAACTCATTTGGGCCATTTCCCAACAATTCTGGTGGCCTAGTCTATGGGCTGATGTTACTGCCTGCTAGCTGCCTGTCCCGTGTGTGCTCAGAGTAAGACTCCACGACACCTTCTAGTGGGCCTCCTACAACCCATACCCAATGGAGAGAGGCCCTAGACTCACCTGTCTATGGATTTCATTGTGGAGTTGCCCAACTCCCAAGGCAACACTGTTATCCTTATGGTGGTTGACCGGTTCTCAAAGATGTGTCATTGTATTCCACTTAAGAAGTTGCCCACCTCTAAGGAACTGGCTTCCATTTTTGCTCGGGAGATCTTTCACCTACATGGGTTACCCAAGGTGATTGTCTCTAACAGGGGCAGTCAGTTTGTCTCCTGGTTCTGGCGAGCCTTTTGCGCACAGTTGGGAATCCAGCTTGCGTTCTCTTCTGCGTATCTGACCATCATAACAACTGGTCTGACCTATTACCTTGGGTAGAGTTTGCTCATAAAAGTAGCTTTAATTCTGCCTCCCGATTGTCTCCATTTATGGCAAATTATGGTTTCCAACCTTCCATGTTGCCTGACTCGTTTGTTCCGCAGAGTATTTCTGCGTTAGAGGAGCATCTCCGTGGTCTTCGTTCCACTTGGGTACAAGTCCAGGAGGCTTTGCATCATGCTAATGATAGGTACAGACTCCTTGCTGACCGCAGACACCTGCCTGCACCTTCCTACCAGGTTGGGGACAGGGTCTGGCTGTCATCTTGCAACCTCCGGCTTCGTGTTCCCTCGCTGAAGTTTGCACCTCGGTTTATTGGGACTTTCCGTATCCTTCGCAGTATTAACCCAGTGGCTTACGGGTTGGATCTTCCTCCTAGTATGCGCATCTCAAATGTGTTTCATGTCTCCTTATTGAAACCATTGGTCTGTAACCAATTTACAACCTCGGTGCCACATCCTCACCCTATTCAGGTTGAGAACCATGAGGAGTATGAGGTACAATCCATTGTTGACTCCTGTAGGTTCCGTGGGCGCATACAGTACCTGGTGCATTGGAAGGGGTACGGTCCGGAGGAACGCTCCTGGGTTTCATCCTCTGACATACATGCCCCTGTCCTCCTCCGCGAGTTCCATAGACGGTTCCCCTCAAGCCCGGTGGCCCTCCGAGGGAGAGGAGTCATTGAGGGGGGTTACTGTCAGGGCTGGCTTAGCCCTTCCTTCTCTGGGCTGGCCGCTCAGCTGTCGGCTAATTGCCAGCTCTCTTCTCTTTCCACAGTTACCAGCTGTTCCTGATGATGCTCGTCTGACCTGCCTACTTAAAGCCTTCCAGCTCACTTCCCCTCTGCCTTCGCCTTGGTCATATCACTAGAAACCATCTCCTGCGGTTTGTTTAAAGACTGGTTTGCTGACATCCCTTCTGGGTCCTTATCCTGCTTGCTGTTGCTCTACTTGGATACCTGACTTCTGGCCTGGCTGACTACCCGATCTGGTTACTGGACTCTGGCTATGCTTGACTACGCTTTTTCTATTTACCTTTTTATTTTTATTAATAAACAAGTGTGATTTAATTTTACTTCTGTCTCAGTCTGATTCATGGTCTCTGACAGTATCGCATGAGTTCCTCCGCAGTATACTTCCCGGTCGGTAAGTATAGCTTCTCATAAAACCCTGCCAGTTCCTGCAAAATTTTGTCAGGGTAGTTTACTATTCTTCCCTCCAGTGTTCTGATTGCCCCTATAACAGGGGACCTTTGCTGTGAGTTTGCTATCTTAGCTAACAGGTGACCCGTAATTTCACCTTCCTCAAAAAATGTTACCTTTGAGAAGAATCTTTTCTTCTCTGCCATGGATGACAGCAGCCGCTCATAAGCAGCTTGAGCCGACTGAGTCATTGGGGTCCCGAAAATACTGTTCCTCCAAGTCCTGCACCAACTTCTCCAGATCATCCCTCTGCCCCGAAGACTGTCTTTTAACCTTTGTGATTTCTGCGATTAATAACCACCTTACGTAAGCCTTAAAAACCTCCCATTGAGTTAAGAGGGAATCCGTAAATTCCTGCCTATCCAGGAATTCCTGCATGCTCCGCTCCAGCTCAGTAGGCAATAGGAATAACTTAAATTTCCAGGGTGCCCTGGACAGCCCTGACAGCGGAGCCACAATCAAGCTAATCACAAAGTGGGAGTGGTCAGATACACTGCATGGTTTGTATGTCACCTCCGAAACGGATGGGAGCATGGCAGCGTTACCTACTGCTAAATCAATCCTGGATAATGTTCCATGTGTTTTGGAGAAACAGGAAAACTGCCTCTCCAAAGGGTTTCTGTGCCTCCACATATCCATCCACCCCACCTTGTTAAACAACCTCAGCAATGGCGACCCCCTCAATGAGGCAGGCCCCCCCAAACTTGGGTGCCTGTCCATTGAGGGACTCTGCCAGCAATTAAAATCACCAACTATCAATACCGGAAGGTCCGGCCTCCCCGCCAAATAAGTCAGCAGAGTCCAGAGCACCACCAAAGTAAACGGGGGAGGAATATATATGCATGCTAAGATGCAGTATAGCGACCCAATACGACAGTGTAAGAAACTATACCATCCCTCAGAGTCTATACATTTGTCAAACTCCTGAAAATCAATCGCATTGTGCACTAAAACACTCATCCCCCGAAGAAAAGGAGGTGTGTGTGGAATGATACACTTTCCCCGCCCAAGAGTACTGCAAACATCTCTGAGTTTCCAGAGTCAAGTGTGTTTCTTGGAAACACAATATGGCTGTGTGAAACTTCTTCAAGCAAGTGGATATCATCGTACATTTAAGTGGGGAGATTAGCCCCCTAATATTCCAAGACACCACATATATTTCAGCCATTTGCATTCATATGATCAAGAAACATCAGGGTGTATCTAAACAAATAAAAGACATGCAAGTTGGTAATAGAGTATAACAAGATCCAGTGTGAGGGGAAGCTGGGCCATGCCATCAGCGGCCAGGCCTGGCCCCAGCCTACATTACTTGGTATGTTCCATAGTTCAGGGGTCTCAAGTTTACCATTATTTGCATAACGACAGTACCAAAGCCTAATATCCTCCAAACTAAGCCTGTGGGTGAAAGAAGTTAAACATAAAAAACAAACAAGTCCAGGCTGTCAACGTGACAGACCAGACTGAACTAACTTAAAACCAAAACTGTTTGAGCACTTTTTTCCACTTCTCACTTAGAAAGAACACATTTTTCTTGCATCTTCAAAAGATAGCTCTAGACTCACATGGTAGTATTATGTCTTCCAGCAGAGCCAGTTTCCCCGCTTAAGCGAAACACTCCATCGGGGTCAAAACGATCAATATCTCTTCCAGCCAAACAAAGCAAAAATGGGCAAAAATATATGGGAAACATAGGGATAAAAGGAAAACAAAATATGAGCACTCCATATATAGCTTGTCGGTACATCCAGCATGTTGATTCTTCAGCGTGGTTTCCAGCTGTGGCTGCCAACAAATCAATCACCATCCTCCTTTTCACCTCGGTGTCGTAAAGCCTGTTCGTTCCGATCCAGCCATAGTGTGGCATCTTGAGCCAATTCAAAAAAGTGGGTTTGGCGGTTAGCGGTAACCCTCAGCTTAGTGGGGTATAACATAGCATAGAGTAGCTGCAATGCTCTCAGTCTCCTTTATACATCTGAGAACTTAGCTCGGCGCCTCTGCACCTCTGCAGAAAAGTCCAGATAGAAGGATTGCCGGACCCCATTCACCTGTACATTAGCCTACTCCCTGGCTTGTCTCAGTACCACCTCCCTGTCTCTGTAATGCAAAAGTCTGGCAAGGATGGGCCTCAGAGGGGCATCCGGTTGAGGTGGGCGGCCCGGTGTGCGATGGGCCCTCTCCACGGTAAAGAATGGAGAGAACGCTTCTTTGCCAAATACCTCCTGTAGCCAACCCTCTATGAATGTGGTAGGGTCCTTCCCCTCAGTCTTCTCAGGAAGCCCTACAATACATACATTTTTCCGTCTTAGACGCTTTTCAATGTCATCTTCTCTGTTGTTAGTTTCCTTAGCTAGCTGATGTGCAACATGAGCCTCCTGAACAACTGGGGGGAGTCTGTCTTCCACTTCGCTCACCCTGCTTTCTACCGCAGTTGTGCGTTCTCTAATTGTTTGCATATCTTGTCTCAGCAGGGAAACATCTTCTCTTAATCCCCCAAACTGCTCTTTAAGGGTATTCACTGAGTCAGTGCAGACATGCACTGCCCTAAGTATCTCTGCCAGAGTTGGTTGCTCATTATCATTTACAGCCGTGTCTGTGTGAGAGGGATGGTGCTGCTCAGCAATACAGTCCTGCTCACCCTGTCCCTCTGCCTCTCCTGCAGACGGCCTCATTAAGCTCTGTGCTGCTGAGCCCTGTAGTGCCACATAAGGTTGTATAGATCCCCCCTCCGCCATCTCTTCCAGCCCTGTTTGCCCTACATTTTGGAGGTCGATGCCCCGGAGGTAGCCACTGGAGCAGTACATTCACAGTGCCAGGGACCCAAGTCTCTTCTCCATCCCGTGGCCTTCTCCTCCCGAAAGATGAACCAGCCCAAGAGAAATTACAATGTAGGTGACTGGGAGCTACTGGCCATTAACATCGCCTAAGAAGAGTGGAGATAGCTTCTTGAGGGGGCCATGCATCCTATAATGATATTCACCGATCACCGAAACCTCGAGTACCTCCGCACTGCCAAACGCCTGAGACCCCGTCAGGCTCGCTGGACTCTGTTCTTCTCACAATTTCATTTGGCTCCAAGAACGGAAAGGCCGATTGTCAGGAATCCGCCCGTTCCGTGCGATCGGCTCTCCGTACGCGCACGCGCGTTCGTGCCGCGGGTCGTCGTGGGCACGAGCGTCTTCCGACGCGCGCAGGTGCACGTTGTTCGTATGTGCGCGCGGTACACGCACGCACGGGCGAGCGTTACCACGATTGGCGCCAGTGGCCCTTTTTAAAGGCACAGCTGCAGGGGTTCTGTGCTGTCTCGTCTGCAGCTTGTGCCCGAAGTTACCTGCTATTCTGCTTGAACCTTATCTGATACCTGACTCGGCTCCGTCTGACCTTGCTGACCTCTCCTGCTCCGAACCCGGCTTGTTTGACCCTTCTTGGACTGATTCTTGTTGCCGAACCTCTGCTTGTACCTGATTCCTCTGCTGGCTCCTGCTTGTTCCTGTGTCTGCTATTTCCTCATCCTGAGATCCAGCCATCCTGATTCCACGGTCCGTGGTCTTCTCCCAGCTGCCTTCTTGCTACAGAGAGCTCCCGCTCCAAGAGGATCCTCATCTACCTGGCATCTGCTGCTGCACCTGGCTGGACTCTCCTACCCCGCTGCGCTCCGGTCTCCCTGTTCCCATTCCAGTGAGACCGGAACCAGAGCCGTAAGAGAGGTCCCCTTCCACTAAGTCAGACTCACTACCTGAAGATCATAACACCGATGCTTTATCTCTTATGTTCCCTGACACTCCTAAAGAAACAACATCCAGCACAATCTTGTCTCCACAGAATTTTCTTTTTATTCAGCCTGATCTGAAGTCTTCTCTCGAACAAGCTTCCTTTCAATGTCAGGAACCAGAGACTGACTCTTTAAGAAATCAGGGGGGTATTTCTGGTACCAGAACAAGATCTTTGTCCCGCAGCAAACCAGAATCCAGGTCTTACAGACATTACATGTCCACCAACTTGCCGGCCACTTCGTAGTACGGAGGACCATGGAACTTGTTCAACGATCTTTTTGGTGGCCTACATTAAAATCTGATTACAGGAAGTATGCCAATTCCTGCACCACCTGCCAGCGAAGCAAGGGGTCTAACGTTAAATCTTGGGGTCTGCTACGTCCCTTACCAGTACCAGAAAAACCGTGGAAAAACATATCTTTGCACTTCATAGTAGAACTGCCTCCCTCCAAAAAATTCACAACGATCCTAGTAGTTGTGGACCGCCTGTCTAAAATGGCGCACTTCTTGCCAATGACAAGTACTCCTGCTGCAGACACAGCAAAACAATTTTCCCAGAGTTCTCACCAGGATCTGCAGCTGATTTCTTGGGAACGATCTCCTTCCTCTGATCCGATCTGGGTAAGCTCTGGGATGGACCTCTACTGCGGCCGCAGGAGGCCTTGGCATAGCCCATTCTTTTTTATGTAGGCACGGTAGATGTGGTAACGGTGGTGAGAGTATCTTCCTCCAGGACACTGATAGTAGTAGACAGCATAGAGGTTGTAGGACTTGCCACAGGAGCGTAGACAGCAGACTCCTAAGTGGCAACGCCCGTGGCCCAGTCCATGCGGTACACCCGAGGCGGCATGGTGGGTTGCACCACTTTGAACAAATACTCTCCACACTGCAGACAACGGACAAATGCCCGGAGACTTGCGACCAGTCCCTCGCATTTGTTGCAGAGCATTCCCAGGGCCTCGACGTCTCCCGTCGTGTACAGTACAAAATGCCCCTGGGGTCTCAGGCGAATTCCTGTATCCTTTAGCAAAGTCCCAGGCAGTCTCACACTTGTGGGATTTCCCAACGAAGGCATCCTGGGTCCCATGATGGACGATGTTCCTGGCACTCGGAACATTTTTCTCTTTTTTCTTCCGCAAAGAAACACAATCTCTTTCTCCTACAACACACTCACGTGGTGCCTCGTGCAGGGAAAAGAAACAGGCAAGACTCCTCCCACTGGTTCCTCTGGTTACGCAACTCTCAGGCTTTTTCCAACTCCGCCCACAGTTTATGTGCCAACAGTGGACGTCAATCATTCCTTGCAGAAATGGCGCAGTCCAAAAACATAACCCTCTACCATATAGATTCCACGTGGACAGTTCTTTTTAGTTGCGAGAGCTAACGGTAAATCCCGGACTCGAGCCCCCACATGTAGCACTGACCCCTGAAGGAGCTGCTGGTTTTATTGGGCTTACCGTTACCTTCTTGAATGCTTCTCTGTATAGGGTTTCCCGTGGTAGATAGCCCAAAGAAATATGGAAACTGACACTGAACCTTCTTTTGGGTTATTTATTTGAAGTAGAAACATGGCATTCAATACACCCAGCTGGACTGAGTTCTCACACTTGCCGGCGGTGACAGCGACACCTGCAGTTAAGGAAAACCCAGTTTAACCCAGCTGGACTGGCACTGAAACCATCATTTAGTAAAATTAGCCCCAAAACCCAACTGTGGTTTCAGGAGATTTAACTTTGAAAAAACATATAGTGCATGCTCGTCAGGAGCCAGCGCTACATATATATAGATTTTCTTGGTTTGTTACTCAGATTGCCCATATACCCACTTTCCAATCTCCCTGCACCATCAAGTGATAGTGCTTAGGGGTTACCCTAAGGTGATTAGGGTGTACCCTGTGTGCATGCCTATGAAAGTAAGGGAGGGTTATAACCCTGGTCAGTTTTTTTGCCATCTGTGACTTATTGGGGAGATTACTCTTCATTTCCTGTCCCACAACCAAAACAGGAAGTAAGGGAAAGTCCTCAAAATGTGGGAATAAAAATGGTGGGAGGGGCAAGCATTGTCCCTGTCCACTATGTATGGGATGCTGGCAGGCTAATTTAAATAAATGGCATTTTTTTTAATATTAACAAATTTTTTGAACTGTTAAAAAATACTTACCTTTGATTGGTCCAATTGAATACTAACGGCCATGCTGTTGTTCACCTATAAAAGAGAATAAAATGCGTCATAAGCTGCAGTTTACCGGACCAAGAAGAGAAGATCACATCCCCCTCTCCCTTACCATGTCGCAGCTTATATTATGATGTTTTTTGTCCTTTTCTTTGAAAAGGGACTATTTTTAGTTATTTAATTGGCTTGAACTCTGATAGCTAAGCCGTGGTAATGTTATTGTTATTAATGTGTTATTATCACTTATATTATTAAAGTGAAATGGGATATAAATTACATTATATATACCTATAATAAAAGACCGCTGCCATTAAACTCCACATACATATGTGTCCAGTAATTTTTTTTCAATGATATTTTGATATGTTACATTTACATATATATATAGTTCTGCCTCGCATACCATTCCTTTCTGTCATCCAGATCACTAGAACTAATGTCCCCCTTGGAAGATTCCCCCTCTATTCCTGTTCTGGGGACGGCCCAAAATGTGGGATTTTTTTTTACATCCACTTTTGATGAAAGCAGTAAACAGGACATATAGAGAAGATGACTAGAGAGGGACAAACAGCAATAAAAACCCGACAGGGGTTCTAAGCTCTCTCCACTTTATCCAAAATGAAAATAAAAGTTTGCTTTAGTTATATTTTAATTCGTTAAAGCCATGAAGGATTCTCCTTTATACTTGATGTATTAGTACCATTGCTGGAAGCAGTTCTGTACCAATACATTGCACAGGACAATATAGAGAAGAGGGTTGGATGATGACATATCTGCACCTGACAGCCATTGGTCAGGAGAAACTAACGTTCCCATAGTCCTCTGCTGGCCGCACGGCACGATGGGTAAGGAAGTCCGCCGTGTTTATAGATAACACCAAGGAAGTGGACAAGAAAACTACAACTCCCGGCCATCCCCGGCCCCGCCCTCCAATGACGTAATGTGTTCAATTCTGTCACGGTAAATAAGCTGGAAGTTCAGAACGATCAGCTGATTGGAGGTGTCAGGGGGGCCCTGACCTGGGAGCAGCTGTCACCCCCTCTTCAGGACGGTGCGCGCTCATCGCCCGGTAACGTTGTGCCCATTGTAGGCGGGAAGCTGTGGCCCGTGTCCAGGAGGACCTTGTCTGGGATTCCTGAGTCACTGCCGGCTTCTCTTGTAAACAATAGCTGAGTGCGGCGACTCGTTCCTCTGGAGGGGATGCCGGGGCTCCTGGCTCAGTCTGTTAGGGAGCTTCCATCATAAACCCATTGTGGCCTATGCTGCACAGCCTGCCCTCTCATTGTTTACCTCACACTGCTGTCATTGATACCCCCCAGTCCTACATCACCATAGGTCACCTGTCTGTCCTGGATTGTATCTAGGTGGGGCTGGATTCTCCCCCTAACCCTGTCCAGGTGACTGAGTGACCCCACATTCCCGCGTGCTCTGGGGCAGCGACCTCCCGAGGCTCCCGCCTGCTCTGGGACAGAGACCTCCCGAGGCTCCCGCCTGCTCTGGGACAGAGACCTCCCGAGGCTCCCGCCTGCTCTGGGACAGAGACCTCCCGAGGCTCCCGCCTGCTCTGGGACAGAGACCTCCCGAGGCTCCCGCCTGCTCTGGGACAGAGACCTCCCGAGGCTCCCGCCTGCTCTGGGACAGCGACCTCCCGAGGCTCCCGCCTGCTCTGGGACAGCGACCTCCCGAGGCTCCCGCCTGCTCTGGGACAGCGACCTCCCGAGGCTCCCGCCTGCTCTGGGACAGCGACCTCCCGAGGCTCCCGCCTGCTCTGGGACAGCGACCTCCCGAGGCTCCCGCCTGCTCTGGGACAGCGACCTCCCGAGGCTCCCGCCTGCTCTGGGACAGCGACCTCCCGAGGCTCCCACCTGCTCTGGGACAGCGACCTCCCGAGGCTCCCGCCTGCTCTGGGACAGCGACCTCCCGAGGCTCCCGCCTGCTCTGGGACAGCGACCTCCCGAGGCTCCCACCTGCTCTGGGACAGAGCCCTCCCGAGGCTCCCGTCTGCTCTGGGACTGTTTGGTACGCAGGCTTCAAAAGACCCCCATTTGTCTGGAATTGAGGCCTCACAAGACTCACTTGTTTGTTGATGCATCTCAAGAAATCCCCTTTTATTTTTTCTTTAATTATTTTTGTATTTATTTGCAGTGACTACAGACAATTCTGGTAAATCCAATGCACCTCTACACCAGTCCCTCATATTTTTAACAGGTTTTCTTGAAATACTTTTATCTTTTATGGCCTCTGTGCTATAGCTGGAGTCAGATAGACACATCAGCGGTATAGTAGATGTCACAGGTGACCTTTGATGCTAGCTGGACTACCATCCCCCACTTTCCTTTTATAATTGCACTTTGATGATCCAATATTATTATTAGTTTTTTTTTCTTAACTGCTTTATGCTTTGAAAGGAAAACTGTTTTTTGCCCAGAGGAACACGTCTTTACCAGCAACATAATAAATACCAATTAGATGACTCCTCTTCCTGGTAATACTGGACTTGCTGCCCAATGACACATTTGTTGTCATAGCAGAAAGTCACATCTCAGGTGTCACTACTCCAATTAAAGCCTTGTTTTTGTCACATGTCCTTTTAATACTCTGCATTGTTTTTTATGAAACCCTTCACATTTTTTTTTTCTCTAAAACTACATCTGCCCTGTTGTATTCCTTTGTTCGTCGCCAGTTTTTGGATTTTATGATTGTTGTTTTAAAGGCTTATTCATTTTAAAATCTTTTTTTTGTTTTTGGGCAAGGGGGCATTTGATAATGTCAGTGCTAGTTTATATAGCCAGTCTCTATTTTATTGTAGCTGTCTAAAGTTTTCAGAAGCAAACTGAATAGGAAATTATCATAATTCCAATCTATGATTCTCACTGTAGTTCTAGATCTTTAACTGTCATCGTGGTTGGGAATTTATGATTATCAGCACAATTAGGATCAATTTTCTTTGTTAAATTTTCTTAGCCTTTAAATCTGGGCATAGTTCCTCTTAACAGCCTGAATTAATCTACGTCTTTAGCCGTAGATAGAAGATGAGCACCCAGGGGGCGACGACTGAAAAATCTGTTGTAGCCGGATTGACGTGCCAAGAAAACTTTGCCTGTTCTGGCAATAATGAAGCCGTATATGAATGTGATGAGTGTAATACCTTACAGTGTCAGCAATGTGAGGAAGCTTTGCACAAACAAGAGAGACTTCAAAATCATGAGCGAAACCGCATACCACCTGGTTATGTCCCTTTCTGCTCCTCTTGTAAAGGAGTGAATACTATGCACAATGGTTCAAATGGCACTAGACAGCGGGCAGTGGTGAGGTGCGCCTCTTGTAAAGTTGACCTCTGCGCCGACTGTCAAAAACGTACTCATTCTGGAGGGAACAAGAGAAAGCATCCATTGACCCATTACCAAACCATGAATGCCCCAGAACCTCAAGAAGGAGGAAAGATGGAAGAGGAAATTAGAAGAAAAAAGATGACGGAGAAAGTTGTCAGTTTCCTTCTAGTGGATGAGACCGAACAAATTCAGGTAAGTGCTTATAGGTCCATTCAAGCTTTTTCTGTGTCAATCTTCTTTTTTATTAAGGTTTTGAACAACAAGATGTGGCATTGTTGGGTAGCTCAAATTAGTACCAAATAGAACGGTCAATGTGGGCAGTGTACAATAAAGAAAAGGTTCAAGCTTTTTTCATACATTATGGCATTTAAAGAGGAAGTAAACCCTGATGAGTTTACTTCCTCTTTCATTCCCTGCAAAGGCAAAGCATAAAGGACTACTATGCATCGCATAGTAGTCCATTATGTGTCACTTACCTGACACAGGAGCCAGCGAAGTCACCGCTGTCCCCTGTAGTCCGCCGCATCCATCTTCTTGGTGGGGTCTCGCAGCTCCGCCGCTGTCATTCGGCGAAGCCGCGATGACGTCACTCCCGCGCATGCGCACGGGAGCCGACACGCGCGGCAGCTCCGTCGTTGAGAATGCCGCGCTCAGTGCGCCTGTGCCTCAGTGTGCCTGTTTTCGGGCAAATATCTCCTAAACCATATAGGTTTAGGAGATATTTCTTGGACCTACAGGTAAGCCTTAATCTAGGCTTACCTGTAGGTCAAAGTGGTTTGTAAGGGTTTACAACCACTTTAACCAGTTCTGGACTGCCCACTGTGTGGGTATGTTTGTGTGTATAAAATATATATATATATATATATATATATATATATATATATATATATATAATATGTATGTATATGTGTTTATATACCGTTGTTATGGCAGCAGCTAGCTGCCATAACCCCGGTATTTTTTTTTTTTTATACAGATTGTGATCCTTTTTCACATAAAAGTGGTCCTAGTGGCAGGTTTGCCACGAGATCGCTTTTATAGGCAGAGGTGCACTCCGGCCGCTTCCCGGTTGTTTCCACACTTACCACTCATTAAAGGCAGAAACAATTTGATTCTGTGGAGCGATGGGCAGGAAGTCAGGTGAGGGGAAGATGGGGGGCCCCCCCTAGACTCTATGCCCTTGGACCAGCGCAATGTCTGCCTTACCTTCCGCCTAATGGCCTTAAAGTGGTTGTAAACTGTTTTGTTTGGTAGTGGAAATATCTCCTATACTTGCGCCGTTTAGGAGATATTTCACTTGTAGTGCGCCGATGACGTCATTGATGCATGCACTGTGAATAAACGGACCCCCATGCCGTTTCTTCCCCAGCGTGTGCCGTGAGTGACATCCCACGGCTCCGGAACAGTCACAGAGCCGGAGTCCATGGCCCTAGAAGAGGGGTAAAGATGGACACGGCCTGCACAGGGGACAGCACGGTCTTCGTTTGCAGGTAAATGTCACATAATGGGCTCCTCCTTTGAACTGCTGTTGACTCACCGACAGTCCCATTCACTTTAATGGGATGGCTGGTGATGAGGCAGGGACACAACAAGGTGAGGGATGTGGCGGCAGCAGGTGAGTGGATGCCCACTAACAGGCGCTGCCATGATGGATCTGAAATGACAGGTGTTCTTTAAATGTAAGGACTTATTCTTGCTGGTAGTTATAATATTTCATATTTGCAAACAAAATTAAGGTTTCCTATTTAGAATAAGGTGGTCAGGTTACTAAAACAGCGATATCAGAACTGATTCAATCATACAGTTTGTATTGTACATAGATTTACAAAACAATGGGCTAAAGAAATATTCCTGAACTTTGTTTTTTCTCATGGTTACTGTGAAATTGTGTGAATGCATCTATGCAGTGCATGTTATCTTAGCTTTCAGAGCTTGAATTCATTGAATGAGTTTACTAAAACTGTAAATATTGCAGAATATACAGCCTTGTGCTACATAACTAAACCCCATTTCAAGCTGAATAAACTAAATTATTAATGTATCTTAAATAGAAAACTATCTTTAGATAGATTATTACTCCAAAAGCATTTTATTAAAATTAAATTTGATACAAAATCACAAACATCCGATTTTTAAATAATCAGATTTTTATTTTTATCCGCCCTGTTTCTATTACAAAGGATGTTTACATTCCTTGTAATAGGAAGAAAAGTCCATCACATTTTTTTTAAACGGGACAGTGTAAAAATAAAAAGTAAAAGAAAAACAAATTTAAAGCGCCCTGTCCCTCCGCACTCACGTTCAGAAGGGGACACATACACAAGTTGCGCCCACCAGTGTTAATTTTTGTAGTCTTTAGATTAAAATGCCATTTTAGTTGCCTAAAATCTAATGGGTTTAGTTAAATTTTAATGCATTATTACTGACAAACATTATATACTCCTGTATTTACTTAATGGGTTATAGGCTATCTTCAGGTGTTGACACTGGTAAACCCTAAGTAAGGAAGTTGACTCCCTATATAACCCCCATAAGCACATCAGTTTTTTCGCCAGTGTCTTAGGCGTTGGTCAGGAGTGATGATGTGCTGGGCTTAGCTTCGCTGGAATATTCCTTGGGGCAAGCCATGCAACTGGATCCATTCAAGGTGCTTTAGAGATTTTTAAGTACTGTAGTTTGTCGCCATTCCATGAGTGTGCGCAATTTTGCAGCATGACCTGTTGGGTATCTATTTACTCAGCATAACATAATCTTTCACATTATACAAAAATTGGGCTAATTTTACTGTTTTGTTTTTTATTCATGAAAGTGTATGTTTCCCGAAAAAATTGCATTTGAAAGACCACAGTGTGACCTAAAAATTTTAAATGACTACCATTTTATTCTCTAGGGTCTCTGCTAAAAAAATAAAAAAAAGTTCTAAGTAACTTTTCTAGCAAAGAATACCAATTTAAACTTGTAAGCAACACGTGTCAGAAAATGGTCTGGTGCTTAAAAGAGAAGTATGGGTTTGGCTTTTTTTGCCCATTTATACTTACCTAGTTGGATGCAGCATCATACCGATGCAGCATCTGTCCCCTGGCGTCTCTGCACTGAGAACTGAGCCATCGAACATCGCCAATGGCTCGGGTCTATTGGCTCCCCCCGAGCGGAGAGATGCTGCCTGTCAGTCACCAGCTCTCCTGCTCTGCTCCTCCATGCTCAATGGAGCATTCATCTGTGGAGGAGCAGGGACCGGCCATCTGAGAGTCAGGATGGCGCGGTTCCTGAACTGATTCCTGTGACGTCAGCAGAGAGCGGACTTCAGACTGAATGGGTCACAGGAGGGCAAAACGAATTGCACTTCTGTGACCTATAGGAGAAGCCCAGCCAAACAAGCCCAGGCTTGACGGCAGCACAGTGGTGTAGTGGTTAGCACTGGAGTTTGCATGTTCTCCCTGTGCCTGCGTGGGTTTCCTCCGGGTACTCCAGTTTCCTCCTAAACTCCAAAGACATGCTGGTAGCTTAATCAGATCCTGTCTACAAATTGGCCCTAGTATGTGTATATGTGTATGTGTTTGTAAGCCCGTCGGGACCCTGCTGACTAAAAGACTACGCTATATCAAGATGCAACTCAACGCAGGCTTGACTTTTCCTTTAGGCTGGATTCACACCTATACATTTTTAGTGCTTTTTGCATTTTTCAGATTTGCACTACAAAACATGTTTCATAGGAAACCATGTTAAATGGTCTGTAGTGCAAATCTGCAAAAGGCACCAAAGATGCATAGGTGTGAATCCAGCCTTAAGTGATCTTGCATCACGTCCAAAGAACATTTTCTTTATCCAAGAGTGGCAATAAAGAGAAAATGTGCTCCAGCCACATAATATTTAATTATCTTTTAGTGTAATTGAACTCTCTGTCATAATATGGAATCCTGCTATCTTTCATTCCTTCTGTAGGCAGCAGTAAGATGTATATTGTGGTTTTGTTTACACCGATATAACAGGTAAACACAAGGCCAGTAACTTAGATGTCTACAGGGCCTAGAGACTCATTAGATCAAGCACTGGGATGCAAAGCACATGCTTCAGTACTCCTGAGTTTAGCAGGCATTCCTTATAGTGAGTATTTGATCATCAGCATGAATGGATGATACAGCCCGCTAACACTATATTTAGGCATCATTATTTTTTACACACAGTTTCACCCAAAACTCACACATTTTTCTAACTGGATTCAATTGGGGAAAAAAGTGTGTATCCTGGGTGAAAGTTGGGTGACTCTTGTGTGAAAACATTCATAAATGGTCCTCTTGGTGTTTAATACTGATTTGTTTGCCTCTATACAGAAACTCTGCCTTTTTGGGTTCAGGGGAGTCCATGAATGCCTGCCAATTTGGCACCCATGTATACCAGGCCGAAACCTGTCCTTGCTGATGTAGTCAACCTAACATAAGACTTTATATCATTGTGGACCAGTTTCTCTATAAGTTTGGGTATACACGGGCCACAAATCGTCCAGAAACGGTCAGTTTGGCAGGAAGCGTCTGACTGTCGGCCCATATGTACTGCTCCAAGTCTGGCCTCTGTCTAATGAGTATGCTGAAAACCAGCATCCAATTAGAGCTCACAGCCAATGGCTGATCACACTGAGTAATGGGTTTTTGACATGGGGGGCAGTACCCCTGTTAGAACACAGCGTTTAGGGGCAGGTACTTGGGCACTAATTCATGTCATTAGCCAAAAGAATAGTTTATGCTGGCCATTGAAATAAATTACTGCTCAAGTGCTAAATGTGCCTAGCGTTAACAAGCGATTAGACGCGTTTACACGCATCAACAGTTTTTTCCTTCCAAAACTCTGCTGCTCCTGGACGCACTGAAAGTGGCATTTTTTTTTTTATGCCTCTAAAAGCCCCTGCTACTAAATGCTGCTAAAGGTCTTTGAGCATGGCTGCATAGGCTAACATGCAGGGGAATTTAGAGGCGGGAAACAAAAAAACAACACCAGACGCCCATAAGAGCAGCTTCAAAAATCTCCAGTGTGCATGAGGCCTTAGAGCAAATGGGGGACAGATGCAGCATCGGACTGATGTTGCATCCACTTAGGTGAGGATGAATGTTTATGTTCATCCACTTAGGGAATAAAGTTGTGGAGAAGTTTAAAGAAGGGTCAGGTTATAATGCCCTAACCTATGCCAAGCTTTGAACATCTCACAGAGCACTGTTCAATCCATCATCCAAAAATGGAAATAGTATGGCACAACTGCAGACCTACCAAAGACATGGCTGTCCACCTAAACTGAAAAGGCCCATAGTAACTCTGGCGGAGCTGCAGAGAGCTCCACAGCTCAGATGGGAGAATCTGTCTACAGGGCAACTATTGTGCCCTCCACAAATCTGGCCTTTATGGAAGAGTGGCAAGAAGAAAGCCATTGTTGAAAGAAAGCCATCAGAAGTCCCGGTTGCAGTCTGCAAGAGGCCACGTGGGGGACATAGTAAATATGTGGAAGAAGGTGCTCTGGTCAGATGAGACCAAAATTTAATGTTTTGGCCTAAAAGCAAAACACTATGTGTGGTGGAAAACGAACACTGCACATCACGCTGAACACGCCATCTCCACCGTAAAACATGGTGGTGGCAGCATCATGTTGTGGGTATGCTTTTCTTCAGCAGGGACAGGGAAGCTAGTCAGAATTGATAGGAAGATGTATGGAGCCAAATACAGGGTAATCTTAGAAGAAAACCTGTAATGCCTCGTACACACGATCAAACAATCCGGAGGAAAAGTCAGGCAAACTCAAGCCCGCCGGACAATCTGCCCGTGTGTAGCCTCCGGCGGACTTTTTTTTACCCAAAAGTCCGGCGGACTAAAAGTATTTTTGCACTCCAATCTGTCCGCCGGACTCACTTTTCGGCGGACAGTATGGCCGTGTATGTGCCAGTCCGCCGTACTTTTGAAATGAGCGGACTTTTCCTGCGCGGAGAAAAGTCCGCTCATTTTGAGCACGTCTCCAGGTAGCCAGGGCCAGTGAAGGAGGCTTCGCTGGCCCCGTCACCTGGTATGGACTTAAAAGGGGAATCCCTACGCTGAAAAATTGGCGTGGGTGTCCCCCCTAGGTCCACATCAGACCCTTATCCGAGCACGCTACCTGGCCGGCCAGGAAAGGGGGTGGGGACGCACAAGTGGCCCCCTGCCTCCTGAGCCGTACCAGCCGTGTGCCCTCATCATGGGGGGTGCCTTGGGGAAGGGGGGGCTGTGCGGCCCCCCACCCCAAAGCACCTTGTCCCTATGTTAATGAGGACAAGGGTCTCTTCCCGACAACCCTGGCCGTTGGTTGTTGGGGTCTGCGGGCGGGGGTCTTATCGGAATCCAGGAGCCCCCTTTAATAAGGGGGCCCCAGGATACCGGCCCCCCACCCTATGTGAATGAGTATGGGGTACAATGTACCCCTACCCATTCACCTGTGAGAAAAAATAATAAAAACACACAACACACAAGGGTTAAAAAAGTTTATTGCACAGCTCCGGGGGTCTTCCGTCAGTCTTCGGGGGTCGTCTCGCCGGACTCCTCCGCTATCTTCTGCTAGCTCTTTTACTAGCGGAGGAGCCCGGCTTTCTTCTTCGTCGCCGCCTCCCCTCTTCTTCCGACTTCGGGGGTCTTGTCTCCCTCTTCGGTTCTTCTTGCCGGGCCACCGCTCCTTCTAGCTCTTTTACAAGCGGTGGCCCGGTCTTCTGACGCCGTCTTCTGTTCTTCTCTTCTTTTCTTCTCTTCAGATGTTGCCTCGTCGCTGCCTCCGCTCACAATGACAGGGATGCAGCGCACGGTGACTTATATAGGGACATCACCGGATGATGTCCCCACCCATTATGATGTCACAGTCCCAGAGGATGCTGGAAGCATCGCTGGCCCCTGCTACCTGGAGACGCGCTCAAAATGAGCGGACTTTCCTCCGCGTTTGTGGGTGAGTCCGTTCATTTCAAAAGTACGGCGGATAGTCCAGCGGACTTAGTACGCCGTATTAGTCCGCTGAAAAAGTGCCGTGTGTGGGCAAGTAGCTCGTTCGGAAAGTCTGGCGGACAGTCCGGCGGGAAGTCCACCAGACTAAGTCTGCCGGATAGTCGGCTACGTGTGTACGCGGCATTAGAGTCTGCAAAAGACTTAAGACTGGGGCAGAGGTTCATCTTCCAGCAGGACAATGACCTTAAACATACAGCCAGAGCTACAATGGTTTAGGTCAAAGCATATTCATGTGTTAGAATCGCCCACTCAAAGTCCAGGCCTAAATCCAAATTAAAATCTGTGGCAAGATCTTAAAATTGCTGTTCAGATGCTCCCCATCCAATCTGACAGGGCTTGAGCTATTTTGAAAAGAAGAATGGGCAAAAATGTGACTCTCTAGATGTGCAAAGCTGGTAGAGACATCCCCAAAAAGACTTGCAGCTGTAATTGCAGTGAAAGGTGGTTCTACAAAGTATTGATTCAGGGGGGCTGAATAGAAATGCACGCCATACTTTTCATATATTTATCTGTAAAAAAAATTTGAAAACAATTTTATCATTTTCCTTACACTTCACAATTATGTACCACTATGTATTGGTCTATCACATAAAATCTCAATAAAATAAATTAGTTTTTGGCTGTAACATGACAAAATGTGGAAAATTTAAAGGGGTTGAATACTTTTTCAAGGCACTGTATGTGTGTAAAATCTGCAGATCTGTGCAGCTTTTTTTTTTTTTTTTCTGTGGCTAAACGCAACAAACCTTTTTGAATGTAAAAGCAGCTGTATGTATGGGATCATTTGATTACTGTAGTGCAACCTTTTAGATACTCACAAAACTATGTGTTTTGGCGGGTTTTTTTTTCATCCCGTGTGAATGAGCCCTGTATAACAATTGACAGTTTTTGTATGAACTGTCTCCTTTAAAGTCACATAACTTTGGACCCGACTTTTCCCTGAAACTTTGGTCCAACATTGATTCGACTTTAATGAACAGGACCTGACATGAGATGAGTGTG
The DNA here is from genome assembly GCF_037356315.1 of Lithobates pipiens. Lineage (NCBI taxonomy): Eukaryota > Metazoa > Chordata > Amphibia > Anura > Ranidae > Lithobates > Lithobates pipiens. Next base: position 88,988,600 of record NW_027507791.1, read on the forward strand.
ACTTGGGTCTGGTATGGATTTCCATGCCACATGTACAAAAAAAAAGCCCCCCTCAAACCATACCAGACCCTTTAGGACCTAAAATCCCACACCAAAATAATAAAAAAAAACGGCATGGGATTCCCCCCCCCCCCAATCTTTACCAGACCCTTATTCAAACATGCAAGCCCCCCCCCCCTGAACCATACCAAACCACAAAACCACATGTCCTCAACATGGAGGGGGCCCCCTGCCCCACAACCCTGGGCTGTAGGGGTCTACAGGCAGGGGGTTTATCAGAATATGAAAGTCCCCTTTAAGAAAGGGGGGCCCACTCCTATATGAATTAATACATAGTACCCCTACCCATTCAACCAAACAAAACTGTGTAGTGTAACAAAAAACATGAGGCAGTTTTTGACAAGTCCACTGTTAAAAATTAAGACTGTCCCCATATGTAGATCCAATGTCAGTCACCATGTCCTCTGCCGACCCGATTTAAAAAACAAAACAAAAAAAAAAAAAACGCTCCTCCCCTGACAAATGCTGTGGGCTAAAATTGCACCCAAGTCGGACCAAAGTAGTACAGGAACCTTTTCAAAAGTCGGACGAGTTAAGAATGCTCTCATAGGGAACCATTGATTTTTGACATGTCATGCGACTTGTGCTCTCAAAGTCAGAGCGCTTCTTGCACCAGTATGAGCCGGCCCATGAATGTGTATTAAAAATATATTTTACAGATATGTACTGTATGCAGGCAGCCCTTATTACTGATGTTTGCAAGCAATGCTAAGAATTCCTATTGTCCTTTAACACTGTAGATACAAAATTTTAGATTTCAAACATTTTTATTTTATTTATTTTTATTCTGTATTTAAATGAATTTTTTGCTATATAACAAATAAGAAAATCATGGTAGGTAATTGAAGGTTTTCATTTTTACAGTGTTGTTTAACTTGGCTTTTGCTTAAATTCTAAGGTGGAGGATGAAGATGAATTTGTGAAAAAACTGGATTGCAACGCAGAGGATTTACTGAAAGTAGTGTCAATATTCGGAAACACTGGTGACGGGAAATCACACACTCTTAACCATACGTTTTTCTATGGGCGTGAAGTCTTTAAGACCTCCCCAGCTCAGGAGTCATGCACGGTTGGTGTTTGGGCGGCATTTGATCCTGTCCATAAGGTTGTAGTCATTGACACAGAAGGACTGCTCGGAGCTACTGTAAACCTGAGTCAGAGGACACGATTACTGCTCAAAGTCTTAGCCATTTCTGATCTAGTTATCTATAGAACTCATGCTGATCGTTTACACAATGACCTATTTAAGTTTCTTGGGGATGCCTCTGAAGCCTACTTGAAGCATTTTACTAAAGAGCTGAAAGCCACGACAGCACGTTGTGGTTTAGATGTGCCTCTTTCCACACTGGGTCCTGGTGTCATTATCTTTCATGAGACTGTACATACCAAGCTGCTTGGTTCAGGTAAGCTATTAAGAGGATACTTCACTTGACTATATTTCTGTCTCAAAAATGGTTGTAAACCTCAGACGTGAAAAATGAATGAAGCATATCCTTCTATAGTGTGTACCTTTCTCAAACACACTGGGTCATGTCTGTCTGCTGCAATTATGATCTGTGAGCTGTGTGGAGAGGTTGTGTGTCTCTTCCCTCCAATCAGCTCTAAGACCTCTCTTCACTGAGCTCTGCAGAGTAACTTCAGCTCTCTGTCCTTTTTTCTGAACTCTTGACAAGTTTTATAAATTCTGGACTTACTTTGAACAAATGTAGAGAAGACTGCAGATAAACGGGTACAAGTTATGTAGGAAGATTTGATGAATCTGTGTATCACCTGAGGATAGTCCCTTCACTGGTTATATGTAAGGGTTTACCTCTGCTCACTTAAAGCCCAACTGAAATTTCTGTTAACAGCCACTAAATACATTTTAGGTTGCTTTATAAAGAGAGCACCCATAGCTTGGGTGGCAAAGCTTATCAACAGCCAATATGCTTAAAGATCTCGTGATGGCAGTGGTTGCTCTACACTCTTCCTCCCAGGTCAGAGCTATAGCTTTCCAATAGCAGGGAGCATGAGCTTTTACGGTACCACAGTTATAGATCTGTTTATGCATGCTTCCACACAGTGGCCTTTTCCACTCATGCTGTGGCTACTATAGTAAACTAACTGCAAGACTTTCAACATCCTTTCAATGTACTGCAGGGGGTCATGTTTCCATTCTTCCATATAGTCCAGATCTCTAAAGAAGATGATCCGGTACAGAGCAAGTCAGTGTCTTATGAGATTTGGGCTATATGGCATTTTCCAGATGACGTGGGAGTAAGGTTAATATATGTACAAACTACTTCTCCCTTTCCCCACAGGTTGCGTTCAACCCCAAAGTCTGCATTAATATTCGTACTATTGACAAATAAAACCCAAAAAACTTTTTTTTGCAGTTGTAGGCTATTAGTACTGAATGGACGTTTCTTGCTCTAATCTAATTGGTAGAAACTCATAGTTGTAGTTGCTTGCATATCAAACATTAATTATTTAATAAAAATATTTAATAAATGCAGACATTGGCTTTTTAAAATTAGTTTATTTAGAGGATACAGTGAGGGGAAAAGTTTTTAATCTGCCCATTCTGTACGTTTGCCCACTGACAAAGAAATGATCAGTTTATAATTGAATGGAGAGACAGAATAACAAAAATAATCCATAAAAACGCATTCCAATTTTTTAAAATTAATTTATTGATTTGCATTTTAATTAGTAAAATACATATTTGACCCCCCCCCCCCACATCAGCAAGATTTCTGGCTTCCTGGTGTCTTCTATACAGGTAACGAGCTGAGATTAGGAGCACTCTCATAAAGGGAGTGCTCCTAATCTCAGCTTGTTACCTGTATAAAAGACACCTGTCCACAGAAGCAATCAATCAGATTCCAATCTCTCCGACATGGCCAAGACCAAAGAGCTGTCCAGGGACAACATTGTAGACCTGCACAAGACTGCAATGGGCTACAGGACCATCCCCAAGTAGCTTGGTGAGAGGGTGACAACAGTTGGTGCAATTATTCACAAATGGAAGAAACACAAAATAGCTGTTAATCTCCCTTGTTCTGGGGCTCCATGCGAGATCTCACCTCATGGAGTTTTAATGATCATGAGAACGATGGGGAATCTGGCCAGAATTACACAGGGAAAGTCTTGCCAATGATCTCAAGGCAGCTGGGACCATAGTCGCCAAGAAAATGGTTGGTAACACACTATGTCACGAATGGCTGAAATCCTGCAGCACCCGCAAAGTCCCCCTGCTTAAGAAAGCACAAGTATAGGCCTGTCTGAAGTTTGCTAATGAACATCTGAATGATTCAGAGGAGAACTGGGTGAAAGTGTTGTGGTCAGATGAGACCAAAATTGAGCTCTTTGGCATTAACTCAACCGCTGTGTTTGGAGGAGGAGGAATGCTGCCTATGACCCCAAGAAAACCATCCCCACCATCATACATAGGTGGAAACATTTTGCTTTGGGGGTGCTTTTCTGCTAAGGGGACAGGACAACTTCACTGCATCAAAGGGACGATGGATGGGGCCATGTACAGTCAAATCTTGGGTGAGAACTTCCTTCCTTCAGCCAGGACATTGAAAATGGGTTGTGGATGTGTATTCTAGCATGACAACGACCCAAAACACACAGCCAAGGCAACAAAAGAGTGGCACAAGAAGAAGCACATTAAGATCCTTAAGTGGCCTAGCCACTCTCCAGCCCTTCACCCCATAGAAAATATGTGGAGGGAGCTGAAAGTTTGTTACCAAATGTCAGCCTTGAAAACCTTAATGACTTGGAGAGGATCTGCAAAGGGGAGTGGGATAAAATCCTTCCTGAGATGTGTGCAAACCTGGTGGCCAACTACAAGAAACATCTGACCTCTGATTGCCAACAAGGGTTTTGCCACCAAGTAATAAGTCATGTTTTGCGAAGGGGTCAAATACTTATTTCACGCATTAAAATTCAAATAAATGTATAACTTTTTTTCTGTATATTTTTGTTGTTTTTCTGTCTCTCACTATTAAAATAAACCTACCATTATAGACCAGGAGTAGGCAACCCACTGGTACTGGTGCCGCAAGAGGCATGCGAAGCCTCTTTTGGCGGCACTCGACTTCCTCCCCATCAGCAGATCAGCGCAGGGAAGTGTCAGTGAGACACTAATACATTCCAATTTCAGATTTCCCCGGCCGCACCTGCACTAAGGAGGAGGCACTGTGCCCCCACACATTGTAAAAGATGGGAAACATTGTTTGGTTCTCTAACTTTGCTGTAGCTACGATTGTGAGCTTTTGTGATGGGGAAGAGATTGGGTGCAGTTCTACTAGGAGGGGGCAGTCCCTGTTTCCAGGAGGAGGAGGATGAGGAATGTCTTGGCCACTTCTAAAGCCAATCACAGTCCTGCTAGCCCCATCCACCATCTGGAGGAAGATGACACGCTTGGTTGCCACTACCAATCTCAGAAAGTAGGGATTTCTCTGTGATTGAGAAAACCACAATCGGGTGACAGTTTGTTGAATTTTTGTTGATCTTCTGGGAACTCTGTTGAAATTATTCCTGAACCTTTGTGTCACTTCTGAACCCCTGCACTCTGCGTCCCTTTAAGCCACAGCCAGTGTTCAGTGCAATGAAAATCACACCCACACTTTTTCTCAGGTGCGGGGGGGGGGGGGCGCCCAACTTATGATCCTGTACACAGGCCCACTGCTTTCAGAAAATGTCCCTGACCCAAGCTCATCATTGCGCATCTATTCCATATGCTTGTATGTGACATCACATACAAGCACATGGGCTGAATGCGAGAGGTGGATCAGCAGGATGAGTGTGCCAGGACAGGTAGATATGTCTCATCTCTGCTTCTTTTCACCACTCTGCATATTACGCATATCATAGATGAGAAGAGGTTACAGTGGTGGAGCAGATGAGCAGGAGGGTACAGCGGTGGAGAAAATTAGCAGGTGGGGTTCAGAGGTGGAACAGATGAGCAGGAGGGTACAGCAGTGGGGAAGATGTGCAGGGAGGTACAGTGGTGGAAGAGATAAGCAGGGGGGTTCAGTGTTGGGCCAGATGAGCGGGGGGGGTAGATGTGAAAGAAGGCTTATTGGTGGGGCAGGTGAGCAGGGGGTACAGAGGTGAGACAGATGTGCAGGAGGTACATTGGTGGGGCAGATGAGAAAGCTGGTTACAGTGGTGCAGCAGATGAGCAGATGGGTTCAGTGTTAGGACAGATGAGAAGGTGATTCAGTAGTGAGACAGAAGAGCATGGGGATACGGCGGTGGAGCAGATGTGCAGGGAGGTACAGTGGTGGGCCAGATGAAAAAAGGGGTACATTAATAAGGCAGATGAGCAGGAGGGGTTACAGTGGTGGAGCAGATGCGCAGGAGGTACAGTGGTGGGGAAGGATGAGAAGGGGGTTCAGCGGTGGGACAGAAAAGCAAGGGGCTACAATGGTGGGACAGATGAGCAGGGGGGTTCAGTGTTGGGGCAGAGGACAAAGGAGGTATATTGGTGGGACAGTAAAAATGTATTCCTTGTTTTAAAGCTCTTCCCTTTTTTAAATTTTATTTATTTTTTTGGTTTCTAGCATCAGATTTGTGGTTCTTTTTATCTTTTAGTCTGTGTAGCATACTGTGTGCTGTTCATAATGGCATTTTGTCTCCTACTAATATTCTAAATTTTTTGTACTTGGATATTCATTTTGTTTTAGAGAAGGCTTCAGAAATACCAGAGAAAGTCATTCAAGATCGGTTCCGTAAACTTGGTCGCTTCCCAGAAGCCTTCAGCTCTATACATTATAAAGGGACACGTACATATAACCCTCCTACGGATTTCTCAGGCTTAAGACGTGCTGTTGAGCAACAGCTGGAGAACAACACCACACGCTCCTCGCGCAACCCAGGTGTCATCTATAAGGCACTGAAGGTAACCTAATAATGGGGATGTATTGTCCACACATGCAAGGGGATTTTTTTTTTTTTTTTTTTTTTAAAGAAGGTTACAGATACTTACTTATTTTAAACTTTCCTTTCTTCTTTTCATAAATTATAACTTTAATTGGAACAACATGAATATGATATCTTTCTATTAAGGGTTTTTACTGTCTTCAGGCACATTTTAAAATCTTTGTGAAAATGTGTACTATTTCATGTAAAGATCTCTTTTCATTCCTATCCTTAATTCCGTATCCAGTCAATTTAAATTCGATATTTCCAAAAATAAGGTAAAATGGACAAATTTGACTGTACCTTTTACTTAGTTTGAAAGTTGTTGCAGAATCTTAAAGCTTTGCATAGAAATAAGATGATTATCAAAAAATCTTGCTGATATCCATGTCGATGGGCACCAGCAGATGCCACCAGCTTCCAAATTTGGGTGAGTTGGATTGTGAACTTGTCCAGTTGCTGTTATTCTAACCGTGGTAAGCAGGCACTGAAAGTGTCTGCTTTTGCTGGTTCCTCCCTACTCTGAAGGCATGAATATGCATGCTTCTATGTCCTAACTGTCAAAACAATCCTGCACATCCAAGTAGTTCATAAAGGTCTATGACCACGTGTATGCTTTAGCATTGTTGCAAGTAGCCTTTTACAGGATTGTTTTCAATCAAACAATAGAGTATATACTAAAAAGTCTGTTTCCAACTCCATACATCTGAATGCATAGAGGTGATATGGCATGCACACCTATGCTGATCATGCAGAGAGAGATTTTTAGAATTGTTATCTTCAGAAAAAAAGGGCCCTTACACTAAATAAAATGAATAGCAAGAAGCTGCAGTCCTATTAAGGGACACTTTGAAAATCTGTTTCGATTTTTGCTTCAAGGGATAACAGAAAATGTACCATATATATATATATATATATATATATATATATATATATATATATATATATATATATATATATATATATATATATATATATATATATATATATATAAAACTCTAGTTATAGCTACACATCCATCCAAAGTTAAACCTTGAGGTGCATGGAAGCAGTATAACCTACCTGCTAACTAGTTGGGTTTTCAACCCCTACACGAATGCACCAGTCCACCCTCCTTTGTCTATATTGTCATGATCCTGGAACACACCTGCTGTTGATGCTGCTTATGAAATACAGCCTATTGGTACCATGAAGCCTTCCACAGCCACTAATCAAAATCTACCTTAAACAAAAAAAGAAGTTGCACAGCACAGGCTTTAGGAAGAAATCTCCTAAAGCTCTTTTACTTATCCTTTAGGGCCTGTTCACACCTTAGCGATTTTCTGCTTGAAGCTTGCAGCTCTAAAACGTTCAACAAGCCAAATCCCATTCATTTCAACGCCCCCTGTTCAAGTCTGAGTGTTCTGTCGCCTGTAGAAAATGCCTGTTGCTCAAAATAAGTACATGAGCTACTTTTTTGGCAGATTACATGCCCTTATAGACTTGCATAGTCTGTCAAAAATCCCCTGTGCAGCTTAAGGTTAAACCGCTTCTCTTTCTGTCCCAACGTGTGGCCCTGAGTCCTCTTACACTCCTTGAGACTAAAAAGTTTCATAGTTGCTCTGGGGTCCCTGTTGACATATTTGAATATTGATGTCAATAGAAATGCCTAACTTGAGATTTTTACAAGCACTTTCTGCTAAAATAGCTGCTCTCCACCCCTAATTTCCTCTCCCTCTTCAGTTACTTTCTGCATATTTATAACAGGTGGTTGCTTATGAATTATTTTCATGCATTGCAACTTTTAAATTTTTATTTTATTTTTTATTATGAGCCTTGTATACTTGGTTTTCAGGCATTGAGTGACCGATTCAGTGGTGAGATACCAGATGATCAAATGACACATAGCTGCTTCTTCCCTGATGAGTATTTCACCTGTTCTTCCATGTGTCTAAGCTGTGGGTAAGTGTTCACTTGTGTTCATAGATTTCTACCTTAAAAAAATAGGTAATGAGGTTTTCTTCCACAGAATATTGATCATCCATCTTTTCTGTGAGATTTTTTTCTAAATGTTGTTTTTTGTTTTGTGTTTTTTTTTTTTTGTTATGACTGTACTCGCAGGCTTCAAATTGTGTTCAGTTTTTACTGTTTAGATGATATATTAAAGCACAATTTCAGACTCCGAAAATTAGCCCAACGGGCCTTTGTCTTTCTGTCCCTGCACCCTTCCCAGACCTAACTTTTAATAAAAGTGTGCGTGTATACAGTATATGTACAGTTTTATGTGTCTGGGATGGCAGGAAGGGGTTGGATGAAATTAGTCAGCACTCACTCTTAAGTCCCATACACACTATTAGATTTTCTGCAGAATTTTGTCTCTGCAGTTTTACCAAAACCATGTAGTACAAGGGCCTGCCTGATTACATACAAATTTAAACTCTTAAAGTTTGACCTCATTTTATATGGTTTAGGTAAATCTGAAGACAAAAATCTGCAGAAAATCTAATAGTGTGTATGGGGTTTTAGACATACTGAATCGGTGAGGAGGCAAGTAGTGTAATGTATTTTCAAAAATATAATACAATGCAAGCAATGGAAAAAGGAAATGGGATAAACAAGATAGATAAAGATACATACATATGGTATATGTGTGTGTATACAGTTGTGCTCATAAGTTTACATACCTGGCAGAATTTATGATTTCTTGCCCATTTTTCAGACAATATGAAATTTACAATAAGCTAAAACATTTCTTTCACTCATGGTTAGTGTTTGGCTGAATCCATTTATTATCAATCAACTGTGTACTCCTTTCTTTTTTTTTTTTTTTTTTTTTTATCATAATCACAACAGAAACTACCCAAACGACCCTGTTCAAAAGTTTACATACAATATCATGTACTGCCCCCTTTAACATCAGTGACAGCTTGAAGTCTTTTGTGATATTTGTGGATGAGGCTCTTTTATCTTAGATGGTAAAGCTGCCCATTCCTCTTGGCAAAAAGCCTCCAGTTCCTGTAAATTCTTGGCCTATCTTGCATGAACTGCACGTTTGAGATCTCCCCAGAGTGGCTCAGTGATATTGAGGTCAGTAGACTGAGATGGCCACTCAAGAACCTTCACTTTATTTTGCTTTAGCCAATGACAGGTCGACTTGGCCTTGTGTTTTGGATCATTGGCATGTTGGAATGTCCAAGTATGTTTCCTGGTTGATGAATGCAAATGTTCCTCCAGTATTTTTTTATAACATACTGCATTCATCTTTCCATCAATTTTGACCAAGTTTCCTGTGCCTTTGTAGCTCACAGATCCTCAAAACATCAGCGATCCACCTCCGTGTTGCACAGTACGAATGGTGTACCTTACATCACAGGCCTTGTTGACTCCTCTGCAAATATAGTGTTTATGGTTGTGGCCAAAAAGCAAAATTTTGGTCTCATCGCTCCAAATGACGTGCCAGAAGGTTTGAGGCTTTTCTCTGTGCTGTTTGGCATATTGTAAGCGGGATACTTTGTGGCATTTGTGTAGTAATGGCTTTCTTCTGGTGACCATGCAGCCCATCTTTCTTCAAGTGCCTCCTTATTGTGCATCTGGAAACAGCCATACCATGTTTTCAGAGAGTCCTGTATTTCACCTGAAGTTATTTGTGGGTTTTTCTTTGAATCATGGACAATTTTCCTGGCAGTTTTGGCTAAATTTTAGTCAGTTTACCTGACTGTGGTTTAGCTTCAACAGAATCCCTAATTTTCCACTTCTTGGTTAGAGTTTGAACACTGCTGATTGGCATTCTCAATTCCTTTGATGTCTTTTTATATCCCTCTCCTGTTTTATACAGTTAAACTACCTTTTCCCACAGATCCTTTAATTCTTTTACTTTCCCCATGACTCGGAATCCAGAAACGTCAGTGCAGCACTGCATGAAAGATGCAAGGTTCTGTCAGGAGTCCAGAAACTCATTGACCTTTTTATATATACACCAAATACACACACACACACACACACACACACACACACACACACACACACACACACACACACACACACACACACACACACACACACACACACACACACACACACTACAAGCAAACAGATCACAGGGGAGGATGGTTACCATTTTAATAGCCATTCAAACCCCTTTGTGTCAACTGGTGTACATGTTATCCGGCCAAAATCACCAGGGTATGTAAACTTTTGATCAGGGTCATTTGGGTAGTTTCTGTTGCCATTATGTTTTTAAAGAGTAAATACAGTTGATTGATAATAAATGGCTTCAGCCAAACACTAACCATGAGTGAAAGAAAAGTTTTTGTGTTCTCAATCATATTCTTTAAAAAATGTCCAAGAAATCATAAATTCTGCCAGGGTATGTAAACTTATGAGCACAAATATGTGTGTGTGTGTGTGTAATATATATTATAAATACGTATACACACACTATATTACCAGAAGTATTGGGACGTCTGCCTTTACACGCACACATATATATATATATATATATATATATATATATATATATATGGGCGGCACAGTGGTGTAGTGGTTAGCACTTTCACCTAGCAGTAAGAAGGGTCACTGGTTCAACTCCCAACCACGACACTACCTGCCTGGAGTTTGCATGTTCTCCCTGTGCCTGCGTGGGTTTCCTCCGGGTACTCCGGTTTCCTCCCACACTCCAAAGACATGCAGGTAGGTTAATTGGCTTCTGTCTAAAATTGACCCTGGTATAGGAATGGGGACCTTGGATTGTGGGCTCCTTGAGGGTAGGGACCAATGTAAGTGTGCAATGTACAGGAATAGGGGCAATTGTAGACACTCACTCAGGTTGAACTGGATGGACAGGTGTCTTTATTCAACCTTACTAACTATGAAACTATGAACTTTAATGGCATCCCAGTCTTCGTCCATAGGGTTCAATATTGAGTTGGTCCACCCTTTACAGCTATGACTGCTTTAACTCTTCTGGGAAGGCTGACCACAAGATTTAGGAGTGTGTTTAGTGGAATGTTTGACCATTCTTCCAGAAGAGCATTTGTGAGGTCAGGCACTAATTCATCCCAAAGGTGTTTTATGGGGTTAATGTCTGGACTCTGTGCAGGCCAGGCAAGTTCCTCCACCCCCAAACTCGCTCATTCATGTCTTTATGGACCTTGCTTTGTGAACTGGTGTGCAGTCATGTTGGAATAGTCACTGTTCCCAAAAAGTTGGGTGCATGAAACCCCACACCATAATCCCCTCTCCACCAAATGATTTGGACCAGTGCACAAAACAAGGTCCATAAAGACATGATGAGTGAGTTTGGGGTGGAGGAACTTGACTGGCCTTCAGAGTCCTGACATCAACTCCATAGAACACCTTTGGGATGAATTGAGTGGAAACTGCGAGCCAGGCCTTCTTGTCCAAAATCATTGCCTGACCTCACAAATGCTCTTCTGGAAGAATGGTCAAACATTCCCATAGACACACTCCTAAACCTTGTGGACAGCCTTCCCACAAGAATTGAAGCTGTTATAGCTGAAAAGGGTGGGCCAATTCAATATTGAACCCTATGGAAAAAAGACTGGGATGCCATTAAAGTTCACAAAAATATTCTTAGTCCCACCTCTCTTATCCCTTCAAGCTTCAAGAAAAGTTGACATTTATATAACTTCAGTTGCCTTATCTGTGGATCTCCTAATTTTGACAAGCTGTTTTCGCTAAAGCAAATTTTGCTTATGAATTTTTTCATCACATGGCCAATTTAGAGTTCCCAGGTTTGTGACACATCTACTTTAAAACATGCTAATTTGTTTAACAAAAATCTATGGGTTATAATGTGTTATTTCTTTCAGAAAATCTATAATTACTTGCAGAAGATTTTTATCAATCCAAATGAATTTTCTGCTTTTATAGTGTCGGACATGGAGTCCCTACTCCCCTGTATTTTAACTTGCAGAATTCTAGGCACTAATGCTTTCTGTAGACTATACTCCTTTTGAATTGAGGTGTTTTCTGTTTTTCTTTTTTTTGATTAAACATTTCATCTTTAGAAAAAGTGAAAAATATTTTGATAATAGTTGACCATGCATGTGTCTGGTTCCCAATTTAACTGTGATGTCCTATTATGTAGAGCAGGGTGTAAGAATAGCATGAACCACTCAAAGGAAGGACTTCTGCATGAAACTCCAAGACGCTGCAGATACTCGCACCAATTTGACAACAGAGTGTACACTTGTAAGGTAAGCAAAGGAGAAAGGAAGAAATGATAACCCATTAAAAAAATCACGTGGTTATTGGTGTCCTAAAATAAGAGGACAGGTGATGGTGTTGGACCCCTTTTACACTGGGGAGGGTTTCAGGCATTTTAGCGCTAGAAATGGCCTCTGCTAAGCACCTGAAAACCGCCTCGCATTCATTCCAGTGTGACTTTTCACACTCGGGCGATGCACTTGCAGGACGTTATGAAAAGTCCTGCAAGCAGCATCTTTGGGGCAGGTTGAGAGTCCTGTATTTGGCGCTCCCAAAATGCCCTGCCCATTGGAATGAATAAGCAGCACTTTGGAAGCGTTGCAAAATGGGAATTTTTAACCTGTCCCCCCCTTTTTTTCTTTTTTTTAAGGGGGAGGGGTGGGGTTAAAAGTCCCCTGCTAGCAGGCGAAAAAAGCTGCGCAAAAGCGCCACTTAAAGGCCCCTTTCACACTGGGACACTTTGCAGGCGCTACAGTGCTAAAAATAGAGCCGGCAAAGCGCACTGAAACAGCCGCTGCTGTGTCTTTTACACTGGAGAGGTGCGCTTGCAGGACATTAAAAAAACTCCTTGCCCCCATCTCCGGAGTTTCTGGAGGGGGGTATTCTCATTGATCTCTAAAACCACTGGGTTTATTAAACAGGCTTCCCCAGAACTAGCGATTTTGAATATAAATATTGATCAATTTCCCCCTTCTCTGAGAATGATAACAGTTCAAATCTTATCAACAGCTAGGCTCCTAATTGCTGGGAGCTGGAAATCGCCTACTTCCCCTACCATTAGTGCACTCACTAAAAAAATTGATGAAACCTTTAAACATGAGCAGATCCTTGCTTCCTTGGAAGGGAAAACTTACAGATTTTATTCACAATGGTCTCCTTGGATGGCCGCCAGGAAAATAATATAAAACTAAGTAATTACTTGTTTGAATTTCTTTGTGTTTCTGTATTAAAAGTGCCTTATCTGGTTCATATTGTTTACAGTTTATATGTATTGGAAAATTTTGAAAGGATGAGAATTTCTCATTTAGTAAGCTTTTGCAATCAAGATGTGACGATTGCTATGTTATAGACCTTCAGTGTTACATTGTATTGATCGTGCTATGTTGCTGAATGATGTGAAATGTTTATTGTATTGACTTATCCTTTCATTAATAAAAAATATTTAAAAAAAAATAAAATAAATATAAAATCCAGTAAAAAAACTCCTGCAAGGTGCATCTTTGGAAGCACCTTGCAGAAATCAATGGGGCAGTGCGGCTATACCGCCGGCAAAGTGAATTTAACCTTTTTTTGGCCACAAGCGGGGGTTAAAACCACCCCGTTAGCAGCCCAATAGCGCCACTAAAGCGACGATCAAGCAGTGCTAAAAATAGCGGCACTGACGCCGCTCCCACCCCAGTGTGAAAGGGGCCAAACGGCACTAAGACAGGCGTCACTTTACCAATAATGGCCAGTGCTTTCAGTGTGAAAGCAGTCTTAGACCCCTTTCACATGGTGGTGCTTTTCGGGTGCTTTCACGCTAAAAAAGCACCTGAAAAGCTCTTGAAAACCTAGTTCCATTAAAATCAGTGAATGCTTTCACACTGGAGCAGTGGGCTGGCAGGGCAGCGAAAACACACCCCTCTCCATTGAAATTGATGGAAAGCAAAAGTGCCTGAAAAGCTCTTCAAAAGTGCTCAAATGTTTTACTGCCAGTTTAGAAGCGCCTCAGTATGAAAGGGGTCTGAGTAAGGCCCCTTTCACACTGACGTCCCGTTCAGGCCCGCCTGTCAGTTTTTCAGGCGGACCTGAACGGGTGCTCCATAGAGCTCTATGGAGCGCCGGATGTCAGCGGTGACATGTCTGCTGACATCCGACCTGCTCCAATCCGAAAAAGTGTAACGGAGGAAAAAGCTATTTTTCCATCCGCCTGCGGATCGGATCGGGTGACGACGGGCACTGCGGTCCGTCGTCATCCGATCTCCCATAGGGGAGAGTGGCGCTGTCACAGGTCTGTCCCTGCGCAGTGTGCAGAGACGGACCTGTCATCTCCCTGCTCAGCGGGGATCGACGGAGTGATCCCCGCTGAGCAAACGGATATCCACGGGGCGGATCAGAACTGATCCGCCCCGTGTGAAAGGACCCTAATAGAAGGTAATTTACACCCAAACAGGTGATTGAATTGGTAAACAGCCAAACTAGCCAGATTTTTTTTTTTTTTTTTTTTTTTTACATAGTACAGTAAATAAGTATAGTAAGAGATAGGTAATTAACTGAATGCTTTCCAGTTCTGGGCACCAGTACTCAAGAAGGATGGGCTGGAACTGGAGAGAGTCCAGAGAAGGGTAACAAAAATGGAAAATTCCTATCAAAATACTTACCGTAATTTTCCTTTCCTGATGGACTCCATGGCAGCAACGTGTGGGTTAAGTCCCGCCTCCACTACCCATAGGACACTACTCCCATAAATCTTTGCTCCCTGCCCCTGGCCGTGTTCGGTAACTAGCCTACTCCAGCCATTTGGGAGGGAACTCCTGCTGCCATGGAGTCCATCAGGAAAGGAAAATTACGGTAAGTATTTTGATAGGAATTTTCCATTTTCCTGACAGACTCCATGGCAGCAACGTGTGGGAAATAACTCGCCAAACACACCCGGGTGGGCAAAATGCTGAACAAAAGATTTATTTAACACTGTCGGCCGACAGGACTTTCAAACCAAAATCAACAGAGGATAAAGATGCTGGTTCAACACAATAGTGAGACATGAAAGTATGAATAGAAGACCAGGAGGCCGCTCTGCAGATTACATCAGGTGCAACGTGGCGCGAAGCCGCCCATGAGGTTGAGAGACTTCTGGTAGAGTGAGCTGTAACCGCCTCAGGAGGAGCCAAGCCCTTCTCTCTATAAGCCCATTGAATTGCCTGGACCACCCAAGCAGCGATGGATCTAACGAAGGCCTTGGCGCCTCTACTTTTCCCGTTAAATAGCACGAAGAGGAAGTCAGATTGACGAAAAGAAGCTGTAATATCCAGATATTGTTTTAGAGTAATTCCCAAATCGAGTGGATGTGGATCCTGACTTCCAGCAGAATTGAAGGTAGGAAGAGTGATTTCCTGGTTTTCATGGAAAACAGAGGTCACCTTGGGATTTGTCCCCCAACATCGGAATTAGGACTACCCTATCTGGAAAGAAGGTGAGAAAAGGTTCCTTTGCACCTAGAGACTGAATTTCGGAGATTCTCTTCGCTGAAGTTATGGCTACCAGAAAAGAGGTTTTAAGGGTTAATTCTCTGATTGAGAGCATTTTGTCAAGTTGAGAGAAGAAATCTAGAACCAATGGAAGGTCCCATTTGGGGAATCTAGGCTTCCTTTGTGGCCTAAGCCTGACTGCTCCTTTGAAGAATTGTTGGACCAAGGGATGATTGGCCCATGCGACTCCAGAAAAAGCTGAAATTGCTGAAACCTGGACCCGGAGAGAACTAACCGAAAGGGAGATATCCAATCCTGATTGCAAAAAGCTTAAAACGTCCCGGACTGTCAGGGTATTACAGGAACTGGACCTTGAAGACAAGTGATCTGCAAACTTCGCCCAAATTCTCTCATATACCCGGGTAGTACTGCTTCTTCGAGCACTAAGAAGAGTGGGAATGACTTCTTCAGAACAGCCTAAAGCCTTCAACCGTCCCCTTTCAAAAACCAAGCCTTTAGGCGCAGGTGATCCGGGCAAGGATGTAATCTCGACCCTTGAGACAGAAGGTCTGGCCTGGATGGTAAAGGTATTGGATCCCTGACACTGAGGAGCATCAGAAGCGGAAACCAGGGTCTGTTGGGCCAATAAGGGATTATGGCTATCACTTCTGCTGTCTCTGACCTGAGTCTCCTCAGGAACTGATGAATAATAGGAGTTGGGGGAAAGGCATAGGCCTTGTGGAACCACCATTTCTCTGTCAAGGCATCCACCCCGTAGGCTTGAGGATCCCTGTACCTTGAATAGTACCTCTCCAGTTTTTTGTTGCAAGGGGAGGCAAACAGGTCGACTTCTGGGGAGAGCCCCATTGTCAGGATCCAGTTGAACACTTCCTCGTGGAGAGACCACTCGTTGTTGTCCAGAAGTATCCGGGAAAGAAAGTCTGCCTGAACGTTCTGAAACCCTGGGACATAGGATGCTGTCAGATCCTTCAGGTTCCTCTGAGCCCAGGTCATGATCGGTTCCACCTCCTGGAGAAGGGATAGACTTCGGGTACCCCCTTGCCTTCTTATGTACGCCACTGCTGTGGTATTGTCTAGCCTGAGTGAGACCGAGGCTCCTGAAATCAGATGCCGAAAGGCTAGCAGAGCTTGAAAGGCTGCCCTTAACTCCAGGATGTTCGACACCGTCCCCCTGGAGGGGAGAATCCAGGTGCCCTGAGCCACTTCCGCCAGACAGTGGGCGCCCCAACCCCTGTTGCTGGCATCTGTTGTTATGGTGACCCATGAGATGGGGAGAATGGAATGGCAGTTGCAGAGATTTTCCCGTTGGAGCCACCACAGAAGGGAATTCCTCATGGATAAGGTGATCCGAATCAGCTGGGTTTTGCTGCCTGACCATTGATGAAGGAAACCCTTCTGAAAGGGCCTCATCCTCCACTGTGCCCACCTCACCATCGGAATTGTCGCTACCATAGTGCCTATAATTTTCAGGCACTGGAGAGCCTGGAGATGAGAGGCAGAGAGGGCTGGACGGATTCTGTCCCTGACCACTGACAACTTCTCTTCTGGTAATGAGATGGTGCCTCTGACAGTGTTGAATAGGGCCCCTAAGAACATGGGACCAGCTGGCTCTTCTCCAAGTTCAAGATCCACCTGAATTCCTGTAGGGTGGAGATGACCTGCTTTCTGTGTACCAGAAGTTGATCCTTGTCTTGAGCCAACAACAGAAGGTCGTCTAGGTAGTGATGTAGACGAATCCCTTTGGTTCTCAGAAGAGCTACCACTGCCAACAATACCTTTTGAAAATACACGAGGAGAAGTTGATAGCCCAAAGGGAAGGCAAGTAAATTGAAAATGGCTTTCGCCCACGGAGAAGCGGAGATACTACTGGTAATTTTCTGCAACTGGGACATGAAAATAGGCGTCCTTGAGGTCTATGGAGACCATCCAGTCCCCTGCTTGGACAGATTGTTGAATTGTGGATAATGACTCCATCTTGAATTTTTCTTTTTTGATAAAACTGTTCAAGTGGGTTAGATCTATGACCGGCCTCCAGGCCCCGCTCTTTTTCCGGACCATAAACAAAGGAGAGTAGATTCCCATGCCTCGCTGAATGACTGGAACATGGATAATGGCGCCTTGAGCCAACAAAGATTCCACGTAGGCTAGAAGAATTAGCCTTTTTTCGTCTGAGGCCGGGAGAGAGGTGGGGACCCATCTGAGTCTGGGAGATTCCTTGAAGGTCCAAACATGACCTGAGGAGACGGTCTTGACGGTCCAGAAGTCTTGGATCGAGGCCGCCCAGACATGGCGAAAGTGGAAAAGACGAGCCCCCACCTGCCCTGTCTGAGCAGGCCCAACCTCAAAAGGATTTAGTTGGTTCCCTCTCTCCCTTCAAATCACTTTTTGTAGATTTTTTAAAAGAGGATTGTCTTGATTTCCAGGACCTGGAAAATTCACGGCCTGGTCTGTAACTGCGAGCTTCCCTGGCTCGTTCCTGGTACTGTCTCTTTGGAAAAGACCTTCTCTGGGCTTGCAAACGCCGGTCCTGGGGGAGGAACCCCGACTTCCCACCAGTGGCTCGGGTAATAGCCTCATCCAACTTATTGCCGAAAAGGGAGGACCCTTCAAAGGGGATGCGGCACCATACTTGTTTTGAGGCTGGGTCTGCCAGCCAAGGGCGGAGCCAAAGAGCCCGTTTAGCCGTAACAGAAGAAAGCATCACCCGCGCCACCAGGCGTATGATGTCGATAGAGGCCTCCCCAAGAAAGGCGGAGGCCAGCCTAAGCTCTTGGATAGGCGAGCTCTTAGCTGTATCTTCAGAGATATTTCTAAGTGTCTCATCTACACTATCTGTCCATATCTCCATTGCTTTGGACATAGCGGCCAGAGCTAGCGCTGGCTTACAGGCCATTCCTGCTGTGAGATACACTCTCTTCAAATCAGCATCAATTCGTCTGTCCAGAACGTCCTTAAAAGACACGGTATCCTCTAAGAGAAGAGTGACATGTTTCACCAGCCGCATGACTGCTGCGTCTACCAATGGCGCTGACTCCAAATGCTTCACCTCTTCTTCATTGAAAGGATAGAGTTTCGAAACCTTCGATAGCATGGAATTTTTCTTCTCCACCTTGCCCCATTCATCTGTGATAATCTCACCTAGCTCAGAGATAAAAGGAAAATTAATCCGATCCTTCTTTAATTGCTTAAAGAATTTCCTTTGTTTGGAAGGAGCAGCCACAGAATCTTCCCAGTTCAGTGTCTCTCTAACAGCTCTGACCAGAGGAGGCAGTAGAGCGAAATCAAAGCCCACACAGGGATCACTTTCATCAGAGTCACTGTCAGATATGGCAGCTGAGGGGTGGCTATGCGCAGAGGATTCCCAAGTATCCTGCAGCTGAGTCTCCCTTCCTGGAGAAAGTGGCGGCTCTGCCGGGGGAACATAGGATTGGCCCTCAATATTTCTTTAACAACTTTTTCCACCAGGGTTTTAAGTTGTTGATCCGCGTCACCCCTTTCATTGGAAGCCTTGGCGTAGCAAGGATCGCATAAAGATTTTCCTGCCGGTACAAGAGCTCTGCACCCCCAACAGGCACTAGCTGAGTGACTAGATTGAGTCCTCGAGGAGTGCGATCTTTCTTCACTACGGTGTCCTGATCTTGAGGAGGAACCATAATGTTTAGATTTGGAAGAGGAGTGCCGGTGATGCGACTTGGAGGAGTCGCTCCCTCTATGAGAGCTGTGATGCTGTTCTGACCTGGAAGGGCTGAAACAAGAACAAGACAAGAAACCACAAGAAACAAGACATCAGGACAGAGCTAACAGATAATTACCCCTCCCCCCACCAGACCTTCAGGTGAACATTAGAAATACCTTTCATGAGAGGGCTGGCCACAAACAGGCGGTAAAGAATCCATGTCCTCAGCGATATCCATACGCGCTGAAAAGATGACAAGGGATCAGTGCAAGGGACAGGGAAGGGATAGCCACCCTGTCCCAGAATGCCACTTACCAGTAGATGCAACACAGAGGCAGGGGGAAGTCACCGCAACAGCCCGCAAGCATTCCCAAAGCTTGCAGACTAATTCCCCGTTTAAATAGCCCGCCCCTGTGAAGTCACCGCCGTGCCTGTGCGCATGCGTGAAACCGGCAATTTGCCGCTATCGCGCATGCGCGAAACCAAGCATCGATCTCAACCGCGTTCGCGCATGCGCAGTACGGCCGAAAACGCAAACCCGGAAGTAGAACGGCGGCTGGAACGCGGAAGAACCAGCCGCCATGCCTGCACATACAAACAAACAGAAACAAACGAAGACAGATAAAAAATACAAAAACTGCTGCCATAAGAACTTTTAGAACCTCTCACCACTCCCACCACGATCGATCACTCGGCCGAAGATAAGGTAAGATGACACCGGACTTTCCAGGGGGCAAAACAGGTCACCTGCTAATAGCTGGCTATCCGACCAATGCGCAGCCTGCCTGCCAGTGGCCAGGACATGGGCTTCTTCACAGCGCCTCTTCCACTGCCCACTCCATACCCTGCTAATAGCTAGGGCTTAGCGGAGTAATGCGACTTTCCAGACCCAGAGTCGCAGACCGGCCGACCTTGATCGTGGGGATGATAAATCTTCAGGTAGAAAGACCACCTCTGGGTCCTTCGGAGGAGGACAAAAAAAGAACACGGCCAGGGGCAGGGAGCAAAGATTTATGGGAGTAGTGTCCTATGGGTAGTGGAGGCGGGACTTAACCCACACATTGCTGCCATGGAGTCTGTCAGGAAATACAGATTAGATAGAATAAAGGGTCTGGACGACATTAGTTATATGAGGAAAGGTTGTAAGCACTGAACTTGTTCTCTCTGTAGAAGAGACGCTTGAGAGGGGATATGATTTCAATGTACAATTACCGTACTGGTGACCCCACTATAGGGATAAAACTTTTCAGCGTAAGGGAATTTAATAAGACACGCGGCCATTCACTAAAATTAGAAGAAAAGTTGTTTAACCTTAAACTGCGTAGAGGGTTCTTTACTGTACGAGCAGTAAGGATGTGGAATTCCATTTTACAGGCAGTGGTTTCAGCGGGGAGCATCGATAGTTTCAAAAAACTATTAGATAAGAACCTGAACGACCACAGCATACAGGGATATACAATGTAATACTGACATAAAATCACACACATAAGTTGGACTTGTGTCTTTTTATTTACCTTGCCAACTATGTAACGCCTTCCCTTTTTTTTTTTTTTTTTTTTTTAGGCTTGTTATGAAAGTGGAAGGGAAGTGAATGTGATACCTAAAACCTCTGCATCTACTGACTCCCCATGGCTAGGGCTTGCCAAGTATGCTTGGTCTGGGTAAGTGTTTGTATCCAGTGTCTAATTTTGACACATCTTTTTGCTATTGGTTTAGTAAGTCTTCTTAACTACAGAGCTGTCTCTTTCTGCCTGTAGGTATGTGATAGAGTGCCCGAATTGTGGAGTGATCTATCGCAGCCGCCAGTACTGGTTTGGAAATCAGGACCCTGTGGATACTATTGTGCGCACAGAAATACAGCATGTGTGGCCTGGAGTAAGACCAATATCTATATATTATACTTTTTTTTTTTTTTTTCAGTGATCATGTGTACAACAGGCATATATCAGGAATATGAAATGCTAGGGTAACCAATTCTTTAAAATGTACAACTTCACATCCAAGGAATTAATATGTGGCCTGCCGATTGGACAATAATGCTATCATCAGATGTTTATTGCACCAGTATTTCCCCCTTTTAGGAATCCTAAGCTTACCTGTAATTTAGTTTCCATGTGGTCCCATTCTCCCTGGATCTATTGTGAGGATGGGCTCAGGTGTGTTCGGATTGTAGTCCCAACCCACCTGAGCAATCCCTCCAGGAAGCAGTCACTCCACACCGCCAATCATAGGCAGCGTGTGCATGTGCAGTTGTGGGACGGGAAATGCATCACTGCCTATGATTGATAGTGTGCAATCAGGGCTTCCTGGTGGGATTGCTTATGGGAGTTGGGAGTATGATTACGAACATGAATAAACCCATCCCTAATCTACTGCCAAAGTCCATAATCCAAGTGAAGAATTACACAGGGCTATGGACCCCTCCCCCCCTTTGCTCCCACACGACAGGACTGGCTCTTAGCACTTGTCTGCTTTTAATCCAAGTGCTGAATTGTTGTGAAGCAAAGGGGAGAGTAACATGTGCCCCATAACTTGAAATACCTGAATACTTTGGGTGAGAGTACAGGAAGTTTTATAGTACATGTTATATATCATATCTGTTTGCCTATTGGATGGAAAACACAGGTTCCTTTTACAATATTGATGGTCTCTAAATCTAATATTGTCATAGCTTCATATTAGCAGATACATATTTTTCAGTATTTACTTCTCTTTATATAGGCTGATGGATTTCTAAAGGATAACAACAATGCTGCTCAGCGTCTTCTGGATGGTGTGAATTTTATGGCCCAGTCTGTAACTGAACTAAGTATTGGTCCTACAAAAGCAGTCACATCTTGGTTAACTGATCAAATCGCCCCAGCCTACTGGAAGCCTAATTCCCAAATTCTGGTATAGTATTATTTAATTTTATATACGTCGAGCAGCCAGTCTCAATCAGGGCTCCTCCAGAGATTGCTAAGGGTTCCTTGAGCTGGGGCTAATCGACTTTGCATTTGATGGTGCCTTTCTAGATTGAGGTCTGTCACCACTTGGCAGAGCCAGAAACATGTCACCTATGATCTTTAAAGTTGTATGTAAGGGTGACATTCTATCCACCAATGTAAAGGTGGCATTCTTCCCACTTCCCCCGTGTAAGGTGCATTTTCCCAATGACTCCCAAGGAGCTAATCTTAGCAGGTGTTCCCTGAGACATGACAATTATTTCAAGAGTTTCTCTGGGGTAAAGGTTGAGAAAGGCTGACTTAGATTATCAAAAAAGATGTAGATTTTATGCATTACTTTGTGCTGCACTGATATACTATACATGTGTTCTTTGATTGTAAAAAAAAAAAACTGTCTTTCTTAAAAGCCTTTCTACCGAATATTTGTATAGGAATGCACCAAGTGTAGAACACCTTTTAAGGAAAATGATACCAAACATCACTGTCGGGCCTGTGGAGAGGGTTTCTGTGACAGCTGCTCAACTAAAAGCCGTGCAGTGCCTGAGCGAGGCTGGGGTCTCTCTCCAGTCCGCGTTTGTGATTCCTGCTATGACCAGAGAGGACCACAGAATGGTAATTTTTTTCATTTTGTTTCTACTATGATTATTGAAATTGAGGCTAAATTCATAGGTACTGAAAGATAGTGCTCGGTCTGCTCATGAATTGATTGATTTAAAGTTGTTTTAAAGGCTTAAAGTTTTTTTTGTTTTTTTTTTCTTTTTTTTACCTTATAATGCATTCTATGCTGAATGGTAAAAAATGTTCCAGCAGGAGCTCCCCCCAGCCCCCCTAAATACTTATCTGGCTCCTCTATCGATCCAGCTCTTGCAGCATCACACACCTCTCATCCTTGCCTCTCGCCATTGGCTCCAGCTGCTGTCAGTCAAATTATATGAGGAAAGAGTGTGTCTATGGACACACAGCCTGCACATCTTGCGCTTGCTATAGTAGCAGCAAGAAGAGGAGCTAGGAGCACCGGAGGAGGTTGGGGCTTGTTCTGTGCAATACAGATCTATTTAATAAAAATACCCATAGCAGATGATTTTGACACAAAGCCTTGTGCGGACCCACACAAAAATAAATTTGCGCTAGAGTTCCATTGTTAAAAACATACAGTGAATATAAAAAGTCTGCACACCCCTGTTAAAATGTCAGGTTTCTGTGATGTAAAAAAATGAGACAAAGATAAATAATATCAGAACTTTTCCAACTTTAATGTGACCTATACACTGTACAACTCAATTGAATAAAAAACTGGAGCTCCCAAGCTGGACATCCGGTAATGCGGTGTGTTGAGGAGAGGAGGAAGCGCTGAACGGTGGAATGGCTGGCTGGTAGGTGTAGTGAGCCTGGGTCCGTGCCTCGCTCCTTTGGTGGGTTCCAGAGGTGCATATCCAGGATACAGGTGCATAGGGTGCCTGAGCAAGCTGGGCACGTCTTCTGCCATGACCAGGACGTGGGGAGTAGAGGAGACAGCCACGCAGGACGGCGCTGGCACAAAACCACAGTGCATGCTAAAGGGGAACCAGACAACTGTTAAGCTGGAGCGCTTTGCCCAGACACCCACGAAGGGTGGGCAGGCTGAGGGGGTACAACAATCTCACTCCCAGACCGGCCCCTCTTTGGGGAGGAAAAGCCAGGCCCCAGCAGCAGCAGCAGCTCAGAGTGAGCATGTAGTGAGTAAAATGACAGAGGGAGAAATATTGGTGCCAATTCCAGGAGCAGAGGAAGCGCCATCCTTGAAAGACATCCTTTAAGCAATCAATTGTAATGCTGTGTACACATGGCTGGACTTTTTGACGGACTAGTCCATTCGAAAGTCCTTTTAGTTTGAACGTGATGACATTAGACGGGACTAAACAAGGAAGTTCAATAGCTGTCCTTGCGTCGTATTTGGTCTGTCAGACTAGCATACAGACAAACGTATTTTTCGACTGGACTCTCGTCCATCGGAAAGATTTGAAACATGTTTTATTTCTAGGTCCGTCTGATTTTTTTTTTTTTTCCCAAAAAACGATCGGACTAGCTCACACACAATTGAATTGTCCGGACTGATCCCGCCAGACCTACTCTGCCAGAAAGTCTGGTCGTGTGTACGCGGCTTGAGTCAAACTGTAACTGTAATTATCTGAAATGTCTGACCAATTTAAATGCATAAAAAAAATTGCTCACTTTTTTTATTTCAAAAGTTTTTATTAGAGATTTTGCAGATAATACATGCTGTAAAACAATGGATGAGGTATTGTAACAAACTTACAGGGGGAGAAGTGAATCAAACACTATTGGAATACACTATGCGTCTTAACGTGTAGGCACAAATGGTAGCAATCTCTGGAGTGATTGTACCAGTGGTCTGGTTCCATTATTGCAATCTAGGTCAGTCATCCGATTCTGATTGCAATGCAAGTGTGAAAAATAAGGGATCTGTCCGTGGGGTCTGTCCGTGAGGTCTGTACTTGAACACTTGAACACGGGGGGGGGGGGAGGAAAGGTAAGAGGGGGTTTGAGCGGGGGTGGGGTGTAGGCGGAGGTTCGTCTGCCGGAAGGGTGCCTGGTGTCGCTCCTTGCGTGATCGAGAGGTCCCTCAGTTCAGGCTATGGGGATGTAGGAGTAAGGTTGCGATAGTCTGTGGTTTCTTTGAAGTGTAACCAGCATGCCCAGGTGGCCTGGTACTTGGCAGGCGTGTCGTTCGCTTGGTGAATGAGGTCCTTCATTTCTGCTATTTGGCCTATTCTGCTTAACCATTCTGGAATGATGGGGGGGAAGATGTCCTCCAATGAGTGGGTATGCAAATTTTTGCCGCATTTATCATGTGCAGAGTCAGGGATCTTAAGTAAGCCTTTTGTGGTATAGAAGTGTGATGGAGTATGTATTGGGCTGGGGTGAAATCGGGGGTGTAGGTGGTGACTTGGGGGATGAGGCGGTGGATCTCTTTCCAGTAGGGTTGGATAAGGGAACATTCCCACCAGATGTGCAGCAGTGTGCTGTGCGCATCGCTGCACCTCCAGTACTGCTATGGGATGCTTGGATGGAATTTGTGGATTTTGTCAGGAGTTCTGTACCACCTCGAGAAGAGTTTGTACCCATTTTTCTGAGTGGAAACGTTTAGGGAGCCTTTGTGAATATGGGTGAGGATATGGTTCCACTCTTCTTGGGTCATGGTGGTCTGTAAGTCAGTTTCCCATTTTTGGCAGGCCCTGTCAGAGGAGACGGAGGAATTAGCGTTCAATAGTGTATAGATGCTAGATATGGCGTGTCTTATGGGTTCCGAGGAGGTGTACAAAGTCTCAAAAGGTGTTAGTTCTCTGTCCCATTGAGAAGTTGAGAAGAGTTATTCAGAAAGTGTCTGATTTTGGAGAAATTTAAAGAAAGGGATGGGTAGGTTTGGAAACTTGGACGGGAGAGCTTGGAAGGGAATCATCTGCCCTTTGTCAAAGAAGGACCCTGCCCTTATAGCGTGTTGTATGGGTCTGCCCTCCAAACGTGGGACAGGTACCCCTGGCGGGAAGTACGGATTTTAGTCCAGTGGGGTTAGTGGGCCGGGCGAGGAGGCTACTTTTAATTTGGTACAGACGGTTTGAAAAATTTGTAGGGTTGGACCGATTAGGGTGTGTGTCTTACTTTCCCGTGGTATCCCTGTGGGGCTTATCCATGGGAGGTAGTGTAGGGGAGAGGGGCAGAATGCCCCTTCGAGGCCTATCCAGGCTTTCAGTTCGTCATGGAGGTGCCAGTCTACGATCCTGGCCAAATGACAAGCCCAGTAGTACTTTTGTGCATCGGGGAGTCCAATTCCTCCTTGTAGTTTTAGGGTCACCAATTTGTTCCAACCTATGCAGGGGTGTTTGTCGGCCCATATGAATTTTAAATACAGGGTTTTGTATGTGCCAAAGAATGATGGGGGCTAACTTGATGGGAAGCGTCTGTAATAAGTATAGGAGTCTGGGAAGTATGTTCATTTTCAGAATGGCTGCCCTCCCGAACCATGAGAAGGAATTCCTGTTCCAGAGTTGGAGGTCGTTTTGAATTTTCTGAAGAATGGGTAGGAAATTACACGTGTATAGGTCTGCTATGTTAACTGCCAATTGTATGCCCAGGTAAATGATGGCCCGTGGTTCCCACCCAAAAGGGACATTTTTCCTGACGTAACATTAGGGAATTGGGCAGCGAGACATTAAGAGCTTAGGATTTTGCAAAATTAATTTGGAGGTTAGAGAAAGCTTTGAATAGGGAGAAGTCCTGAAGGAGGTTGGGGATCGTGGTTATGGGATCCGTGAGGAACATAAGGATATCGTCTACATAGGCAATGAGTTTATACTGTTCACCTTTGATTGTCACAGCTTTAAATAGATGGGTTGGTTCTAAGCCTGCGTAGCATGGGTTCCAGGGAGAGGATAAAGATAAGCGGAGATGGGGGGGGGGGGGGGGGGCATCCCTGTCGAGTTCCGTTCGTCAGGGAGAAGGCGCCCGACAGGTGGCTGTTGACCTTGATTCTTGCTGTTTGGGAATCATGGTGATGTGGGCCTCCAGGGTGTCTGGGTTGGCAGGAGAGGGGTTAGGTGAAGCATTAAAAGTGGCCAGAAAGTGAAGGATGAGTGTTTCCTTAAATGTTTTATAGTAGCTAACAGTTAGGCCGTCTGGGCCGGGGCTTTGTGAGTGGTCTATCAAGATTTGAAGCCTCTTTGTCTGATATGGGTTGGGGGCCATATTGGTTCAGAAAATCAGTTTTGCTCTGTCCTGGGTAGGGTCTATTGGCTGGTGGGTGGGTAGGTTGTAGAGTTTAGAGTAGTATAATTTTAAATTGGTTGGCTATATCAGTGGAGGTTTCGAATTTGCGCCCCGATGGGTCTATGATCGTATGGATGGTGGAGGCGGCTTTTTTGTTTTGTAAGGCCCTGGCGAGAAGTTTGCCCGATTTGTTGCCAAATTCGTAGTACAGACGTTTAGTGAGGACATGTTTGCGTCTGGTTGATTTCCCGAGTTCGTCAAGAAGGGCTTCCCTAGCTGTCAGCAATTGGTGGAGAGTGCTTTCAGCTAGAGATTGTTTGTTTGTTTGCGTTTCTTTTCCAGAGAGAGGATACGTTTCGACAATTCACTAATTTTGTTTTTGTCTGGCTTTCCGTCTCTTTGTGGCAATAGAGATGAGTTCACCTCTGACGACACATTTGTGTGCCGCCCAAAGGGATAACGGATGAATATCAGAAGATACATTCTCACTGAAATAGTGCAGTAGGCAAGTGTTTATTCTCTGGGTGTGTTCTTGGTCAG
Organism: Lithobates pipiens; assembly: GCF_037356315.1. Lineage (NCBI taxonomy): Eukaryota > Metazoa > Chordata > Amphibia > Anura > Ranidae > Lithobates > Lithobates pipiens. Next base: position 89,015,893 of record NW_027507791.1, read on the forward strand.
TGAGGAGGGAGTTGTCCAGACACCAGATCGAGGACTTCGCCAGGGCTGTAGAGATAGAGATGGTGATGGAAATGGGATGATGGTCCGATAGGAGCATGGGTTCTATAGTAGCCGACAGGAGGGACTCTAGGTCTGTTTTGAGTTATAAAGAAGTAGTCAATCCTCGTATAGTTGTGATGTGAGGCAGAGTAGTAGGTGAAATCCTCCATATTCGGATGTAATGTGCCCCATGTGTCGTGCAGTGTTAGGTTAGCTAGCTGGGTCTTGATTGCATGCAAGGCCCTAAATGTTATGGCCGAGGTTCCAGAGGAGGAATCTTGTAGGGGTGCAAGGGCCAGATTAAAGTCGCCACCGGCAATCAGCATTCCCTTACAAAACGAGGTCAGGTTCTGTAAGGTGTTGCGGAAAAAGGGGACCTGTTGGCAGTTGGGGGAATAGAGATTAGCCAGTGTAACTGGTTTATGTAGTGTCCCCCTGAGGAACAAGTATCGGGTGTTGGCGTCAATCGTTGTATCAATTACCTGCAATGGACAGTGCCTGGAGATTAGAATGGATACTCCTTTAGATTTGGAATCTGCGTTGGTGTCAGGAACCATGAAACAGACTGAGACAGAAGTACAATCAAATCCCACTTGTTTATTAATAAAAATAAAAAGGTAAATGGGAAAAAGCGTAGTCAAGCATAGCCAGAGTCCAGTAGCCAGATCGGGTAGTCAGCCAGTCCAAAGTTCATAAACCAGATCGGGTAATCAGCCAGTCCAGACATCAGGGATCCAAGGAGAGCAACTGCAGGCAGGATAGAAGCCAGGAGGGATGTCAGCAAGCCAGTCTTGAAACAAACAGCAGGAGATGGTTCATAGTGATGTGACCAACGCGAAGGCCAAGGAAAGAGTGAGCTGGAAGGCTTTAAATAGGCTGGTCAGACGAGCATCATCGGGAACAGCTGGTAGCTGTGGAAAGAGAAGAGAGCCGGCAATTAGCTGACAGCTGAGCGGCCAGCCCAGAGGAGAAAGGGCTAAGCCAGCCCTGACAGTAACCCCCCCCCCTCAATGACCCCTCTCCCTCGGAGGGCCACTGGGCTTGAGGGGAAACAGTCTATGGAACTCGCGGAGGAGGACACCATAGGAATTGATCCAAGGACTGATTGGCTCGTTCTGTGGCCCCATTAAACTGCGGGTGATACGTAGAAGAGAACGCAAGCTGGATTCCCAACTGCACAAAAGGCTCGCCAGAACCGGGAGACAAACTGACTGCCCCTATCCGAGACAATCACGGAAGCCAGTTCCTTAGAGGTGGGCAACTTCTTAAGTGGAATACAATGACACATCTTTGAGAACCGGTCAACCACCAAAAGGATAACAGTGTTGCCTTGGGAGTTTGGCAATTCCACAATGAAATCCATAGACAGATGAGTCCAGGGCCTCTCTCCATTGGGTATGGGTTGTAGGAGGCCCACTGGAAGGTGTCATGGAGTCTTACTCTGTGCACACACGGGACAGGCAGCTACGAAGGCAGTAACATCATCCTGTAGACTAGGCCACCAGAATTGTTGGTAGATGGCCCAAATGAGTTGATTCTTCCCAGGATGGCCAGCTGCCTTGGGAGAATGGTAAGTCTGGAGCACTGCAGTATGGAGACTCTCTGGGACAAAGCAGCGGTCACAAGGTTTATCAGGAGGAGCATGGACCTGAGCAGCAAGAATTTTGTCACCCAAAGGAGAAGTAAGACTGGTGCGAACCATAGCCAAGATACGATCAGGAGGAATCATAGGAACCGGAACCGACTCCGACTTGGAAGTGGAGGAAAATTGTTGTGACAAGGCATCAGCCTTTACATTCTTAGTACCGGGTAAGAATGAATGTAATTAAAGCTCGACAAGAAAAGAGCCCATCGCTCCCTTCTGGGAGAGAGTCGCTTAGCCTCAGACAAGAATGTTAGATTCTTATGGTCAGTAAGAATAAGAACGGGCACAGTGGTACCTTCAAGGAGATGTCTCCATTCTTTCAGGGCTAAAATGATTGCCAACAGCTCTCTGTCACCAATCTCATAATTGCATTCAGCAGGTGACAATTTCTTGGAAAAGTAACCACACGGATGCATAGCGCTCTCAGAGTTAGGACGTTGAGACAGAAGGGTGCCAGTTTCAGAAGCATCAACTTCTAGGATAAAAGGCAACGTAGGATCAGGATGTGCCAACACGGGAGCAGAAACAAAGGCAGCCTTGAGAGTCTCAAAGGCCTTAATGGACTCCGGAGACCAACTCTGTGGGTTACAGTCCTTTCTGGTCATATCAGTCAGAGGCTTGACCAGAGACGAGAAGTTACAAATAAACTTCCAATAGTAGTTGGCAAAGCCCAGGAAACCCTGCAGAGGATGTAAACCCACGGGTCGAGGCCACTGTAGGACTGCCGACAGTTTCTCTGGGCCCATCGAAAAACCAGCAGTGGAAATGACATAGCTCAGAAATGTAACCTGTTCATGATGGAACTCGCACTTCTCCAGTTTACAATAGATTGTTCTGCCTTAGTTTCTGAAGTACACAACAGATATCTGTGTGGTGGCTCTCCAGGGACTTGGAAAATATGAGGATATCATCGAGATAAACCGCCACATGCAATTGCAACAAATCTCGGAGGATATTGTTAATAAATTCCTGGAAAACTGCCGGGGCGTTACAAAGGCCAAAAGGCATTACCAGGTATTCATAATGGCCTGTTCTGGTATTAAACGCAGTTTTCCACTCGTCACCCTCCTTAATGTGCACAAGATTGTATGCCCCTCTCAGGTCAAGCTTTGTGAAAACCGTTGCTCCCTTGAGGCGGTCAAATAATTCTGTAATCAATGGAATCGGGTAGGCAGGATAGAAGCCATGAGGGATGTCAGCAAGCCAGTCTTGAAACAAACAGCAGGAGATGGTTCCTAGTGATGTGACCAACATGAAGGCCAAGGAAAGAGTGAGCTGGAAGGCTTTAAATAGGCAGGTCAGACGAGCATCATCGGGAACAGCTGGTAGCTTTGGAAAGAGAAGAGAGCTGGCAATTAGCTGACAGCTGAGCAGCCAGCCCAGAGGAGGAAGGGCTAAGCCAGCCCTGACAGTTGGTTGCATGAAACACTGTGGGGTAGACAGAGTTGTAAAGTTTGGGGATACTGTCGGATCTAAAGTGTGTCTCTTGGAGGAACACTATGTCCGCCTTTGCCTTTTTGACAAGGATGAATAGCTGAGATCTTTTTTCCGGTGAGTCCTCTAACGTTTAACGAATATAGCCTGACCTGAGGAGGGATGGCCCCTTCCGGGGGGTGGCCCATGGCGTTGAGGGGATGGGGGGGTTAGTCTCTGTCTGATGCGGAGGTAAGGGGGTCGTGAAGAATGGGTTGGTGAAGGGGGGGTGAGGGTAGGGAGCTCGGGATGTCTAAAGGACTAGGAGGGACGTCTTCCCAGGTAGTCAACCCGAGAAGTTAGGGCACGGGTCTCTGCTTCTATATAAGACGTTGGTGAGGTACAGAGTGGGGTCGCAGAGCACCAGCCCTGGGGAGGCGCACCGCGATCCATACCACTGTGTGGGGGTTGGGAATGACTTTTTGGGGAAGGTCGAAGTTGGTGGTCAGAAGAATGGTGGCTATCCCCTCCTGTAACCGGCATATGAGAGGTATTTTGGGAAGCGTGCACGATGCGCTAATATGAATCTGCCAGCGATTCGGGTGTATGGTAATTGTCGTCAGTGCGTTGTGTCTAAGCTCTCTGCAGACAGGAGACCGGCACATGATATGCTGCTGTCGGTGAGGGTGGGGGGGCGGTGTATCCTATGCAGCCTGTGGGGTAGGGCATGTCAGATGTGGGGAGTACGTGTCAGGGTCTAAGAGCCATCCATATGACCTGCCTCTGTGTAACCATGCTGAAGACATGAACTTTGAGGGGTAATTAACAGCAAATACACAAATAAAGAACTTAATTCATGGTCAAAACAGTCTATCGTCTATCATAAAAATATAGTGAATTTAGAGAAATTAGAGAACTCAAGCTCTTATGCGATGGGGGCTGCTGAGGGAGTCGGGTCAACCAGGGTTGTCTCTGCTTACTGTCTTTCCAGCGAGTGGACAGGCCCATCCGGGCACTACCTGATATAGAGCTTGGGTATACAGGGTGTATCCCTTATGATCAACTGCTGTAATGTCAAAGGTGTGATCTTTCTGTGCTGCCCTCTGAAGGCTGCACACCGCTGGAAAGGCCGCAATCCCTGTAGGGTGGTTCTATGAGGAGGCGGGGGGGGGGGGCGACTTGCGATCTGACTACATGGTGAGATCCCTGTATGCCTGCTGGGGCTCCGGGGTGGTATAGGAGCATCATGCATGGGGATACCCTGATCAAAGGGGGTGAGGCTGAAAGGTTCAAGAGCCCCAAAAGGGGCAATGCGCTGCGCGTTCAGGTGCTGTTGGAATCACGCACTGCGCACAGACTGTGCTGTGCGAGCACCCGGTGAGGTTGAGGAGGAGGTGGGGGGGGGGAAAGCGCCAGCAGGCCTGCCTGTCCCCCGGTAACTAGCATCCTGTAAATACACTTGAATAGCAGAGCATCAACCCTGTCAGGAGGAGAATCACAGGAGAAGCTTATTCCACCAAGTTTCGCAACCCTCTGGTTGTGTAACACTAGGGCATATGCAAAGCTAAGACTCAATAATTTGCAACTATTAAACATATAAATGGGAACCAAGAGTCTGCACTTGCTCAGCAACCTTGTCTTGATGAATGAGCGTTGCTTACCACCCACAGTATTGTGGTGGATGCCCCTCTCAAAGAGACAGGCATACAGAAACCCCCTGGTGTCAGAGATGCACCGGAAAGGTCGCTGTAGGAAAAGGCTGTGCGAGGTAGCCGGCCTCTCCGGTGTTCTGTGCAGTCCCTTGCCTACCTTACGTCTATGATTTAGGAGCCCATTGTAGTCTCATGGAGGGAGCCTGAAGGTAGGCAAATTTTGTTAAGGAGTAGAAGGAGAGACATGAGCTCTGTACGGGGCATCAGGAAGAAAAAGAAAAAAGGGACCTAGTAAACCTAAACAGAAAAGAGAAGACCGTGTCAATGGCTTATCTGCTTTTGTGGAGGTGGTCAGTTCAGTGTCCCTGGTGTTGGCCGGGATGCGGCCCGAAGTCACGTCTGGCCCTCCTGGAACGTGGGGAGTCCGTTGGGCGTTCATCCTCATGGTAGTTCCTCCTGGACACATGAGCTCTGGATCTCGAGGTGGATCTGTGCCTGCGATGTTGGGTGCTTTGGGCTTCCATCGGTTACTCACGTTGGTGGTCTTTGCTGTGCTGCGGGTGGCGGCGGAATTCAGCATACCAGTTCGGGGCATCCGTCAGTGGGATATCCAGGGTTTCACAGAAGGATGGAAGTTCTTCTGGGACCCTTAGGACTGCCATTCGCCCCTGGTTGGTGGCGGAGAGGGCAAACTTCCATCTATAGTGTATGCACTTAGCATGCAGCGTCTTTAGCACTGGCTAAGGGTTTCTTCTGTGCTGCAGCGTGGTGGCTGAAAGATCCTGAAAAATGTGGATATCCGCCCCGTCGTGTGAGAGTTGGATTCTGTTCTGTGTTTTGCGGAGTATTTCCTCCTTCAATTTGTAGTCCACCAGGCAGCATACCACGTCTCTAGGGGGATCTGTATCCCTGCCCTTGGGACGTAGTGCCCGGTGAATGTGCTTCATTTCCACTGCTGTATGTGCAACTGATAATTGTCATGTGCGTATGTATTCACCATCTTTGTTATGAAGCCCATAAAAAGCTCTGGTGGAACCAATTACGGTCAAAAGTCACGTAATTTGTGAAATGATGTCCACCTGTGTGCAATCTAAGTGTCCCGTGATCTGTCCTTACATATACACACACCTTTTTGAAAGGCCCCAGAGGCTGCAACACCTAAGCAAGATGCACCACTAACCTGAGGTTCCCCGGTTACTGAAGGTTTCTTAAAAGGTCTCGGAGCCCACCGTGAAGGGTGAAGATTGGGTCTTTATCTCTGATAAACCCTGCTGCGAGGAAAAGGTGAGGGAGATTTTCTCAGGAATTTCTCCTTTTATGTATAATGTTATCATGCCTATGTGTCACCACTGGGGGCTCTATTGAGCACTCACCGACCTGGCGCTGGAAACAGCACAGAAACCTGTCATTTTCTCCTTTCTTCCGGCCACAACAGATCCTCCGGTAAGATGGGGGGTCTGGTTCTTCTCCTGTGCCCCCAATATTGATCTTTTTCCCCTTCGGGGGATTGATATAAAAACAATTTTTCCTTTTTTTTTGTAAAGAAATAAAGGGACAGAAAGCGTGGCCGCTCAGCAAAGGATTTACCCCCCCGCCATGTCTGCTGTTTGTTCAGGGCGCCTGAGCCGCCTCTCACGCGGGAAAACACTTTCCTTTGAAAGGAAAGGGGGGGGGGCGTAATTTGTGTGGGGGCGTGGCTAACAGCGTCAGACGCCGGCCACACATGGAGGAAGTGTAAAGCGCTGTGTATGTGTAGCTGCTGCAGGCTGTGGAGGGACAGTGCAGGAGGATGGCTTATTCAGGTTAGTGACACAGGCATTTCCCTTTGACACATTATACTTTACTAGGCTAGGATTAATAGCAGCTAATGGCGCTGGACTATAGCCTAGCAATGTACATTCTTTGAGTGCCTCTGCTTTATGCTTCAGGCTATGAGTGGTAATGGGGCCAGGAACTCCTCTAAGGTTTCTAAAGGGGTCAATGGTTTTACTATAAACTAAATCCATTTCCAAAGGAATGTCATCCTCCTCTGGGAGGAAACTGTCATTCCATAAACGCTTTAGTCCCTGTATATATCTTACAAGAGGTTTTTTCTTCTGCCATTTGTAATTTGGAAAGAAGATTGATGCTATGATGTCTCTCCTTAGTGGGGCTAAACATAGCAGATTCCCATCTAGTGCTCAGGACCCTCTTATTGAGGTGCAGGTAGATCTTCCCAAATATTTGGAAGATACTTATTTATCCTCTTCTGAGGATCTTAAAATGGAAGGAGTAGCATCACAAGACAGGTTGCCTGTGTGCGCCACTACTTAACCTTTTATGCTGCCTCCACACTTTATCCTATGAAAGAGGATTTATTTGAAAGAAAATGGGGGGTTCCAGCAATTGATGCTGCAATCTCCTCAGTGAGCAAGAATCTCACATGTCCGGTGGATAATGCACTGATGTTAAAGAATCCAACAGATAAAATGTTGGAACTTCTTTCTAAAAACAATATGTTTTTAGCAAGTTTAGCAGCGCAGCCAGTCCTTGCTGCAATTGGTGTATCTCAATCCATTAAGGAGCAATTTGTGGAGATACTTTAAATTCTGCCTGATCAACAGGCCCAGCAATGAGCTGGTATATCAAACGCACTGTATTTCACAGTAGATGCTATGAAAGACTCTATCATTTAAGAATCATGGCTTATGCTTGGACTAGTGAATTTTCACAGAGTTCTGTGGCTGAAAAATAGGTCAGTCGAAGCACTGTGTAAAGAGCTCTTAGCCAGTTTTCCCTTTCATGGTGAACAGCTATTAGAGACGATCTGGATAAGTACGTCCAAAGGACCTCTAATAGGAAAAGCTCTCTTTTACCAGTAAAGATGAAGTTCAAATATTCTCCTTTAATCGTGCTGCCTCTCCTGTGCCAGGGGCATCAGCCTCTAGACAGTCCCGACGGCCTCACCGTCAGGTTCAAGGAGAAGTCCCCAAGGGCAGCACCAGGGTCAGAAGAGATCTTGGGGCAGAAAGCCCATAAAACAGAATGCTAAAACCTCCTCATGAAGAGGCGCCACCGCTCGCTCGGGTGGGGGGAAGGCTCCTGCAATTCTCAAGACAATGTCAGGACAGATGGGTGGCTTCTGCAGTTTTTTTCCGAGAGTTTCCGTCTCCTTACTTTCTAAGGGAAAATGTTCCCAAGGATCCAGAAAAAAGTCGTCTCTCTTTCTGGCTCTGGATCATCTATTTTCCTAGTCGGTGATGTCAGAGGTTCCCTTAGTGGAGCAGGGCACAGGTTTTGATTCAAACCTTTTATGGTTCCGGAACCAAACGAAGAAGTAAGACCCATTCTAGATCTCAAAGATCTGATTTGGCACTTAAGCATCCGATCCTTTCACATGGAGTTAATCTGATCGGTTGTGTCCATCCTGCAAGGAGTTTTTTGGCTTCAATCGATATCTAAGATGCATATCTCCACATGCCAATATTTCCCGCTCACCAGAAATTTCTGCTCTTTGAAATATTAAATCATAATTTTCTTTTTTTTTTTTTTTTTTATTATTAATCTTTATTAAATTTTCACATTATACAGACCACATTTTAAAATTACATTGCCAGGATTCAAATACATCTTCCTTCCATTCCGGAGTCTGAGTTTTAAAGTTCTAGGAAGGGACGGGGGATATGAAAATACATCCATACATCACATATAATTAACAGACAAGAAAAAAAAAACAGTATCTAGACCATACCATAACCCCCCTTATCCTTCCTCAACTATTTTTGCACTTCCTACTTTTTTCCTACTAATATAACCCCTCCCCTCCCTCCCTCCCTTTCTATCAACACCACCCCCCCCTCCCCTCCCCTCCTATATATATATTTGTGCTTTTATTTCACGGTGTATCATAAATGTGTTATGATGATTCCTATACCTTTAATATACACTCCCCCCTCCCCCTCCCCTCTTCCCTTTCCTGTCATGGTTTAAACTGGGGTATGCATCTCTTCTATCCACTCTCGCCAGTTCCTATTAAACTCTTTTAGGTTATTTCGTTTTGCATATACTGCTCTCTCCTTACATAGATATTCATTTACCGCACTTATCCAATCCTCAACTGTGGGGGCTAGCTTTGATTGCCAACTCCTAGCTATCATCCTTCTGGCTTGAAATAAACATCTTAGGATTACTGTTGTTTCTCCTTTTCTCTCTACTTCCTCCTTTCTATAACCTAAGATACACACTATGGGATTTAATTCTATTGCCGTCCCAAAGGCCCTACTTATTATCTTTACCACTCCTTCCCAGTATCTAAATAATTTGGGACATTTCCAGAACATGTGCATTAAATTCCCTGACCCCCCACACCTGGGGCAACAGTCATCTGTTCTCTTACCAAATTTGAATAATTTCTGGGGAGTATAGTATGCTCTATTAATTAGCATCAAGTGGGAAATCCTCTGGGGAGGAGAGACCGAGACCTTTGGGCATGCCGCTAGGATATTTTTCCACTGTACTCGAGTTATATTACCTAAGTCTTGCTCCCATTTCTCCTTCTCGACCCTTCCTTTCCTCTCACTATAAATCTGTTCACCCAACTGGGCATAGAATTTAGATATTAATCCTTTTGTTGGTCCTGCTTGTGCTACTGGGTATAGCAAGGGCAGTTCTTCCCATGTTAATAACAAGTTTCCAAACTGGGTCTTTAAAGCATGCCTCACTTGTATATAGGCATAAAATGAGTTTTGTGATATCTTAAATTCTTTTTGCAGTTGATCAAAAGATTTAATACCCCTGCCGCCATATAAATGGCTGATCCTTACAATGCCACATTTTTCCCATTCTACAATTTTTCCAACCCGCCATATTTCCTGTAGCTTCTTATTGTTCCAGAGAGGCGTATACTTTGTTATTTCACTATATCCCATTTTTTTTTTTAACTATATCCCATAGTTTTAACATCATTTTTACTGTAGGGCATCTGCACTGGAATGAGTCCGCTTCCAAGGTCTCAATCAGCGTGCTATGTGGGGAGCCTGTTAATACTAATCTCCCATTTGGGGTTCCTCCGTTCATCTCATCAATCCCCCCTAGCTGTTGTAATTGGGACGCCCAAAAATAGCACTCCGGATAAGGGACCGCGAATCCTCCTTCCTCTCCCGGTAGCTGGAGCATCCGCAATCTCAATCTGGCCTGTCCTCCCCTCCATATTAACTCCCTAAACAACATCTCGATTTTATTAAACCAACTTCTGTTAATCCATATTGGGGCATTATGTAATATATATAAAAGTTGGGGCATCCATATCATTTTTATCAGATTGCATCTGCCAGCCACCGAGAGAGGCATTCGTTTCCATATAGCAATTTTTTGTTTAAACCTAGTCAATAATGGGACTAAGTTATGACTTATATATTGCTTAGGATCCCTTGATAAGGTAACTCCCAGATATTTCAACTTATCCACTATTGGCATTTGGGGGGTTCCCAGGGCCGTTTGCTGACCCATTGGGTCCAAAGGAAGACATTCCGATTTTTCCCAATTTATCTCCAGCCCTGTGAAGCCTCCAAACCCTTGCACCAGTCCCACTGCCCTTGGTAATGAGTACCTCATATCCCCCAAAAACAATAGGATATCGTCTGCATAAAGTGAGATTTTTTCCTCTCCAGTTTTCCTTACGAAACCGACTATCTCCCGGTTTGCTCTAATTGCACATGCCAAGGGCTCTATGGCCAATGCAAAGAGCAGGGGTGATAATGGACACCCCTGCCTCGTCCCTCTCCCCAGTTCTATTTTCCCGGATAACTCATTATTAATTTTTAGTCTTGCACTAGGTTTGTCATATAGCATCCTAATCCATCCTATGAAGGAAGGACCCAGGCCAAATTTCTCCAGAACTTTCCATATATATCCCCATTCTACGCTATCAAATGCTTTCCTTACATCCAATGCCACTACTGCACCCGGAGTATCGTTATCCATTGGGACCTGCAAATTCAAAAAGGCTCTTCTAATATTTATACTCGTTGATCTGTTGGCTATAAACCCTGTTTGGTCCATATGGACTAATCTTGCTATAACTCGATTAAGCCTAGTCGCTAATACCTTGGCCAGTATCTTTGTATCGGTACACAGGAGAGAAATTGGCCTATACGCTGCAACATCTAAGGCGTCCTTCCCTTCTTTGTACAACAGTGTTATAACCGCCTCCATCATTGATGGAGGCAATTTACCCTCCCCATATGCTCCTCTTAACATCTCCAGGAGTTCAGGAATCAGTATCTCGCCAAAATTTTTATAGACTTCAATCGGTAGTCCATCCGGACCAGGCGATTTCTGGTTTGGCATACTCGCAACTGCTTCCTGAAGTTCTTTCAAAGTTATTGGGGCTTCCAGTTCCTCTCTTTCTTCTTGTTTCAAACATGGTACCTCTAATTGACCTAAAAATGTTTCCATTTGCTCATCCATCCCCACTTTCTGTGCAGTATATAGGTTTTTATAATATCCTTCAAATGCTTGGCATATACTCCCAGTTTCTGTTGTGACCTTTCCCTCACCTATCCTAATCGCCGAGATTGAGGAAGGACCCGAGTTATTCTTCACCAGTTGTGCCAACATTTTTCCCACGCTTTCCCCTTCAACAAAGGAGGCCTGGCGTTGGAACATATGTTGAATCTCTGCTTTCTTCAGAGTTAATAGCCTAAGTTCTTCTTGTTTATCTAGCCAGATTTTTTCTTTGCCCTGAGTGGGATCGCTAATAAAATCTCTTTCAGCCTCTATCACTTCTCTCCCTATTTGTACCTCCTGTTCCCTAGACTTTCTATTTATTTTTGCTATTGATTGGATCAGGAGACCCCTCAAGAAAGCTTTCGGGAGTGTCCCACAGGATCCCTGATGCTACTGTACCCCGATTAGTTTTTAGAAATTCTTTTAATTCCCACTGAATTCTCTCAGGGCGTTCTTCTGTCTCTTTTTTTATCAGTTCTAACCATAGCGGGTTCACTTTCCACAACCTCTGTACCTTACGTTCTCTCATTTTTAATACTGCTGTCATTGGGGAATGATCTGAAATCCCCCTAGGCTGATATTCAATCTTTTCCACCATTTGTAAGGCCAGGTCATTCCCCAGTATCATATCAATCCTGGATAACGTAGTATGCGTGGCCGAGTAACAACTATACTGCCGGACTCCCGGGTTCCCAGTTCTCCATAAATCCCGTAGCCCTACTTCTTCCAGATACTGTCCCAACCTCCCCTGCCAAGCTGGTTCCGCCAGTGTTTTTTCTGGGAATCTATCGACTTTAATATCCAATACCGTGTTGAAATCCCCTACTATTATTGTAGGAACACCATCTATCCCTACTAAAAATTCCTGTAATTTAAAAAGCACTTCCATTTTAAATGGTGGAGGGATGTAGATATTTGCCAGCATACATTCTCTATTTTCAATTAGGCAATGTAAGAAAATGTATCTGCCCTTTTCATCCAGGCTGACCCGTTTACATACAAAATTCACCCCCGTTTTTACCAAGACACTCACCCCTCTACTATATGTCGAATAAACAGAATGATATTGAAATTGATATTTTCTACTCTGCAACCGGTATATTGTATCTCTATTTAAATGGGTCTCCTGCAGGCAGAGCAGCTCTACTCCACATCCCTCCAACAAGGATAGCACAGCTTTTTGTTTCAGCTGCGTCCCCAGTCCCCTCACATTCCAGGAGCCTATCTTAATTTTACCGTCCTGCATAGCCATAAACAAATAGAGAGGAGAGAGGAAAAAAAAGAAAAACCTAAGGCAGGAGAGAGAGAGAGCGAAATAACCAGTCTACTGAGGACACTGTTAAGAACCGTTTTTCTCCCAGTACCCACCAACTCCCCCCTAACTTCTTTTATTACCTTATACCGCACTCCCCAAATATTACTCCCTTGTGTAATAACAAATCTATTAGGCGTCACCATTAACTCATATATTATGTGTCTTTGGATATAAATTATACTATATAATTGTTTATTACCATTTTCCCCCTTGTGACCCATATATTTTCCTTGTTTTTTACCACCCCAAGTTTTACCACCCCCCATTTTGTGTGCTTTTGTGTTTTGAGTTATTTCCTGTACTCCATTTATTAGTGCATACATATTTTTTTTCCCCTTCAGCCTCCCCCCTATTTTCCCTACTACACCCATCCCCTCTCCCCCCTTTCTACCTCCCTCCCCCCCCTCCCCCACCTTCCTAGGTGTTACCCTAGGGGCTATTAGTGACCTTATACCACTCTCTTCACAACCACTTTGCCACCCACACCTAGTACACTCGCCGTGTGTTACCTCCCTCCCAACCCCCCTCCCATACTAACACAAACAACACAAACAAACATACAAACAAACAAAAAAAAAAAAAAAAAAAAAAACCCACACATACTTCATCCCCCCTTCTCTTTCTATCTTCCTATCCCACTCAGTACTAGAAACCCCAACGACTACAACTTTTCTTTATTTTCTTCTATCCATTTTTCCACTTCCATTGGGGAACAGAAAACCTGAGTATGCCCTAATGCATTAATCCGTAGCTTTGCAGGATAAAGAAGAGCATACGGCACCCTGAGCTTCTGTAACCTGCGTTTCACCTGGAGGAACTCTACCCCTTTTCTCTGAAGTTCTGGGGAAAAATCAGAATATAATGAAATTCTAACACCTTTATACAGTACATTCCCCATTTCCCTTGCCTTCCGTAATAACACCACTTTATCTTTATAATTAAGTAATTTCATTAATAATGGCCTGGGACGGCCCCCCTCCAATGGTGCTCTAAAGGGTACCCTATGCGCCCTCTCTATTGAGAACGCTGTTGAAAAAGCATCCCTCCCAAACAGTTCAACCAGAAGATGCTCCATAAACTCAGCAGGGTTTACACCCTCACTTTTTTCCGGAAGCCCCACTACTCGCACATTGTCCCTCCGGAGCCTATTTTCCATTTCGTCCATTCTTGTTCTATATCCGCTGAACTGCTCCTTCAGGCTTTCTACTTCTTTAATTAGGAAGGTTGAATCATCTTCTAATCTACTAGTCCTTATCTCAAGTTCTGTCGTCCTTTCCACCACTTTCTGTAGGTCCTGCCTTACCACCAGTAAATCCTCCTTCACTCCCTTCATTTGGTTACAAAGTTCTTTCAGTGAGATGTTGCATGCATTTACGGCCAGTAGCACGTCCTTTATAGTTGGCTCTTTTTCTAACGGGGGGGAGTCGCCTGCTGTCGTTTCTATATACTGTTCCCCTGCGTCCGCATTTTTATTTACTGAGGATTTTGCCACTGCTCCAACCTGTGTGTTAATATTAATGTTTGACTGTCCCATACTTTTCCTTTCGGTCATTACACCTTGCTGCCCCTTTAACTGTCCTTTTTTTGGAGGGGTCTGAGATGACTGTACCGGGTTATGAGCATACTGTTCTAACTTAGCTGCTGTGGCGGACTGTTGCGAGCTTTTTTCCCCCCTTTCTTTTGCAGAGCGCAGATGTTGCATCTTACTTTCCCTTTCTCACCTCTTACTTCAGAACAATCAGAACAGAACAGTCCCGGTTATAGCGTGTTTTTAAGAGGGTTTTGACCCGACCGCACACCACACAATAATCACTGAATGCAGTAGTAGCCGTGTGCCAATGTTCATTTCAAGTATCACAGACACTTCCTATCACATTAACTCAGGTACCGTTTAGCCTGTTAATAATTAGCACAAACACCTTCCCTCAGTTGATAAATTAATGATGCACTGAGCTAGCCTTATAATCAGTCCACAGGCCACAGGTTCAGATATTCCTGGAAACTGCTTACAAAAATGTTCGGGGTTTTTTTTTTCCTTTTCCAGGAGGTATTCCTTTACGTGTGTTACCCAGGCTAATAGATTAGATTAGCAGACACATACACAAGGCGAAGGGATCCGGGCATCCAGACATCCAGAGGAGACAAACTGACAGGAGAACGTAAATGTTTCTTACCCCCTTCGGTGCCCTCCTGATTAAGTACTACCAGTCCACAGGCATCACAGGCATCACTGTGTCCCAGCTTTCTCCACCAGATCACCACCTACAATGCCCCTCAGACTGCCGGTTTCTTCCTCCCCTCAATCCCGCCGCTTACCTCCTTCCTCCTGTTGCGGCTTGCCGGGGAGCGGGGGAACCTTCGGTGGTTTGATGTGAGCGGTGTCTTCTCAGTAGATGGTTCGGCGTTGGTCGGAGGTACTCGTGAGCTCGTACTTCACTTCGGCCGTCGGGACACGGAACCCGGAAGTCAGCGGGGATCCCCGAGAGCTTGGCACGATAAGGTAGTGTCACGCCGTCGCTCCTCCTCCCGTCCAGTGTCCAGCTATGCAGCTCAACTCAACTCCAGCCCTCCTTGCACTGCACTGCACCCGGCCGTAATTTTAAGCACTCCACGCTTTCGCCATGGGGGCTTGGGAGGGAGACACACACGGCGGCTTCCTCACACACTCACTCACTCCGCTCCACCCATCCGGCCACGCCCCTTAAAAATTATAATTTTCAGTTGTGGCCCTGCCGTTCGATTTAGCCACAGCACCACGAGTGTTCTGAAAAATTCTGGCACCTCCTTTAGCCAGATTAAGGGCTCGAGGCATAACGGTCCTAGCCTTTTTAGACGATCTGTTATGAAAAAGTGTAGCGCTAAACCATTATGTTAAAAAGAAATTGTGAACAATTAAACATCTATGTGTGTAACCACATAGATCTTATACAAATCTGTAGTGAATAGATGAAGTAGATAAACACCAAATCTTTGTGCTCATATGTAACAAAAACACATAAAGGAAATAAAGAAGTGTAACTATAAAGTCTCTTTGTGTCCAAAGAAATATTCAAGTCCCACGTGTAAATGACACTTCAGATGCACCAGCTGGTCCCCAAAAGGGTAGACATGCGAACACCCATGTGATCTAAACCAGAGTCTGATTACAGCTGTAACTACCTGGAATCTCTGGGTTGGATACGCAACCTAGAAAAATCCTCCTTAGAATCATCAAGGAGATTACAGTACTTGGGGCTGATGATAGATACCGTACAGAAGGTTTTCTTACCCCAGACAAGAATCTGTTCCATTGTAGGACTAATTCAACTTATCAAAACAAGGAAAAATCCTTCCATTCGACTGTGCATGAGATTGTTAGGGGAAATGGTGGCCTCCTTCAAGGCCGTCCCTCAAGAAGTTTTCACTCAACACTGCTTCAACACCATCCTGTCGGTCTTGAATAAAAAAATTCAGGCCTTGGTTTTTTTCCAAAACGCTTGGCTCCCGACATAAGTCAGGGCCTAAATTGGTGGTTATACAGCAAAAGGGAAAATCTTTTCTACCTGTATCCTGGGGAGTATTAACAACAGATGCCAGCCTTTTAGGCTGGGGAGCAGCCCTGGAAGAAGATTCTGTCCAGGGGACATGGTCCAGGTTAGAGGACCTTGCCTATCAACATTTTAGAAGATTCAGGCAGTACGTCTGGCCCTAGAATCTTGGACGTTTAGACTATAGGACTATCCTGTCAGGATTCAGTCTGACAAGGCCACGGCGGTGGCTTACATCAATCACCAGGGGGACACAAGAAGTCGTGCAGCTCAAAAAGAGGTGAATAATGTTCTAGCTTGGGCAGAACACAACATTCCTTGCCTATCGGCAATTTTAATTTCAGGAATAGAGAATTGGCAGGCGGGCTACTTGAGTCATCAACAATTATTCCGGGAGAATGGTCTCTTCACCCCGACATCTTCCTAGCGATATGCCAGAGATGGGGTATTCCGGACATGGACCTATTCGCGTCCAAACTCAACAACAAAGTCAACAACTTTGTGTCGAGAACAAGGGATCTGCTAGCAGGCGGAATAGACGCATTAGTCTTCCCATATCTTGGTCTTGACGAAAGCAAAAAATAGGCTATTTAAAAAACAAAGCTTTTTTGGGGAGGGACAACGTTTGGGACACACGCTGGCCCTAATAGTTAAGGCTAACACACCCTAATCTATCATGCCGACCGTTTCAGTCAATGGGGGCAGAATCACTAGGTCTGTACTGGAAATAGTGAATGCATTTAAAAATTATTATGAAAACCTGTACAGTACATCACAGGTAAATGTAGTGGGTGAAATGTGGGATTTCCTCTCAAGAGGATAGAGAGGGACTGGAGGTTCCAATAACAATGGAAGAGCTACAAGACACAACAGCAACCATGACAAACCTGAAAGCCCCAGGACCAGATGGCTTGCCAATAGAAATATACAAGCAGTATGGAAGCATATTTCTCCCAAAATTATTGGAAGTACTCAATTGGGCGGCCAGGGAGGGTAAATTGCCTCCATCCATGACAGAAGCAACAATTATTGTTTTGCCAAAGGAGGGGAAAAATCAACTTGAAGTAGCATCTTATAGGCCAATATCCCTATTATGATCAGACGTGAAAATTCTAGCAAAGGTGTTAGCGGTAAGGTTAAATAATGAATAACAAGGGCACTGGATGCAGTTAAGGCCTTTGATGGCCTTGAATAGCATTATCTCTGGCAAGTAAAAGCAGAATTTCAATTTGGCCCCAATTTTGTTAAATGGATCAGAATATTATATGAGTCACCTAGGGCCAAAGTGAGAATAAATGGAGATTGCTCTGCGTGGTTTCGCTGGGCGAGGGGGACGGGACAGGGGTGCCCATTATCACCCCTGCTCTTTGCCCTCACAATGGAGCCACTGGCCATTGCTATAAGATCCTCCCGAAACATACAGGGATTTAGGAGTGCAACTGGAGAAGAGAAGGTTGCGTTATACGCGGATAACGTGTTGCTGTTTCTGGAGAATACGCAGACCTCCCTAGGAGCAGCAATGAATATAGTTGGAGACTTTGGGCAACTTTTCCGGGCTGGTAATCGGCTGGGAAAAATCTGTACTTTTGCCAATAGATCCTCTTAGAGAGCCCTTGCCGCAACAGATACCTCAAGTAAGGGTAGCAAACCAAATAAAGTATTTAGGAATTAATATTACAAGAGATCCGAGAAAATATATAGCAAGCAATATAGTTCCACTCATGATAAAATTAAAACAGAAATGCTGGGTTTGGAGCCAGCTTCCTCTCTCGGTGGCTGGTCGTTGCATTTTAATTAAAAAGGTTTAGATAGCACATATTTTGCACCTGTTGCATAATTCCTCAGTTTGGGTTCCAAAGCTGATTTGGAAAAATGGTTTGGCCAGAATCTGCCTGCGAACATTGCAGCTACTGAGAGAGGAAGCAGGGTTAGAATTATCACACCTGGGAAATTACTTCTTGGCGCACAAATGCAGCATATGAAAGGAAGTAACCTGCCAGTAGGGGAGGAAGTAGGGGAATTGGCATTGGCAGATACTAGTCATAATACAGTAGTGGATGCAGTTGAGACGGACTCTTTTTGCTACAGGTCTCCTACAGTACAATTGTTGTTAAAGAGCTGGGAAACCGTTAAGGCCCTGTTGGGCTATAATGGGTTTTCTGAAATTTTCCCCTTTTTATAGGATAATAAAAACAATGGAACTTAAGGTGATGGAGAAAATTGAGGAATGGGATGAAGTGCTATTCATTCTCTGGAACAGCTGTATAGAGCACGTGAACTGAAATCATTCCAAGAGATAAGGGAGTAATATGCTGTCCCAAACCAGTCTTTTTACAGGTACCTGCAGGTCAGACAAGCCCTGGATCCCCAGTTTAGAGAAGGGACATTCGAGTGGAGTGAGATGCCCTATCTTGAAAAGGTGGTTAATGCTAGGACCTCTAAGGGGCTGATTTCTGACATATATGGATGTGTAAGTGGGGCAGAAATGGGGGGGGGGGTGTAGGACTCCTTTTATAGTCGAAAATGGGAGGAGGATATTGGACGAATAACTGAGGAGCAATGGAGATGAATACCGGAAATGGGGCCTATGGTCTCATTATCACCCTCACAGATTGTATCCCACTTATTTTTGGTACATGGATCACACTACATGCCCCTGAAAATGTTTGTAAGAAGACCAGACGCGCAATGCCCAAGGTGTGGGGATGTAAAAGGAGATTTGTTGCATATGGTCTAGAGATGCCCCAGATTACAGTTATTGGAAGGAAATGCTTAATAAAATAAATTCTGTATTTGGGACATCTCTAGACATAGAGGTTTTTGCTGTGTACACACGACCACACTTTTTCCGGCAGACTAGGTCCGACGGTCTTCCTGACGGACTTTCGGCGGACTTCACAAATGCATTTTTGTACTGTTGTATAAGATGTAAAACATTTTCAATAAAAAAACATTTAATTTGAACAACAAACTGAAATCATTTAGGCGAAGGGAAATAAAAATAAAATAAAATGGTTGCATAGGTGTGCACACCCTTAAACTAATACTTTGTTGAAGTACCGTTTTGATTTTATTATAGTATTCAGTCTTTTTGGGTGTGAGTCTATCAGCATGGCACATCTTGACTTGGTAATATTTGCCCACTCTTCTTTGCAAAAACACTCCAAATCTGTCAGATTGTGAGGGCATCTCCTGTGCACAGCCGTCTTTAGATCACCCCACAGATTG
This sequence comes from Lithobates pipiens, assembly GCF_037356315.1. Classification (NCBI taxonomy): domain Eukaryota; kingdom Metazoa; phylum Chordata; class Amphibia; order Anura; family Ranidae; genus Lithobates; species Lithobates pipiens. The sequence goes on from NW_027507791.1 coordinate 89,035,198, forward strand.
TCAATCGGATTCACGTCTGGGCTCTGGCTGGGCCATTTCAAAACTTTAATCTTCTTCTGGTGAAGCCATTCCTTTGTTGATTTGGATGTATGCTTTGGGTCATTGTCATGCTGAAAGATGAAGTTCCTCTTCATGTTTAGCTTTCTAGCAGAAGCCTGAAGATTTCGTGCCAATATTGACTGAAATTTGGAACTGCTCATAATTCCCTCTACCTTGACTAAGGCCCCTGTTCCAGCTGAAGAAAAACCATCCCAAAGCATGATGCTGCCACCACCATGCTTCACTGTGTGTATGGTGTTCTTTTGATGATGTGCAGTGTTGTTTTTGCTCCAAATATATCTTTTAGAATTATGGCCAAAAAGTTCAGCCTTGGTTTCATCAGACCATAAAGACATTTTCCCACATGCTTTTGGGAAACTTAAATGAACAGGCTTCCATCTTGCCACTCTACCCCATAGCCCAGACATATAAAGAATACTGGAGATTGTTGTCACATGTACCACACAGCCAGTACTTGCCAGATATTCCTGCAGCTCCTCTAACCCCTTCGTTGTTTTTGTGTTTTTTTGCACACTTTTAAAAAATAATTCTAGGCCTGAAGATTACACAAAACCCACAAATATTATATATTTTCTGAAAGCAAATACCCTGGAGAATAAAATACCCGGTAGTTGCATTTTTTTATGTCACACGAGAATATTACCACAAAGGTCTAGGAAATGCAAAATTTCTGTAAAAAACACAAACGTGAATTTTTGGGCAAACAAACGCAATAAATTACCCACATTTTTGGTAAAATATAAAATATGAGGTTGTACAGAGTAACTGGACGCCAAACCTTAAAATTTTTGTGTGCCCGTGAAATGGCGTCAATCTTCAGTACCATATATTTTCTATAGGCGACGCTTCAAAAGCCCACTATAGGTATCAGTTTGGTGTTACGGAGGTCTTGTGTTAGAATTATTGCTCTCACTCCGGCGTGCATGGCGATATGTAATTTGTATCCCAATCAACGTTTTGTCGTGTAGGTGTCCCAACGCATGCATTTATGCGTGTGTGTGTGTGTATATATGTGGGTGGGGGGGGGGGATTTTATGTGCTTTGGTGTAACTTTATTTTTTGTAAAAAAAAAAAAAAAAAAAAAAAAAAAAGTTACACCCAAGCACATAACCCCCCCCCCCCAAAATATTGAGGCCCCCCCCACATATACACATGCACGAACGTAGACGCATGCGTCGGGACATCTACACGTGAAAACATTGATTGTGATCCACGTTGCATTTCGCTGCGCATCGCCAGAGCGAGAGCAATAATTCTAACACAAGACCTCCGTAATGCTAAACTGACACCTATAGGGGGCTTTAGAAGCATCACAATCGATGTTTTCACGTGTAGTTGTCCCTATGCATTAATTTTTGCATGTGTATATGTGGGGGGGGGGGTGTTTATGTGCTTAGGTGTAACTTTATTTTTTTGCAAACTTTTTACTTCAACTTTTTTTTTTTTTTTCATCACATAGGGGACAAAAAGTACCCTATGTAATGATTTTTAGTTGATAGGTTCTCTTTGAGACATGGAGCAGGATCTAAAAGACCCTGCATGTCTCCCCTGTGTTCCACTAAATGTTTTGCAATGCAGATCGTATTGCAAAACATTATTTCCTGACAAGGAGAGCCTTCAGACGTCGCTTTCCGTGTCACAAGAAGAAGGGGAGGAGAGCCGACGTGTGTCTGTTCTTCTCTTTCCCCTCTACCCGCCAGCACTCACCATGGAGCTCCTGGGCCCGCCAATGGGCAAGCAGAGCCCGGTAAGCATAGCAGGGGGTGCCAGTACTGGGGGTGTGTGGGAGCGATTGGGCAGCAGTGAAACCACCCGTATGCTCTCGCCTGGCAGGCAGGAGTCTGCCTGTCACTTTCACACACAATCCCTGGATTGTGTCTAGAACCCCCCCCCCCCCCCCCCCCGCTTTTAGGTGTGTACAACGTTATGGACCTGGCAGCAAAAGGGTTGATTTTGCTGTAGGCCTCTTGGCAGCCTCCCTGACCAGTTTTCGTCTTGTCTTCATCAATTTTGGAGGGACGGCCAGTTCTTGGTAATGTCACATCATGGTAATGATATGTTGTGCCATATTTTCTCCACTTGATGATGACTGTCTTCACTGTATTCCATGGTATATCTAATGCCTTGGAAATTAGTTTGTATCCTTCTCCTGACTAATACCCTCTAACAATGAGATCCCTCTGCTGCTCTGGAAGCTCTCTGCGGACCATGGCTTTTGCTGTAGGATGCGACTAAGAAAATGTCAGGAAAGTCCTACTAGAACAGCTAAACTTTTTTTGGGGTTAGTCAGAGCCATTTTAAATGATGGCAGGTGTGCACTGACTCCTATTTAACATGAGTTTGTATGATTGCTTAATTCTGAACACAGCTACATCCCCAGTTATAAGAGGGTGTGCACACTTATGCTACCACATTACTTTAGTTTTTTATTTTTACCCCCTCCCCTAAAAGATTTCAGTTTGTTTTTCAATTGAGGTATACAGTTTATAGGTCACATTAAAGGTGTAAACATTTCTGAACTTATTTATCTTTGTCTCTTTCTCTTTTTTATGTCACAGAAATTGGACATTATAACAGGGGTGTGTAGACTTTTTATATCCACTGTACAAGTAATGCATGGCTCCTGAATCTAGTGAGGAGGGAGTCTTTGAGGAAGGAAAATGTTAGAAACTAGGCCAAGTACAGGTAGGCAGAGATCCCTAAATTATTGCAACCCTAGAACTAAATTTCTGTTATAAAAGCGGAGGTCCACCCTAAAATGGACCTCCGCTCATCGGAATCCCCCCCCCTCCGGCGCCACAATTGGCACCTTTCAGGGGGGAGGGGGGTGCAGTTACCTGGATAATCCAGGTAACTGCACCCACTTCCGGGATAGCTGTCTGCGGAAAGGGGTGTAGATTACGCCCCTTTCCGCAACTGCCCGCCCCTTTGCGCAAGTGCCCCGCTGCCTGCTGGGAAACACACAGTTCCCAGAGGCAGCGGGGACCGTCCGGATTGCGCCGCGCGGCTCGCGCATGCGCAGTAGGGAACCGGGAAATGAAGCCGAAAGGCTCCATTTCCTGATTCCCATAACCAAGATGGCGGCGGCAGCACCTGAGTGTCGATCTAGCGATCGGCTTCGGGTGCCGACATCGCGGGCGCGCTGGACAGGTAAGTGTCACCATTTTAAAAGTCAGCAGCTGCAGTATTTGTAGCTGCTGGCTTTTAAAAAAAAAAAAAACGCGGAGTCCCGGTGGACTCCCGCTTTAATTTCACACTGCACATTAAATTAACACTTGTGTCAGTCACCCTGCTTTATAAAAGAGTACCTTTACAAATATTAAAAACGTTCTGCTTAACTGTAGCTTGCAGTATTATCATTTGTAGCAGTTGAATGCTGTATACCTTGTAGTCCATTGTTCATTTAATACATAATAATAATAAAATATATATATATATATATATGTACAAGGCTTGAGTAGTATCTTGTTTGTTCTCTCCAGCAGTCTCCGATGGTGGTGAGGATGACGAAGGTAGCACTCTCATTGCAAGGAAAGTTGGGGAAGCTGTGCAGAATACATTGGGAGCTGTTGCTACAGCCATTGACATTCCTCTGGGTATGTTATGTTTGTAAAGCACTACTAATTTCCTTTTTGCCCTCTGCATAGGTGATTCACATCAGTCCCTGCCACAGTAGAGATTACATTTTTTTTTTTTTGTAATTCCTTTATTTGTACATGGTCATGGAAAATACAGAGATTAGCGAGATATATCTGAGTACATTATTAAAAGATCTCTAACATAAGAACAGTTAACAGAAATCACTACACTAGGACAAAGAACCCTGAAGTCATGTGTCACAAAACAATCTATTATCACAACTTAAAATAGATAGTACTGTTAACTTATTGTGTAGGGGAACAAACATTGTGTGGGCTTGATGGGGGGGGGGGGGGCACACATGGCAGGACCACCTAAACAAATTGACCATCGCATACAGTACACAAACGGAGTGCTGCTGCCAGTATTTAGTGAAAAAAAAAAAAAAAACTGGCAGAGGGAAACGGGAGGAAAAAGAACTGACTAGGAATAAAAAAAGGGGGGGGGGGGTGGGGAGTGGAGCGGAAATGATCACCTGGTCATCCCTCACCCGGGGCGTGGTAAGGCATGTGAAAGTTCACTGAGCAGTGGAAAGCACGTTAAGGTAGGCACACAAAATAATTCCATGGCCTCCAGGTTTCAGACCATACCTCATCTTTATGCAGAGTAGCTGTAAGTTCTTCCATGTCTCACAACTTGTTGACTTTAGCGAACCACATAGCTTTTGTAGGGTCGTAGGCGGGGGTCAGCATCTCCCAGTAAAGCGGGATACAGGCCTTTGCGGCGTTTAGGACTTGACAGGGCACCGGGTTAGCATGCAGATCAACAGCCGTAAGTTGGTTAACCACTTGCTTACTGGGCACTTAAACCCCACTCCTATCCAGACCAATTTTCAGCGCTGATGAATGACAGTTGCGTGGTCATGCTACACTGTGGCTGACAGCTGATCACATGGTAAGGGGCTGGGACCAGCCCCTTACTCGGGTCGGTGATCACAGCACAGGCCGTCATATGACGGCCTCCCAGAAATTCAGATCCGCACTGTGGCCATCATTCGGCTATAGCGCGGATGTCAAGAAGTTAATGATAGTGGTTACATCTTGCCAGAACTGTGGAATCCCTCCCCCCATGCCACAACCCCAACAGGATTCTGGGATCTGGGGGTACATAAGATGAAGTTGGGTGGGGACCCTGTACCATCTGGTAAGGCTCTCATAACTAGTCTCCTGTACATGCGTGGCAATGGCTGACTTTTGAGCAAAATGGAGAATCTTTTGTCTTTGCAAGGGAGTAAGGCTCAGACTCTGATCGATTTGAAGTCACCATTGGGAATCGTTGTGTGTGCGCACATGCACAACTCCCGCTCACTGAGGGAGCGCTGCTAAGAGTGTTTTAACCGCTTGATGGCCGGGTGGCACGCCTTTCATTCTGGGAGGGTGTCATAAGACGTCCGTCCATATAAACAGGGCAGCCCTGTACTGATGGGGGCGGTGTGACACGGACACACTGGCTTGTCACTGAGGGGGTGAAAATCCATTATTCATGGCTGTTTACCACGTGATCAGCCATGATTCATCATGGCCAATCACAGATTGTACCTCCCCACTTTGCATGGCGCATGAGCACGTTGGTGGCAGCGTGTTCCCGGGAACAATGTTCGTCACCGACGCTGGTAAACAGCCATTGGCCAGTGGCTGTTTACCACGTGATCAGCTGTGATCCTTTCACAGCCGATCACTAAATGTAAACACAGAGTGGTAATGAGATGTTACCGAGTTATCCTTCTCACACACCGATCGTGTGTGAGAAGGAGATTGTGGTAACATCTCCTTCTCACACACCGATCGCGTGTGAGAAGGAGATTGTGGTAACATCTCCTTACAGCTTGCAGTGTACACCAGTCACACTGATTGCCCCCCCCAATAAAGAGGACCTGTCACAGTCCATCTAAGTACACGAGTACCTGTCACAACCCATCTGAGTACATTTCACAGCCTACCTGAGTAACTGTCACAGTGCATCCGAGTAACTGTCAAGTACATTAGAGTGCCCGAGTACCTGCCATCAAAGTACCCAAGTACCTATCTGCAGTTCATCAAGTTATCCGAATACCTGTCTCCAGCCCATCAGAGTACTTAAGTACCTATCTGCAGCCCGTGCCTCACAGAATATACGTTGGGGTGTTTGCTTTCCAAAATGGGTTAATTTTGTGGGTAATTCCACTGTCTTGGTGCTCAAAGACCTTCAAAGTGTGATAGGCAGGAATAAAATGAGATATGTACCAGTAATTTATGTTCCTAGAAAGCCTGAAGGTACTACTTCAATGTTGGGCCTCTGTATGTAGCCAGGCTGTGTAAAAGTCTCACACATGTGGTATCGCCATACTCCGGATGAGTAACAGAATGTGTTTCGGGGTGTAATTTTTGCTATATACATGCTATGGGTTAGAAATATATTATACATGTATGTAAAAAAAAAAAAAAAAAACTTCTGGAAAAAAAAATTAAATGTTCAAGACTCATTATGCCTCAGATTATACATTGAGGTGTTTGCTTTCCAAAATTAGGTCATTTTGTGGGCAATTCCATTGTCCTGGTGCTCCAGGGCCTTCAAAAGCGTAATAGGTGGTTGAGAAATTAGATGTGTCCTTTATGCTCGTAGAACGCCTGAAGGTGCTACTTCAGTGTTGGGCCTCTGTATGTGGCCAGTCTGTGTAAAAGTCTCACACATGTGGTATCCCCATACCCGGGAAGAGTAGAATAATCTATTTTGGGGTGTAATGTGTTGTATAAACACTGTGGTGGTAGCTATGGCGCTCTCCTATGACAGCAAATTGTATATACAAAATACACCATGAAAATGGTCAGTAGATACCACATGCGGGTTACAAATAAAAGTGCTAATATTAGTGAACATCCATATTAAAGTGCTAGTGCTAATGAAACTGGTAAACAACTATAATAATTGATACAAGTGCAAATTGCAAACAGACAGTGCAAAAAAAAAAAACCTCAAGTTTAATGTATATTCCACAACTATGTGCGATATAAAGTGCTTTTATGCTCTTGCAAAATAAGCGGGTATAAAACTTCTAATGTCTCCACACAAAGTCAGTTGAAAAAGCAAAATGACTTTAAAAAGTTCCACATAAGTTAAATCAAAGTGATTGGACTCGGTGTCTGGTGTATCCTGAATTGCAACCGGTGCGTTTTCCGTGCAGAAGACAAATTGCTTCCACAGTGTGAGCCCCTGTGTCGCTATATGAAGCTGGTCCGGTTAATATTCAGTTACTCCTCATTCCCTCGTATTATATAAGAAATGAAATATCCATAGTGTAGTATTGTTGTAACTTATTGACTTTATTAAAATTCAAAAGTGGCTACTCACATTAATCAAAGGTAAAAAAAAAACGCTATGAGATACATTCACCGCCGCCTTGTGAGATAGTGTGTACACGTTAGGCCACGCCCTACGCGTGGCATAAACGCCATATTTGTGTCTGGAATTAGATTGTGAATGGAAGTCCGTTGTATTACGGCATGTGGGCACGTATTGCATTACATCCAACATCTGATTCAGCTCAAAAACAACTTCACAGCGGCTTTATTACTTGTATGTATGTGGCGGCTCATTTTTAAACGGCGTTTATGCGCCCGCGCATGTGCAGTATGTGCATTACACCCTATAATAAGAGAGGTGCACCAAGATGGCCGCTCCAGACGATGTCCAATGACGAAACGCGTAGGGCGTGGCCTAACGTGTACACTCTCTCACAAGGCGGCGGCGGCGGTGAATGTATCTCATAGCATTTTTTTTTTACCTTTGATTAATGTGAGTAGCCACTTTTGAATTTGAATAAAGTCAATAAGTTTCAACAATACTACACTATGGATATTTCATTTCTTATATAATACGAGGGAACGAGGAGTAACTGAATATTAACCGGACCAGCTTCATATAGCGACACAGGGGCTCACACTGTGGAAGCGAGTTAACCCCTGCAGGGGCAGGGGAGCTGGTGAGTGCGGAAATTTGTCTTATGCACGGAAAATGCACCGGTTGCAATTCAGGATACACCAGACACCGAGCACAAGTCACTTTGATTTAACTTATGTGGAACTTTTTAAAGTCATTTTGCTTTTTCAATGGACTTTATTGTGTGGAGACAATAGAAGTTTTATACCCACTTATTTTGCACCAAGAGCATAAAAACGGAAAATTGTATACTCCCCTTCCGTAATTTTCCTTTCCTGGCGCATCTTGATGGCAGCACACACTGGGTTGCGACTCCGCCCCCACAACCTGACAGGATTGGATTAGCTATAAATTTGAAGGGGAGACCCCCCGCTGCATTCTCTGTATATATCATCACAAAGAGACAGGGAGGGAACCGTGTGCTGCCATGAAGATGCGTCAGGAAAGGAAAATTACAGAAGGTGAGTATACAATTTTCAGTTTTCCTGACGCCTTCATGGCAGCACACACTGGGAAATAACTTGCCAGTCGGTAGGTGCAAGTAAAAAATAAACTTTAATTCCTTATAATGCGGAAGAATTTGCTCTAATGATAGATCTGCCGAAGTCAGTCATGGACAAGTGAGCTGAATCTACTTTGTAATGGGAAATAAAAGGTATGCCTGGAGGACCAAGACGCTGCTCTGCATATCGTCTCTGGCGACACTCTGCAATATGCTGCCCAGGAGGTAGCCACTGCCCTTGTAGAATGAGCCCTGATGCCTTCAGGAATTGCCAGTTGCTGGGAGGAATATGCTTTCTTAATGATCTTAACCAGCCAGGATGCGATGGTGCGTGAAGAGGCTGCTTGACCTCGCTTGGATCCGTGAGGGATGACCAAGAGAGAATCTGTCCTTCTGAACGAGGTAGTAGCAGATAGATAATTGATGATGGTTGACCTCACATCCAGAGGGTGTGGATCCCCCTGATTGTTAGAGAAGGATGGAAGAATGATATCCTGGTTGTAGTGGAATGGAGTGGCTACTTTGGGTATAAATTGCTCCGAGGGTCTTAGAACCACTCTGGCAGGAAAAAGAACTAAATGAGGTTCCGAGATCATTAATGCTTGTATTTCCGATACCCTTTTTGCTGATGTAATTGCAATCAGGAAAGTCATCTTTAAAGTTAAGTCCCATAGAGAGATTTTTTCAGATGGAATAAATGGAGGTGAAGACAGGGCGTGAAGAACTACTGATAAATCCCATGACGGAAAAAACGGCTTCCTGGGGGGTTTAATTTTCAGATAGGCTCTTAAGAACTGGACAACTAGTGGATGAAAGGCCCACTTCGTATCCGTTTTGGTTGATAGGGCAGACACCTGAACCTTGAGGGTACTTAGACTCAGGCCCTTGTTGACCCGATTGGAGAAATTCCAGAATGTGAGCAGGCTCTTGAGAAACGCTGTTCCATCCTTTCTGTTGAGCCATGGAGCAGAATCTTTCCCAAATTCTAGAATAAATGGAATTGGTCTTAATTTTCCTAGCTTGCATTAGTCGATATGACCTCTTGAGAGCATCCCTGGGCTCTCAGCCTAGCCCTCTCAATCTCCAGGCCATCAGGTGCAACTTCTCCGGAGCTGGGTGCAGGAACTGACCTTAGGACAAAAGATCTGGAGATACCCGAAGGGGAATAGGAGGTTGAAGGCTGAGTTGCAGAAGTGTCGTGAACCATGGCCTCCTCGGCCACAGTGGGATAATTGCGATCACTGTCGCTGAGGATCTCCGGAGTCTGGACAGAAACCTTGCGACTAATGGAATTGGAGGAAAATGTATCCCAGCCTGAAGTTCCATGGGTGACTCAGACAGCCCACCCCTTCTGCGGATAGGAATGACCCTCTTGATAGGAACCTGAGGCATTTGGTATTCGCTGGGGTAGCTGCTAGGTTTATCTCTGGCATTCCCCAAAGTTCCGTCAAAAGAGCGAAGGTTCGAGGGTTCAGGGACCACTCGTTGTTGGAAAAAGTCTCTCGGCTAACATGTTTTGCGCTGCTGGAACATATACTGCTCTTTGGCTTGAAAGATGAATCTGAGCCCATTCTAAAATGGGCCAAACTTCCTCCGTCAAAGTGACACTCCTGGTACCTCCTTGCTTCTGAATGTAGGCCACTGCCACTTTGTTGTCCATGCAGATAACTACATTTTTGCCTCTCAGGAGTGGCGCAAAGGCTCTCAAGGCTTGGAAAGCCGCTCTGAGCTCCAGAATGTTGGAGACTAAACCTAACGCCTGAAAATGCCACTGCCCCTGGGCTGCCTGGTCTTGAAAATGGGCTCCCCAACCCGTCTGGCAGGCGTCCGAAGTTACTACTTCTGGATCCGGAGGGACTATCGGTCTGTATTTCCCGAGATTGCTGTGGTGTGTCCACCACCATATCGACTGCTTCACTGTACTGGAGACAAAGATGATTTGACGCATCGATACTCCATCCCACTGCCTGAGAAATGAGTTCTGGAGAGGTCTCGTGTGCCACTGGGACCACTGTATCATAGGTATTGTTGCCGACATGGACCCCAGTACACTTAGGCAGGCTCTGGCTGGCAACTGATTTGTCGACAATAGTCTTTGCATTTTCCGCACTAGAGGTTTGACCTTCTCCTGTGGAAGCTGTATCCTGTTTAATCTGGTGTCCAGGTCTGCCCCCAGAAAGACCATTCTCTGTGTAGGTTGCAAACTGCTCTTCCTCCAGTTGACTATCCACCCAAATTTCTGAAGGGTCGCAAGGAAAATCTCCCGGTGGAGAATCAGAGATTCTTGATTTTCTGCTAACAGCAGGATGTCGTCCAGATAGTGGTGGACTCGCAATCCTTTCTCCCTGAGGAAAGCTACCAGCGGCAACAGAATTTTGGTAAATGTCCTGGGAGCCGAGGAAATGCCGAACGGAAGACACTGAAACTGGAAGTGGTGTTGTTTTATGGCAAAACGCAGAAATCTTTGAAAAACCGGGTGAACTGGCACATGAAGATAAGCGTCTGACAAATCTATAGAAAGCATCCAGTCGTTTAGGTTTATCGCTAGAATAGACTGTAAGCTTTCCATTTTGAAGGACTCCACTTGGATGCCTCTGAGTCTCTTGTGGTCTAGCACGGGTCGCAAGTCGCCTGTCGTCTTTTTCACTAAAAAAAAGAGGGGAATAGAACCCTTTCCCTTTTTGGTGTGATGGCACTTCTAGGATTGCACCCTTTTGTCTCAGCTCTGTTATATATTTTACTAACAGGCTCCTTTTGGACAATGAAGACGGAAGCCTGGTTGAGCAGAAGCAGTTTGGTGAAAAACTGTTCTTGAACTTCCATTTGTGACCAAATTTTATTGTGGAAAGTGTCCATAAGTCTTTTATGTGTCTCGCCCAAATTTTGAAAAAGCTTTTCAGCCTGGCACCCACCTGGGACAGGTGGGCAGGCGGATTTTCAAAATGATTTTGGCTGATCCCCAGCCGGAGTGGCCTTGGATTTCTGCAATTTGAAAAAGGAGGGTTTTGTGCTCCTCCAGTCCCTTCTAAACTCCCTACCTGGACGGTAGGATCTGGATTCCCGGTATTTGTCTGGCAAATTACACTTGAAGGCTGGACCTCTCTGTGCCCTAGGTCTTCTGTCGGAAGGGATCAGACCTGATTTCCCTGGAAACTTTGGAGATGGCCGAATTTAGTTTGGCACCGAACAGGTTTGAACCATCGTATGGAATCCTGCACCAATTAGTTTTAGAGGCTGCGTCTGCTATCCATGGCTTCAGTCATAGAGCTCTTCTTGCCGTCACCGAAGCCAGCATTGACCTAGCAGAAGATCTTATAACATGTATCGAGGCCTCTGCCATGAAATCTCCTGCGAGTCTGATCTCCTGCAGGGAAGATATTATTTTTCTCCATCTCGATGCCATCTTTAAGGTCCTTCTCCACTCCGGATGCCCATCCTGAGATGGTTTTGGCCACTGCCGCCGTAGTAATCGCTGGTCTACAGGCCCCTCCAGCCGTGGAATAAGCTTTTTTTAATTCTAGATCCTTCTTTCAATCCAAAATATCCTGGAAAGAGACCGCATCCTCGATCGGTAAGGTTACGGGACGGGCAAGACGCATTAATGAAGAGTCGACGATGGGGGCATTCATTAGGGACCTCACTTTCGCTTCCTTTAAGGGATACATTTTTGCCAGTCTATTGGAGAGGCTAGCTCTCTTATCTGATCTCTCCCATTCGTCCTTGATGAGATCCTCAATAAAAGGAAAGGTCTCCGGATCCCTTTTCAAATTCGAAAAATATTTCCGTACCATAGGCCAGCCAATTGCCTCCTTAACGGATTTCGCAAAAGGTTCCACAAGGGAAAAGTCAAAGCCGGCTGACATATCCTGATTCTCATCCTCAGAGGAGGATTCTGATGTTTGGGTGAGACGAGGTTCCGCAGAGGATGTGCTAGGAACTGCTCTATCCATAGTTGACGTTGCTGACCCCAGCAATGTTTCCCGTACAGACTCCCTAATGAGATCCGTGGCCATTCTAGCATCTGCTTCCTTTTCTCTAGTGGCCTCACTGAAGCAGGAGCGACAAGCAAGCTTGTCTGGCAAAGCGGGGGCACCGCATACCCAGCAGGCATTTGCTGCAGGATGGGCATGGCGGCTCTGATAATGCGAAGGAGGAGATTTTCTGCGACCTGACTGGCTACGGTGTGAGTGGCTATGCCGTGAATCGCTATGCCTTCGGTGGCGTGAAGGGGATCTTGAGCGGCTTCTGCAAGATTTTCTGCTTGAGGTATGGCTGGATCTTCTCCCCTGTCTAGAACTGGTTGTTCTTGACTCAGCCGGGCTGCCGAAAGAAAAAAAAAGGCAGCACTAAGCATCTGGCACTTTTTTTTTTTATCTCCCCTTCAATACGTACCTAACCGGTATAGCCTCTTACCTAACTTGCTGATGGTGGTCTGCGTGGGCAGTGGCCTCCATAAGGAAAAGGGTACAGGACAGTCTAAAACGTAAGAAGGAACGCATAAGCAGGAAGGAACTATTATGATTCCCACCGAAACTTTTTTTTTTTTTTTTTTTTTAATATTTAACTGCTCGAAATGCATAGAAAAATATAAATTAAATATTTATTCATAATTATTTAAATAATATTTTAATATTTAAATTCAAACATAAAATAAATTGACTAAGCAAAAAAAGAGTATAAAGAAACCCCACAGGGACTTACCTTTGGTAGAATTCTGAAATTAGGAATGCAGAGCAGTCTTCAGCTGCAGCCAGCAATACATCATACACTGGAATTACACAGGGACACTGTGTTTTTAGAAAATGGCGCCATACCGCCGCTGAATGACGCTCCGTGCATGCGTGGAAGTGACACGAGCACCCCCGTGCCATCTTGGAAGAGGGAAGCTCTAAAGAAAACATAGGAAAGAAAATCCTAAGACTGGACATGCGCAGTGCGGCGAAACGAACGGCAGTCATGAGGGATAACAGGTACCAGCAAATCCTGCTCCCTCCGCTGGGAAAAACAAGGTAGATATATATTTTCCAAAGAAATTTAACCTAAAGATGCCAGATGTATATACATAGGAAAAGAGAGAGCAAAGGCAAGGAAGGGAATCCACTGCAGATAAAAGCTTCTTTAAAGCTTGTCATATGCCAGCAAAAATGCCCCTTGAGACCACCAGAGCGGGGGGCTCCCTCCATAGAAGCTCCTTTTTAGAGACTGTACAGGAGGGACTTCCAAACAGCAGAGGCTTGAACCTGCTGGGGTGAATGCGGTAGAGGCTTATTCATCTGTAACAGGAAAACTTTGTCCGTCCAACCTGTCAGGTGAGGATAAAAAAAGAGAATGCAGCGGGGGGTCTCCCCTTCAAATGTATAGCTAATCCAATCCTGTCAGGTTGTGGGGGCGGAGTCACAACCCAGTGTGTGCTGCCATGAAGGCGTCAGGAAAGCACTTTATATCGCACATAGTTGTGGAATATAGATTAAAGTTGAGTTATTTTTTTTTTTTGTCTTTTTGCAATTTGCACTTGTATCAATTATTATAGTCGTTTACCAGTTTCATTAGCACTTTAACCCCTTCCCGCCGAGCGTACGCAGATCTGCGTACTCGGCTTCCGGGGGGTATACCGGGATGATGCCCGCACCTGCAGGCATCATCCCGGTACCGTTTTTTACAGCGGGCGATTGGCTATCCAGCCATAACAACCGATGCGGCTAAAAGCCGCTCGGCTGTTATGCCGGAGGAGCGGGAGGGGACGTCCCCCCCTCCCGCCGCCTCTCGCCGCTGTTACCGCTGCTCCCGCTCGATCGGGAGCACCGATCAGTGGTCCGACGCCTCCGGCTGCTGCGGAGGAACTGGAACGAAGCCGTAATCGGCTTCGTTCCAGTCTCCTCATCGTAAACACGGAAGCGACGTCATGACGTCACTTCCCGTTTACTCGGCTGCCAATGGCGCCGGTTTTAAAAAAATATCCGGTATTCAGAATCGCCGTTTTCGGCGATCTGAATACATTGAAGTGTAAAGGAGGGGTGGGGGGTCTTTTAGACCCCCGATCCCTCCATAAAGAGTACCTGTCACCACCTATTACTGTCACAAGGGATGTTTACATTCCTTGTGACAGCAATAAAAGTGATCAAATTTTTTATTTTTTTTTTAAAACAATTTAGTCGTTTTAAAATAAATAAAATAAATAAAAAAAAATTTTTCAAAGCGCCCGCCGTCCCCGCGAGCTCGCGAAGCAAAGAAAACGCATACGGAAGTCGCGCCCGCGTATGTAAACGGTGTTCAAATCACACATGTGAGGTATCGCCGCGATCGTCAGAGCGAGAGCAATAATTCTAGCAGTAGACCTCCTCTGTAACGCTAACCTGGTAACCGTAAACATTTTTTAAAGCGTCGCCTATTGAGATTTTTAGGTACCGTACTTTGTCGTCAATCTACAAGTGCGCGCAATTATAAAGTGTGACATGTATGGTATCTATTTACTCGGCGTAACATTATCTTTCACATTACGCAAAAAAATTGGGCTAATTTTACTGTTTTGTTTTTTTATTATTCATGAAAGTGTCCCTTTTCCCAAAAAGTTGCGTTTAAAACACCACTGCGCAAATACCGTGTGACATAAAATATTGCAACAATCGCCGTTTTATTCTCTAGAGCCTCTGCTAAAAAAATATATATAATGTTTGGGGGTTCCAAGTAATTTTCTAGCAAAAAATATGGATTTTAACTTGTAAACACCAAATTCCAAAAATAGGCTTAGGCCGCGTACACACGGGCGGACTGTTCGCCCAACTTTGTCCGCTGAACAGTGTTTGGGCGGACAGTCCGCTCGTGTGTGGGCTTTCAGCGGACAGTTTCAGCGGACAGTTTGACGAACAAGGTTTTTCGGAAATTCCGTAAAACTGTCCGCTGAAACCTTGTTTGAGCGAACAGTCCGCCCGTGTGTAGGCTTGTTCGACAAACTAAGTTCCGCGCATGCTCAGAAAGGCTTAACACGCCGAAAGTTATAATGCAGTGTATAGGACGTCGTATTTTTCGTCCCGTCGTACGTGCCGTTCACGTCATCGCGCACGGTTTCAGCAAACTGTTCGTTCGTCGTGTGTGGCCATGTCCGTCCATGCTAATTTTGAGCGGACTGTTTGCCGAAACTGTTTGACGGACAAAGTTGGGCGAACAGTCCCCGCGTGTGTACGCGGCCTTAGTCATGAAAGGGTTAATATGGATGTTCACTAATATTAGCACTTTTATTTGTAACCCGCATGTGGTATCTATTGACCATTTTCATGGTGTATTTTGTATATACAATTTGCTGTCATAGGAGAGTGCCATAGCTGGTAATATTTGGTAGTGGCAGCCTCCCTTCTATTACATATATACTTTTTACATTTTATAATTTTAATTTTTATTGCCTCTTCCATCATTATTACCTCTTCCAAAATTATTTTTAATCATTTGTCTCCATAGCGCAAACCTTAAACCCCCCTCCTTTTTTTTTTTTTTTTATCAAATTTGTTGTATGCATATGATGTGTGTGAGAAATAACCTGTTAATATGACAATTTTGTAAAAAAAATAAAAATAAAAAATCTTAATTTTGCAAAGAATTGTGGGAAAAAAATTACAAAAAAAAAATACCTTGGAATGTCTACTTTCTAAAAATGGGTAATTTGGAGGGTATTTGTACTTTCCTGACTTGTTAGGGTCCTTTCACACGGGGATATCCGCTTGCTCAGTGGGGATCGCGGGAGCAATCTACGCTGAGCAGGAAGATGACAGGTCTGTCTCTGCACACTGCACAGGGACGGACCTGTCACAGCGCCACTCTCCCATATGGGAGATCGGGTGACAACGGACCGCATTGTCCGTCGTCACCCGATTCGATGACGGATGGGAAAAATTAGCTTTTACCTCCGTCACACTTTTTTGGATCGGAGAGGCTTGGATGTCAGCGGACATGTCCCTGCTGACATCCGACGCTCCATAGAGCTCTATAGAGCATCTGTTCAGGTCCGCTGAAAATTGGTCTGGGCAGGAAGGGGGTATAAGTGCCCAGTATTGAGGTGGTTAAAAGTTTTTTACTTGCGACACTTATGTACTTGTATTTAATGCATATTTGCATGCAGCACACCTACCTAGCTTCTAGCACTGCCCCTCCCACTTTCAGTCTGAGTGCTGCTGTACAGGAGATTTGCAAGAGTAGATTCCTCATACTTACTAAGGTGACTCTGTTGCTAAAATCAAACTGCCAGTGAAAGTGTCTCCTGCCAAGACGATGAGAAATATCCTTCCCTCTGCGTGTGCACGGTGATGAAGAGAAATTGACACCATGGTTCTTCCTATGAATCCTACAGTGTGGGTTTTTTTTTTCTTGCAGGGGGCATTTTATTGGCAATGTAATTTTGAAATGAGTCACTTTAATGTGGTTAAGCCATCCTGACACCGTGGTCAGTTTATGTGCCTCCATCATCCGCAGCTCTGTCCACCCCCCTCGGCCTGCCTGTCAACTTGTGACACCACTCCCCTCTGGCTGTGCTGAAAAATTATTTTAAATTTTCACACAATCCTCTGTTTAATAATGACAGGTACCCAGTGTATATGCTTTATAGATAAAATGCCGTTCTATACCTTATTTCAGAGCGCCTCTCTCGCTTTGATAGCTACAGTGGGAGGGGCCGAGAATCCCCCGCTGAATATAGTAGGGAGGAGAGAGGCAGCCAGTCACGAGTGCCGCTCTGAAATAAGGTGTCGAACATAATTTTATTTATAAAGCACATACAATGGGCACTTGTCAATTATTAAACAGAGAGGATTGTGTGAACATTTAAAAGAATTTTCAGCAGCCAGAGGGGAGGGGGGAGAGGCGGACAGAGCTGTGGATGATGGCGGCACATAAAACTAAACCACGGTAGCCATGATAAACCGTAGGTCACAACCAGGCAGGATCAGCCAGGTATTTCAGGTGATAGAAAGGGCCAAGCAACGCAACACAACACAAGCACTGTGCTGTATAACATACTTTAAAGAGACTGGATACATAATTTTTTTAGTTAAAGACTAACAAATGCTTTAAGGCCAGAGATTTGTTTTTTTTTATTTTAGATTTCTCTTGCAGATTATTTGTAACATTTTCTTTAATGAAAATTTAGGGCTAATGAAAGATGCTGCAAGACCTACATACTGGATTCCAGACCATGAGATCACAGATTGCTACAACTGCAAAAAGGAATTCAATGTCAAACTCTCTAAACACCATTGCAGAGCCTGCGGTCAAGGTTTTTGTGGTGAATGTTCAAATGATAGAAGACCAGTGCCCTCTCGAGGTTGGGACCACCCTGTCCGTGTCTGCATTAACTGCAGTAAGAAACCTGGTGATCTATAACCCTTTCTTCTCATTACCAGCAGTACCTACTCAGGGCTAGATTATAATGGATTTAATCTTCCTCCTTTTAGGCTTTTGTGCCAGTGCATGCTTGATCTGTCAGCTGTAGTCTCCCCCATGACTGTATCGTCTTATTAAACAAAATGGCACCAAACTTGCTCTGTCCAGGAGACAATACAGCATATAATCTGCACTTTTTTTTATTATTGAAAGAAAAATAAAGTATAATGTAAACTTGTTAATCAGTAACATCAGTCATATGCACCTTGGATGCCGGATCCCATCTTCAATACCCTTATGATATCCTTCAGTAAGAAGGCTGGAATCACCTTACCCTTACTGCCAGGTTCAGTATATCAGAATTTGACGAGGATCCTCAACATTATCAGCATCACATTATGTTTAAATTTGATTACATGGATAGAAATTCTAGTGTGTGTGTGTGTGTGTGCGCGTGTGCAGGAGCAATATTTTAAAGGCTTTATGCATTCATGTTCATATCCTTAGGGAGAAAAAAAAAAGAGACAAGTTTGCCTTGCCCCAGTGATCATTTAGCTATTGTAACAAAGATTATTCAGGTGAATGTTTGTGTCGCTATGTATGAACATCAAGCCAAATTTTCATATTTAGAAATGTATATTTATTGCCCATGTTCCCAGAATATATAAACCAATATAAAAAAAAAATTACTTGAATCATGGTTTTTAGTGTAAAAATATACACCAAGGTGGACTTCGTCCTAAAACGTCTTGTCTTGTTTTTTTTATTTTTTGAATTAAGGTATGTTTAAAAAAAAAAAAAAAAAAAGTATCACACTGTACCGTGGTAGCTAAATAAAACAAAGGAAGACATTTAGATATTACACATTTAAAAATAAAACCCCAAATGCAAAAATTTACTATATTACACCTTACCAATCCTTAGATGTGATAGCTGCATTAGTTGTCCTTTTTTTTAACCTGGTAACTCGATTTAACAGAACAATTCTGTCTTAGTGTAGCTACACTCACTTCTCTATGAAGGAGCAACATAACCATCCTGGGGCAGCAGCATTGTCAATCTGTGGGGACGGATGAGTTAGATGGTCTTTTTAAAATGCACGTCAACCGAATTACATGGTACTTTTGTACTGGGAGAGCAAACGCAGTGCTTTTGTGACCTGTGTTTTTGGGTATCGTTAACTTTTAACTGACCCCCGCAGCAGATCACAAAGACTTTGCAATCTGAATGTGGTGCAGGGACGTGGCTCTCCTGCACTGCATTCATGTGTGAATGAACCCTAAATAGTTTATTTGGGCCAAGCTGATGCCAACGCATTATGTCCTTTACTAATCAATGTGGCTTCTATCAACACTGTTTCAGTTACATGCATTATGGAGCACTGTGTTCTGGGAGCAGTACGGGGACTTCCTGTCTGCTGCTGGAACAAAATCAAATTGGTCCTCTCAACTTTTCACAGCAAGGTTTCTTCTGATTGTAATTCTGTCTGCCTCTCCACCTCGCCAATTTCCATTTCAGCTAATTGGAGGCAGCCTTGTCAAGCTGCCCAAATTATTTAAAGTGTTGGTAAACCTGGAGTTTGGCAGGGGTGCTTACAATGATTTCACACTATCTGTGGTTAATGCAGAATACAGGTTTGTGTCTATTTTGTTGCCCGACAAAATAGACACAAACCTGCACACTAAAACAAAAGTTGAAAAATAGACTTCCTGACAGGATTAACAGGTGAAAATAAAGTGAGGGAATTCTAAAATAAACATAATGCAGCCAGTCATCACATTTAAGGATTGGTGAGCTGCAATAAATTACATTTTTGCTTTTGAGTTCATATACACTTTAAAAGAGCAGTTTGGGATTCATAAAAAAAGAGAGAGCCGGTGACTGTCAGTTACCAGCTCTCTGCTCTGCCCCTCCAGTGAGTCAGCTCACTGGAGCATTGGGTTGTGAAGGGGCAAGAGCAGCTGACTCAGGCTCTGTGCAGCTCCCTGGGAGCCTGTGCCATCTGCCCATCCAGGTGGATCCCAACCATATAGCCAGGATCTTTTCAGAGCCTGGATCGGTTCTGCAACATCAGCTGACTTTCAGCACACTGTCTGCTGAAATTGGGGCAGAGGTGTGAAGAACAAACTGCACTCCATAGAAGTACAGCCAAAAAAGCACTGGCTATACTCCTTTAACTCTAGGGAAACTGTTAAATACACAGTTGAAACACATATCTGTGAACTGTGCTATATGCCAAAGGATTTGTAATTGTGTATAGTCATATCTGTGAATTCTACAGCTAGGAGACTGACACCACTTACTCTTTGCCTTAAGGCATATAGTGGTGTTCCATGGCACTGACTGGACAACAAAGAGTCAACGCAATCATAAATCCACTCTGATCTTATTGTGGAAAAGTTTGTGAAATTACTGTACTAACCAATCATGTGAAAAGCAGCTAACAAAGTCAAGGAAATGTGTAGAAACACAGTGTAGCGCTGTAAACCATCATAAAAGCAACATATTATAAAGTGCATATAACCATAAAATGCTTGTATATAAGAAAAGTGCAAAGTCCTGTGAGTTTGTAAAGGCAAATAGCCCAAATAAAAAGGATTTTGATTTTGAGATGAAACAATAATGGCCGATGTAACACCCAGGAATAGTGTATCCTCCACCCAGGGAACATAGATGAATACTTTTACCAGACGTAGTGGACTCATGTGCCAGTGAGTCATTCAAGCTTATGGCGACTAGTGCCTGGAACTCCCATGGGACAGGATGGAACTGGAACCCAGTTGCGAAACGATCCAAATGCAGGTAGTGGGTGTAAAAGCACCCTGGTTCCAGGTAATGACCTAAGGTGAAGACAAACCCCAGGTAAAGTCTGCAGTGACAGGGCAAATACACTCAGGTGTAAACAAGCAAGAGGGCTGCAGACCCTGCTTGTCTACAGCCAAGTCCATTTGTCCTAAACAGCTGGTACCATTTTATTTTTTTTCAAACGCTAAAGCCTGACTCCTAAAATGTAACTGTTGACTTCTGCGAATAATTTTCTCCCCTCCATGTATTGGATGCCAGACTTATAATTTTCTTTAGCTACGGGCAGTTTCTTACAGCTTTCCTTTAAAACAATTCTTTTATCTCTGCAATTAAAGCTTTAGAATGTGTGGACTGGGCCTACGGGGAGTCCAAAAATTTATTAGAACATTCCTTTTCTGTTTTGATATGAGTGAGTTTTTTTTTTTAATTAAAATTATTGCTACAGTACATAATTGTTTGATGGAATCCACTTTTTCCATATATAGTGGAGAAGTAAATTATTTTGTTTTATCTGTAAGTGCCTTTTCAGCAATTTATAAAGAAAAAAGGAATTTGTTTTTCTTAGTTTATTCTCCTTCATTTTGCAGATGTACTTCCATAAAGGTTCAGAACACATAACAATGTTGTTTTGTTCTAGTATGCTTACTACGGATTTACATTGACCTTTACATTACCGTATATACTCGAGTATAAGCCGAGATTTTCAGCCTCTTTTTTGAGGCTGAAAGTGCCCCCCTCGGCTTATACTCGAGTCATCGCTGTCTGCCCGCTCGATCAGCGTGTCGAGCAGACAGACAGCGGCCATTCTATCATTCAAAAGCCGCGCCTCCGGCTCCGCCTTCGCCTGTGATAGGCGGAACACTGAATTTCCCAGCAGCCTGTGTTCCGCCTATCACGGACATCGTATCATCCTCGTACTACGGACGAGGATGATACGATGTCCGTGATAGGCGGAACACAGGCTGCTGGGAAATTCAGTGTTCCGCCTATCACAGGCGAAGGCGGAGGCTTTTGAATTTTACAATGGCCGCCGAGGCGCCGACGAAGAGGGCACGGGACGGAGGCAAGGCAAGGCACGGCACGGGACGGGACGGGACGGAGGCAAGGCAAGGCACGACACGGGACGGAGGCAAGGCACGGCGGCAAGGCACGGCACGGGACGGAGGCAAGGAGGCAAGGCACGGGACGGAGGCTCGGGACAAAGGCTCGGGACACAGGTAGGCTGGACACACACACACACACATACACACACACACACACACACACACACACACACGGATGGAGACACACACACACAGGGATGGATGGATGGATGGAGACACACACACAGGGATGGATGGAGACACACACACACAGGGATGGATGGATGGATGGATGGATGGAGACACACACACACAGGGATGGATGGATGGATGGACACACACACACACAGGGATGGATGGACGGACACACAGGGATGGACGGACACACAGGGATGGACGGACACACAGGGATGGACGGACACACACACAGGGATGGACAGGCATGTCTCACCCTCGGCTTATACACGAGTCAATAAGTTTGCCAGTTTTTTTGGGGGTAAATTGGGGGCCTCGGCTTATATTCGGGTCGGCCTATACTCGAGTATATACGGTAATAATTTTATTGAATTTGGGTATTTTTGGTTTTAAACATTTTGTCCACTGAGTTGCAAATATGCTTCTCCGTCTCTTGAAACACATGTAAATCGTACTTTGAGAACCATTCCCATGATGCAACTGCCAGAATACCTGTCCTCTGTTTTGTAACCAAAAGTTTGTTACAGTCACAATAGATAACTCTCAGAAGCCAAGTCAAAGGACTTGGTACATCTATAGTAAACTTTATCATTTTCCCCTGTTGTCACTATGCAGAATTCCATGCTGTTGCCCGTTTCAAATTATAATATACATAGAGTGCTCTTGGCAAATAACTAATTTAACCACATGCAAGCTACTATTCAATTTTGTGAATACCATATGTAAAGATCATGGGTCTGAATATTTGGATTTACATCATAATGAACAGGCTTCCCAATAAATAATATTTGCTCTGGCGTTTAGCCTACTTTAATGCCCAATATTAAATGGTATTTGTAACATAACAATTGTATAATTGTTAAAAAGAGCCTTGTAAAGATTAAATTAAAGTTTATAGGTTTATCTTTTTTAGGAAAACGTACAACCATTTTGTTTATTTTTAAATGCAAAGCCATAGCAGCTGTACATTTCTTTTCATTTTGTTTAAATTTAAATACCATCTTTGTTGAGAAAAATTATCTGCTCTAGGTAATGTGCATTGTATGGATTTTCTGCTTCTTCTGTTTTGAAGAAAAAGCTGTTTCAACATGTCCTTTCCAGACTAATTCTCCCCCCCCCCCCCCCAAATCTGCTAGTTGTTCTTGAAGTTCTTATTGCGTTATTCTTTTAATTAACAAACACCACATACCTAACACACACAACCTTGCTGAAACAGTTCCATTCACCCACTGCAAAGCAGTACAGCGTAACTACTACTTGCGTTTTAATGAAAGAGCTGGGGTGAATGCATCCCTTTTGAGGCTTCATGTACACAGGAAGTTATTACAACCTCTCCTGAATGATTTACCTTGACAGATAGTAATCCACATTTAAAACATTTGCATTTTAAAAAAACAAAAAGCCAAAAATGAAAAGCGCCTGTAGACAAAACACGAGTTATCGCGTTTAGCGAATGAAATGCCTTTTTGCGTTCCAAAAAGTCTCTAAACTCAGCTGCCTAGAAATGACTGTAAATGACCCTGTCTACGTGTACTGACAAGATAACAGAGAAGAGTTCAGGAGCAGTTGAAAAAAAATGCCCAGTTGCTCAATTTACCAGCAGCAGTGTACATGAGGCCTTAGGGGAGAAAAAAAAAAAAAAAAATATATATATATATATATATATTAGGCCTTAGGGGAGAAAATAAAAAAATATATATATGAGGCCTTAAGGGAAAAAAAAAATGTGTATGTATATACATTTTTTTAACTCTCGGGAATTATCCTACCAAAAACGATCTCCTATCACATGGGTTGCCTAAAATTTTACTTGTATCTTTGTGCAAATTACTGAAAAAAAAAATCATTGAGCCAATCATACAAGCAGGCAATTACATTTTAAGAGGCGTTACGTTCTTCAGTGGTGTACAGAAAGCCTTCAGGTTTACATACAATGTTTAACATTTTTGGAAAATTACAGAGATTTCAGGCTTCAATACCAAAACATTTCAAAATAGCTTGTGTAGCAATTGTATATGCTCAAATGTGTGTGTATATATATATTTTATTTTTTTACAAAAGTGGAGTTCTCCTTTAAATTTTATTTTACCAATACCAGAAACTACAAATCTATTTTAGGGCTTGGTGTATTTATGAAATCATTCATATTTGAAGAGCAGTCTAACATAGCTATCATATGCTCCCATGCAACCTGGACTTCAGTGGGGCTGCATCTGCTGAGCAAAGTAGGCAATCCTCAAGAATTTCACTATCAGAGATGTACTCTCCAGTGACTAGAGAAAATGTGAGACTATAGAAGGGAAAGATAATTTCAGCAATTCCAATCAACCTGTCCATTAATAATTAGCATAACACTAGCAAATACATAAGCTTTCCAGAGCAAGAAAATTTAAACGGAAGGACAACGAAAAGTGTTTTAGCTATGTTAGGTTGTAAAAAAAATGACAAGTCCATCTAGTTCAATGAATAAATAGAAAACCTCCATATACACAATCCTATCTCCATTATCACAATCCTACCCACAGTTCAGAGAAAAGGGGAAGAAAAAAACCCCTGATAAAGCATGATCCCATTTTTTTCCAGCAGGGAAGAATCCCCCAGGAGGCAATCATATATTCCCTGGATCAACTACTGGTGTTATTACCTATAAATATTAGTATTCAGTTATATTTTGTGCATTTAGAAATACATCTAGCTCTTTTTGTTTTAAAACAATATACTGAGCTGTCCAGAACTAGTTTTAAAGGAAGTCTATTTCACCTCTCTTACTGTAAAGAGGCCTTTCCATATGCTGTGGTTAAATTGCTTTTGCTCCAGCTGTAAAGAGTGCCAGCTTGTCTTCTGCAATGACCTGAAAGTGAATAACTAGACATTAAAGTGGTTCTAAAAGATTTTTTTTATTTTACTTTAATGCATTCTCTGCATTAAGGTATTAAAAACAAAAACCTGTGTGCAGCTCCCCCTTACACTTACCTGCGCTAGATCTTAATCCAGCACTGTGGCCAAAATTAGTGGAACTCTCTCCTCCCTGGATAATGAGGCATCAGCAGGTGCTATTTGCTTTCAATCACAGCCAGTGAGGAGAGAACGGGGGTGGGACTAAGCCTCACTGTGTCAATGGACACATGGTGCATGGGCCCGGGAGTGAGCCTGCATGAGTGACCCCATTGCAAGCAGCTTGCTAAGGGGCACATAGGGGGGAAGGCATTAACCGTGTTGGGGGGAGACCCCAGAAGGGCAGGATTGGGGCTGCTCTCTGCAAAACCATTGTAAGTATCACATTTTTATTTTAATGCCTTTAGAATTTAGGTTCACTATATGGACCACCTATGTATTTATACAGGTTGATCATATCGCTCTCCCTTAATCTCCTCTTCTTGAAGGAGAATAAATTCCATCCAGTTAATCTTTCCTCATAGCTGAGCGCCTCTTATCAGTTTGGTTGCCCTTCTCTGTCCTTACTCCAGTTCCCTTTTTGTGAAACGGTGCTCAAAACTGAACTGCATATTTCAGATGCAGTCTTACTAATGATTTTTACAGGGGAATAATTATACCTCTCTCTCTCTCTGGATTCTACCTCTTAATACAAGAAAGTATTTTGCTAGCTTTAGAAACAACATGCTATTATTAAATGTATTGCCCTACCAGACTACCCCAATTCTCCTCCACACTATTAACTCCCTTAGTTCTTCTCCTCAAACACAAGGCCCATGGCCTAATCTGGTCCCCCAAGCCATTTCATGTGGCCCTTGCCTCAGGGCTTTTTCTCAGTTGGAATGTTGTGGAACAGCTTTTGGTCTCTGCTCACCACTGTAACTTGTAAACACAAAAATCTTCCGTGTTTACTCTCACAGATCCCTGCAAGAATTCACGGTGGGGCCAGATGCTGACTAATGATCTCCCTGCAAGTGAAAAATAGAGGTGGAGCTGCCTACACTGCCAGGAGGTACTAGACCTGTGATGGTCGAACCTTGGCACCCCAGATGTTTTGGAACTAAATTTCCCATGATGCTCAACTACACTGCAGAGTGCATGAGCATCATGGGACATGTAGTTCCAAAACATCTAGGGTGCCAAGGTTTGCCATCACTGTACTAGATCTTAGCTGGGTAGGTGAGCTGCGACAAAGATTTTTTTCACTTTGTGCACAGTGCACTCCTCAACCCTGCACTCTGTATGTAGCACACTCCTTAACCCTGCAAGCCATGTACTCCAATCTATCTGATTAGACATATGGGGTTGGTTTACTAATGGCAAATCCACTTTGCACTGCAAGTGCACTTGGAAGTGCAGTCGCTGTAGATCTGAGGGAAAGCTCTGTCGATTTTATCAACCGATCATGTATAAGCAAAAAGGCTGTTTTTTTATTTTCCTTGCAGGTCTCCCTCAGATCTACAGCGACTGCACGTCCAAGTGCACTTGCAGCGCAAAGTGGATTTGCCTTTAGTAAATGAACCCCATAGTCTTACAGATAAACCCAGGCCCTTTGAGGGAAGCCATAATGCTGATGCAGCCTGCAAGTAAACTGAGTGTGAATCCCCTGTCCTAGAATGTACGGTGCATAAATGTTTTAAGCCCTCAATTGCAAAAGTTTACATTTATCAAGATTAAACCTCATTTACCACATAGTTGTCTAATTCAATAATACACTGAAGTTGGATTGTAAATTGGAAACCTACTATAAGGACATTATTCCACTGCATAGCTTGGTGTATTCTGCAAACACTTAAATAGTACGTTCAATTCCAATCTCTATATCATTTATAATTGTGTTAAAAAGTAACTTTCCCATCACTGAACCTTGCTTGCACCATGAATACCTTAGACCAGGTCTGTTCAAAAGCATGCGGCCCAACACAAAATCATAAACTTTTTTTTCTTATAAAAATGCATATACACTTCACAAAGAAAAAATTTACAGTGTCTTTTTACTGGACTTTTATAAGTTTTATCTTCCCAAAGAAAAATATCCCACTCTTCACGATCACGTCATCAGTTTTCAGAAGCATCTATATTAGTGAGCAATTATGTTCAAGGATGAAGCACGCGAAGTGCGAAATTAGAACTAAAATATGTGATAAGCACCTTGAGACTTGCTACTACATTCATATTAACGCATTCGTTTATCAAAAACTGTGTAAAATATTGCACTAGTTTTATGTTGGCCTCTTTTACTTTTATAATAAAAAATGAAGTTTTAGTATTAAGATAGGTACATTATGTATATCCGTGATCATTAACTTGTGATCCTGCTTGACTTTTTCTGCTCATCAGCTATCCTTATTGTTAGGTTATTTTATGTGTGACCAAAGACAATTCTTCTTCCAGTGTGGTCCAGTAGGGTCAAACGGTTGGACACCCCTGCCTTACACCAGAGAATGAATTATTAATCAGTATTGTAAATACAATCTTTTAGCCAGGTGTTTGCAAGATGGCTTTCTTTTACTAGACCAAAATAAAAAGAGAGTTTAGTTAAATTGTTTAGTTTACATTCTTCTTTAAAGCAGAGTTCCAGCCTTTAAAAAAGATAAATAAAAGTCAGCAGCTACAAATACTGTAGCTGCTGACTTTTAATATAAAGGAAACTTACGTGTCCAGGTATCCTGCGATATCAGTACCCCAGCCGATTCGTCCATCAGCTGTGGGTGCTGGCATCTTCACTAAGGAAAACAGGAAGTAAAGCCTTGTGGCTGGGGTGTGGCCGGATGTCGATGGGAGTGGACGTGTGTGAGGCGTGAGAGCATGGTGCTGCTCTGCCCTTCGTTGCCCTGCCTGCTCTGATGTCTTCGCTCTGATCCCCCCTGGATTATCTGATGCCGCCTAAGGCCCCTCAGTGTATAGCACTTGTATGACATTCAGGCCCTTATGCCTAGGCACATATTATTGCTTGACGGCTCAAACTGAGCGGCTGTAGCTTGCTACCTTCAAGTTTGTGCGGTTTGTGCTGGAGTACGGGGACCGCTGCTGTCCGTGTGGAGCTATCAGAAAGGGGGCCGAGAGTCTCGCGAGATCTCGAGCGGCTCCTGGACTCCCGCGACGCTGCGGAGCTTCTCCCTCCGCTCCGCTCGAGCTTGGTGCTCGACACGTGTGGCGTGCCCGGCACCTTAGGCTCTGGGCGGCGGGTTGGCTGGCGCGCGGTGTGAAGGTGAGAGGGGACTCCTGTGTAGAGCTCCCTTTCCCCCGCTCTCCTCCGCTCTCCCCCCCTCGTTTACTGCTCTCTGCCTCCTCTCCAGACTAGTTGGAGTGGCTGGTGAGACAAGAGGCAGTGAATTGAAATTTATACTGACAGCGTTGCCTGTCTTTTTTTCCTTTTTTTTTGGGGAGAGAGTGGAATATCTGGATAGCTTGGATGCCCTGCATGGACCTGTGGAACGCTATATGGCTATGAACCAGTAATTAAGATAAGTGCTTTTTCTCTTTCTTGTTCCTAGTTACTCTTGAAGTGAACCACTGATTGGAACTGCGGTATTTTGAATATATGCTGATATACACAAATAACAATATTTTGCTATAGCACTGAATCCGTTGCTGTGGGGTTATTGCTTGAGGACTGAACAAGTGTCATCTACACAAAGAGAGACATTACAACAGCTCGGCTCCCTCCCTCTCCCCTTTCCCTTCTTTTTTTTTTTTTTTTTTTTTGGAACGTGTTATATTATTGTTTCCCTGCCTGATCAGTTGATAAGTGGAAGTTGATTATTTGCATGGTGGGCTCGCTTGTGGCTATTTAAGTTAATCATGTCAAGAAAAAGGTCCCCTGAGGACCAAATACCTGCAGAGGGTCAGCAAATCACCTGTGCCGCTAAGGACAAAACTAATCAAATGTCGGCAGCGGCAAAATTGGAGCGCTACGCCCATTCTGGCCCAGCCTCACCCAGCAATTCAAGCTCTCAGCAGGGAAATTTACATAATAAAGACATCAAAAATTCTTCTACTGATAGAAGGAGTCAAGGCCAGTGTCTGGCCAACCCCATTTTACCAGCTGCTAAATTAGGGGGCAGTAGGGGAGGGGGAGGAGGAAAACTACCAATAGCAACAATAAATTTGGAAACAACGCTAAGTAGCTCCCATGCATTGATGCCGAGCAATGTGGATGAGGAACCCACATTAAGAGACATTTTGAACGCAATTAAGGAATGTAAAAACTCGATATCCAATTTTGATGAACAGCTAAGATATATAAAGAAGGAACTATTGTCCATGAGACAGGAATTGAATAGGACTATACTAAGAACTACCGAGCTCGAGGAACGCATGGGTGCGATGGAGGATGAGTTGAGGCCTATGAGGCTGGAAATTGATTCATTCAAAAAATCAGCTATTATACAAGCGGATAAATTCGATGAGATGGAGAATAGGAATCGAAGAAACAATATCAGGGTGCTAGGTCTCCCTGAACACTGTGAGGGGACTAATCTGATAGGTTTTCTTGAGGGGTGGTTCCGAGAACTCTTCGGGGCGGCAACATTTACCCCGATATTCGCAATAGAACGGGCACATCGTACCCCGGGAAAAACCCGCCATATGGGGGAGCGCCCTAGGCCTATAATGCTCAAGATTCTTAATTACCAGGATAAAGTATCCCTACTGCGAGAGGCCAGAATGAGGGGAGACATTAGGTTTAAGGGAGCTAGGGTTTCTTTGTATCCTGATTTTTCTCCTGACCTTCAGAAAAGAAGAGCTGAATTTATACCAGTCAAAAGAGAAATGGTTAAATATAAGTTAGAATATGCACTCCTCTATCCAGCCCGCTTAAGGGTGATTGCACTAGGAAAGACGTTCTTTTTCAATACGCCAGAGGAAGCATCCCAATGGTTAGATGAAAGTAAAAAAGACTTATAAATACACGTTACAGGGCAGTTAGATGGTTTTCAAGGGATTCGGGGGTATATATTTTTTGGGGGGGGGGGTGGATAGGAATAAGGGGTACGTTTGTTGAAGAAAATTTTTTTTTTTTTTTTTATATTTGTATTATGCACAATATGGGTGGGGGGCAGGGGTTGAGTAGCAAGGGTGTGTGGAGTACAAGTGGGTATTTGTAGTGGGGGACAAAGGGTTCCCAGGAGTGGGTGAAGACTGGGGGTGAGAGCACCCAGTAGGATTGGTATGGGTGAGTGGTGGGAGTGTTGTAAGAAGGCCACAAATGTACCCCTAGGGGGTAGCCCTAAGGGGCAAGGGGGGTGGGAGAGGGAGTTTGGTAAAAGGGGAGGTGGGAGAGATGAGGTGGGAAGGGGGGGAAAGGGAATAATAACAAAAACAACACAAGGACACATAAATTTGGGCGGGAGAGTTGGGAAGGGAGGGTGGGGTAAGGGAATGACAATAAAGTAATACAAGGATACACAAATTTGGAGATGCATTATTTAGAAGGGGATGGGAGAAAATATTATGCACTATATAGAGCACATATAGAGCACATGTATGCACTATATGGAGCACATGTATGTAAAAGGGAAAGGTCTTTTTTGGTATTAATATATTTACAAATTTTTTCTCTTTTTTTTACTGTCTTTTTTAAAAGAAAACTGTCTAATTTATAGGTTGCTAAGTAGTGATGCAGGTGAAAAGAATTAGGATAGTATCGTGGAATGTGCGGGGCCTGGGAGATCCGACCAAAAGAAAAATGGTCTTGTCAGTTTTAGAGGGTAAAGGACTCGGATTATTATGCCTCCAGGAGACTCATTTAACGGGTGATACGATTCGGTGTCTACAAGGTCGGAAATTCCAGACCCAGTTCCATTCCGTATTCTCAACCTATGCAAGAGGGGTTAGCATCCTTGTTGATAGGGCGGTTCGGTTTTCCTGTTATAATAGCTGTATAGATGTAGAGGGTAGGTATATTTTTTTATATTGTCAAATTGAAAATAATCCCTACGTGATAGCAAACATGTATGTTCCTCCTCCATTTAAATTGGAAATTTTATATGAGTTATTAGCCTTCGTAATAGATAAACCTGATATCCCTGTGATAGCAGTAGGGGACTTTAACGAAGTTTTGGATAAATCCTTGGATAGGTTCCCAACTGTAAATACATCAACGGTGAAAGATGCAACGAGGTTAGCTCGCTTCCTACATGAAGCTGGCCTATGCGATGCATGGCGCACTCGGCATCCGGGGGAGCGACAATATTCTTGTTACTCAGCAACTTTTTCTACATTATCCAGACTTGACATGGCTCTGGTGAATAGCAGTGCGATGTTACGAGTGGACGAGGTAGAATATGGCCCGAGAGGAATCTCGGACCATTCCCCCTTAACACTGACACTTTGTGTAGCTAAGAAACAATATTCTGGCCAATGGAAAATGGACCCCGTATGGTTGGAACTAACGAAGGATACGGATTGGGTGACAACTATGTTAAAAGAGTTCATCAAGGTTAATATGGGTACAGCATCAGGAGGGGTTGTTTGGGACTCTTTAAAGGCCTTTTTAAGAGGTCTTTTTATTCAACAAATTGCTAGAAATAGGACCGAGATGAAAAAACAGGAAGAGGAAGCCACTAAGGCGGTATTAGAGACAGAAAGACAATATATTATAAATCCGAATCCTATAACACAGAAGGCTTGGCTCGATAAACAGCAAGAATTTAAGACAATTATTAGGCATAAGACGGATAACAGACGTATATTGCAGAAACAAGCAAATTTTGGGGAGGGAGAGAGAGTGGGGCGAATGCTGTCATTGCTGGTTAAAGTGAATACGGCCCCCTCAACGATACTATCAATTAGGACCCCAGAGGGAGAGACTACTTTTGAACCATCCACTATTAATAACACATTTTATTATTACTATAGCTCACTATATAAATCTCAAGGGGGGAGTGAAGGGGGAGCTACGGCTGCCTTTCTGGGGAATCTGAATATGCCAACAGTAACAGCAGAAGATTTAGTAACATTGGAGGCCCCGATTACTATCGAGGAACTCCAAAGAGCGGTGGCAGATATGCCTAATTTAAAAGCACCAGGACCCGATGGATTACCAATCGAGGTCTACAAGAGATATGGGGAGATCCTGCTGCCACAATTATTGGAGACACTGAGGCAGTCCTTGGAGTGTGGAGCCTTGCCTTCCTCGATGTTGGAAGCCACTATAGTGGTTATCCCTAAAGAAGATAAGGACCCTATGGACCGGGCCTCATATCGCCCGATCTCGCTTTTGGGATCAGATGTTAAAATATTAGCAAAGGTGCTTGCAACACGCCTAAAAAGAAGTGTCCATAAGCTCATTCACCCCGGCCAATCGGGTTTTATCCCGAATAGATCTACTAGTATCAATATCCGTAGACTGTTTCTGAATGCCCAGATTCCGGTAGATAATGGAAGCTCCAGAGCAGTTTTGACTCTGGATGCAGCCAAAGCATTTGACAACCTCGAATGGGAATATCTATTTAAAGTGCTTATCAGATTTGGGTTTGGACCAAACTTTTTTAAATGGATAAAATTGCTTTATACAGACCCAAGAGCGAAAATTAAAATTAATAATGAGCTCTCTGAGACTTTCCTATTGGAACGAGGCAGGGGTGCCCCCTCTCCCCCTTGTTGTTTGTTTTGGCGGTGGAGCCATTGGCCATCGCTATTAGGGCTAGCCCTGATATACAGGGATTTAGGAGAGGACAGGTAGAGGAAAAAATTGCATTATTTGCCGATGACATTTTGCTTTTCCTGGGGGATGCTCAAGCCTCATTGAAAATGGCAATGAAGATGATTAGAGAATTTGGTCTCATATCAGGATTAACCATTAATTGGGATAAATCCGCTCTGTTGCCACTGGAACGGGGGTTTATTTGCGCTCCCCAGGATATTCTGAATTTGAAACAGGTTGAGAAGTTTAAATATTTAGGGGTGTGGATTACTAGGGACGTAAATTCTTACCTGGAAGATAATTTATCTCCTCTCCTAGTAAAACTAAAACAAAAGGCCGATATTTGGAGTCGCCTCCCCCTTTCGATGGCGGGCCGCTGCAATTTGGTTAAGATGGTATGGCTCCCTCAAATTCTGTACCTCCTTCATAACTCACCATTATGGATTGGGGAAGGATGGTTTAAGAAAATAGAATCCTTATTTAGACTTCTTATATGGAAAAAGGGTCCATCGAGGATTAGCTTACGGACTTTGCAGCTGCCGTTGGAAGAGGGGGGGTTGGCGATCCCATATCCTAGACTCTATTACTTAGCGGCCCAGCTGCAGCATTTAGCTGGAGCAATAGCAATAAATTAAGCTAATCCCTGCCACAAGCTATTAATGCTAGGACGTCCACACAATATGCTTGTGGAGGCGTTAGAGGCAAATTCATTTAATATGCATTGCCCAACAACTACTCAGGTTACTAAACTCTGGAAAACAGTAAAGGCCCTATTGGGATATCAGAAGATATCCGTGTTGGCTCGCCTATGGGATAATAGAAACTTAGACGAGCTATTTAAAGTTGAAAGATGTAAGGAATGGGAAACTCAAGGGATACATAAGCTAGCGCAAATTGTTCAGGGTTCAGCTATTAGGTCATTTGCTGACTTAAGATCTGAATTCTCCTTATCAAACCGCTCATTTTACAAATATCTCCAGGTCAGACACGCAATTCAGGCCCAATTTAGATCGCAGGAGATACAGTTGATCCAGATCCCGGTGATATCTCAAATTATGTCTCGAGATACGTTTAAAGGCTTGATTTCATTCATATATACTAGGCTGGGGGATAAAT
Source organism: Lithobates pipiens (assembly GCF_037356315.1). Taxonomy (NCBI): domain Eukaryota; kingdom Metazoa; phylum Chordata; class Amphibia; order Anura; family Ranidae; genus Lithobates; species Lithobates pipiens. The sequence goes on from NW_027507791.1 coordinate 89,068,460, forward strand.
TGTTAGATCGAAGCGGTATGATCAAAAGTAAAAGGAAATGGGAGAGGGACGTGGGACCAATGTCCGTACCCGACTGGGAGTGGATAATGGATCAGGGAACCAAGGTTTCTATTTCTCCGGCACAGAAAGCCTCCCAACTTTTCTTTTTTCACCGGGTATATCATACACCTAGGAAAATGTTTAAAATGGGGTGGAGAGACAATGATCAGTGTCCTAGATGTGGTCGGGTTAGAGACTTCATCCATATGTTTTGGAGGTGCCCGAAGCTTTTTAGATACTGGACACGGGTAATAGAGCATGTGAATGAGATCTTTAGCTTGACACTGGATGCAACAGCGAGGACCTGCTTGTTGGCTATGCCGGAGGGATATAAAATCCCTAAAAACTTATTTACACCAGTTACTAGATGCCTTTTTCAGGCAAGGAGGCTAATTGCTCAAAATTGGCAGTCACATTCTAGTCCATTACCTGAAACATGGCTGACGAATATAAGGAAGATAATTAGTAATGAAAGGGTTTTTTATACTAAACAGGGTAATAGTAAGAAGTTTGAAAGGATATGGAGCTATGGATTGATGAAATTAGGGATCCCCTTATAGGTAGTCGAGTAAAATCGTGTGTCTCGTAGTCTGTATATCCCTTTTTTCCATGTTTTTTTTTTTTTTTCTCCTCCAGGTTGTTTAGTGTGTTTTTTTCTATATACGATGAGGGGTGGGGGTGGGTTTGAGAGGAGGGGGGGTGGGGTAGGGGAGAAGCGGGTAGATTAAAACACCTAGGTGTAGAACAAGAGAAATAACCATGGTGGTTAGACTAAGAAGAGCCGTAGGCAGAGAGACTCGATAACTTGGCTGTTTACTTGTAAATCAATTTTATTTAATAGAACACATTTGAATAAATAAGCCACAATGATGTGTAATGTGGGAGGAGATATAGATGAACCTAAAAGTGAATTGAGTCTCCCGAATAAACTCACTGAGTGAGTTTAAAAAAAAAAAAAGCCTTGTGGCTTCACAACCTGTTTCCTACTGCGCTTTCTGATTGCTCTTGCTATTCTTCTGGGATACCTATTATAGTAAAGTGGATAAAGTCCCAAATATGTTAGGTTTCCTTGGTATATATATGGGCTAAGGGCCGATTGTTTTTTTTTTTTTAGTTCTTTTCAACGGCTCTATTGAAAGAGTGTGATGGATTAAAAAAAGGCACTAGCAATTGCTTGGATGTCATATTGCCTATTGCATGGATAGGCTATCATATTCCTTATTCCACAGTATTTGTGTTATATGTAAAGTGATACAAGTCTTTCTTAACAGACATAAGGATGCCAGGAACAGTCTGTCTTTTCCCTCCTAAGTGGGAAGAAAACACCACACTTGGTATAGTGTCCTTAGATGCTGGATGTGGAGAAGGGATAGTCCGGAGCAGTCTGGTATCTTGCAGGTTCCAAATTCTTGTGTAGCAGTCCTGGCCAACTGAACAAAAAGTTAAACACAGGCATTAGTAGTATTCACTACCATACATATATATGTACTTTAATAAACCTTTTTTTTTTTTTTACCACAACCAAGCATTTTCCCTTCATTTTCAGGACTTAAAACTTCATGAATTGTTGCACGTTAACTCCTATGAAAAGTATTTACGTTTTATTATAATAGAACAGTCATTTTCTGTAGATTTGATTTTTATTAATTGAAAATAGACCTTTTCCTGTGAAGGTGAAATTGATCTCCCTAAAATTATTTAAATTTAGTACAATGAAAAACACAACGTATTGTATAGGTAAAAAGCTTTTAGTTGGTATTTAGAAGATTCCCCAATTTTTTTTTTTTAACGCGCTAATTCTGTGGTTATCATTTAGATCCTTCAGCTTTACTAATGTGTGAACTACTGTCCCAAAACAGTGTAGCTGATGTAAGAACTCCAAAGCTGCCTACTTATTCCAGGTCAGTAACTAAGTAGGAAAGCTGGAACATCAGCATTTTTATACAATAGCAGCAAGGGTGACAGTTTACCTTTTAAATTCCATACATACCAGCAATGAGCAATCCTTCCTCTTCTATAACGTGCAGTGGTAAATAGGCATAACTATTGTTATGTCCCTCATAGTGCTGTAAACATTTTACCATTCTCATATCCCACAATTTGATCTGTAGAAAATAAATATATGAGGCTGGATATTTTGAGGTGCCAGACACAAAAATAATGTAAATATTTTTAACAGTAACTTCTGGTTGCATATTACACAGTTTAATCAAGTTCTATAAAATTATCTGTTAATGTACCTGTCCAGACATATCGGAGACCATCAAGTAATTTTCATCCTGAAGAAGACGTAGACAAGTGATGGCAGAGTTCTGGAGGAAAGATGTCCCCTTTTTCCAGTTAGATGGAGAAAGCGCAGGGACACGCATATCAATAGAGAATACTTCTCCAGAGCGACACCCATTATAAAGCAGTAAGTTCTGAAATGAGAATATATCTCTCAACTCAAAAAGATCGTGCAAAATATAACATTTTTATAAAGTAACAAACTTACCAAAGGCTAATATAGCAAGAGATGTCAATTTTAATTAGCACAGTTTTTTTACTGCACTAACAATGCCTCAGCTCTCATTCACATGGACCTTTTGCATTAAACACAGTTGAAACTGATCTGGGATATACACTATATTGGCAGATGTTTTGGGATGCCTGACTTTGCACCAACATGAACTTTAATGGCATCCTAGTCTTAGTCCATAGGGATCAGTATTGAGTTAGCCCACCCTTTGCAGCTATAACAGCTTCAACTCTTTTGGGAAGGCTGTCCACAAGGTTTAGGAGCGTCTCTATGGGAACGTTTGACCGTTCTTCCAGAAGCGCATTTATGAGGTCAGGCACTGAGATGTTGGATGAAAAGGCCTGGCACGCAGTCACCGCATTAATTCATCCCAAAGGTGCTCTGTCGGGGGTTGAGCTCAGGACTCTGCACAGGCCTGCCAAGCTCCTCCACCCCAAACTCGCTCATGCACACTATATTGCCAAAAGTATTGGGCCACCCTTCCAAATCAATTATAGTGTGGGGTTGGGCTTGGAGCCTTAGTTTTAGTTCCAGTGAAGGGAACTCGTAAGGCGTCAGCATACCAAGACATTTTGGAAAATGTAATGGTCCTAACTTTGAGGGAACAGTTTGGGGATGGCCCCTTTTAACATGACTGAGCACCAGTTCACAAAGCAAGGTCCATAATGACATGGATGAGCGAGTCTGGGGTGCAGGAACTTGACTGGCCTGCATAGAGTACTAACCTCAACCCGACAGAACATCTTTGGGATGAATTCAAGTGGAGACTGCGAGCCAGGCCTTCTCGTCCACAATCAGTGCCTGACCTCACAAATGCACTTCTGGAAGAATGGCCAAACATTCCCATAGACACACTCCTAAACCTTGTGGACAGCCTTCTCAGTCAAGTTGAAGCTGCAAACTCAATATTGAACCCTACAGACTAAAGCCTCATACACACGATAGGACTTTGTACAAACTTTCCCTTGGATTTTTGTACAAAGGGCGTCGGCCCTGAACTTGTATTGCATACACACAGCAGGACTTTTTCAGCCAACTTTCACCAAATCACATGTTTTTTCTGCTCTTTACCACCACCTTTGGTCAACTTCTGTATTGTTGTCTGATCTTTTGCATTGGTTCTGAGCATGCCTGCTTGTACTTTGTACAAAAGTCCTATGGTTTTCTGTACACTCAGACTTTGCTCCATCGGACTTTTGTTGCCAGAAAGTTTGTCCTTTCGCGCAGCCAACAAAAGTCAGATGAAAACCAAAAAAGTTTGTCTGATGGAGCGTACACACGGTCAGATGTTGCTCCAAAACAGGTAATTTGCATGTTTGTTGTCAAAAAGTCTGATTGTGTGTATGGGCCTTAAGACTGGGGGGTGTCCCAATACTTTTGGCAATATAGTGTATTAAGGACACAGACATTCAATTAAAGTGGGGTTATATGAATGAATGAATGAATGAAATACTTATATAGCGCACAATGCGAACTGAATCGCCTCTAGGCGCTGTGGCGAGCTTTGATCATCTGCTAAAAGAGGAAGGTCTTGAGTTTTTTCCTAAAAGCCAGGTGATTTTCTTCCAGGCGGATGTTGATTGGTAGAGCATTCCATAGCCGAGGCCCTTGGACAGCGAATCTCCGATCCCCCTTGGATTTATACCGGGCTTTGGGCACGAGGAGGAGGTTTTTGTTGGCTGATCGAAGACTGCGGTTTGGTGTGTAATGATTTATTTTCTCCATTAGGTATTGCGGAGCTTCTCTATGCACGCATTTGTGGGTGAGGCAAAGGGTCTTGAACGTGATCCGATTTTTTACGGTTAGCCAATGTAAGCTCCTCAGTGAAGGAGAAATGGATTCCCAGGGTTTTTTTCCTGTTATCAGCCTTGCCGCTGTGTTTTGGATCAGTTGTAATCGCGCAAGTTGATATTGTGGTAATCCTATGTAAAGCGAGTTTGCGTAGTCCAGTTGTGAATTAATGATTGTTCCAACTACCACTGCTTTGTCATTCTTTGGGATAAAAGGGATGAGTCTGCGAAGCATGCGCAGCAGATGGTGAGATCGACTGACTACTGTTCCTATTTGCGCATCCATTGACATTTGTGCGTCTAAAATAACCCCGAGACTCTTCGCTTTGGTCTTTGGGGAGATAGTCTGCCCAAAGACGGTTGGTGGAGACCAGGAGGTTTTGGTTGCGGGCTTATGATTTTGGTGTAAGATAAGAAGCTCTGTCTTTGATTGGTTCAGCTGGAGGGAGTTGGTGGTCATCCAGTCCTCTATTGATTTGAGGCAGTTTTCAAGTTGTTGTTGGTGATCTTTTTTTCCATTGATCCGGAAATAAAGTTGCGTGTCGTCAGCGTAAGAGTGGAAGCAGAGATCTGAGCATCTGATGATTTGAAGGAGTGGGCGAATGTAAATGTTGAAGAGAACGGGTGACAACGGAGAGCCTTGAGGGACTCCGCAGGTGACTGCCCGAGTTTCGGAGAGGAATTTTCCTAGTTTCACTGTCTGTGACCGATTTCCTAGGAAGGACGCGAACCAATGGAGATCTATGTCTTGGACTCCGGCTACTTCTGTGAGGCGGACGAGTAGAGTATTGTGATCTACTGTATCAAACGCTGCACTTAGGTCTAGCAGTACGAGGAGACACGGCTCTCCGTCATCTGCCGCTTCGAGGGCGTCATCCCAAATCTTGAGGAGAGCTGTTTCTGTTCCATGACCCGGGCGGAAGCCTGATTGCAGCGGGTCCAGGAGTTTGTGAGTATCCAGGTGAAGTTGTAGCTGATGTACTACAGCTTTCTCCATGATCTTAGAAATGGTGTTGAGGCTTGTAATTGGCCTACGGTTGTTTGGATCCTGAGGGTCCAGGTTTGGTTTCTTGAGTAGAGGTTTGACGATGCCTTGTTTGAGGATGCTGGGAACAATCCCTTCGTGGAATGATCGGTTTATGAGGTGAGTTATGGTTGGAGCCACGATGTCGGAGCATTCTTTCAGTAGTTTTGTGGGGATGATGTCAATAGGTGAGGTACTGTCACGCAGTTTATTAATGATGTTTTTTGCGGTGTCTACGGTAATTGGGGATAGTGAAAATTTTGGCGGTTGCGGTATGTTGGTGCGGACATCCTCTTTATGTATTTGCTGGCTGAGGTTGGATGTTTTCTTCTGACAAATTGTTTCCCTGATGGTTTTGACTTTATCGATGAAAAAATCCGACAGTTTGTCACAGTAATCCTGGGATTCGCTTTCTGGGGGTTCTAGGCACACCGGATTCATTGATTGATTAACCAGTTTAAACAGTTCCCGTGGTTGGTTTGCGGCCGTTGAGATTGTATATGAGAAGTGGTCCTTTTTGGCTTTGAAGATTGCTTTCCGATAATTCTCTGTCAGACCTTTGTAGTTAAATAGGTTTTCCTCGGTGGGATTTCTTCTCCATGTTCTTTCCGCTCTTCTGCGTTCTTGCTTTAGTACGGAGAGGGAGCTATTAAACCATCCAGCATTTTTCTTCCTGATGAGAGCCCTGCGTTTTGGTGCTACCGAGTCTGCTGATTGCAGTAATGCCTTGTTCAGGGAGTTGAGTGTTTCCTCCGTAGAGTGGTTTAAGGTTATTGTAGATATTTTTTTGGACAGAGTGGTTTTGAAGGCTTCGGAGTACAGTTTTTTATGCGATCTGGTCCAGTGCGTTGTTACAGGTTTCCGTTTTGCGTTGGTGATGTTGGTAGTGATTTTGAATTTGATGGCGTGGTGATCCGTCCATGGCAGAGTTATGTTGTCGAGTATGTTGACGTCGATGTTCTGTTTGAAAATGAGGTCCAGGGTGTGTCCTGACCCATGTGTGGGAGTCTTTATCAGTTGCTGTAGACCCAGTTCTTCTAGTTGATTGATGCAGGCAGTCGCGATGGGGTCTTTAGGCTCGTTTGCCCAAAGGTTGAAATCTCCGAGTGCCAGGAAATTTTTGAATTTTAGGGTGTGCATTGCAAAGGATTCTGTGAGGGGTGAAAGAAGATTGGACTTTGGTCCCGGTGGTCTGTAGCACAGTAGTATATGAGTGGTGTCATGGGGTGTTGGTTGAAAATGTAGCGTCAGGGTTTCCATAAAAGACACTGGGTTTTGAGATGATGGTTTAGTGAGATCCAGGTGACCTTTAAAGATCACTGCTAGGCCTCCTCCTTTTTTCCCTATCCGGTGTTCGGTTAGGATCCTGTAGTTTTCCGGCACCAATTCGGTGAGGATGGTGTTGCAGTCAGAGGTTAACCAGCTTTCGGTGATGAAGAGGCAGTCTACATTGTTCTCGATGATGAAGTCGTGTACTTCCAGTCTATGTTTGACTGCAGACCTGGCGTTAATCAAGGCGCAATCTAATTGTAGTGGTCGAGTAGATGTCTTCCTGTAGTTGGGAGCTGCTTGTCGTCCGGTTTTTAATAGTTGTTCTCTTTGAAGTATTTTTTGTATGAAAGATGGCAATGTGGTGTTGATGTTCCTTAGTCTGTGCAGAACTTCAGCTGAGTATTTGAAGTAGCACATGGTTTGTGGATGCTGTTGATGGTACTATGGGCCTAAGATTATGATCCTGATCAGGGTATTGATCCTGAGGTGGGGCTAGGTATCAGACTTGCCGCCGTGCTTGAGGCTATTAGCGCGCAAGTTGATCAGGGGATGCCTATATGGATGCGGAAGGAGTTGTTGTTTTCGGTTGCTGGCTGTTCCAGCTGCCTTTACTTAAGGTGGAGGTCTCCGCTTAGAAAAGAAGTCTGGCTGTGATCTGGAATAGTCGTCCTAGGATAGCGTAAAAAATGGAAAGGAGGCCGGAGGTAGGGGTATGCTAACCTATGGTTGTTCCAGAGGAAGGCAAAAAACCCCCTGACAGTAGCAGCCAAATGCACCAGTGGGGCAAAAATTCCTTCCTGATCCCCGTAGGCGGTCGGACAGAGTCCCTGGAACAATCACTGGGGGGGGGGGGGGGGAGTGGAGGTGCGAGCTTACCTGGCTGCGGTTGTCCCCTTAAAACACTCTGATCCGGTGAATCTGGCTTGCTGTCAGCCTGACATTTCTGGAAAGCTGTCTGGTTGCCCCTTGCAGTGGGATCTTTAAAATGGAGGGGAGGATGGATGTAGGATAGAGGTTAGAGACTCCTGTCTTAACTCCTGTTTTCAACTCCTGGTTATTAACTCTCCACTTTAGTTCAAAAAAATCCACATGCAAGCCACAATCAGGGAGCAAGCTCAAGGGGGAGTTTGTATAACTACCTTTATACACCTGTGAACAATTAACCCCTTCCCTAATTTGGGAGGAAGAAAGAAGGGAGAAAAAAAATGCTGTTTAAAAAGTGTCAGCAAAAAAGGTCTTTTAAAAACTGCTAGCAAATGTATCAAATAAAGGAGGGGAGAAAATAAAACACCCCCAAAAACAACACTTGCAAGCAGAAGCAGTCAAGCAGAAGCAGTCAAAGCACAACTCCTGGTTATTAACTCTCCACTTTAGTTCAAAAAAATCCACTTATGTTCAGAAAATCCACATGCAAGCCACAATCAGGGAGCCATATATCGCTGCTCTCAGGATATTTGGACACTGGCAAGCAGAATAATTGTAAGCCAGCTTCTGTAAAACCCTTCTCTATGCAGTTTGCCTCTGTATTTACTAGTGCCCAAGAAGGATAGTGTCAGGGCTGGCTTAGCCCTTCCTTCTCTGGGCTGGCTGCTCAGCTGTCGGCTAACTGCCAGCTCTCATCTCTCTCCAAAGTTACCAGCTGTTCCTGATCATGCTCGTCTGACCTGCCTACTTAAGACCCCTTTCACACTGGGGTGTTTTAGTGTTAAAAAAAGCGACTGTAAAGCGCCTGAAAGAAACCTCATCTGCAATCCCAATGTGAAAGCCTGAGTGCTTTCACACTGAGATCCCTTTTACACTGGGGTGTTTTTTTTTTAAAGCTAAAGCACCTGTAAAGCACCTGAAAGAAGCCGCAACTGCAATCCCAATAAAAAGCCAGAGTGCTTTCACACTGAGGCGCTGCACTGGCAGGGCATCAAAAAAAGTACTGCAAGCAGCTTCTTTGTAGTGCTTTTGGAGCGGTGAATACACCGCTCCTAAAGCGCCCCTTCCCATTGAAATCAATGGGAAGCCCCTGCAAAGCGCTTTTGGCAGCAGTGCTTTGTGGGCACTTTTAACCCTTTATTTGGCCACTAGCAGGGGTTAAAAGCGCCCCAATAGCGCTCAAAAAACGCTGGTAAAGCGTTGCTAGTTTAAGCGGCGCTTTACGATTGTTTTTCGGGCGCTAACATTGTGAAAGGGCTCTTAAAGCACTTGGGCTTTCACATTGGGATTGCAGATGAGGCTTCTTTCTTTACATGCGCTTTTTTTTTTTTCAAATAACATTTTATTTGTGTAGTATCAAGCATTACATGTCATGCACTTCAATGCAACATTGGTGGAACCAAAAACAAAGAGTTAACAATCAATAAGTGCACACCGGCCTGTGGAGTATAGCCACTTGGAGCAGGTACAAACCAGGCCAGGTAGTGCTGTCCGCAGGCATTATGTTTATCCTCAATAGTGAATAAAAAGTAAAGATCAACCAACAGTAAACTGATCCTCAAAGCTCTGTTTCTAGTGAAGAGTTACTTGCGGAGACAGCAGGTATCGACTTAAAGTGCTATATACTTGTACATTATTGACATTATCAAACATATGCTCCTGGGAGAGTTTGGAAGGAAAGAGAGAAGTGAGAGAAGAGCAAGAAGCTGGGAAAAGAGGGGGATACTGAAAAGGTGTTAAAGAGAAGAGAAGAGGGGAAAGGGAGAGATAGGGGTGGGTAGTCACCATAAATATTCCGCATGTCTGTCAGGGCCGGCTGTCCCTGAGGTTCCAGGGACTCCAAACCAGGTCATGCTCCTCCAACCGGTCCTGTATCCTGGCGGTCATCTTTTCCATTAGTTCCACATCCCTGATTCTGGCGTGTAGTGCTCTTGGGGTAGGGGGTTGTGTCTTTTTCCTGTGCAAGGCCACAAGACACTGCGCTGCTGTCAGGATGTGTCGAGATAGTTTTTGCAGGGATTTTGACAGTTTGGGGAAGGGGACACCAAGCAAAAAAGTTTTGGGAGTCAAGTCCAGCTGACGGGCCAGAATACTGGTCAAGAGACGTTGGACCTCCGTCCAAAAAGGGACTATACGGGGGCACTGCCAATAAATGTGTAGGAGGGTGCCCTTGCGCTCCCGGCAGTGCCAGCACCTGTCCGTTGCAGAAGGGTAGATGGCATGAAGAACGTCCGGGGTCATATACCAGAAGAATAACATTTTGTATGCGTTTTCCCGATAAAGTGTGCACATGGAGCTTTTGGATGCCTGTGACCATATCATCCGCCATTGCTCCTCCGTGAGCACCTCACCCAGTGCCTCCTCCCATTTAAGCATGTATGCATGTTTGCCTTTAGAGCCCATAGGAAATACATTAAGTATTTTGTAAATATCTGAGATCACCCCTCTCTGGGCCGTGCCTGCTAGAATAACGTTTTCAAATGAGGTAGGCGGAGAGAAGCGGAGGTCGGAGGAAATGGTCTGGGCAAAGTGACGGATTTGCAAATAGCTATAAAATCCCTGACGGGGGAGGTCGTATTTGGCTTGGAGGTCAACATAGGGCAGAAGTCTCCGCGATCTGGGGTCCACGAGGGCCCCCAGATGGAAGAGGTTCCGGGAAGACCAGGGGTGTGACACATGCGCTTTTTTTTAACGCTAAAGCACCTGAAAAAGGCCCCAGTGTGAAAGGGGTCTAAAGCTGTCCAGTTCACTTCACCTCTGCCTTCGCCTTGGTAACATCACAAGAACCCATCTCCTGCAGTTCCATTTAAAGACTGGCTTGCCTTCTGGCTCCTTATCCTGCTTGCTGTTGCTCTAACTTGGATCCCTGACTCTGGCCTGGATGATTACCCGATCTGGTTATTGAACGCTGGCCTGGCTGACTACTCGATCCGGTTACTGGACTCTGGCTATGCTTTGACTACGATTTTTCTATTTACCTTTTTATTTAATAAACAAGTGTGATTTAATTGTACTTCTGTCTCGGTCTGATTCATGGTTTCTGACAGTAGGCGAAGGACATGAATTCAGAAGATACAGTCAATCCACTTGTTGGTATGTCTGGTTCCACTCCGCTTCCCCAGTTATTTGGGGGTGATACAGTTCAATGCAGAGGGTTTCTCAATCAGGTTGAGATATACCTAGAGATGCTGCCCCAGGCATTTCCCACGGACAGAAGCAAAGTAGGTTTTGTGATATCTTTGCTTTCTGAGAGAGCCTTGGCCTGGGCTAACCCTCTATGGGAGTTACCCTCAGTTTGTGGCCTCCTTTAAGAGGGTATTTGACGTTCCCGCACACTCTGCTTCTGCTGCCAAGTGCCTCATGTCCATCAAACAGAGTACGAGAACTGTTGCCGACTATGCCATTGAACTCCATGCTCTGGCAGCAGAGGTTGCTTGGAACAATGAGGCCCTCGTGGCTGCTTTTTCTCATGGTCTCTCGGATTCCATCAAGGATGAGATAGCAGCCCGAGATATACCCACTGAGCTGGAGAGCTTGATCTCATTTGCCATCCTCATTGACTCCAGACTCAGAGTTTCTCTTAAGGAGCGCTTGCGGAAGCCTCCTGTTCGTTTGCCTGCAAGCTTTGTAGTCCCACCCATGCCTCCCTCACTTCCCATGCCTCCTGGTACAGAGTCGGTCAGTGAAGATGAACCCATGCACCTGGGCTTCATGTGTCTCTCTGTGGATGAGAGAGCCTTTAGGAGGAGGAGGGAGATATTGTGCCTTTATTGTGGCCAGTCAGGTCACTTTTTGAAGTCTTGTCCTACCCGTCCAGGGAACGCCCGAACCTTGAGGCCCTATCCTGGACAGACCTTGGGTGGCATTGTTTCGTCTCCAGTTATCCAGAAGGATAAGCCCCCTTTCTTGGGCTGAGTCGTCCATCGAGATACAGGCTCTAATCGACTCTGGGGCTGCAGGCCTGTTCATTGATGCTGCATTTGTTTCGCAGCACTCGATTCCACTGCAGCTGCGTGACACTCCACTTGCCATTGAGGCTCTTGACGGGAGACCTTTACAGCCTGCCCATGTGACTCATGAGACGGTTCCGTTGTCCATGGCCGTAGGGCAGGGGTCAAGTCCTGGGGAAAAAAGTGTGGGAACTCCCACCCAAGATCCACTCCCCCACCAAAAAAAATAAAAAATTGGACATTGGGGCACATCAGGCCACATAGCACATCAGGACACTGGGCACATGGGAACACATTATGGCACATTATGGGGCACATAGCACATCAGGACATGGGGCACATCAGGGCACATTATGGCACATCATGGGGCACATAGCACATCAGGGCATGGGGCACATGGCACATCAGGGAACATGGCACACCGGGGCACATTATGGGGCACATCATGTGGCACATAGCGGCACGGGACACATCAGGCCACATGGCACATCAGGGCATATTATGGGGCACATAGCACATCAGAGCATGGGGCACTTCAGGACACATTATGGGGCACATAGCACATCAGGGCATATTATGGGGCACATAGCACATCAGGGCATGGGGCACATTAGGGCACATCGGGGTACATTATGGGGCACATGGCACATCAGGGCACGGGGCACATGACACATAAGGGCACATTATGGGACACATAGCACATCAGGGTATGGGGCACATCGGAGGCACATTACAGGGCACAGGAGGGGATCTTACTTGCCAGTAAGCAAAGTAGCGCAGGAAGCACCTGTCTGTAGTAAGTGCTCTCTCATATCAATCAGCGCTGTTCGCTCCCTGGCGGCCCCTCCTCTCTTCTCGTCTATCCCAGATGATGTCATAAGCCAATGGGGATAGACGAGAAGAGAGGAGGGGCCGCCGGGGAGCGAACAGCGCAGAGTGACAAGAGAGAGAACCCATTACAGACAGACGCTTCCTGCGCTACATCTCATTCGGCTCGGGTGGCTCTAGTCCTGCAAAGGGAACGGCGTTCCTGCCGTGAAAAAAGTGCAGGGACCGTGTTCCCGCAGGACTCGAGCCTTGCCGTAGGGTCTTCTTCACCATGAGATAATCCAATTCCAAGTTATTTCCTCACCCAGGTTTCTTCTGGTTATTGGTTACCCTTGGTTACAGAGGCACAACCCCTCTTTTGATTGGCTCCGTGCTGAGGTTCTCTCCTGGTCACCACAATGCAGTGAGACATGCTTCCTGAAGGTATCCAAGGTCCTGTGCACTGCTTCTCTCCCCTCCCTGCCGGAGGAGTACCGTGATTTTGGCGATGTCTTTGATAAAGGTCAAGCCGGTAGTTTTCCTCCACACCGGCCTTATGATTGCGCAATTGACCTTCAACCTGGTGCCATACCTCCTTGTGGCCGGGTTTACCCTTTGTCGGTCTTGAAGGATAAGGCCATGGAGGAGTATGTTGCTGACGCACTTTCTCAAGGTTTCATCTGCAAATCCTCGTCTCCTGCTGGTTTCTTCTTTGTGAAGAAGAGGAGCGGTGAACTGAGACCTTGTATAGATTATAGGGGTCTCAATCGTGTCATGATTTGTCTACCTGATTCCATTGATTACAGAGTTATTTGACCGCCTCAAGGGAGCAGCGGTTTTCACAAAGCTTGACTTGAGGGGCATACAATCTCGTGCACATTAAGGAGGGCGACGAGTGAAAAACTGCGTTTAATACCAGAACAGGCCATTATGAATACCTGGTAAAGTCTTTTGGCCTTTGTAACGCCCCGGCAGTTTTCCAGGAATTTATTAACAATGTCATCCGAGATTTGTTGCAGTTATATGTGCTGGTTTATCTTGATGAAATTTTCATATTTTCCAAGTCCCTGGAGAGCCACCACACAGATGTCTGTTATGTGCTTCAGAAATTAAGAGAACAATCTCTATTGTAAACTGGAGAAGTGCGAGTTCCATCGTGAACAGGTTACATTCCTGGGCTATGTCATTTCCACTGCTGGTTTTTTGATGGACCCAGAGAAACTTTCGTCAGTCCTACAGTGGCCTCGACCCGTGGGATTACGTCCTCTGCAGTGTTTCCTGGGTTTTGCCAACTACTATCAGAAGTTTATTCATAACTTCTCATCTCTGGTCAAGCCCCTGACTGATATGACCAGAAAGGACGGTAACCCACAGAGTTGGTCTCCGGAGTCCATTAAGGCCTTTGAGACTCTCAAGGCTGCATTTGTTTCTGCTCCTGTGTTGGCACATCCTGATCCTACGTTGCCTTTTATCCTAGAAGTTGATGCTTCTGAGACTGGAGTTGGCACCCTTCTGTCTCAATGTCCTAACTCTGAGAGCGCTATGCATACACTGACTACTTTTCCAAGAAATTGTCACCTGCTAAATGCAATGAGATTGGTGACAGAGCTGTTGGCGATAATTTTAGCCCTGAAAGAATGGAGACATCTCCTTGAAGGTACCACTGTGCCTGTTCTTATTCTTACTGACCATAAGTATCTTACATTCTTGTCTGAGGCTAAGCGACTCTCTCCCAGAAGGGCCCGATGGGCTTCTTTCTTGTCGAGCTTTAATTACATTATCTCATTCTTAACCGGTACTAAGAATGTAAGGGCTGATGCCTTGTCACGACAATTTTCCTCCACTTCCAAGTCGGAGTTGGTTCCGGTTCCTATGATTCCTCCTGATTGTATCTTGGCTACGGTTCGCACCAGCCTTACTTCTCCTTTGGGTGACAAAATTCTTGCTGCTCAGGTCCATGCTCCTACTGAGAAACCTTGTGACCGCTGCTTTGTCCCAGAGAGTCTCCTTACTGCTGTGCTCCAGACTTACCATTCTCCCAAGGCAGCTTGCCATTCTGGGAAGAATCAACTCATTTGAGCCATTTCCCAACAATTCTGGTGGCCTAGTCTACGGGCTGATGTTACTGCCTTCTTGGCTGCCTGTCCCATGTGTGATCAGAGTAAGACCCTACGACACCTTCCAGTGGGCCTCCTACAACCTATACCCAATGGAGAGAGGCCCTGGACTCACCTGTCAATGGATTTCATTGTGGAATTGCCCAACTCCCAAGGCAATACTGTTATCTTTATGGTAGTTGACTGGTTCTCAAAGATGTGTCATTGTATTCCACTTAAGAAGTTGCCTACCTCTAAGGAACGGGCTACTCAAGGTGATTGTCTCGGATAGGGGCAGTCAGTTTGTCTCCCGGTTCTGGCGAGCCTTTTGTGCACAGTTGGGAATTCAGCTTGCGTTCTCTTCTGCGTATCACCTACAGTCTAATGGGCCCGCAGAGCAAGCCAATCAGTCCTTGGAGCAATTCCTACGTTTCTATATTTCTGACCACCATAATAACTGGTCAGACCTATTACCATGGGCAGAGTTTGCTCACAACAGTGCCTTGAATTCTGCCTCCCAATTGTCTCAATTTATGGCGAATTATGGTTTTCAACCTTACATGTTGCCTGGCTCGTTTGTTCCGCAGAGTATTGCTGCATTAGAGGAGCATCTCCGTGGTCTTCGTTCCACTTGGGTACAAGTCCAGGAGGCTTTGCGTCATGCTAATGATAGGTACAGACTCCATGCTGACCGCAGACGCCTGCCTGCGCCTTCCTACCAGGTTGGGGACAGGGTCTGGCTGTCATCTCGCAACCTCCGGCTTCGTGTTCCCTCACTGAAGTTTGCACCTCAGTTTATTGGGTGCTTTTCCGTATCTTTTGCAGGATTAAGCCAGTGGCTTACGCGTTGGACCTTCCCCCTAGTATGCGCATCTCAAATGTGTTTCATGTCTCCTTATTGAAACCGTTGGTTTGTAACCGATTTACCACCTCGGTGCCACGCCCTCACCCTATTCAGGTTGAGAACCATGAGGAGTATGAAGTACAATCCATTGTTGACTCCCGTAGGTTACTTGGGCGCATACAGTACCTGGTGCATTGGAAGGGGTACGGTCCGGAGGGTTTCATCCTCAGACGTACACGCCCCTGTCCTCCTCCACGAGTTCCATAGACGGTTTCCCCTCAAGCCCGGTGGCCCTCCGAGGGAGAGGGGTCATTGAGGAGGGGGTACTGTCAGGGCTGGCTTAGCCCTTCCTTTTCTGGGCTGGCTGCTCAGCTGTCGGCTAATTGCCAGCTCTCATCTCTCTCCACAGTTACCAGCTGTTCCTGATCATGCTCGTCTGACCTGTCTACTTAAAGCTGTCCAGCTCACTTCACCTCTGCTTTGGTCACATCACAAGAAACCATCTCCTGCAGTTCTGTTTAAAGACTGGCTTGCTGACATTCCTTCTGGCTCCTTATCCTGCTTGCTGTTGCTCTACTTGGATCCCTGACTCTGGCCTGGCTGATTACCCGATCTGGTTATTGAACTCTGGCCTGGACGACTACTCAATCTGGTTACTGGACACTGGCTATGCTTTTGACTACGCTTTTTCTATTTACCTTTTTATTTTTATTTAATAAACAAGTGTGATTTAATTGTACTTCTGTCTCGATCTGATTCATGGTTTCTGACAGTTGGACACGTTCCCTACCCTCTGCTGAATAAAGTCTTGTTTTATTAACCTTTTTTTCATGTGGATTTTTCCTCTGGTGCATCAATCAAGATTTTTGCTATACTGCTGCTGGTCTTTATATATAGGCGCCTGGATCAGCGTTTCCTCAGCACTAGCTTTGGAGGCTTTACTTGGACCAGATAATAAAGTAAGGGGGGTTATTCCTGCGCCAATCACTGAATTCCTATTGGGTGTACTGCTGCACACACTGGGGGAAATGTCTGAACCCTCAGAAAATAAACAATGAAAGGTAGTGGTGCGCTGTACCAAATATTGAAAAACAACGAGGAGTGATCCAAAAAAGGGGGATAGAATACTTCAGATGAAACCGTGGTATGCAAATAAAACTGAAGTATACCTAAGTAAATCTGTGCCTGAGATCTAAATGTGCACAATAATAAAATGAAAAAAATATATAAAAAATATATATAAAATTACCTATTTGTGATCAGAATATGCTCAAATAATAAATAATGTTTATACACAATCAACACGTGTAGAATCCAAAAATGTCAATAATGATGAACCCACGTACTGGAAAATAAATACTAAAGTGCAAATGCTCAACGTGCAATCCTTAAAGTGACAACAGTGCATCTCACAATTCATTCCATAACTGGTGCCATGGTTACAAACTAATTGCATATATAAAAAAGAAAAAAGCAAACAATGTCCAAATCAAACAATGTAGATCGCTTTAAAGTGCACAATGTGACAGTCATCTGTATTCAATATATAAGGTGCTAGGTGCCGATGAATGAACATTCAGTAAAGTGCTGTACATAGTGAGAATCCCATGCACTCCTGCGTAGTGAACATATGGGTGTCCCCTTACCTTACAGCTGTAAGGTTACAGCATAAATATGTATGACTTGTAAGGTCCTTGGTGGTCCTTAGTTTCCTGTCAGGGTCCCCCAGATCTTAAAAGGGACCGCTTACCGGAAGTGACGTTCTACTCGTTCATACACCGCTCTGTTACTATTGTTTATATTGTGAGTACCTGTCTGCTTGTTTAAAATAATAAATACCCATTTTTAAACTACATCACAATGTGGCATCCATCCTCTTTGCTCTAATCCTTCCATGCTATATTTTGGTGAGCCTTCCCATTCTGAGCAGCCCTAGACTACTCTTAAAGGGGACTACACACCGCCTGTAAAAGGCAGGGTGAAAACGCCAACCAGGATCTGGGGGACCCTGACAGGAAACCAAGGACCACCAAGGACCTTACAAGTCATACATATTTATGCTGTAACCTTACAGCTGTAAGGTAAGGGGACACCCATATGTTCACTACGCAGGAGTGCATGGGATTCTCACTATTTACAGCACTTTACTGAATGTTCATTCATCGGCACCTAGCACCTTATATATTGGATACAGATGACTGTCACACTGTGCACTTTAAAGCGATCTACATTGTTTGATTTGGACATTGTTTGCTTTTTTCTTTTTTATATATGCAATTAGTTTGTAATCATGGCACCAGTTATGGAATGAATTGTGAGATGCACTGTTGTCACTTTAAGGATTGCACGTTGAGCATTTGCACTTTAGTATTTATTTTCCAGCACGTGGGTTCATTATTATTGACATTTTTGGATTCTACCCGTGTTGATTGTGTATAAACATTATTTATTATTTGAGCATATTCTGATCACAAATAGGTAATTTTATATATATTTTTTTCATTTCATTTTATTATAGTGCACATTTAGATCTCAGGCACAGATTTACTTAGGTATACTTCAGTTTTATTTGCATACCACGGTTTCATCTGAAGTATTCTATCCCCCTTTTTTGGATCATTCCTCATTGTTTTTCAATATTTGGTACAGCGCACCACTACCTTTCATTGTTTATTTACCTGGACCAGATGTATGGGCCTAGCCTGGAACGTGACATTGGGGCACTGCATTGGGATGCTTTTGCAGACTTGAGTGTACTTTGTTAACCACACAGCATTTTCATCAGTTCATATTTGCAGAGGGTTGGGAGACCTTATTGAGCCAGTGCATTCTACCCTGCATCTTGAGGATCAGCCTGCTGTTTCATGCCTTTTTTTTGGCTTCTACAGCTGCAAAGACCTTGTAACTTTCACTACACCCATTGTTTGATACATTCCCCTATACAGAACAAAAGCACCCGTGTCCTGGGTCCCAACTGAGAGGGCCTCAACATGTCTGTTCCCACCATATATATACCACTGATTTGCCCCAACAGGAAGACCACTAAATTGGTCAGGGCCTCACTAACTGGCGGCTGGATTCCCAGTTTAAATTTGGCTGGTCTTGTCCTCCATCTCATTTTGGTGGTGTCTTTAAACTGTGCATCCTTGGGTGGATCCCCTCAAAAGGGTCTCTTCAACCACTGGAGTAAGACCTCCTTTTCTGATTTGGATGGAATACAAAAATAGGATTTTTATAACAGCTTACCTGTAAAATCCTTTTCTTCGAGTACATCATGGGACACAGGGCCCCAATATTTACCGAATGGGTTATATTGGCACCTTTAGGTGATGGACACTGGCACGCCCTAGCCAGGAAGTTTAGCTCCCTATATAGCCCCTCCCCTTACTGGGAGTACCTCAGTTTTGTAGCAAAGCAATATACGTGTATTAGAAGAGGGGGAGGGGGGACCTCTGTGTTCCATGCTGTACTCAAAGAAACAGATTTTACAGGTAAGCTGTTATAAAAATCCTATTTGCTTTTTCGTACATCACGGGACACAGCTTGAATAATGACTTGCCGAATCCACTTAGCAAAAATAGATTTTGACGCTGCCTGTCCTTTTCTAGGACCTTCAGGCAACACAAAACGTCCATTTTCCAAACCTGAGCAGTCGCCTCCAAATAGATTTTGACCGCTCTCTCTACATCCAGAGAATGTAGTGACTTTTCTTTCATAGAACAGGGTTCTGTAAAAAATGAAGGTAGAATATCCTGATTAAGATGAAAACCTGAAACCAGCTTCGGTAGAAAGCTAGAATGAGGACGCAATACTACTCTATCCTTGTGAATGATTAAATATGTCTTTTTACAAGAAAGGGTCGTTAATTCTGATGCCCTTCTTGCAGAGGAACTGGCTACCAGAAAAACTAGCTTCCTTGTCAAGAGGACCAAGGGAATATGTCGTATCTGCTCTAACGCACTATTGGCGATAAATGCATGGGAAAATCTAACGCCTGGACTTTGTTTCAGGCAGACAGGATACTGTTTTGCAGCAGTCTTGAATAGGGATGCACCGAAATTTCGGCCGCCGAAACATATCGGCCGAAAATGGTGTTTTCGGCAAAATGCCGAAAGGAAAATCTTGCCGAGAATGGGGCCGAAAATGGGGGCGGTGCCTGTGCGGGCTCCGCCCCCTGGTGCCGCCCATTGCACGGGTGTTTTCCTGGCTCGTCCTCTGTCCTCCCTCCCTCCTTTCCTCCCACCCGACAGTGCGGTGATCTCCGTGTGTCACGGAGCTGTGCATTGAATTGCCCGGGCGGCTGCAGTAACAATGTCCCGCCTCCTGTGACAGACGGTACACTGATCCAATGGCGGGACATTGAATCAGCGTGACGTGATTACAGGAGGCGGGACATTGTTACTGCAGCCGCCCGGGAAATTCAATGCACAGCTCCGTGACACACGGAGATCACCGCACAGATCCGGGCATGGGTGAGGCTGCATTTAGATACTGCATAAGGGGGAAAGAGTGTGCCCAGGGCAAAAATTGCAGAGTTTTGTCCGCAGCTAAATCAAGTTTTTTGTGCCCACAGTGCTGTTGCATCCAAAAGTCATTTGTTTGCCTCTGAAACTATCTACCTCTAGCCACTAGTGTGAATGTAGCCATGCTATATAACACCAGGTCACAGGACAAAGGCTGTACTCACTTTATTGACCATATAAAAAAATAATAATAATCTTGATTTTGACCCAGCTAGTTTTTTATCGCCATGTGATAGAATGGGGAAGGGTTAAGTTATTGCTAGTAGAGGTAACGATATGAGCATTCCCAATAGAAGTCTGTTGGAACGGAACCAGGTAGCTTGCTTGGGGCCAGTTCAAACCAGATGCAGTTCCGAGTGCTTTTTTTTTTTTTGCACAAAATGCATGCACAGTGTTTTCCATGTATTCCAATGGCTCTAGTTCACACCATGCAGTCAGTTTCCACACCGGAAACTGACTGCATGGTGTGAACTAAAGCCATTGGAATACATGGAAAACACTGTGCATGTATTTTTATCAGGCAGGCTGCATCTGAGGGGGAACTGGTGAGGCTGCTTTGATCTCCTGTACCATGCCTGCAGTCTCTGACCATCTCCTGTACCATGCCTGCAGTCTCTGACCAGTTCCTGTACCATATCCCCAGTCTCTGACCAGCTCCTGTATCATGTCTGCAGTCTCTGACCATCTCCTGTACCATGTCTGCAGTCTCTGACCAGCTACTGTACCATATCCCCAGTCTCTGACCAGCTCCTGTATCATGTCTGCAGTCTCTGACCATCTCCTGTACCATGTCTGCAGTCTCTGACCAGCTCCTGTATCATGTCTGCAGTCTCTGACCAGCTCCTGTACCATATCTCCAGTCTCTGACCAGCTCCTGTATCATGTCTGCAGTCTCTGACCATCTCCTGTACCATGTCTGCAGTCTGACCATCTCCTGTACCATGCCTGCAGTCTCTGACCATCTCCTGTACCATGCCTGCAGTCTCTGACCATCTCCTGTACCATGCCTGCAGTCTCTGATCATCTCCTGTACCATTGCCTGCAGTCTCTGACCAGCTCCTGTACCATGCCTGCAGTCTCTGACCATCTCCTGTACCATGCCTGCAGTCTCTGACCATCTCCTGTACCATGCCTGCAGTCTCTGACCATCTCCTGTACCATGTCTGCAGTCTGACCATCTCCTGTACCATGCCTGCAGTCTCTGATCATCTCCTGTACCATTGCCTGCAGTCTCTGACCAGCTCCTGTACCATGCCTGCAGTCTCTGATCATCTCCTGTACCATGCCTGCAGTCTCTGATCATCTCCTGTACCATGCCTGCAGTCTCTGATCATCTCCTGTACCATTGCCTGCAGTCTCTGATCATCTTCTGTACCATTGCCTGCAGTCTCTGACCAGCTCCTGTACCATGCCTGCAGTCTCTGACCAGCTCCTGTACCATGCCTGCAGTCTCTGACCATCTCCTGTACCATGCCTGCAGTCTCTGACCATCTCCTGTACCATGCCTGCAGTCTCTGACCATCTCCTGTACCATGCCTGCAGTCTCTGACCATCTCCTGTAATATGTCCCTAGTCTCTGACCATCTGCTGTATGAAAATATTTTTTAAAAACAGTCATTTTCGGTATCGGTGCTGTTTCGGTATCGGTTTCGGCCTAGTGTATTTTTCATTTTCGGTATCGGTTTCGGCACCAAAAAACCCATTCGGTGCACCCCTAGTCTTGAATGAAACTGAGCACGGGGAACCGCTTCAAATGAAGCCACCATTTTTCCTCAACAACCTCATACAAAGGGGAATGACTCCTTTATGGTGCTGATTTTTGACTGGGGTAAAAACACCCTCTTCTGGGTTGTATCTATAACCAGACCCAAGTACTGTAGTCTTCTTACTGGTTTTAAAGACGACTTCTCTAGGTTGAGGACCCAACCTAGGTATTCAAGGTAGTTGACTGTGGAGACCAAGCTTTGGTCTAAGCGGGCTACCGACCGGTCTATTAAGAGCAGGTCGTCTAGGTAAGCTATAATCCAGGGGTGCCCAACCAGTGGCCTGCAGAGCCCTCTGATGTGGCCCACGACCTCCTGCTCTGGGATAGAATAGAATTTAAAGAATACTGTTATTAAAGGTCAGTTTATTACTTAAATCACAGTGTATAAATGGGCATATCTGTTCTGCAGGGGTTACTGGGCTGCTTTCAAACTGATTCGCAGGTGCAGAGCAGTTTACCTGTGGGTTACCTGCACTGAGCCATAGACTTCTATTATTACCTGCGAGTTTAGTGAGCTTTCTGAAAGTGCACCAAACCTGCAGAATATAATAGAAGTTTATTGCAAACGGCAAGAAAGCCAAAAGGTACACTACATTGCACACGTGGTGCGGGTAAACCACAGCCCATCAGTGTGAAAGCAGCCTTGGACCCTTTTCACGCGGTCAGTTCAACAGTCTGACCAATTGGACCCTCTAAGTAGTGGCAGACATAAACCGACTTGTGGTCTACCTCCAATACGATCTGCTAAAAAGTGTCGTGGGTTGCGTCCGTGTCTGTTCTGCAAATGCAGAGCAGACACGGACATGCCATCCACCCGCTCTGCTCATTGTGGCCTGCGACCGATTACCAAGTCACTTAAGTGGCCCTCGCTCTTCAAAAGATTGGGTACTCCTGCTATAATCGTTATACCCTGGGCCCTTAATCTGGCCAGAGGAGGGGACAGGACATTTGTAAACACCCGAGGTGCAGTAGCTAGACCGAAAAGTAGAGCTACAAACTGAAAATGAAGTTTTTCCACTTTGAAACGCACATATTTATGATGAGCAGGGGAAATAGGTACATGCAGGTATGCATCCTTGATGTCAATTGATGCCAGAAGTTCTCCTCCTTATAGGATGGAGACTACTGATCGGATTGATTCCATGTGAAAATATCAAATTTTTAGGAACCGGTTTAGATCTTTGAGATCTAGAATGGGTCTGACATCTCCATTTGGTTTTGGTACCAAGAAAAGGTTTGAATAAAACCCCAACCTGCTCTTCCATGGGAACCACCATGATTACTTTTTGCGACAAAAGTCGCTCCAATGCTTGAAGGAGAGACTTCTTTTTCTCTGGGTCTTTGGAAACATTTTATCTGAGGAAACGAGACAACGGGAATTCTTGGAACCTAGAGTTATTGTGGAGACCACCCATCTGTCCTGAAAATCCTCCTGCCAGACCTTTGAGAACTGTAGCAGTCTTCCCCCTACTAGAATGAGCGGGGGCGCCCTTCATAAACAAGCTTTAGCGCTCTGTCTTCTGTTTCCTCCCCCAGGACCTCTTTTGTCCTTGGGGTTAACTCTGAGTTTTACCTCTTGAACCTGACGATGAAGGCCATCACAACTGCCTGGAGGCTGATGCCCCTGGCACTGGACAAAGGGCCTGTTTAAATGAGGGACCTTTACTCATTTTCTTAACTGGCAAAATGGTACTATTCACACTTGAAATCTTTTGGATAGAATTGTCCAAATCATCCCCAAACAGCCTTACACAGCGAAAGGGAAAACCAGCCAGGAGCTTTTTGCATAGCGCTTCGGCTGACCAATTTTTCAACCATAAGATTCTACGCATATGAACCAACCCAAGCGCAAGGCAAGATGTCTACATCTTTGTAAATTTTTCCTCCATAGGATAAAGTGTTGAAAAACCTATTGGGAGGGAAAAAAATGTTTATCTGGGTGATCCCACTCATAATAAATAAGCTTTTCCAGAAATGAATGAACAGGAAAAGTATTCACAGCTTGTAGAGGCTTCAGTGAACCCAAAGAAGTGGGCCTTTTAACCGACTCAGTTACGAGTAACTTAAATGTGGAGTGGACCCTTTCAGTAAGATAATGCACCAATTTCTCAGCCTGTGAAGCTGAAGAGGGTCCTTCCCCACTTGATTCCTCAGAAGAGGAGTCATCAGTCTCTTCCCGGTCCCCTGAGAGGGATTCGTCTCACCTTTCCCAGAGTTCCTCTGTTTGGGGGTCCTGGGTGGTAGAAGGGAACCCAATGCATTTTCTTCCAATTTGTGAAGATGCGATTAAGGCCACTAATCTTTCCTCCAATCCACCCATGGCTGTGGAAAAAAACCTCCTGAGTAATATATACAGGGGCTGAAATGCCAGAAGTAGTTGCAACCCCTAACCCAGGCGGCTCACTCTGACCTGCCTCCTTATGTCTTTCAGGGGGAGATGGCATTGCGGGGGGGGGGGGTCCTCAGAGCCTGAGGGAGATCCCTTTGAGCCCCTATTTTCGGGGTATTTGTACCTCCCCTTCTGCCCATAGTGCTAAGCACAAATGCAGAGGTACTACCAGAAATGCACCCACTGCTGAGAAAAATAGTTCAGCAACTGCCGCTGCTATCAAGGCTAAGTAAATGTGCCTGGGAATGCCCGTGTCACCCATACTCACATGCCATCCATCTGCTCTGTGTCCCTCCTTTAGCTGTCTGCACCTGCAAAAACTGCACATATAAAAGCTGTGCATAGCACATGTTGTGGGCGTTGAACCACTCCAAGCTGATGCTCCACCCCTCCCCTGGAGAAAAGAGGAGGGCAGGTGGATGGTGAGCCCCCGCAATTGTGCCGGGAGCGGTGCGGCATACCGCCGACTGACCCATGGCCTCTAGCCTGGAAAGAAGCTGTGGGGAGACATTGCTGAAAAGAGAACCCCCCCTTCCCACATCCTACCTGGAGCTTGGGCTCGGAGGAAGCGTGAAGCTTGTGACACAGAGCAAGACTGACAACCATGGAACAGGTACATGCTCTTGACTGCCCCCAGTGGCAACCTTAGGCATAGTAACATTTACTTGAAGGAGAAAACCCACAAGAATTAGAAAAATTCCTTAGGAATCTCCCTTACCTTAACTGGCTGCAGGGTTCTGTGGTAATCCAAACAGACCCAATCTTCACCACTCACAGTGGGCTCCGTTAAAAAAAACCTTCAGGAACCGGGGCCCCTTGTTATGGGGGGGATCCACACTCCCGGGCCTGTAAAGCACCCCACCAGGAAAATATGAATGAAAAAACCAAGCACTGGATCCCGGGGTCCAGCTCTCTAAAAAGAGAAGCGTTACAAGCAGAACCTTGTTTCTTCCGACACAAGGCCCGGGTACCATTCAATCTGACCTAGAAAATACATTTTGAATGGATCCTGTTGCATGGCTTGCCCCAGCAAAGTTTCTCCAGTGGAGCTCAGAACAGCACGTCTTTACTCGCGACCAACACCTCAGATTCTGTTTGCTTCATGGCTTGTTACAAACATTTCAACTTGTGTCTCACATGGGACTGATGTCCTTACAAATGCACTGAGCACTCTGGTTTATGCATGGGATGCTGATGCTACATCCATTGGGTTTTTGACTCCAATGTAGAGCTGCACGATTCTGGGAAAAATGAGAATCACTATTCTTTTGCTTATAATGAAGGTCACGATTCTCTCATGATTCTCAAAAAACTGTTTTATTTGAAAAATGTACAATCTCTGAAAACATTAGGTTATCAGAGCTTTGTTCGTTTAATGTTGTCCATTGATGTTTGCAGATATAGCAAAGAATTTGCCTCGGTACAGAATAGATCTGCACATTTTATCCAAACACTTATTTGTTTGGCAGTGCCGTGGCATGGTTACACTGGCTGCTGATTTATGCAGGACCAGACATCAATCTGTTTTTTAAAACACTTCCACTTTCCTAAATGTGTCTGTTGGAGGGCTTTTATTTAATCCGTGTGTAAATATGTCCTGATGACTCAATAATGGCGTTGCAAACCCTCTGGAGCCTTGTCCTATCTAGGTTACCTTCACAGGAATACTTAATCTGTGATCTTGCCTGTCTTATTACTGCTACTGTGTATAGCAGTGCGTACTCGCACTGCTGTTTCCCGGCCACTGTACCCGCCCACAACCAGGCAGCAGCACGCCACATCGCACGCTCCAATGACTGACATCAGTTCCGGTGCCTGACGTCAGTTCCGATATCCGCCATTTGCGTCCCACGCTGGTTACGTGGAACCGGCGGCGCTAAAAGAAAATCGCGGGTCACCCAGAACTTAGATCACGTGGGGGGGAATCGAGATTGCGATCGTTTCGCGATTAATCGCACACCTCTACTCCAAGGGATGTCGTCTAGTTGACCCGGGTCTTGACAGTATGGTACCCTGAAGAAGGCCTATCGGCTGAAACACATGTTGGGGCAGAGACTTCAGTGCTGACATCATACTGCTGCTGCACGATACCGGTCTATGAGTTACAGTGGTTGTTTTAACATGAGTTATTTTTATTGAAAAAAGTGTGGTACATACAAAAAATGAAGGGTATCAAAATGGGAACATATGTTCGTCTCAGTTTAACTTCTTATACATAATTACAACATTCTCTTCACAAAAAAGGTACATCAGTGCATAGTATTCTAATTAGTATCAGAGTCATACAACCACCCCTCACCCACCCCATCCCGCCAACTTCCGGAACTTCTCTATATACTTAACCAGAGTATAGAACAATACCCATCTGAAATCAGACTATTGCGTGCATGTTGCAGAGTTCTTAAGCCATCTGTCCCAAACCTTCTGATATTTGGAGGGGCATCCCCTATGGGTGTATATAAGTTTCTTGTATGGCAGTACATTATTAATTTCTCTGACCCATTGTGAGACGGTTGGAGGATCAGGTCTCATCCAGACTCTGGCAATAACTTTCCGTGCAGAAAATAGCATTTCATGTAAGAATATTTTAGTATATTTATTAGAGTCAGGATCTGGGAAGATTCCCAGAAGATGCGGTTTCGGCTGAGGTGTTATGGGGGAGCCCACCGTGTCATGTAGGAATCTCACCACTTGCGACCAGAACATTTGAATTTTAGGGCATTCCCAGAGGAGATGAAAGAAAGTACCAGGTACTTGTGTACACATACGACAGGTGCTAGAATAGGTGTGATTATATTTCGAAATTGTGAGCGGTGTGAGGTATGCTCTATGCGTTATAAAAACTTGGGTTAGTCGGTCAGAGAGTTTGGGCGATGCTAGTTTGCAGGTGTCCAATGCATCACTTCATTCATCATCTGTAATAGGCCCCATCTCCCTCTCTCATCTATTCTTTAGTGCGTAGGCAGCCACGGTCATGGTAGGAAGCGACAACATAACATAAAACTGTGAGAGTTTTTTTTGGATCTGAGTTCTTAATCGCTGCCATCAGAGGATTTTGGGCAAGGGATAGATCGTCTAGGGGAAATTGAGCACGATACGCATGACAAAGCTGTATGTATCTATAATAAAAGTGATTTGGGAGCCCATACTCAGACTGCAAGTCATTAAAAGATTTTAATTTACCACCAGAGGTTATGTGAGACAAGTAAAAAATGCCCCTGCCGCTCCACAATCCACTACCCATGATCCGTCTAAACTCTGGGAGTGTCCCATTACTCCATATGGGGGTATATTCATGCAGGGGTGGCAGGCACAGTCTCGCAGAAGCTATGTTCCATACCTTCCTGTACTGGTATAAAAGGGATGTAGTGGCCGCCCTTCCGCCCTCCCTCTCCGTCCTTCCAACAATCGCTACCATGGGGTCTAATGTTAGTCTAGTCCATGTCGGGCACAGGAAATGTAGAAACCTGTCTTTGTCTATGTGGAAAATTTGCGATAGCTGAGCTGCTAGATAATACAAATTAAAGTCAGGCAGTGCCAGTCCCGCCAGGTCAGTGGGTTGTTTAAGTTTCTGCCACAGAAGTTTGTGCCTAGCTTTGCCCCATACAAAGGGTTTTAGGAGGGTTTCTATCACCTTAAAGTGTTTGAGGACCAGATAGACAGGAGAGTGCCAGAGCATGTACAAGATTTTCGGAAGGAGGACCATTTTGATCAAGTTTGTGCGACCCATTACCCCCAGTGGGAGACGCGCCCATAGCTGCGTCTTCCGCTTGATCATGTCAATTAAAGGAGTTATGTTAAGTGGGATATAGTTTGACGGGGTTCTAGTCGCCCTGATACCAAGATATTTAATAATATCTACCCTCTGTAAAGGAAGCAGGTTCCTGTCTCTGGAAGGTGGATAACTATCCAGGGGAAGAATTTGGGACTTGTCCCAGTTGATTTTTAGACCAGAAAATGTGGGGAGTGATTGGTCTGAGTCATTTAGATAAAGTAGAGTATCGTCTGCATATGTGCTGATCTTCTCCGTGATCCCACCCCTGCGCAGACCCACTATTTCCATATGCGCACGAATCGCCATGGCTAGTGGCTCCGCTGCCAGAGCGTATAGCAGAGGCAATAAGGGATACCCCTAGAAATGGGGAATTGCTCTGAGGGCCAGCCATTCGCCTGTACCCTGGCAACTGGATTCTGATCGAGTAATTGGATCCACCTAATAAATTTGGGCCCCAGGCCAAACAGGTCCATAGGTACTGCCACTCAACGGAATCAAACGCTTTGGCGGTGTCCAAGGCGACTATTATCCTAGTACCGGCGTCATCATGGGGGGGTCTGGAGGTTAATAAATAGTCTACGGAGGTTAAACTACGTGATTCTGCCCGGCATAAATCCTGCTTGATCCCCATGGATCAACGAAAGGATTACCTTGTTGAGGCGGATGGCAAGAACCTTAGCGAGTATCTTGACATCCACCTGCAACAAAGAGATGGGGCGGTTAGACTCCGGGAGGTGCGGATCCTTCCCAGGTTTGGGGATAAGCACTATAGTAGCCTCCCTCATGGTCGCCGGAAGTTTCAAAAATAGAGTTATGTAGTGTCAGCAGCCTAGGGGCCAACAGCTCTAGGTAAGTAGAGTAGAATTCTATCGGTAGGCCATCTGAGCCTGGAGCTTTGGATGACGGAAACGCAACAGCAGACACAATTTCATTCCTTGTCAGAGGTGCTTTTAGTTCCAGGGTCTGCTCCTCAGTCAGGTGGGGAAAATGTAGCCTCATCAAAAAGGATTCCATCTGGGAGAGGTCATCCGAGACAATGGTGGTGTAAAGAGAGGTAAAAAAAGTCACAAAACATCCTCGTGACCTGTAAGGGATCAGTCTCGAGCACACCCTGTGGCGAGCAGAGGGAGATCACTACTGGGGGTCTCTCCTCGCTATGAACTAGGTAAGCCAACAGCTTCCCCGCTCGTTCACCATGCTCAAACGACCTCTGCCTAAGAAAGAACAACTTCTGTTTAGATTTTTCATAAATCAATTGGTCCAGTGCTCTGGAGCATATTCTAAGGTTACCTGCTTTTTCTGTCGTAGGGTCATTTATAAAATCCCTCTCCACAGCCTCTAGAGCGCGTGTCGCCTCTGCTATGTTTGCTGTGGAAGAGCGTTTCACCTTGTTAATTTGAGTCTGTAAAGTCATTCTAGCATGCAGTTTAAACGCTTCCCAGACTATGTGTGGTCGTGTTGATATCTCATTGGTCTCAAAAAATGCCCCCCAACCAGATTCCAGGTCATTATCCTCCGGCAGGAGAGTCAACCGGAAGGGATTCAGGCGCCACGCTGTCGGGAGTGTGCTTGTTGTAAGGAGAGTGTTACCCAATATGGACAATGATCAGACGGTGATCTGGGCAAGAGGCCCACATCCGTAAGCCTAGGTAGGAGTGATTTGGAGAAAAGTATGAGGTCTATCCGGGACAAAGACTGGTGGGTGGCGGAGAAGCAGGTAAATGCCTGCTGTGTTGGGTGCCTGGTTCTCCGCGAACCCGCCAAGTGGAAATCGCGGAGAAGCCGGGCAAATCTCATCAGTAGGGAGCACGGCACAACCTGTGTGGGGTCTGTCATCCTATCTAGAGACCTGTCCAACACATTGTTAAAGTCCCCCACCCACACCACTGGGGCAGCGGGGTGGAGAGCAATATAGTTAAAGCCCTCTGTCAGTACACCAAACTGGAAGGGTGGGGGTACATAAAATGCCATTATAAGAAACATGTCTCCATGCAGTTTTGCTTTTATAAATACAAATCTACCCAGAGGGTCTATGACTGAATCCTGGAGCTCAAAGTGGGTGTGTTTAGCAATCAGTAGGGAGACACCTCTGGAGTGTGTAGTGTGGACAGAGTGATATGCCCAACCTATCCAAGGGCGCCAAAGCGCTCTAAGCATAGGACCTTCAGCATGTGTTTCCACTAAGGCCACCACGTCTGCCTTCATTTTTTTAAGCTGTCCGAAGACCACTGACCTCTTAATGAGATCCCTCATTCCCCTCACATTCCACGTGAGGAATTTCAATGTGGTCATGGGTGTATACCAGTTAGTGATGAAGCTCCAGGAGACAGACCAACACCCCGGGTCGGAGCAGCCGAGACCCCCCCCCCCCCCCCCCAGCCGGAAGGGGGCCCCAATCGCACCACCAGACTTATGCAGTACCAAAGAAAACAAGCATGTGCAAAATAAAAAAGAACTTCCATATAGCCCCCCTCCCCGCCCTGCACTGACCCCCAACTAGTGTGGGCATTAAACCTTAACTGCCAACAGGGCACAAACATTTTCCAGCTTGGGAAGGAATGACATTGTATCAACAAAATACACATAAAGGTGTCATGATAAGATAGCGAAGTGTTATGCCATTTATTCCAACCCGAGCAGTGCATAATAAGGCGGTGGGCGAAACTTTGCTGTATTATGTGACACTATAGGACTATGCTCACAGATCAAGGTGAGCTTGCTGATTAGTTGTTCCCCTCCGCCGGCAAGGAGGGATCAAAACTGTATACTCCTGTAGAAAGTAGAAAAAATAAAGTCTTGACACAGACATTGGTATGATTAATGGCAATGATCAAACACATGACACGTAGCCCCGGGTAGGGAGTGACATCCTTATCAACAGAGATCTCGGCCAAAGAAGCTGCAAGAGTGCCGTCACTGTCCTGGAGGGGAGTTCATGTTGGTGCCGAATACTCCAACACACCTGGGGAACTCAGCCTCCATCAGTGCAGGCAGCTATGTGAATCAGTGAGCAATGTTCATTGGCAGTCCGATGCCCTGCCTCTGCGTGGTTGATCTCAGGCCATAACAGCAGTGGGCGTAGCTGAAGGGAGCTGTGTATCAATATGGGGCCGTGTGGTGAAAGCTGGTGTCCCAATACTTTTGCACCCTGGAGTGATAGCTACAATAAGCACTGTTATCATGCATGTTCCAAATCACTCAGTGGGTATAAGGAGATAAGGGTCCCATTCCAGCAATACAGGTGTAATCAGAGATAGCAAGTGGGGAAAAGAGGGGGCACTTCCAGTGTGCATAAAGTAGAGGCAGATACAACTGTACATATATACTCATCTGTTGGTATCTCGACGTTTCAGCCATGTCAATGCCGTCTCAGGATACTCAAAAAAGGTCGGTGCCTTCCACACGCAGGCGAGCAGGAAACAGCATGGCATACTTTATGTTTTTGATCCGTAGGCGCCTTTTCACTTCCATAAAATTTTTGAGTTTTTTCTGGACTTCAGAAGAAAAAAAATCGGGGAAGATTGCTACGGTTTTGTTATCAAATGTGATGTTCCCTTTTTCCCTGCTAAGGCGGAGGATAGCGTCTCTATCCCTGAAGCTTAGGAATTTGGCAATAAAGGTGCGAGGGGGCACCCCCGGTGGTGGCGGCTTACCCAACAGTCTATGTGCACGTTCCACCACAAACATGGGGGGAAATTAACCCCTTCCATAAGTGTCCAAGAGGAGTTTTTCCAAAAAAGTCCAGGGGTCTCTGCCCTCCACTCCTTCTGGCAGGCCTATAAAGCGCAGGTTACACCTGGGAATCCTATTCTCAATATCATCCTGTTTCTGTAGGATTTGATTCACTTGGTGCTGCATGGCCCCCTGAGGAGATCTGCAGGGGGGGGGGAGGGAGTCCTCTACATTGCCCAGGTGGGTCTCAGCATCTGTAACCCTCTCTCTTAGTTTCCGAAAATCTTGCCTAACCAGCGATATGTCTACCTTTACCTCTTCAATCCTGGCTGTGAGGTTGGTTTGGCAATTCGTTACAGCTTCTTGACATGCTGTTATAGCATCCAGGAGTCTGGCAGTGTCTGTATTCCGCGCGCTCTCCTCCCCCAGCATGGCGGCGCCATCTTAGTCTGCTGAGTCTGCTTCATCATGCCAGAATTGGGACAGTCTAGCAGCCGCTGCTGTGTTCCTTTTTGTTGGCAACATGTGCCCAGGGGTAGCCCGATCCGCGGAGCAGCCAGAACAGAGGGAAATTGCAGTCTGTGTCTCAGGATATGCGAGCAGGATATTATTATTATTCAGGATTTATATAGTGCCAACAGATTGCGCAGCGCTTTACAATATGAGGGCAGACAGTACACTTACAATACAAATAAATACAGGAGGGATCAGAGGGCCCTGCTCATTAGAGCTTACAATCTAGAAGATTCGGCCGGTGGAGCTCAGCTCACTTGCATCCTATCTCATGCCGCTCCAGGCCACGCCAGTTACAGTGTTTTTGCATTGATTTATTAGTCTGTTTAGCATGCTATGCATGTGATCCTCATGGTGCAATAAATAAAACACTATTATCTTTACTGGCTCTGGTGTAAGCTTTATTTGCTGCAGCTTGGATCAGTGCTGGGAACTGGAGAGGACAGCACTGTGGATGGATGCATAGGCTACCCTGGATGACACCTACTTAAAAGGACATGCTAAGCTTGCTATACACTTTTTAGCGCATTTTCTGGCGAGTGTTAGTTTCCTAAGGTGGTGTTTGGTGCTTCTTTACACTGGCAATAACTTGAGTCATTGGTGGAGGAATAATATATATGATATACATACATATATAGGACATTTTTGCACTTTATGCACTTATAAATATATACTTTATTTTTATTGTGATATTATACTGATATGACGCCTTTCCAGTGAAATGCATTGAGGTCTTAGTAGTGTTGGAATTTCTGACGCCACGTCCGACTCAGGTGGAATGCATGCTGGCTCACAGGGACTAGTGGCCAGGATTGTAACTTCTCAGGTGTTGTACAGTTGGTGCAGCTTTATGGTACGTGGAAATGTAAGTGCATTGGCAGATGTTTTTAACTAGGAATTGTTTGCATAAACGTATTGCAAATTATCGTGCTATTGTTTTCATACTGGGACGTCCCCCGCTGATATTGGGTGCAAGAGTTAAGGAGGTGGACGCGAAGTACACACCAACCTTAGTATTAACCACATAAGCTGTAAGGGTTCTGGTGGTCCAAAGATATCCGGTGAGGGCCCCCCCTTATATTAGGCAATGGAGCACATTCACTATAAAGTGAGAAGAAGGGCATGCATCACTAATGCACACGTGGTGACAAAAAGCAGTTGGTTACATGGATTTGTTTTTATCATCAATTTGCATAGCGTCCATGGTTACTGAATTATTCACATCTTCACGTATACACCGCATTTATCTAACATGCACTTTTCCCCCTGAAAATCGGGTGAAAATAGTGTGTGCATGTTATACTCTGATACTTGCATTGGGCTGCCTTGGAGGGGAGCACCGTCAGATTAAATAGAGCGAAGATTTCCTGCTTACTCAGCGGCCTCTGTAATACGAAGTCTAGTCTCCTGGGCCAGCACTTGACCACTGTTTTGACTGATAGAAGCTGGTCCAGGAGGCGGGACTTTGTATTAAATAGGCCGTCGAGTAAACTGTTGTTGTGAGTCTCACATTCTTTGAATATTGTATTAGCAATATTTATTGTCTGGCTAGGCAACCTCCTCCCTAATATAGGGATTTTCCTTTGTTGAATCCTATGGGTGGGGTGTGGAAGGCATGGGACTTCCTGTATAGCATTTTTTTCTCTAGACCCTCCTTTGGAAAACTGTTATTCAGGGGTTTGTTAAATTGTTTTCTTCTGTTGTGGGTCTGCTGTTCCTTAATAAAGTTATTAGAGTACTCCACCTATTTTGTGGGTTTTCCTCACTGCATAAAATCCCAAAAGACACATGAGGCAGGTAGAAAAGCAACAATGGTAACCCCTCCCTCTACAACCACCAATGTCAGACTGCCTGAAAGATGGAGAAAGGTGAACAAAAGACACAAAATGAGGGCATACTGCAACCTAGACTGGTGCACATAACACCAAAGAAAAAAAAAAAAAAAAAAAAAGAAGCAGGGACCCAACAACCACATTTATCTGATAAGGGACTGGAACAAGTAAGGAGTCTGGAGAAACTTCTTTAATAGGCTACATATCAGTCGCAGGTCTTTGGCCATACTTTATCTCTACCAGGGGATACCAGCAGCAGGATCCCAGCATATTCTTATAATACTGACAATATAGGAGAGCACAGGATCATCCAGCAATGAATTCTTCCTGCTATGCAGATGATGAGGAGTGCTCAGGTGCAGAATTTTGGTCTGTTTGGAGACCACTAGTGGAGGGAAGCCAGAACAACATACTTAAACTCAGGTGCTGGGAGCCTTTAGACTTGCGTGTGCAGTTAGATGAAGGCAAACTTCAAATACGCTCAATAGCTGTGGCAAGGCAGCTCCCACACAACAAACTTTCCATTGATGGGTACCAAACAATAGTTCAGACCATAGAAATACAGAAAGGAGTGCCAGATCTAAGATCATTTTAGTTGTTGGTAAAAAAAAAAAAATATATATATATATATATACCCAACACATTTTGTGAGCAACACCAGCACCACTCCCTCTTCTTTAGTGTTCAACACAAGATAAAGTTTGGATGGACTCAAAGAAAACAGGGACTTCACAGATCTTTATTAGAACCAGTATTGAACTGGCTCACCTCTGTCCTCAATCCCGATTTGTACAGTAGGTGGACAGTGACTTTCAGACACCTATAGGGAAAATGTTATCATGTGTCCCTGACAGTGCCACAGAGTTTCTCGGGCACTATGTGACACGTAACAGTAAAGCTGCCATTCTGCAAGCAACTCTATTTTGAGTGCTCCTAACTATTAACCAAATTTATGCAAATAAAAAAATATCGGGTGCACATAAAATTCCTATTTTATTGGTAATTAACCACTTCAGCCCCGGACCAATTGTCAGCCTAAGGACCAGGGGTCTTTTTACAATTTCGCACTGCACTGCTTTAACTGGTAATTGCGCGGTCATGCAATGTTGTATCCAAACGAAATTTGCGTCCTTTTCTTCCCACAAATAGAGCTCTCTTTTGATGGTATTTGATTGCCTCTGCGATTTTTACTTTTTGCGATATAAATGTAAAAAGACCGAAAATTTCGAGAAAAATATATATTTTCTACTTTTTGTTATAAGAAAAATCGAATAAACTCAATTTTAGTCATACATTTAGGGCAAAATGTATTCAGCCACATGTCTTTAGTAAAATAAAATGTCAATAAGCGTATATTTATTGGTTTGCGCAAAAGTTATAGCGTCTACAAACTACAGTACATTTTCTGGAATTTACACAGCTTTCAATTTATGACTGCCTATCTCATTTCTTGAGGTGCTAAAATGTCAGGGCAGTACAAACCCCCCCCCCCCCAAATGACCCCATTTTGGAAAGTAGACACCCCAAGGAAATTGCTGAGGGACATGTTGAGCCCATTGAATATTTTTTTTTTGTCATAAGTGATTGAATAATGACACCAAAAAAAAAAGTTTACAAAAGTTGTCACTAAATGATATATTGCTCACACATGCCATAGTTATATGTGGAATTGCACCCCAAAATATATTCTGCTGCTTCTCCTGAGTACGAGGATACCACATATGTGGGACTTTTTGGGAGTCTAGCCGCATACGGCACCCCAAAATCCAATCACTGCCTTCAGGATTTCTAAGGGTGCAAATTTTTGATTTCACTCCTCACTACCTATCACAGTTTCAAAGGCCATAAAATGCCAAAATAGCACAAACCCCCCCCAAATGACCCCATTTTGGAAAGTAGACACCCCAAGCTATTTATTGAGAAGCATGTTGAGTCCATGAAATATTTTATATTTTGCCACAAGTTGCAGGAATATTAAAATTTTTTTTTTTTTTTTTTGCACAAAGTTGTCACTAAATGATATATTGCTCACACATGTTATGGGCATAAGTGAAATTACACCCCAAAAAAAAATTCTGCTTCTTCTCCCGAGTACAGGGATACCACATGTGGGGGACTTTTTGGGAGCCTAGCCGCGTACGGGACCCCGAAAACCAAGCTACACCTTCAGTATTTAAATATAAAAACGCTACCAAAAAAAACTGTTAGCGATCACAGGGATCAGGCCTGACTCTGCGAACGCTGCAGTTATGTGTTTAGTGTTTTGTAAGTGACAGTGATCGATCGATACTGCACTTGGGTGGGCTGGGCGGAGGGGCAAAACGCAGGTGCCAGCAGGTATCTGGGCTGATCCTGCTAGCAATGCGTTTTTTTGGAACCCTAAACTGCTGGGGACGCTAGTATAGATCTGATCAGATCAGATATTGATATGTTCAGATTCTATACCACTACGGGAGGTGTATGCTTTGCGCGTGGGTGTTAGCGGTACTGGCACTAACCTAGTGCTGCCTGGGGCGACGCAGACCTTGACCCTAAAACCTAATTAATATCACCCGCCGGGTGATCAGGGGGTTAAACCTTTATTGGGTAATAAATGGTAGGTGCCCTGATGCTATAAAAAGCAAACTAACTAACCAGTCACCCGTAACACTTATATGGTGATCACTGGTGAAAGGGTTAAATAGGGGCAATCAGGGGGTTAAAACAATTATTGGGTAGTATATGGGGGTACCTAGCGCTATAAAAACCTGGCGGTGAACCTAAAAAAATAACTAGCTACTTAGCGGCACTAGTGACACTAATGCAGCGATCAGAAAAATGATCGCTTAGTGACACTGGCAAAAGGGGGTGAAAGGGTTAACTCTAGGGGCAATCAGGGGGTTAAACCTTTATTGGGGGGGGGTAGGGGGCTACCCTGGACCTAACACTAACTGTCCTGACAGTTTTTACTGTCACAACTGACACTAAATGCAGTGATCAGAAAATAAATGATCACTGCAATCAGTGACACTGTGACTGGGAGGGGGCGCGATCGGGGGGGGGGGTTTGTGTGCCTATGTGTACCTACATGCCAGTGTAGTGTTGGTGCACACTTACTTTCTCTGTTCCCCTCGCAGTCCGGTCAAAAAGAGGAGGACAACATCACTTCCTCCCTGCCTGTGTTTACAATACACAGCGGGGGGAAGCTTCTCATTCGCCAGGAGCGATCGAGGGGGGATGGCCAGAAACCAACGGCCATCCCCTCATCCCATAACGCTCCTGCAGCGAAACGGACCGCCGCATCTAGCGGGAGGGGGTCCGATCGGACACCCACCTGCTGGAAGGCGAGCACGTACATGTACGTGCTCGCGCCTGTCGGTGCCATTGCGCCGATGTACATTGCCATGCGGCGGTCCTTAAGTGGTTAATATATTAATAAAAGTTTCACATTTGGAGGTGAAACCTGGTGACAGGGCATCTCTAAGAAAAAAAGGGAAATATAAAATAAAATCAAAAAATTTCAAATAAAAAGTTCCCTCTCCCCAGTATGGAGATGCTTACCGCTCCGCTTATAACTGAACGAATTGAAATTCGTTGTATATTCTATGTTCCTACTAGTACAGCTGTTTTTGTAGTTCTGATGATGTATAAGATATCAACCTGCTTATGTAACGGTATCATGCAATATCTTTGACTTGGTTTGTACTATGCAACTTTTGACTAAATAAAGGAATTATTTAAAATAAATTAAAAAAACATGCAGCATTCCAGGGAGAAAACTCCTTAAAAAGCAGAATTCCACAGCACCTGCTTGTCCAAAATACTTTTGTAATCTGATATGCTGCAAAACAACATGGTTTAATAAAGCAAATATACCTCTGTAGCAAACTGCTGGGCCAAAACATCACTATTTGTTTTGAATGTGCGCCGAACATCTGTTGCAGTGTTCATTACCAGGACTTGATTCTTTAGCCCTTCAAAGTGAAGAAAAAAAAAAAAGAAAGTTAGGGGAAGAAGACACACAACCCTAACACCACCACAGGGCCACACATAATAATCAGTAATGTTACAGAAAGCTATCGGAAACTGTAAATATGCAAAATGACATGATCAGCGACTATGGGCATGCTGCAAGAGATGGCCACAGACTGTAGACATGCCACAGGTGATGGCCAGAGACTAAGGACACTCTATAGGAGACTGCTAGCGTTCGTAGCCACTTTACATTTGGAGCTGCATAACCACTTGACCCCCCAGGCCACATGCACAAATCAGCATTTTTTTTGCTAGAAAATGACTTAGAACCCTAAAGATTATATATTTTTTTGAAGCAGAGACCCTAGGGAATAAAATTGTGAGTGTTGCAATTTGTTTGTCACATGCTATTTGCGCAGCGGTTTTTATAAACGCAATTTTCTTTGAAAAATACACTTTAATGAATCGTAGTGAACAAAAACAGAATACCCAGTTTCTGGTAAAATATAAAAGATGATGTTAAGCTGAGTAAATAGATACCAAACATGTCTTGCTTTAAAATTGTGCACGTCCGTAGAATGGTGATAAACGATGGTAAATTAAAATATCCATAGGCAACACTTTAAAAGCCTTTATAGTTACCAATTTACAGTTACACAGAAGGTCTGGCCCTAGAATTTATTGCTGACTTTCACGGTTATATCTCACGTGTGGTGTGATCGCCTTTTACGTAAGCGTGTGGGACCTATGTGCTCATTCATATTTGCATGGGATTATGAGGGAGCTTAAAAAAAAATAAAAAAATAAAAAATTATATATCTCATTTTTTTTTTATTGTAACTCAGCTTTATTGCTATTGCAAAGGGATGCTGTTCTTTAAACATTTTAAAGTAGTAAAGGTTCAGACATCAAAAAAAGACAATGGTATTAAACGTAATAAGCGCTAATAAGAGGAAGGGAAAAAGGAAATGGCAAAGGCAAACAGCCAATGTAACCACTACAACCACAAGGGATGCTGTTGATTACTTGCGATAGCATGGGCTGTGACAGTCCCTCTTTTTGGAGATATCTATTAGACCCCATAGCTCTCCTCTAGTCTTCAAAGCAGTTGATCAAACTGAGATCGGCTTGATCTGCTGCTTAATAAACTGGTAACAGCTTGTAAGTAAACAAACCGGAAGTGATGAAACCCTTGTTGCTTTCTAGTTTCTGACGTCACACAGTAGGAGGAACTACCTCAGTTCCTTCTCACTGTGTACAGGGAAGCTGATGCCGCTGGAAGAATTGGTCCTGGGCTCCAGGATGGGGCAGAAGAGCCTGAGAAAGGCAGGAGTGGGGAACCCCTGTAAAGCCTTTTACATAAAAAAGAAATGCCAGCTGAGAAAAACTAACTGAAAGAGGCAGCCAGCTGACGAGGACCAAGATGAAGGCATGGGAAATGCTGTGTGGCACCCAAACAGCAGATCACAGCAGGGCAACGCTGTATGGGCAAGTATGTTTTGAAGAGGTCTACTGCACTACAGTTAAATGTGGATGTAAACCCTCACATATGCCCAGTGAAGTGAACAGCCTCCGATGATACACAGATGAAACAAATCTCCCTACATAAGTTTTACATGTATATCTCCTGTCTTCGGGTTTCTACATTCTTTAGAATGTGCACATTGTGCTAGAAATGTTTCTTCCTGTTTCAGCAGTGGGAGGGGAGTCTGGGCATACACTGTGTGAGAGCTGATTGGAGGAAAGTTACACCCCCCCCTCCACATATCCAGAACAAAAAAAACTTGCAGAGCTGTACTGTGAGCAGACAAGCTCTCTGCTTATCTGTCTCCAAGTTCCCTCCTGACACAAATTTGCAGCTGCTTTTATCTCCTGTGTTGGAGAACTTGTCAGAAGTTATCATGCTGATAACAGAGGAACGGAGCAGCAGGAAGATACTGGACTTAGGAGAGAGATAATTAAACACTGCAGATATATATGCCCAGGTCATTTTATGAATGGGATTTACAACCACTTTAAGTGGGGTAAAAAACATGGGGGAGTGGAGAACCGCTTTAAGTCCCTATTTGCAGAGCATCTTTAATTCTGGGTTCCCGATTTACCCCAGGACAAATATGCAGATGTAAATTTGTTTCACCAGTTTAGGTACAGGAATACTATAAGACAGCTAAATGGAGTGTTAACAAGTACACAGATAGTGATATCAACTGCTCTTTTTAGTTTCTACATATAAATATGGTTAAACCCTGACTGATGGCTACGTAGTATGCGAGACATTATTTTTAATACAGACCTGCTGAAAAGCTACAATCCAGTCGAGGGTTTAAGCACCATACACAGCTCCATACATTGGAAACTTTGATATTGTATAGCATTACAGGTTGGCCATCATCTAAAGATTAAGATGTAAAAACAATTTTAAAACCAAGCACAGACTTATAATGCTTTCTCTGGTTACTAAATATAAATATACTGAAGATCACATAACAATGCCGTATAAGTGGTGTGAAGATATGCTCTGTAAATCGTATGTTAAAATAATAATTGACTCTGTTGGACATTTGTTTTCAAGTTAAATGACTAGGTAACTTTTGGAAATGACATCAACTGAAATGCCTCATAAAATTTCAGCAAAGTTCAAATCATAAAATCTCCTTTCTGCTTGATTTACTCTAAATAAATTACCTGCGTCAGGGTCCAAGTTCTTGAACAGACATGCTGGTATAAGGCTAACACAGCCTGGACTATCTTGTCTTCCCAGGAGAGAAATACTGAATTGCCATTAAGGAATTATACATAATCATCAATAACTCTGCTGTATTTAAAATGCATCAAATTGTAAAATCATACGTTCATTTCCACATTGAATTATTATTAACGTGAACCCTTTTGAAGTTTTTTTCTTACTGTGAAGAATCCCACACATTTACTTACTTCTGCCTGTAGAAACTGCTGTCACACACTCCACTTGTCTGGCATAGTCAGTAAAGAAAGCACTGTTTACAGGCAGAAAGGTACAATGGTATATGTAGTCCTTAGAAATCTAAAGCAAACCAAAGGACTGAGCAACGGAGAAGCTAAGCTCGATGAAGGGAATCCAGGATATTGTGGAAAGAGATGGCCCGCAGACAGGGAGTGAAAGCAAAATGAAAGGAGATTTAAGTCAGCTTATACTGGATTGTCTAAAATGTGTTAGTATTTTTATTACATAGATGATAGTGTATGGTGTGACTGTGTATCTCCTTTAACTTTGTCTTTAAAAAAAAAAAAGGATACAGGACATGCGAGTCTGGTCCAGTGAGTGTGGCCCAACATGCAACATTTACCTTCATAGGGAAACAAAAGGTATAAGAGACCAAGAAACCGTAAACTATCAATCTCTATAATGAATAGGCAAAATTATGTAAAACAACTTAAGCTCTTACATAAATAACTTTATAAAGTTTGCCTAAAAAAAAAAATGTAAATATTTATAAACACTTAATGAAAAGTAACACATGGCTGGATGGCCAAAACAAAGTATCCACTTGCCCTCTGGAAGATTTACCCCCCTTCATGACCAGGCCATTTTTTGCTGTGTGGTGCTGAGCTACTTTAACTGACAATTGCGTAGTCATGCAACTGTACCCAAACAAAATTTTATCTTTTTTTTTTTCACACAAATAGAGCCTTCTTTTGGAGGTATCTGATCACTTCGGTGTTTTTTTTATTATACAGTGCCTTGCGAAAGTATTAGGCCCCCTTGAACTTTTCAACCTTTTGCCACATTTCAGGCTTCAAACAAAGATATAAAATTTTTATTTTTTGTGAAGAATCACCAACAAGTGGGACACAATTGTGAAGTGGAACGAAATCTATTGGATTTTTGAAACTTTTTTAACTAATAAAAAAATTAAAAGTGGGGTGTGCAAAATTATTCGGCCCCCTTGCGTTAATACTTTGTAGAGCCACCTTTTGCTGTGAATTACAGCTGCAAGTCGCTTGGGGTATGTCTCTATCAGTTTTGCACATCGAGAGACTGAAATTCTTGCCCATTCTTCCTTGCAAAACAGCTTGAGCTCAGTGAGGTTGGATGGAGAGCGTTTGTGAACAGCAGTTTTCAGCTCTTTCCACAGATTCTCGATTGGATTCAGGTCTGGACTTTGACTTGGCCATTCTAACACCTGGATACGTTTATTTGTGAACCATTCCTTTGTAGATTTTGCTGTATGTTTGGGATCATTGTCTTGTTGGAAGATAAATCTCCGTCCCAGTTTCAGGTCTTTTGCAGACTCCAACAGGTTTTCATCCAGAATGGTCCTGTATTTGGCTGCATCCATCTTCCCCTCAATTTTAACCATCTTCCCTGTCCCTGCTGAAGAAAAAAGCAGGCCCACACCATGATGCTGCCACCACCATGTTGGACAGTGGGGATGGTGTGTTGAGGGTGATGAGCTGTGTTGCTTTTACACCAAACATATAGTTTTGCACTGTGGGCAAAAAGTTTGATATTGGTTTCATCTGACCAGAGCACCTTCTTCCACATGTTTGGTGTGTCTCCCAGGTGGCTTGTGGCAAACTTTAGACAAGACTTTTTATGGATATCTTTGAGAAATGGCTTTCTTCTTGCCACTCTTCCATAAAAGCCAGATTTGTGCAGTGTACGACTGATTGTTGTCCTATGGACAGACTCTCCCACCTCAGCTGTAGTTCTCTGCAGTTCATCCAGAGTGATCATGGGCCTCTTGGCTGCATCTCTGATCAGTCTTCTCCTTGTCTGAGCTGAAAGATTAGAGGGACAGCCAGGTTTTGGTAGATTTGCAGTGGTCTGATACTCCTTCCATTTCAAAATGATCGCTTGCACAGTGCTCCTTGGGATGTTTAAAGCTTGGGAAATCTTTTTGTATCCAAATCCGGCTTTAAACTTCTCCACAACAGTATTACGGACCTGCCTGGTGTGTTCCTTGGTCTTCATGATGCTCTTTGCGCTTTCAACAGAACCCTGAGACTATCACAGAGCAGGTGCATTTATACAGAGACTTGATTACACACAGGTGGATTCTATTTATCACCATCAGTCATTTAGGACAACATTGGATCATTCAGAGATCTTCGCTGAACTTCTAGAGTGAGTTTGCTGCACTGAAAGTAAAGGGGCCGAATAATTTTGCACGCACCACTTTTCAGTTTTTTATTTGCTAAAAAAGTTTAAAATATCCAATAGATTTCGTTCCACTTCACAATTGTGTCCCACTGTAAATTTTATATCTTTATTTTTGAAGCCTGAAATGTGGCAAAAGGTTGAAAAGTTCAAGGGGGCCGAATACTTTCCCAAGGCACTGTATAAAATACATAACAAAAAACTTTATTTTCTGCTATAAAACATATCCCATAATAAAAAATAAAAAAATAAAATCTTAATACATTTTGGCCAAAATGTATTCTGCTAAATGTCTTTAGTAAAAAAAATCCCAATGAGTATATATTGATTGGTTTGTGGGAAAGTTAAAGCGTCTACAAACTATGGTATATACAGGAATTATATATATTTTTTTATACTGTAATGGCGGGGGATCAGCGACTTATAATGGGACTGCAATAGTACGGCAGTCAATCTGACACTGGCAATTTGTGGGAACCAACTACCACTGACATCACCAGTGCCATTATTACAGTCATCAGTGCTAATAATATGCACAGTCACTGTACTAATGACTTTGGGCAGGAAGAGGTTAACATCAAGGGCAATCAAGGGGTTAAGTATGTGCCTAACAAGTGTGTAATGTGTGCTGCTTTTACTGGGTATCTAGTGGTTTTCATTTCCTGTTTAGCAGGGAAGCAGGGAATGACTAACTAATTAGATCCCATGTTACTGAACACAGCTCTGTGCTGTTTTCAATCACAGAGCTGGGTTACGTGAGACTCAGACTATCACCCCCTACCAGGAGTTTCAGGCTCACATACAGA
The DNA here is from genome assembly GCF_037356315.1 of Lithobates pipiens. Lineage (NCBI taxonomy): Eukaryota > Metazoa > Chordata > Amphibia > Anura > Ranidae > Lithobates > Lithobates pipiens. The sequence goes on from NW_027507791.1 coordinate 89,112,093, forward strand.
ATATATACACACACGATTCTGCACAGAGCAGCCACCCTGTAGCAGTAAAGCTACATGGACCAGTCGGCAAGTGGGTGACAGATGTGCTTTTGATACAACAGAGTCTGCACTGAAATTCTAATAAAAAATATGCTATGGACGGAACAAAACAAAAACTGCTGTAATAATGCTCCTAGGTACACTTTAAATTTATTTTCCTTAAAGACTATGGGACTACTCAAAGCAGTAGCCAAGTCATGCGTCCTCGTCTTATGTGCAAGTGCACCTCTCCTAATGATGATGCGACACTGCTACTATATAGATGAACAGTAAGTAGATAGTCACCGTAGTCACCCCTGGGCAGGATGTGCACTGCTAACAGGAACACAATGTTGAAATAAAGAAAATGATTCTGTCATTTATGTCCAACAATGTAGTATATATTAGACATCTGGTACTCAACCTACAGTATCACAGGCACCCTGCCTGCCCTTACAGTATTTGATTTTTTTTCAAGAGGATTTCAACAGTGCAACCATCTCTTGCATCACAGTGGCAAATCTTACCTCTAATTCAAAACTATTAAGTGAACAAAATACACATACTAATTACATAATAGCATGTTTGCTCAAAATATAAATGTGTCTGCATGTCACTATGATTGTGCAAACATACAGTATACTGTACTGCTACACTACATATAACATAATTACTTTTTTAAACAATAAAACATGTGATATTTTGCAGACCGACAACACAGGTTCCTCCCCACCAATCCTGTAATACCTTATGATTTGTAAAGTAGGGATTGTCATGACTTTCCACAGTGGGCACATCTTTCCACAGTCCGTTAAGGTTCAGAAGACCATATTTACAGAACCCATTCTCCATGTCACTTACTGCAAATAATCTTTGGCATGAAGAATCTGCCTGAAAAATGTATAATGTGATCATCACTGCAGATTAGTTCATTAAAACACAGAAATAAAAGGTACACACTGTATGTTGGCAAATATACCAACATTAAAAACTGTCTCTTTACATGTACAGCCTGAGAATAAATTTTTCCATATTGTAAACCTACCAGAATAAACTCAAACTTGTGTGTTCCTGGACCAACAGGCTCGGGGTTGACAATATGAACTTCCTTTCTCTGCATACAGTTCACTTTGAGTTCATGAACACGTCTGCCACAAAAGAAACACTATAATGATGCACAGACAGTTACAGAAAAAATAAAATTATATGCAGATAGATGGACATAATGGTGCTTGATGAGTGAAAGAGGAAAACGATTACAACTTGTGAATTTTGGGGTGAAGCAATGTTTTTTCTGTACACTACTAAGCTTATGTCAGAACCAAAAAAGGTGGGGTCCATCAAATTAAATTCTATAACTAACAAGGAAGAGGGATGCCAGCAGACAATTCTTTAGGGAAAACTTGTTCATTGATAATATGAAGAAGAGGACAGCACATTTTAGGGGATTAAAAACGCACCCACTTCATCAGGGCTTTATGTAACACAAAGAAACAAATAAATGCATATTAGTCTGAAAAAAATGACTAATTACTTCTGCATAGAGCTAGAACCAGTCTTGGGGTTTAATAGACACTTGTGACCCTATTGGGTAGACGTACTTCACTTGATATCCAAATGACAGCACAAGAAATGAGTGGGCCTGGTAAAGCCAAGACAGAAAGGCAATAAAACCCACAAAGAGCCTCTGCTTCTTCTCCTCTATACTTAACAAAGTTAATGTGAAAATTACCCTGTCAAAATATATGAGTATCCTTTAGTCATTTCTCAGCAATTAAATTTTCCAAAGCATTATACACTAGGTAAAAATCTTTAACCGCTTCAAATACTGGGCACTTTTACCCCCTTCCTGCCCAGGCCAATTTTCAGCTTTCTACGCTCACACTTTGAAAGACAATTGCGCGGTCATGCAACACTGTAGCCAAATTAAATTTTTATCATTTTTTTCCCCACACAATTAGATCTTTCTTTTGGTGGTATTTAATCACTGCAGGGCTTTTCATTTTTTGCTAAAAAAATGAAAAAAGACCTAACATTTTGAAAACAAAAAAGTTTTTCTAAGGTTCCGTCAGTAAATTTTTATTTAATTATTCTCCTTCACTGATGGGCACTGATTAGGTGGCACTACTATGCCACACTGATATGTGGCACTGATGGGCACGGACTGGTGTCACTGATGGGCACCACTGGGGCAGCATTGATAATCAGGGCAATGATGATCAATACCCTGATTATCTGTACAGTCTTCCGAGAGGAGATGCCGCTGAAAGGCTCTCCTCGCCTCACACTGTCAGTGTGAGGCGAGCCGATAAACGGAACTTCCGTGTTTACATGTGATCGGCTGTGATTGGACACAGCCGATCACATGGGTAAAGAGCCGCATCGTTTCTTTACATATGATGGCACCCCCCCCCCCCCCCCCCCCATCATTTTACTATTTGGCAGACGGGAGGTAGCAAACCCAACCAGATGACGGTATGGACATATGCAGCCTCACTGAACTGAGCTTTTTTTTTTTCCCCATGGGGCCACATATATGCATATCTGTCTTTGTGCTGGGTAGGATTGCACCAATATCAATATTGGTAACAATACTAAGCATTTGCACGAGTACTTGTACTCATGCAAATGCTCCAATACCTAAAACTGATAACTTTACGGTGCACTTTGAGCCCATACAAAATGAATGGGCTTCAATCACCTTGCAAAGAATCGCTTGTGATTCCTGTCCAAATGACATGCGGTTTCCCGCACCACTCCTGTGTGACCCCAGGCTTGTTTGCGATAGTGACTTCAGCCTGGGTTCACACAGGAGCAGTGCAGGAAACTGCATGTGATTTGGACAGTAATCGCACCGCATTCGTGTTCAGAACACATGCGATTCTTTGTGAGGTGATTTGAGCCCATTTATTTTGTATGGGCTCAAATTGCACCGCAAAGGTATTGCTAATTTGCATCAGTGAGTACTTGAGTAAAAAACAGATATTGATCCATCCCTAGTGCTGGAAGTGTGCTGTACAGCATACTCCCAACACAGACTGGGGAACTCCTGGTTCAGGGTCACCCGATTGCTGTAATAGCCTCTGATTGGCTATCACAGTGATCAGTCACTGTGAAGCCCAACCCTGTGTTTTGTCTCTCAAGGGGAGAGAGAAAAACAAAACTGTATGAAAAAAAAAATATTAAAAAAGATAAGGTTTGATCTAGGTCAGTGCCAGGGTTAGGGTTGAAGGTCAATGCCAGGCGTTAAAAGGTCATAGTCAGTATATATTGGGCAGGATTTTTTTAAATTAGTGTCAGTGTGTTTAAAGCCCCATACACACCATCAGATTTTATGCTGAGTTTTTCCTTCAGATTTACCAAAACAATGTAGTGCAAGGGCCTGCCTGATTGCATACACATTGAAACTCCTAAGGTTTGACCTCATATTACATGGTTTTGGTAAATCTGAAGGAAAAACTCAGCAGAAAATCTGATAGTGTGTATGGGGCTTCAGGTAGGATAAAAACAAAAAACAAATGTGCACTATTGTTTCTGGGCTCTACTACGGAAACTGTCAACAACTAACATACACATATGTTGTGTCGCTGCGATCATCGGGGACAGAATAATTTATTTTGGGTTGATCTTTGGTGATAGGTTATGGTAGTAGCAATTGATATACAGCTAAATAAAAAAAAAAAAAAAAAAAAAAAAAGATATAACTATTAGCATTTACCACCGAATGGAAGCCCAATTTGTCCTTTAAAAAAAAACAAAGTATAATTCACCTTGAAGCATACAGTTGTGATATGTACAGTTTTACATGTCAAAGTTGCAAAATTGTGCTTAGGCATTAACATTTGTTTTACCCTTAGGAGCAAAGGGGTTAAAATACTGTATAATCAACCCTTAAACTTTTACCATTAATAAAAAAAAATAAAAAAAAGTGAAGGGTCAAATTAGTGGCCTTATATTGTTATGTTATTCTTACCTGCAGTAGGTTGTAAATGGCATCAGTCCAAGCTGTCGTTTCCACACAAGCATAGATGCATTTACTCCGGGCCTGGTGGATTTCTGAATAAACCAAGAATTTTTATTGAACAATTAGTGTAAGCACAACTGCCAATAGATAATTATACACTAAAACAGGAAATCTTGCCTGGTCCACATTTCATGATTAGATTCAAATATTCTGGCTCAAAACTTGTATCACTACTAAATTGTTTGAGTTTTATTAAAGGACAACACATGACACTACATATATTATAACATTTAATGCACTACCAAACAGGGTAAAACCACTTGTCAGGGCTTTATCCCACATATCAAGTGCAGCACCCACCTTCCTATTTTTATCTTCTTCAAGAAGTTGAAGTCTTTTCTGTTCCATTTCCTTCTGTATTATAGCCTCCCTAGTTAATGGGTTACAGTTATTGTGTCCTGGAAGAAGGCGGAAATACCTGTTCTTTTCGGGGTCATAGTAAAAACCTGGAAGTTCTAAAAGGAATGAAGAAAAATAAAACGATTTAGAAAAAGGAGAGAATGGCACAGTTTTCCACAGATACCAGTAACAAGTATTACATCTGATAAAAATAAAACGTGACTAGTAGAGATACCACATTTACGAAGCATGATATAGAACTTTGTGGATTTCTGTCTACAGTACACACAGGGAAAAGAAAGTTGTGTAGCTGCTGCTTATTCTGACCGCATAATGATCACCTGTTGATGTCAGGGCGGTCCTATATAAGCTTTAGTAGCCAATATAGTCATTGGAATTATTAAGCACAGTTTGGATGTGTGAAACGTGTCTACTTGACTAAATATCTGGTGTCCTAGGAGTACCCTGGTGATCTTTAAGAAAAGGACGTTGTTTGGAACCTTCGGATGCGCAGCCATTCTTCTTTTTCCAAGTATTCCATGGAGGTGGGCCGGAGCTAGCACTCCTACTTGGTTCCTTTCAAGTCATCATACACACCTGGAGCAGTGGATTTCTTCTTCCTTGATACAGTACATACAGGAGTTTATTTACTAAATGGAAAAAGACTGTGCGCTTTGCAAAGTGCAGTTGCTCTAGAGCTTAGCAAATGAGAAGATCTGCTGACTTCCACCATCCGACTATGTGCAAGCAAAAATGCTGTTTTTTTTTTTTTTTCCTTGCAAGTGATTGGGTACTCTTTGCAAAGTGAAGCCTTGCCTCATTTACTAAGCTTTGGAGCAACTGCACTTTGCAAAGTACACAGTCTATTTGACTTTAGTAAATCAACCCCCAGTATCTAAAAAAAATCCTTGACAATTAAAAATACACTAATAAAGTATAAATCTAGGAATGAAGTGCGAAGACATATTGCAGTGCAAAGTACAAGTGAAGAATACCTGTGGCAGTCTCCAAAAATATTTCCTGGGTTGGGGGATTAGCAAAGTAACGTTTAAGGACATTTGAGAAATACACAGATATGTGAAAATTCATGCATAAGATAAAGTAAACCCAGTGGCCAGGCTACGGACAATAAAATATTTGCATATTAAAAAGTCTGTACTGACCCACATAATTGTGTGGAGCAAGTCATCCCCAAAGTTCACAGAAGAAGCACTGAAGCCGTTCAAGCGCTTCTTTCAGCTTACTCTTTAAACTGAAATTGGGCTTTAACGTAAACCTGCTGCTTTTTTAATGTTACTATATTTAAACCTGCTCTTTTTTGTTTTGTTTGTGGTCTCTCTGATTTCCATTTACAAAACATTGTTGTACCTCATGAGAATATGAATTCCTTAAAAACCGTGCATGAATAAGACCGTTACCTGGCACTGTAGAGCTCTGATTACCACTAGACAAGGAATTTGCTGGTGTGCTTGCCTCTGATGATTCCGATATACCTGACCTATACCTAGTTAGAAGGAATAAATGTCATTAGTAGACATCTCAAATGCAAAGGGGACTTGTCAACGATGCACAGGTACAGAGGTGTAGGGAATCTGTAGAAGACGGTAGTTTTTTCTGCCTTACATGCAAGTGTTGATTAAATGGTATCTGCCTTACACACAAGTGTTGAATAAAAGTAAGGATGAGCTCTAGCGTGTTCGCACACTCCACGTGCAGAGCCCGCTAGGAAGTATGCGCAGCGCTAATCAGGCAGTGAGACATTGCCCCAATGCACGGCTGCAGAGATCGGGAAATGTCTGACCGCCTGTGATTAGACTTCTTGGCGAGCGCTTCACGTGGAGTGTGTGAACACGCTGGAGTTCATCCTTAAATAAAAGTATCCCAAGTGTGTTATAGCTCATTTATACAAAATGACTGATCGATTATAAAAGTATTGCTGGGCCCATTCAAGCTATGGAAAACGAAAGAAAATAATATTATTCAATGATGTTCAGGCATGCCAATAGATATGTACTTCCTTTCTGCTTCCATAGTCACAGCAAAAAAAAAAAATGGAATAAAGATTGGATATCAGGACAAATCTAAATAGAGCAGCATTTAAAAACACTGCAAACAAGGAAAATAGTACAAATTGTCAGATTTCAAGAAGTATAGTCTAAGGTCTTTTGGCTATACATCTCCTGTGGGTCACAGGAGTGCGTTAGTTCTGCATTCCTGTGACCCAGATTCAGCCGACAGCGGCCTATGGACCAGGGGTTGACAAATTTGCTTGGAATCTAGGAGCCAGCTTAAAAAGTTAGGAGCCAGGTCCGTGACGGCGATCTGGACCTGTCCCTGGCCTGACATGGAGACGAGTGAGGGGAAGATAGCAGCGCCGTCGCCGCCCCCCCCCCCCCCGTCTCCAAGTCATTGCCCATAGCTCTTAGAGGGACATTTTATTTTTTTCAAATGACAATTTTTTTTTCAATTGCATTTTAGTGTAAATATGAGATCCGAGGTCTCTCTGACCCCAGATCTCATATTTAAGAGGACCTGTCATGCTTTTTCTATTACAAGGGATTTTTACATTCCTTGTAATAAGAATAAAAGTGACACAACATTTTTTTTAAAAGAACAGTGGAAAAAAAAAAAAGTTAAAATAAGCAGACATTTTTTTTTTTAAACGCGCCCTGTCCTGCCCGCATATAAAATCGGTGTTCGAACCACACATAGGAGGTAGCGCCGTGATCGGTAGAGCGAGAGCAATAATTCTAGCCCCAGACCTCCTCTGTAACTCAAAACGTGCAACCTGTAGAATTTTTTTAAACGTCGCCTATGGAGATTTTAAAGGGTAAAAGTTTGTCGCCATTCCATGAGCGGGTGCAATTTTGAAGCGTGACATGTTGGGTATCAATTTACTCGGCGTAACATTATCTTTCACAATATAAAAAATAATTGGGCTAACTTTACTGTTGTCTTATTTTTTTATTAACTAAATTATTTTTCCCAACAAAAGTGCGCTTGTAAGTCCGCTGCACAAATACGGTGTGACAGACAGTATTGCAACAACCACCATTTTATTCTCTAGGGTGTTAGAATAAAAAATATATAAAATGTTTAGGGGGTTCTAAATAAAGGGAAGAGGCAGGTAATATAAAACAGGCAGAGGAAACTTCATTAGCATTGCTGGTTTGTCATACCAACAGCGACCACAAGAGGGCGCCAGATTCCATAAGGAATCATAGGACCGCAGAAGGCCTCAAAGCCGCGGCCTAAATTTTCGGCCGCCGGCGGAACGGCCCGACGCGATCACGCTGGGGGGGGTCCACAGAGACAGGATACCCCCAGCTGTGCTGCCCCAGGCGCGAGGTCGCTATTTCTAGTCGCCAATGCGACCTGGCGCCCGGGTTTTGTCGAGCCCTGCTATGGACCATAGCAATTTTTTACATTTCTGCTTTGGACCTGTTTATTTAGTGATATCTTTTGTCATTACTAAAGATGACAAGGTAATACATACATTGCTTTATTATTTTGAGCAGCGTTTGTTTAAAAATAACTAAACAGTGTTACTGCAAATAAAAAGTGCACATTGTATTCTGTAATTTATCTTGTTTAAAATTACACTAAAGTTATGATTCTAGTACATAGCATTGCAAAGTTTTTTTTACAAATTAAATAAGGTTTTTTTTTTTTTTATTTTGCACCTTTTTTTTTTTTTTAAATGGGATATGTGTAAATATTCTTTAAATTTGTAAAAATATTGACAAACAAAACAAAAAAGTTTCAATATTAATGATTAATAAAATAGACAAAAATCTAAAGGAAAATAATATTTTAATGGAGAGGGAGAATGAGTTAATTACGGCTGATTAGAGTAAACTAAGAATTAATAAGGGATTAGACAGGAACATTTTATTGAAAAACCTTTTTTTTTCTTTTACTTGTCAGGTTGCTTTAACTGACATCATCTGCAGAACAAAATTCATCCCTTTAATCTGCAGATGAATGAACAAAATGATACAAAAGTAATATGTTACTTTGTATTTTTCTATATTGGAGTCTAGAGCAGTGATGTGATTCACACTGCTTTTTTGACAGCTACCGACACCTTCTCGGAATATACGTCGTCTGCTTTGATTAATCAAAGCTGAAAATTGCTGTATACTGGGAGGGGAGTCCCAGTGGCAGGGTAGAAACACTGGGCATGCTACGTGTCTAGCAATGTTACGTGTCCCAGTGCCCGTGCTGTATAAAATCTATGCCGATTTCTCCTGACGCTGACGTGACTGCTGGTCTCACTGCTCCTCCATCAGCCGGGGTGAGTAGAGAGCCCAGGAATCACGTGACTGTGGAAAGAAACTCTAAGATAAGGTAGAAATCAGCATAGACTTCATACACCACAGGCACTGGGACACAGTGTTATATAACAGATGGGATGGTATACATATGACATACATATGATATAGCCACTTTAAAGTGATTGTAAGCCTATTTTCTTTTAAATAACAAACATATACTTACTGGCTCCTGCTGCTGCCTGTTTGTCCAGTGAAGAGAGAGAGCTGACAAGGCCGCTGCTCTTGTGCACAGTGCTGAATCAAGGCTGGGCTCATGTAAGTATAAGGGGGTGTCTGGGAGAGCTGCATACAGAAGGTTTAATACCTTAATGCAGAGATTGAGGTAAAAAAAAAAAAACCTTCTGCCTATAGAACTACTTGCCGCCCGCCCTATAGGCAAATGACGGCTGCAAAGTGGTTTCAAAATCCTGACTGGGCGTCATATTTTGAGCGGGGGCGGGCATCGCGGCGATCGTTTTTGTGGTGTGTCAGTCTGCCATCCCAGAGGATGCCCACGCTGGACCACCATCGATGCCACCAGACCACCAGGGATGCCCAGCACCAGGTATGCCACCCTAGACCGCCAGGGATGCCAGTCAGTGCCCACAATGGATGCCAATCAGTGCCCACAATGGGCATCACTGATTGGCATGCATTATTTTTTGGCATCCATCAGTACAAAATACAATACAATGCCGCCTATCAGTGCCCATCTGTACCACCTATCAGTGCCCATCCATGCTGCCTATCAGTGCCCATCCATGCCCATCTGTGCCGCCCATCTATGCCCACCTGTGCTGTCTATCCATGCCGCCTATCCCAGCCAATCCGTGCCAGCTATCAGTGCCAATTTGTGCCACCTATCAGTGTCCATCAGTGCCACATATCAGTGCCACATATCAGTACCCATCAATGCCACCTCATCAGTGCAACTTCATTGGTGCCACCTCATCAGTGCCACCTTATCAGTGCCCGTCAGTGCCCATCAGTGAAGGAGAAAACATACTTATTTACAAAGTTTTGAAACTGAAACAAAAAACATTTATTTTTCTAAATTTTCGGTCTTTTTTTATTTGTTTAGAAAAAAATAAAAAACGCAGAGGGGATCAAATACCACCAAAAGAAAGCTCTATTGGTGGGAAAAAATTTCATTTGAGTACAATGTAGCATGACCGCGCAATTGTCATTCAAAATGTGACAGCTTTGAAAGCTCAAAATTGGGCAGGAAGGTGTTTAAGTGCCTGGTATTGAGGTGGTTAAAGACTTTGGATTAATAATAATTAATGCTGAGTAATTTTAGGGAATCACAAATGTGAATCTCCACAACAATAACCAGTGATGTAGAAAACTTGAGTGGCTTTTGTTTCACAGTCTGACACTAAGTAACATGATCAGAGGTCAGTAGTTGCAGAATTTGAAGGAAATTTAGCTTATATACCTTTTATTAAAGTGCCTCTGTGAATTATTTCTCCACCATTTTCGATTATTTTCTCTCTTAGGACCCATTTCTTTTGTCCGGTAACATTACTTGATGCTGTAAAAATGTATTCAGTTAGTATGTAAATCACTGAACTAATCACAAGAACTAGCAGATATTTTTGTGCAGTAAAGATGGAAAATTACATATACATACACATATATATATATATATATATATATATATATATATATATATATATATATATATAGGGCTGAAACAACTAATCGATTAGGAAATGAATCGATTACTATTTTCATAATTGATTAATTGCCCAGTAACAAAATGGGGTTAAAGTTAATGAGTCTGATGATATTTACCCGATTGACCCTTTAATAGTATATATCTCCTCTAATAGTATATGCAGTATATATCCTCTAATAGTATATGCAGTATATATCCTCTAATAGTATATACACTATATATCCTCTAATAGTATATACACTATATCTCTCCTCTAATGGTATATATATAGTATATCTCTCCTCTAATGGTATATACAGTATATATCCCCTCTAATAGTATGTACAGTATATCGCTCCTCTAATGGTATATACAGTATATCTATCCTCTAATGGTATATACAGTATATCTTCAATAGTATATACAGTATATATCTCCTCTAATGGTATATACAGTATATCTTCAATAGTATATACAGTATATATCTCCTCTAATGGTATATACAGTATATATCCCCTCTAATATATACAGTATATCTCTTCTGTCTGGTATTCTCAGCGTGGATTTGATATTTTGCTCCCTAACCATATAGTTGGTTATTTATATTTACCACTGCATATAGAGATATTTAAGAATAAATTGCCTTTTTTTTTAAACTTTACATATTAACTAAATTATACACCACGCTTTTTTTTTAAGGTTATTAACCGATTAATCGAAACAATAATCGGCCAACTAATCAATTATGAAAATAATCGTTAGTTGCAGCCCTATATATACACACACTACTATATTGTCAAAAGTATTGTGACACCTGCCTTTACACGCACGTGAACTTTAATGGCATCCCAGTTGAGTTGGCCCCACCCTATGCAGCTATAACAGCTTCAACTCTTCTGGGAAGGCTGTCCACAAGGTTTAGGAGTGTGTCTATGAGAATGTTTGACCATTCTTTCAGAAGAACTTTTGTGAGGTCAGGCACTGATGTGGACAAGAAGGCCTGGTTCACAGTCTCCCCTCCAATTCATCCCAAACGTGTTTTAACGGGTTGAGGTCAGGACTCTGTGCAGGCCAATCAAGTTCCTCCACCCCAAACTCGCTCACCCATGTCTTTATAGACCTTTTTTCTGCATTGGTCTGAATCATTTGCAGAGGATTATGGTGTGGGATTGTCTTTCAGGGGTTGGCCTTGGCCCCTTAGCTCCAGTGAAGGGAACGCTTAATGTGTCAGCATACCAAGACATTTTGGACAATTTCATGCTCCCAACTTTGTGGGAACAGTTTGGAGATGGCCCCTTCCTGTTCCAACATGACTGCGCAAAACAAGCCATCATGCTCTCACTCGACTTCCTGCCTATCTACCAAAAGGATTAAATTGTTTCCAGGTTTACTGGCGACTCTGGTAAACATGGAAATGTCTGTATAGAGGCAGGAGGGGCCCCTCTCCCGCCGCCGCCAAAAGTGATTCCGTGGCATATCCATCACCGGGATCACTTTTAGCAGATGCTGAATCACCCACAGAAAAAAAATACAAAGGTTATGGCAGTTTGCTGCTGCCACAACCCCAGTATTAAACATAAAAGTAATGATGTATATATACTGTGGGCGGTTGGCAAGTGGTTATTAAAGTGGGGCATGGTGTGTTTTTCACTGCGTGTTGGTAGTGCGACAAAATGCACGTCTGCCACTCATGCGGGGGGTAGCGCAGAAAAACGCATGTTTCTTGTGCGGTTTCTCACGTTTCAGAAACGCCAGGGGTGAATGAAGTCTCAAAGGCATTCATTATGTCCAACAGAAACAAACTGTCTGCTACTGTGTAGAGGGAGGGGACGATGAGAGGAACTTAATGTGGTTGTAAAGGGAATAAAAAAACAAACATGTTATACTTACCTCCGCTGTGCAGCTCGTTTTGCACAGAGTGGCCCCGAACCTGCTCTTCTGGGGTCCCTCGGCGGCTGTCTCGGCTTCCCCCAAGTACTTCTCATGTAGACGCGAGCTCCCTCGCATGGTGAGAAGTACTTGCGCGCGTCATTGGATGGGATTGACAGCAGCGCGAGCCACTGGCTGCTCTGCTTTCAATCCATCCACTCTAGCCAATCAGCGACCAGGCTGAGCGGCAAAGAGGACAGCGGGGGAGAGTGCGGGACTTTCGAGGGGTCAGGTAAGTAAAACGGGGGGGGTGGGGTGTCAGATGTTTTTTCACCTTAATGTATAGAATGCATTAAAGTGGTTGTAAACCCTTACAAACCACTTTGACCTACAGGTAAGCCTATATTAAGGCTTACCTGTAGGTCCAAGAAATATCTCCTAAACCTATATGGTTTAGGAGATATTTGCCCGAAGACAGGCACCGCTGTCTACGCACTGAGAGCGGCATTTCCAATAATGGAGCTGCCGCGCGTGTCGGCACCCGTGCGCATGCCAGCGGCGGAGCTGCGAGACCCCACCGAAAAGATGGATGCGCCGGACTACAGGGGACAGCGGTGACATCGCTGGCTCCTGTGTCAGGTAAGTGACACATAATGGGCTACTATGCGATGCATAGTAGTCCATTATGCTTTGACTTTGCAGGGAATGAAAGAGGAAGTAAACCCATCAGGGTTTACTTCCTCTTTAAGGTGAAAAAAATGTTTACCTTTACAACCCCTTTAACTTCATAGGTGAAGCTCTGCTTTCATTTCTTGCTTGTTACAGTCCAGTGACACAGCCAAGGAGATAGCATTTACAGGGTTGTTAGATACTGCAACCTACATATTCCACAGAGAACAGGTGGTCTGCTTTAAATACCACACTCAGTGTCTACACTGCAGCCACAGGGTTAGAATGCCAGGCAATGCGATTAGAAGCGCTTCTACAGAGCCAGCAACCAGGCAGGGGTAGTAACGCGACCCTGGGAGCATTACGAGCACACAGCCCTTCCACATACTACTCACAGTCTCACACTGTACGAACAACACGCTCCAAGTGACACAGGAACTACAAATACACGTGGAACCATCGAGAGCTCCACTTCCTGGAATCAGCTATCACTCATGGCTGCTGCCATCTTGTGGTCAGTGCCCGAACTGCTATTACATGGAACTAGACTGTGCTTTTCAGGTAACCCTTTTCTACAGCAGCGGTCTCCAAACTGTGGTCCGGGGGCCGAATGTGGCCCTTTGCTTGCCTTCATGCGGCCCTTGAGGCATTATTCCTCTCACTGACACCAAAGATGAAGCATTATTCCTGCCACTGACACCAACAATGCGGCACTATTCCTCCCACTGACACTAACTATTTCTCCCCCCAATATCAAAGATTGGACACTTTACTACCATTGGGGACAGTCATGTCCCCTAAATTCCGAAGGACAGAAAACTGGCCCCTTGTTAAAAAAGCTTGGAGAACCCTGCTCTACAGCATAGAAGCCATGGTTTCCATACACTGCGCTGATTATGTATACAAAGTCTGAAACCGCTGTATGCAGTGTGGAATGAAGTCTGTAATATTAGGCCATGCTTACCCCCACCGGGGACAACACACATCAAGCTTAGTTTAGACAGCCCATGTATTTTCCATGTGAGTGAAAGTTTTTCTCTATATACAAAATATTGTCACTCTGGTGGATAAATGCTGATTTCAGTTTAGGAATGAACCCTCGATATAGAATGGTGGTGGAAATATAGAATGGAAAGGAATGGGTGAGGACAGAGGAGCAGAACTGGGGACAAGATTTACCTCATAACATCAGGTCAGCCCATCTCCAGTCATACTGGGTTAGCTTGTTTGCGGTTACTTTCATTCGGGTCGGTACACACCGAAACGTTCACCTTTATGCGCATTCCATTCGAACGAGGATAGGGTTTTTGTCACTGAGAATATAGAACAAAATGGTCACAGTTAGATGTTTCATTTCCAAAGACCTGAATACATTTAGACCCCTTTCATACTGGAGGCGTTTTTCAGGTGCTTTAGCACTAAGAATAGCGCCTGAATTCACGTTTCAGCAAATATCTTATGATATGCAAAATTATGCGCAACTATTTTTTTTTGGGGGGGGGGGGTGTTCCTTGGTTGTATGGTTTTTCAAAAATGATTTAAACATGTGGTTCAAATTAGCTCTCAGAAGTCTCCTCACTGAGCTCTGCAGAGTGTTACTTCAGCTCTACACCCTTTTTTCTGCACTCACAGACAAGCTTATAAATTCAGCACTCTGAATAGATGTAGAGAAGACTCCAAATAAACAGGTACAACTTATGTATGAGGATTTGTTTCAGCTCTGGAAATGAGGAGTCCAGTATGCCTTGCAGGGGAACCATATATCTCAGCATACCCTGTGGAAGCATGAAGAGCACCAGCAGGCCTTGCAAGGAAACCACAGGTTTCAGCATTCTCTGAGAACAAGCCACAGCTTGCCTTGAAGAAGTGGGTCTAGACTTCAGTATGCCCTGGAGTAGAATGAGGAACCACAGGTCTCAGCATAACCTGAGGTGGAATAAGGAGTCCCAGCATGTCCTGGGGATGAATAATGAGTTCCAGAAGGCTGTGCAAAGGCAGCACCGGTCCCAGCATAAGGTAAAATGAGGGTCCATATCTCAGCATATGCTCGGGAAGCAAGATAAATCCCAACAAGGGAACCACATGTCTCATCATATCCCATGAAAGAATGAGGAGCCCCAACATGTCTTGCAGGGGAGCCACAAGTCTCAGTTTACCCTGGAGTAGAATGAAAGGGTGTATTGCAGTGTGCAGAGGGTTTATCCAAAATTTGTAGTGATAACATGTGGTCACACCCCTTTAGCACCTGATAGTTTATATACATGTACAAGCTATTGGTATTTGAGTAGGGCCGCAATCTGGAAAATATCATCAGAATCAGAGATCAAACTTTTTATTTAAAGAAGAAAAAAATGAAAGACTGTTTTGGGGATTTTCAGAAGGAACTGTAATACATTATGTATGACAGACTCCCTTGTCAAAGGCAGATGGCTTGATAAAAGATACCTGTGCCTACCGTCGCTTATGCTGGCCATACAAAAAATAGGATTTTTGTACTCACCGTAAAATCATTTTCTCTGAAGTTCATTGATGGACACAGCTCCAGTAATCTTGACTGTAGGGTTATTATGCCACCTTCAGGAGAGGACTAGGCAGAACATGTAATACATGTGAAAAACAACATAACTTTACAGTTCCACCCAGGGGGCGGTCCCTCTGGTAATAACCCCTCAGCCTTCTGCCTGCAGCTCAGTATGTCAACAAGCAGTATACCGTAAACCAATAGGAGGGGAGGGTGCTGTGTCCGTCAATGAACTTCAGAGAAAAGGATTTTACAGTGAGTACAAAAATCCTATTTTCTCTTTCGTTCATTGACGGACACAGCTCCAGTAATCTTGACCGTAGGGATGTCCCCAAGCAGTGTCATAACGAGGGGTGGGAATAGCAACATAACTTCACCCACGACCAACTAACAGGGGAGTCACCATCTGAACTAACCGCATCAGAACTTGCGGTCAACAAATGCAGCAAGGTGCATTAATATTCAAATGTAACTTTTTCTTAACAGAAGAAAGAGTGTAAAATTGCAACATTACACGGCCGCCTGCAAAACTTTGCGGCCAAAGCAGGCATCAGACAATGCGCTTACATCCACTTTGTAGAACTTTGTAAAGGTGTGAACGGACGACCAAGTCGCTGCCTTACACACTTGAGCGACTGGCACTTGATGTCGGAAAGCCCAAGAGGTCCCAATTGCCCTGGTGGATTGGGCTGTGACAGGAAAGGGGGGCATCTGCCCCTTCAAGGCATAAGCCTGGACCACAATCTGTCTGATCCACCTGGAAATGGTGGCCGACGAGACCATCATTCCTTTTTTCAGACCAGCTACCAAGATGAACAGAGAGTCTGACTTGCAGAAGGGAGCCGTGGCAGACAGATATACCCTTAGAGCCCGGACCACGTCCAGGGAATGGAGGGCCACTTCCTTAGGATGTGTCAGTTTAGGACACAGAGATGGTAACACAATGTCTTCATTGATGTGAAAAGCTGAAACCACCATTGGTAGAAAAGAAGGAGTGTGGACACAACACCACCTTATCCTTGTGGATAACAAGATAGGGCAACTTGCAAGACAAGACCGCCAGTTCCGAAACCCTCCTGGCCGATGTAATGGCCACCAGGAAGACCACTTTCTGAGAAAGAGTCAACAAGGGAATTTCCCTGATGTTCTCAAACGGCGGTTTCTGGAGCGCCGTTAGCACCAGGTTCAGATCCCATGGGGGCAAGGATGGACGCACCGGAGGGACTACATGCTGGACCCCTTGTACAAAGGTGCTCACTAGAGAGTGAGACGCCAGGGGTCATTGGAAAAAAACAGCCAATGCTGATATCTGTCCCTTAATGGTGCTTAAAGCCAGTTTCTGGTCTACTCCTTGCTGTAGGTACAGCAGGATCCTGGAAACGGAATAGGTGCGCGAATGCCACCCCATCTCTCCACACATGGAGATATAAGCCCTCCACGTACGACGGTATATCTTCCGAGAAGATTTTCGTGCCCTCAACATAGTTGAAATTACCGAGTCAGACAGGCCTCGGTTCCTTAGCCCCGGCTCTAAAAAGCCATGCCGTTAAAACCAGCGATGGTAAAGCAGGATGGAGAATTGGACCTTGAGACAGAAGGTCTTCTCGCATTGGTACTCGACAGGGAGCGTCCACAACCAGGCGTACTAGGTCGGCGTACCAGGGACGCCGAGGCCAATCTGGGGCAATCAGTATCACTGGAATCCCCTTGACCCCCACTCTGCGGAGCAGATGTGGTAACAGTTTTAGCCGGGGAAAAGCATAGATTAGTTGGTACTGATCCCATGGAGCCACCAACGTGTCTGACGCATCTGCCCAAGGATCTCTTGTCCTGGATACGAACCTCGGCACCTTCCGATTGAGTCGGGAGGCCAGGAGATCCACGTCTGTTGTGCCCCACCGCAGGCACAGCAGCCTGAACACCTCCAGATGCAACGGCCATTCTCCTGGGTCCAGCATCTGGCGACTCGGTCCGCCTGCCAGTTTTCTACTCCCGGGATATAAATGGCCGGCAGGGCTGGTACATGTCGCTCTGCCCAACGAAGGATGTGAGCGACCTCCCTGCTGCAGCCAAGCTTCTTGTTCCTCCTTGATGGTTGGCATATGCCACCGCCGTGGAGTTGTCTGACTGGATACTGATCGAACACCCTCTTAGTCTCATCAACCATGTGGAGAGGCATAGCCTGATCGCTCGGAGCTCGAGCACATTGATCAGCAACTTGGATTCCTCCCTGGACCAGAAGCCCTGCGTCGACTGTACTCCCAGTACTCCACCCCAGCCGGTCAGGCTGGCATCTGTTGTGATCACTGTCCAATGCAGAGGTAGGAACGACTTCCGGGACCAAAGTGCCGGGGATCTAAGCCACCAGAGCAGGGAGTCCCTGACTGACTGGCTCACCCGAATCTGCCGATCCAGGGATAACGGAGATTTGTCCCATTTTGTCAGTATCTCCTTCTGCATGACTATGGTGTGAAACTGGGTGTACGGTATTGCCTAGAAGGAGGCCACCATGAGACCCAGGACTAGCATGCAAAAGCGCAGCGATGACCACTTGCAGTTCATCAACAGCTTCACCGCGGCTCTGAGAGTCTGCAGTTTGTCTGAAGGGAGAAACACTCTCGCTTCCACGGAGTCCAGTAGTAAGCCTAGGTACTCCAGGCGCTGAGTCAGCACAAGCACCGACTTCTTTAGGTTCAACAGCCACCCAAATTCCTGCAGGGTTTGCATAGTGATTGCCACATCCTCCTTTAATTCTGAGGCAGAAGCTGCTCTCAGGAGGAGATCGCCTAGGTAACCCACGATTGCGATCCCGCGTTGTCACAACAACGCCAAAATTGGAGCTAATACCTTGGTAAAGACTCGGGGTGCTGAAGCCAAGCCAAAGGGGAGAGCCACAAACTGGTAGTGGGCTTCCCCTACTGCAAATCGCAGAAACCTTTGATGCCTCAGGCATACGGGTATGTGCAGGTACGCAGCCTGGATGTCCAAGGATGGCAGAGAGTCCCCCTAATGGAGTGCAGCGACAACTGAGCGAACTGATTCCATTCTTATTCTCTGTACTTTTACAAAGAAATTGAGGGCTTTCAGGTCCAAGATTGGACGTACCCCTTCCTTTTTGGGGACTACAAACAGATTGGAGTAGAACCCCTGAAACCTTTCCATTTCTGGAACAGGCACTATCACCCCGCGGCTTAGCAGGTCCCTTACTGCCCTCAATAGGGCCTCCTGGTGAGCCGGAGCATGGGTATGCTGGAGGGGAAGAATCTGTTTGGTGGCCAAGAGAGGAACTCTATCTTATAGCCCGATGAAATCAGTTTGCAGACCCATAGGTCAGACAGCCAAGAGGCCCACCGGGCTGCAAACTCCCGAAGGCGACCCCCCACCCGAGTGACGGTAACCTTCATGTGGTAGCACTTTTGTTCGCAGGCTTGTTAGGCTTGCGATTCCAGGGACGCTTCTGTCTCTCAGTAGTCGCCCTGTCAGACTGGTAGTGTTTTGCCAATGTCCCGGGCGGACGAAAAATTCTCTTTTCAGCAGAAAATGAGGGCTCTTACCTGCGGCGTGGCTCCTTACTCTTCCTGGCCTGTGGGAGCAAGGTGCTCTTCTCACCAGTGACATTCTTAATAATGTCAACGAATGTTTCAAGGACCGCCGACAAAGCGTCCAAAGGCTCTGCACTGTTTGCAGATGAGCCGGTTGCAATTGCAGGGAGTTCTGGGGAAGAAACACCAGTTTCTGAAGCCATGCTGACCCACCCTGTCTGCCACCCTTGGGGACTTAGGACAGATGCACAATCCCCCCTAATAGCTTCTGCAGACTGAGGGGCCCCCACCACAGGACTTACCACCCCAACCTAGTGCTGCGCCTTTCTGTTACAGGTGTCTGCATCCAGTATTAGCTCCCAGGTGTCCAGAGCAAAAAAACGCTCCGTTCATTCTTTCATTCAGCGAATTTACAAAGATTTTTTCGTATGAATATTCACATCCAAAAATCAATACGTGTATTGCCAGCATAAGGCTTAGTTCACACCTATGCAGTTTGCTTGCTATCCGTTTCTGTAGTGCTTTTTGCTATGCATTTTTGCACATGTGATTTTGCTGCATTTTGCATTTCTTATGCTTTTTTTTTGGCCAATTTGTTGTTGGGCAGATTAAAAAGTGCGAATCGTGGCAAAAACACACTACATGCTTTTCTGCAGCTTCTCTATTAAAGTCTATTGAAGCAAACAAGCAAAAAAGCACCGTTTTGCATTGAAAAAAGTATGTTTATATGTCAGTATTACATTTTATATCCCTGTATGTTGCGGTCATTCCGGTGCTTATCTAATTGTTTTTTAAAACTATCAATGCCCAATGCTTTCGGTGCTCTCACACTTTGAATGACAGTTACTTAGTCATGCAACACTGTACCCATATGAAATGTTTGTCCTTTTTTCACACAAATAGAGCTTTCTTTTGGTGGTATTTAATCACCTCTAGGTTTTTAAATTTTTGTGCTATAAATCAAAAAAGACTGAAAATTCGGTATGGGCACTGAGCAACGCTGTGGGCTGGATCTGTAGTGCCCACAGAGCTGCAAACAATCTCTCCCTCTCTCCTTTCACACTGTACTGATCGGTACAGAGAGGGGAGGGAGGAACCGGCATCATGACATGATGCCAGTTTGTTTACAAGTGATGCTCCGTCATTTGACAGAGCGTTTACCATGATCCGGTCACGGATGTTCCTGGATGCGGGCGGGAGCGTGATTCTGTGAGGATGTCCCACAGACGTCCACCCAGAATAACACGACCGTGCTGTACCCGTCTTTCGGCTATGGCCCAGTCGGCATGTGGTTAAGCTTAAACCTCTTTTCTTCTAATTTTAATGAGTGGCCACGAGTCTTGTTAAACTCCCTTCTGCAAAAAAGTTTTATCCCTATTGTGGGGTCAC
Organism: Lithobates pipiens; assembly: GCF_037356315.1. Classification (NCBI taxonomy): domain Eukaryota; kingdom Metazoa; phylum Chordata; class Amphibia; order Anura; family Ranidae; genus Lithobates; species Lithobates pipiens. The sequence goes on from NW_027507791.1 coordinate 89,132,440, forward strand.
CAATAAGGTATTTATAAATTTAAATCATGTCCCCTCTCAAGTGTCTCGTCTCCAGAGTGAATAAGTTCAGTGCTCGCAACGTTTCCTCATAACTACTGTATTTATTGGCGTATAACACGCACCTTTTCACCCTGAAAATCGGGTGCAAATAGTGTGTGCGTGTTATACACCAATACTGCAATTTGGGCTGTCTAGGAAGGAACGGAGAGGGGGTGGAATGAGAGCTGTCAGATTACATACAGCAAAAATCTCCTGTTTACTCAGCAGCCTCCTGGGCTGGCATTGGACCAGTGTTCTGTCTATCAAAGAACTTTGCATTAAAGAAGCCGCCGAGTAAACAGGAGATTCTTGCTGTATTTAATCTGGTGGCGTTCGTAGTGCGCCCCCCCCCCCCCCCAGTATTCTGAGGTGAGGATGCAGATGGGCACTGAGCAGGCTGCATTCATTGCAATGGTGAGCTTGCATATGGGCATTGATCAAGCTGCAATGATGGGCAATTGTGAGACTGCAGATGGAATTGATCAGGCTGCAGATGGGCACTGACCCTTATTTTGCTTCAAAGTTCTTTATTTAAAATTTAAGTTTTTTTTCCTGAAACTTCCCTCCTAAAATGAAGATGCGTGTTATATGCTGATAAATACGGTAATATCCTCCAGACCCGTTATTAGCTTTGTTGCCCTTCTTTGCATACATAGTGAGTGCAATAATTCTAGAGCCATAATTCCCAGTTAACTCTAAACTGATAACCTAGAACAGCTTTTATAGCATTGTCTATTGAGAATTTTGGATACTATTGTTTTTTCGTTTTTCACAATTTCCCAGATGTGCACAATTTTAAAGCAACCTCATCTTTGATATTTTACCCAAAAAAATGGGCATTATATTGTATTTGTTTGTACAAAAATTACCTTTAGTGTATTTTTTCCTGAAAATATATGTTTGATAAACAGTTGCACAGGTATCGTGCGATATAAACAATTCCAGCAAAAAATGCAGATTTTAACATATATGAATAATACCAGAACGAATGGCCAGAGATGTTATCACCTGTGTCTACAGTTCCCCTATGGGGTCACTCCTCCCTTCTCTTCCCGGAACATATCTGTGCAGTGTACCCCCCCCCCCCCATGGTGCAATTCAATGTACGTTATTTTGGGGCATTTCTAATTTCGAATGCTTCTCCTCTAAATTTAAAGGCATAGTCCGCCTTTTGCAAAATTTTAGTAAATGCACCAACACTGATAGAATAAAAAAAAGTGCAAGTCCTTAATTATTGCACTGAGGCCTGCAGAGCATTGCAACCACTTCCAGTGCATCCCGGGTGCAATACTCTGGCTCTATCAGTGTTTTTCCCCAGCTTCAGGTATGTACAGAGGTAAGGACTTGGTGCTGCTGAACTACAGGGTGCAGAAGGAGGAGGGGACGCAGAGGGAGCGGGGGACTGATGGGCGCAGAGGGAGAAGGAAAGGACTGATGGGTGCAGAGGGAGGAAAGGACTGATGGGTGCAGAGGGAGCAAAGGACTGATGGACGCAGAGGGAGGAGGGGACTGATGGACGCAGAGGGAGACTGTTGACATCCTCGAAAAATCCCATCTGCTGTGGTAACTTTCTTTATAGTTTTTCACGCAGCGAAGAAAGGTTCTAAATGCAGCCTGGGTCCTTTTTCAGGAGCATCCCAATCACATCCTTATTCTGACAGACTCACCAACAGGAAGAAAACCTTTTGCTGCGTTATTTAAAACAAATAGGCTGGGCTAAAGACAGATCTCAACTCTATAAAAGGGATAATGGGGGTGAAGTTGACGCTTGATATTTGGCCTCCTCCTCCTCAGTGGTGGGGCATATAAAAAGCCGGCGTTAGATCGTCATCCCTTGCTGTCCTTAGCCAAGGGAAATGACGCTTATCCCCAAGATTCGCATACATACTAGTAAGTTAACTGTTTTATCTCTATTATATTGCCACTGTTCTGACTTTCTTGCGGTTTGGCTTTATTTCATTTTATCCTAATACTCCTTGCTGCTTTAGTGTTTTCTCATCCACATCGTTCTCTACTTACTAGCTTCACCACTGAATACACACTCTGGGCTCTGTGAAACCACTACAGGTTTTCTTTTAACTTTCATTTCCACTTTTGGTAACAGTATTTATATGTTGATTTTAGGTGGGCTCTATTTATTTATTGTTTTTCTATCCACTAATTTTTACATTATTTTGGTTTAGGGTGGTCCCCCCTCTTAATTTACTTATTTAAAAGCATTTTTTTTCTTTTTCCCTTCGATTTTTTTCTTCCAGTCTCTGCCTAGTTGGTTTTTTGGTATACAAATTTTTCCAAATTTGTATAAGCGATCATTAATACCCTAAGAACTTCTTTGATCAATGTAAGTATTTTGCAGTATATTTGCATTTCAAGCATCCAATAAATTTATTTGGAAGGGGTTTTACCCCCCAGGGGTTGCCTTATTTTAGCAACCTTTTATTTATTTATTAATACTTACCCAGCTTTTCAAAATACTATATCATTTTTTTTCCATTTAACAGTCCTTGAGCCGGTCTTTTTTGCCCCTGCGATCTAAAATGGCTATGGGTGTCTGTTGAGGTGGACAAATCCACTATTATACCATCTTTATAGTGGTTGAAGGTGGGTTCGGAATATATATATATATATATATATATATATATATATATATATATATATATTTTTTATTTTTTTTGTGAACCTTGTTCTTTTTTTATGCTCTCAAGTCTGTACATGTATCTTTATGTACTATGTCTATGTTGATATTCTGTTATTATGTTATTTTGTATTTTGATTTAGATATTTTGAAATAAACACACATCCCTGAAGAAGCAAATATCTCTGCGAAACATGTTG